>NC_139488.1:18688042-19895225 GCF_008360975.1 Lichenostomus cassidix
TTTAACTCAGGATGAGTGTGAGATAATGACAGGTGCCTTTACCTTTTGTCCTTTCCTAATCCTGGTTTATGGGGATTTAAACATCACAGGCATATTTAGTAGTCAATGAAATGTTCTATCTCGTAGTTTCCAGGGATCACTGTGAAATAGGAAAATATAGAGGTTATAGTGTTTTACCTTTCTGGTATGTACTCTAATTGTGTGCAGGAGTAAGATTTGCTCTGGTGATCTCATGTTCAGTTTGTATGGGTTTTTTTAATACTGGTAAATTAGTTCAAATCAGCAGTTTCACAGTTGTGAATCTGACCTTGTATCTCACCCTGCAACTTGATCAATGTGTCAGCTTACATAAGAAACAATATTTTTACTGTGAAAGGAGTAGTAAGGACTTCTGCATATATTGATTATATTGGTTTTGCTTGCATTCCTCTTTGCTGTCTCTTGTACCTTAATCTTTAAAGAAGCAAATCAATGCCTGCAATGAAGTATTAGTAAGAGCAGAATATACTGGGAAGGAAGGAAAAGAAAACAGCAATATAGAAGAATATGTGATCCATACTGGGTTAAGTGCAAGTTTAGCAACAGAAATCAAGGGAAGACCATGATGTCCATTAAGAGAACAGTAAATGTTTCTTGGTGCTGTAGCTCCAAGAGCAAAATTTTCATTTAATATTTTCTCAAAAAGACTTGGGTGCAGAAATGGAAGAGTGCTGACACTAACACTATATGTAATTTGATTCTCTGCTAATTGGAGTCCGTACTTTAGTATTTGAAACAGTTGTCGTCTGATGACATGGAGAAGTTGAATGACAGTAAAACATAAGAAGGGTTTCATGTATTTTGAATGTGTTCTGTAAGTTTCATTGAAGTTCACTTATCTGAGTTGACTTAAAATATGAAAAAGCTCATCTAATGATAATGTATTACCACACTCATGAGACTTGTCAAAGCCTAAGCAATATGGAATCCACAGTGACTATTGGCAATGAGGTGCACAAAGGACCAGATACGACTAAATTGTACTACAAGGATAGTGTGGGATGCCTGTGTTGATTACAGAGGGTGTAAATCTTTGTCTTGAGTTTTCACTGTGTTTCTTTGATTGCTGGATATAAAGAGAGAGAGAGGGATACTTCTGCTGGAAAAGGTAAACATGGATCAGCAGACTTTCTATTCACTAGTCTTTACTTCAGTATTTCTTGATATTACTATCTGCCTGTTGGATGATGACAGATTTTTAACAATTTTTTTTTTTTGAGAACTTCACCATTCATATGTACATGGCTTTGTTTTTCAGGTTGAATTATTTCATTACACTCAAAAGGTAAAAAACCTTGATCACCACTCAAAAAACAGCTAATAAAAATTCAGAGGACTGATTATTTGAAAGATTGACTAGAAAAACTGACTGTTGACTACGAGTTCCTGCTTTCATCTAGAAAAATTAGAAACCTGATTTCTAAAGTCAGGCATAGGTTTTTTATCATCTTTTATTGAAGAATACCCTCTTTTCTTTCTGTAGTAGATCCAGGCTCTTGTGTTTCATTTGAATAATGGCTATGGGTAGCTGTTCACTGACTGCTGATGATTCTTAGCTGAAACTAAGAACTGAAACTTTGGCCTTTTGCCTCTAAAGTCTAATGGAGGCTGAATTTAACCTAATGTCTAATTTTATTTTTTTTTAATCTAGAAGAAAGGTTTTTAACTGTGACTTGTGGAAATAATTGGAATGTTTGTGTAATTGAAGACATACTCATTGATATGCATTTGATTACCCATCAGCTTTTCATGGGGAGATTGCTATAGTAATATATCAGGACTGCTGACTCCCTACTCCCCCTCTTGGATCTTGCAATGATTAGCTGGGTATCCACCTTCATAAATCAAAGGTCTAAGGTTTGAGGCTTGTCCTTTTAATTATTTCTGGAGTTTTGACTACAACACTACAATATGAATAAAACATTACTTTCAGGTCAATATGAGGGTTCAAGCTAATGGCCTTCAAATTAATGAAACAACTTCTACCATACCTAATCCGCTACAAAGGATTGTGGGGACTGAGGGCATTTTCATTAGTGTCTCTTAAAGTGTCTGACACAAAGTGACATAGCTCCAGTTTTTCTAGAAGGCTATGTATTAGAGTAATTCTTAAGGAACAAAGATGTTTTAATATCTAGGAGATGTGGTATGTAACTTCCTATTTCTTTTTAATAGCTTGTGGCTCTGGCTTGCAATGACATTTTAGTGCAGCTGTTTATCTTAAAAAAAAAAAAGCAATAAACAACTCCACCAAAGCCTTTTAAGACATCAGTAATTACAACAGGTATATTGCTTAGCTGTTCTCATGCAAAGTTTTAGAATTCAGAAACTACAGTTCCAGTGAAAATTTAGGCGAAATCAGTCAAGAATGTGTTCCAGTTTCTCGAATATGCTCTTCAGCTTATGGTACTGTGCGACTGCACTAGAAACTCAGGTGTTGTGTATCTGAAATTTCTTAACTTTCATGTGGCTTTTAATTTGAAATCTCATCCTTCATAATGCTGATCATGATGTATCAAAACAGTAAAACAACAGGAGGTAGCCTTTACTGTGCTGAGGTTTTTTGATGTGTCCTAATTAAGAAAAATCTTCAATTTTTGAACTGGATAACACAATAATAACTTCTGAATGCAAAATTTAATGCTGAGAGGTAGGAGGAATTCAGTTAGCCATCTTGCAAAGTACAAATCACGCCATCAAGCTATTTTTTGATGGCAAACTTTTAACTCACAATTTTGTACTCTGAGAAGCAACTATAAAAATAAAATTATGTCATCTCTTCATGGTATCTCAGGTGGATATAGCTTCTCCAGGCATGCTATCCTGTTCCTCCTGGCTAGTGAGGTACAATCTGTTGAGATGCTGGCATGAGCAGTACAGTGGGTTTGAGGGTGTTGTGTCCCCATTGCCATTTACAGCTCTGTGGTGCTTTTGTGGGACTGTGCTGTAAAGTGGGCACAGCAGCCAGTGCTCTCCTAAGGGCCTGCTGACTGAGGGGACAAAAGGGACTGTGAATGCTAGTGCTGCAGCTCTTAGGGAAAGTGGATGAAGGGGGAAGGGTGGACTACTCAAGCCAGTCACCCTGCTTACCAAAGTTTGTGCTCACTGAACTGTCCTATATCTCATTCCTGTGAACAAGTCCCCCAAGGAGGAGAGAGGTTGGGTTTTTAAAATTATTTTAATCCTTTTGACCTCGTGCATTCATGAGTTTGGTCTCTTCTTGTCAAAGTAGTTTTGCAGGTTGACTGCATCAGGTGCTATTTTCAAACCGAACATTTTGAAAATTGTTCCTTAGCAATCAGTTAAGAATTGCTACAGTGTGGCTTATCATGACCTATAATTTTCTTCTTGTTTTTCCATTTAATTTAACATAAAAATATATTTACACTACAAATATCTCTGTATACAAATCAGTGGTTGTCATTCACAGGGTGTTGCAGGGTGGCTTTTCTTGCTTTCATCATACACTGAGTAACTTTGTTCATAGAAAGATGGTGTTTAATAGGCCTATTGATGTCTAGTTCTCTTTTTCAATAAGCATGGAGGCTTGTTCAGAAAATTCAGAGTTAGACCATATTTTCAGTTTTTTTTATTAAGTGAGCAGTGGTTGTGTTCTTTAATAAATATCAATTGAAGTTCTGTAATACATATCAAAACTTTGAGAATCTGTCATCTGCAATCCCTATACTGTTAAACCATGTTCTCATTTGTTTACTGTTATTACCCTGGCTTTGGCCTGGAATTCTTATTGATACTACTGAAGGCTTATTATTTATCTTTCCTCAGGTGTTTTGACTGACTGCTTTTGTGATCTCTCAGGCATTTCATCCTGGCTGTTGGAGGAAGGAGACCTAACTGTTCTTAGTATGAGTCCCACTTAAAAAGGTGTTTGTCCTGAACAGACCTCATACCTGTTATCAATAGGAAAGTAAACCAATGAAAATAGTAAAGGGGATTCAGAGTTATTCCAGCCTATTCTATTTTCCTTTTTAATACCCTAAATAGTTTTTAGAACATGAGTAATTTGAAAATGCTTCTTTACCTCCCATTCCTTTTCAAGTACAAATTCGTCTGTTGCTTCTTTGCAGGGCAGAATGACACTGAAGGGCCAGTTAATTGAAGCAAAAATGAGGACCTCAGAGACAGAGAAAGTGCCAAAGAAATCTGTTTGCAGTAAGGTTAGTACCAAGATCTTTGCTAGTTAGAGAAACAACTGAGGTAGAGTATACTTTGCCCTTACTTTGGGACTGTGTCTCCAGGATGAGGCACAGGGACTTCCAGGGTGGACCGGACGGTCCTGACCAAAGGACAACTGGAGAGGGAAACTGGAATCTGTTTAATCTTTCTCCACTTTCTTCTGCCTTCCAGGTAAATAAACTCTGGAATCTCTACATGGTTACTGTTAAACTCCACAGCAGGCCCATTTCTGCACATGAAATACAACTGTGGTGTTTTGGAAGCTCCTTTACTGTCTGTCTCTCTACAAGTCTCACTTCTTCAGTGACAGTTACCAAAAAAGCACATGGTTCCCATGTTCCTGCTTCTTGTTCCAGGATGCAGTAATATAATTACAGGTTGAAAGAGAGAAGTTGTAATGTGTCACTAACCAGAAGACCTTGAGGGAACTTTTGGCCACAATGCCAGCTGCATTGTGCAATTCTGACTCTGTGATTTCTGTTCTGGACCAATTCACATCTCCTCAGTTTAATGTTTCTCACATTCATGTGGTCTGGAGACCCACCTTTGATCCAGTGTTCTGGAAATCTGTGCTTTAGTGCTGAATATGCATTAGATGTTTGGGAATTATATCAGCTAAGGCTCTCTTTTTCTGAGTTTGTGATTGGGTGGATTATTTTTTTTTGTTCTTTAAATCCTTGGTACAAAATACCTCCTGGGCAAATAATTTCCATTGTTTTAGATACTGTGAAATGTAGTGTGGCTTATATGAGAAACATGGTGAACTTGGGGCTATTGTTTGTTTGTTTGTGTTTTTTTCATGTGTTGTAGAGTTGAAATTAATACTGGTTCTTTGTACAAGATGCAGCTCAATTCCCTAAAACGTGATCTTTTGAGGAAACTTCTGCTGACAACACATGTATTTGGAAAAAATAAGTGATGAAGTCCAAATACACATTACTATTGTGGATCCCCATGAAAACAGCTAAATGTGCTCTCCCTGAAGTCTGATAGCTTTGATGCAAACTGAAGTGGGCCTTAGGTGAAGGAAACATCTCAAAAATAGTATCACTAAAGAGACCCTCCTGCCATTAATAGCCTGTTAGAAAAGGAAGCCTCTACCACACACAGACACAGACATAACACACACAGAAATTGTTGCTTGCTGTAAAACTAAGGTTTAGTTATAGAACTGGGACAATTGAGATTGTAGAATAACAAAGATGGATGAAGTCTAAAGAGTTAATTGCAGCTGTTGGGTACTTATAATATTACCCAAGCAGAGAGACAGTCTTTAGATTTGTAGGACTTGTCATTACCAGTGTTCTTTTAAAAAATGAACACAGCTTTAGTATGTTTAAAACATAGCCTTGCTTTAGTATGATTACACAGAAAGTAACAAAAAAGCTTGTCACAATAAAGGATTATATTATATTATAGGATTTAATGATTAAACTTTAAATGTGAAATTGGAAACACAGCCTGTAACTTAAAATGTTTTCTGTGTGGAAACACCTGGGTTTATCCAAGGACAGATTGACCACAAGATTACCGAATGCCAATGGCAATTACAGCTTTATTGGATAATGCACAGGGCAGATGCTTAGCCTCTGTAAACTCTTAGCTCCAAGAAGTTCAGAAGAGACAAATTTACAGGTGCAGATCTGACCCACATTTTCTTATAGTGAGTGTATATTTGGTTTTTGACTTTTTTTAGCCATCAGCTTTCTGTCTTTATCTAGTCATACATCAACCATGATGTTTCTATCTGTGAAGAAATGCATGAGTTTGGACACTAATTTAGACTGAACCTTGGTCAAAAATGAAGTCCTTTAATTTTTAACTTCCTTGCTTAGCAGATATCTTTAATATGTAAGCAACATAATTGTTAGCTCTAAATTGCACCTTTAGCTGCTTTTCTGAGTGCTTGCTTACTATAAAAACCAGGCAAGCAAAGACATCTCAAATTGGATTTTGAATTAAAAACAGAGTTCAGTGAACAACAGTATTGCCTGTTTTCTTCCTCTAACCTTCTAACAGATGTAGTCTGCATTTTCTTAAACATGCACTAATCAACTAAAAATCCCTAGGTCTAATTCAGTCAGAAATAATGAGCTGCCAACAGGAGCAGTCAACAGGAGGATGAGAGGAAGACGTGTTACACCCACATGGGCGATTTTGGGTGTAGTTATGGGAAAGCCTTGAGGAGTTTTGATTCTGATCTAGAAGTCTCTAGTCTCGAAGAAGTCCCATTTGGTGGTGTCCAGAGGAGAAAATTTTAGATGAGGTAAACATTGTCCTGTGCTGGCTCCTCTGTTACTATCATTTAGCAGTAAAATATCTGGGCTTATCAGTTTGTTTGTCTCTGAATATAAATTTTGTCTTGTGAGCACAAGAATAATGGGTGGGAAGGGCATGACCCACTACCTCAGCTCACTGTCAACAGCATCTCCACCATCCCTGTTGGCGAATCCCTCTAGCCTCTCACCTATGGGAAGTACAGGTGTGTAGAAATTGTGATGGTGAATGGGGCAGGAGCACACCTTCTGGCTGCCAGCTGTGTGGGAGTAGCTGTGTGGAAACAGATGCCTCCCAAAGCTTGCATCCAGGTCACTTCAAACATACAGTGACAGAAGACTGCACATAGCTCCCAACCTGGGGTTGCAGCTCCTGAGCACTGTTTGCCCTCTCTGCGTGTTGCTGGGGTGTGAACTGCTTTAAACAGTTCCTCTTCTAATTAAGTACGGTCACTCTGTGTGTTGGCTTTGCAGGCACCCATCTCTACAGAGCAGATCTGCTTGCTCCCCTCTGAGGATCCCTTCCTTCCCTCCCCATCGGCCTTGTTGGGAGATTAAAGCAGCAGCGGCCCCATACACAAACGCAGCTGGTTCCGTTTGGTCAGCCTGAGCCTTGCTGTGAAACCACGACAAGAATTCCAGTAAGTTGGCAACACTGAAACACAAAGAAAACAACAATAGGAAAAGACCTTCCGTGCAGAAAGGAATGTTTCAAGCACTATTCCCCTACAGTGAAAGGAGAGAGGGTGGGAGGGAGGAGGGAGATTTGAAGAGGGCATGTCTCCCCCTCCCCCGGCAGCTCTGGATCTTGTGATGGAGAGATCTTATCCTCTCTTTGTGATTCAGAGGTGCCAGGAAGCTAATTGAATATTCTGATCTGCCCCCAGTGTTTCTTGTGGCTTGACCCCGGTGCTGTGTCGTACCACTACACCAAACAGCCCTGAACCTGCATAAATCACAACCTTGCAAAAGCCTATGCTCCACATCTTCTCTCCCCACCCCCCCTCTTTACTATCTTGATAGATAGAAAGCCTTTACGGAAAGGTTTAGAAGGATTAGCGTCCTACAGGACCTGGAGAGAAATCAGTCTGCTAATAAGCAGCAACATGTTCCTGTGCAACTTCTGCAGGCAACAATACAGGCATCTCTACCTCTTTATTGAAGTTGCAGTTCATGGCAAAAAGAAGAGTTACATTTTGAAATACAGCTTAAGTTCTGTTGCAGCATCAGCAAACAGCCATTGCAGTATAATGAGCATGGCATGATGCTAATGCAAAAGATATATGGTATTTATAAAGGTGGTGTTACTAAAATTAATTTGACAAAGCCTCTTGGAAGACAAGTAGACCTATCCTTCTCCCATGGTGTGTATGCACAGTAGTCATTGTTGACATGTATGTGTGTATGGGCACGCATATGAAGAAAGGACAGCTTGGCATAACTAAATTTTCTGCACGAAAGACTATTTTTGACTAATATTAAAAAAGAAAGGTTTAGCTTCACACATTTTATATATGATGTTTCTGATCCTGCAAGCAAAGCCTCCAATATGTTTGTCTTTTTTACCAAGGTTGCATTCCAGCCTGAACTATTAGGGTATCTTTATCTTTCCCCTGTGATCCTACATGCTGCTCTACCCTTGTTAGTGGGTATATGGTTCCTGAAATGGCAGCAGTAAAACACAGGGAGATATTTCATTGTGTATTGCACACAGTGTTGGAGAGTTAGAAGTAAAGGAGGGTGTCTCTAGCTGGTATCTTGAGAATTCACAACCAAAGCACTTTACCAAACTGATTTTATCTGCTAAAAAAATGCAAAAGTAAGTTTCATCCCTACAGTTTTCCTTTCATAGGATTTATGTGAGGAATAATAAGTTCTAAAATTTACTTCTGCATTGATGAGATACTGGATTTTTTCAGACTTATCAAAAATACTTTTTCTTGTTTGGAGCATTTTTGGGACACTAAAACCTGTGAGATATTTCACCTGCCACTTGCAATTCCTCAATCTACTCAAAATACATGAGCACTTTAAATACAGCACCAGTGGGCTCTGATTCAAAGTCTGCAAAGTGCAGGGTCTTGGAAGCATCTTGGCTATCCTGCAAAGTGTGGAAGGAGGGGCAGAGGCAGCCTGTGGCTGCAGGGCCTGGAGCAGTGCCTGATTCCCTCATGCTAGTTCCGGGGCCGCCGGGTATAAAGAGCTTTATGCAATGTCTGGAGGGTGGGAGTTTATAGAAAACGCGATGTCTCAACAGGCGAACACGCCTTTCTTCTGCAACTAGCAGGATAAGAAAAAGACACCAGGCTCCTTGGGCTGCTGCTGTGCAGATCAGCATCCCGGAGTCCAGGATCCAGGAAGCTGGATCATCCCAGCCCAGATGGGACCTCACCATCGGATGGATGGAAGAGCAGCAACTGCTTGCAAACTGCTCATATTATTCACTGCATGCATAATGCAGGGCAGTTGCCAAGGTAAGCACTATGCTCCAGCCTCTCCGGAATGGGACTTGCACCGCAAGGAGCACATCCCTACTCCGGGGACTTCTACAAGAAAAAGACCAAAGTGCCTGAAAGTAGAAGGTTAACGGGTGCTGATTCAAGGAGTTCTTTCTAATAGCTAGGGGAGACAGTTGGCTCTTTCCAGGAGTCATTTGATGGGGTCGGTGTCTGTTGTGGAAAGGGAAGTAGCGCTTTAAAAGCACTGCAAACACCACCGGCTCTTTAGCTTCACTTCATCTTGGTTTTAAATTATCCTAGGATGCTCCCTTTGATTATTTTTCTGGTTAGTACAAACTTTCCCCCCCCCTGATTTTATAAGACAGCAACACAGAAATGTGGCTAAATTTCAACGGACTTTGCAACTGCACGGTCCTCAGACTTTGCAACTCCACGGTCTAAACTCACGGTTTTACAGAAATGCAAGCAGGCAGTTTTTCCCGTGAGTCCTGATAACTGGCTGTGAATAAGGCAAAAAAGAATCGCCCCAGACCTTTTGCATTTTTTGCTTGTGATCTTTGTGCCTTTCGTGCTTCTAAAATACGGGCGGTTTTGCAGAGCAGAGTTCACCTGCATTCCAAGAGCTGGTTTGGTGACCACTAAAATTGTACCTAGAGTTGTTTTTGATGAGTGCACAGGCTGCAGCACTTGCACGTAGGCAGGTTGGGCTGGGGGGCGGGGGGGTTATGCATGGACATGCTTGTGTACGTGTGGAATATGCAGTCATTTACAGAAGGCTATAAGAAAGAAACAGATGCTTAGTCTGGAGCACAATAAGCTCCCCTCAGTCGGTCTCAGACGCAGATTTGAAGTTGAGAGAGGGAGAACTTTTTCACTGGGCTTTACTGTTGCTAGGCGACATCGAGGCGCATGTGACCGGCAGAGCAGGCTGAGTGCCGCTCCTCTGGTACTAATCTGGCTGCTAGGGATGGAGTAGCCGTGTGCCCAGGTCCTTTTCCCGGTCTGTGACTGCAGCCAATCTTCCTGCCTTCCCCTTCTTAATGCTGTTTAATTGCCTAGCACTGAAAATCAAACCCGTCTTGTTGGAGCAAGGGTGGGTGAAGTGCGTTTTCTCCGCCCCGTGTATTGACCTGCAGTCCTGCTCGTTCTGTGTGTGTCTCTGTATTACGTGTGTGTTCAAGTTGTTAATCTGCTTTCTTTGCTCAACTCTTAGTTTAAGCTCCTTAGACAGAATCAACTAAGTAATTATACAGCAACTGCTGCTAGCAGCTCCCACTAACGAACAGGGAAATAAGAGATAGCTAATGTGCAGCAGGAGACCTGCAAAAACTCTAGCCAAGGAGGTCACACTGGGCAGAATTAATCCTATGCACTATTATTTTGCATTGGGTAGAATAGAAGCTGCCATGTAGATAAAAAATTTATTTTTTTGTTCTCCAGCTGCTAGTGATTGTTCAGAATGTACCTGATAAATGATGTGACAGAGTAAGCAGAGAGAGGCTTGGAATTGGTATCCATAGGTAGTGGAAGTACAGAAGTTTTTACTTTTATGGTGTTCCTCCCCCTCTTTCTCCCATTCTCCCCTCCCCCCCGCCCCCCCCCTCCACAGTAGAACTACTGCAAATCAAGCAGTATAATTCTAGTAATGAGTGACTGATACTAGCAAAATACCTGAATAGCAGTCTTGGTTGCACTGTGATTATGATAGTGAAATATTTGGTAACCTTAAGTTCTAGTTCCTTGATTGCTGAGATCGTGTCAGACACTTATTTTAAATACAAAATTTGGAGAACCATGAAAGGAATCCCAAGGCTTAGAAGGAAAATGGTGAAAATCTATTATCATGCCTAATCCTCAGTATTTTCAAAGGTGCTTTGCTGATGTTTTTGGAGGTTTTTGCTGGCAATATCTGAGTGTTCCCATTATAAGATGGATTTTTCTAGAAGTATTTCACCTAAGCATTTGCTCAAATGATAGTACTCTTCCTTAATTTACCTAATTCCAGTTTTATGGGAGTAAACATAGCGCTCATAAGCAGAATAAAAATCCTGCTTTTTGTAATTGTCAGCAGTGCTGTTTCTGCAGCCTTTACTCTATAATTCTTGTTGCCTGTTGGGTAATTATTGTCAGAAAAAAGTGTAACTGGAATGTAAAATACTAGTTAGGTGAAGGTAGTGTCAAGAAGAAGCATCATAGTACTATTGCTCGTGTTTGTTTTGAGGAATATCAAAGTGCTTCACACTGTCATACACTAGAGACAGCGGATGGATGTTAGTGCACCGAATTTGATTTGTATCCTAAGTGTCTGCAATGATAAATCATCAGCTTAATACATCCCAGGAAAATAGGACCAAAATTTGTTACCATTATGAGGTCTCTATTAGTCTGAGAATGAAGGCTGTTCTAAGAATAAATGCATATGGTGTGATAAGATATATCAGAAATCACAATGAACCATTTGCATGAAGTGTGGTAGGCCATTAAGAAATAGGTATGGTAAAACCAAGTAGTTTTTTCTAGAATGTCATGGAGAAACATGCTTTTCCATCAGACATTGCAATAGTTCAATCTCCAAATTAATAATTCAGTGTTTTTTAGACATTGTCTTCACTCAAAACTATTTAATCTGTCTGTAGGATGATGTACAGTGACACTGCTGCAGGCGACAGGCCAGAGTCACTATTCATACTTCCTTGTGCCTCACTGTGCACTTTTAAATGACAGAAAAGCCTGTCTTTAAGATCCCACCCCTGCCAAGGCTTAGTGTTTGAAGACTTTGAGTGAGACTTTCCTTGGGGACTGAGGATTTGGAAGTAACGAGAAGGGAGAAAGGATGGCAAGAGAAATGAACATACCGATGCAATCCTGACATACAATTTAATGGGTTTTATGCATGACCTATGGGCTGCAGGGTTCATAATTGTGCGCCAGTACAATTTTCTTGGTTCCTCTTGGAGATGTACTCACACAAAATCAAGGGCAGAAATTCCACTGAGTGTCCATCTGCCTGGCTTCTAAATTGGTTTACTTCCTGAGGCCTGACAATTTAGAAGTACTTCTCAGTGAAACACGTTATAGTCTTCTCACATTTTAATGAGTTTTTCTGTGTACTAGGAGGTTTTTTTTCTCCTTTGTTCTTTTCAGTGAATAGCCCACTTCTAGTACATCTCTTGAATTTTCTTAATAATTTACTCTTTTTCTGTATTCTGGTCAGTAAAGCATATCAGGTATTTGCAAAGTAATCAGCTAAAGCAAAGAATGGGACAAACCCCAGAATTTTAGTTAAAAATTGAAAGCAGTAATTGAATGACACCTGGTTAGATTTAGCTTCTATGCCAAATGCTAGAATTACAGTAAATAATTAAGCTACAGGAGTGAAGAAAAACAGAGACAGTGCATCCAGGGAGATTTCAACTAAGATAAATGCATGATGTGTGTGATGCTTCTATTTCCCTGTAAGACAAACCAAAACCTTCTCTCATCTATTGAGCTGATTGGAAATTTGAGCAATGAAATCCTACTTTAATCCAGATTTACTTGCCATGTGTTTTGCAGGAAATAGCAAAGATTCATTTGGGGGAAAGGTAGACTGCAGTTTTATTACAGCGTTTTAATTCTTTTCCTTTTGGGCTTCCTGGATTGACATGAAATCAGTTGTACTGTTTAGAGCCTTTCCCCTCCGTGCGCATCCTTGCACCCTTAACTTCTCGTTCTTTAACACTGGACCTGGAGGTTTTTCTGGCAAGATTTTTTAAAAAAATCTGAATTATCTTATTTTTAATTAATCAGTAAGCAGGCACATTATAGTAGTTCATTTTATCTTTATTATATTAGATTAAAATCCATTCAGTCTCCCCCTACTTTTTTTTAGATCTGAGGGGTTGCAATAACTTTTCAGATTGATAAATATGTAACTTGTATCACACTGTACTACCACTTTTTTAAGCAGGAGTTGTATCTCCTCTTCCAAAGCTCTACTTAAAACATACTGGAACCATATAGTACTTTGGATGTTTCAAAGGAAGGTACACTTTCTAGAAGTTTTTATTGTTGAAAAACATTAAAGGTCTCTTCTAATTAAGGACCTACAGGTTGACATCTATTTAAAGGGAAGTGAATGTTTTTATTCCACTGCGACTAATTAGTGACAATAATCATAATATGTCAGTTTCTTTGTAATAGCTTCCACTGAATGTGGCAGATAAAAGACAGAGCTCTTTTAAAATTATTTAAAACTAAAGTGCTTCTTTATATAATTTTATAATAATACACTATGCTTACAAGTACCTTGAGCTGTTTCTAGATGAAAGAATAACAAGGTTTCCTCTGAGTCAACCCAGTGTGATTCCTTTAATTTCAAAGAAATCACCCCATTTGTACTGATCTAAGGCAGAAAATATGATTCAGTGAAGAATAAACATCTCTTTAAATAGCTTTTTAGTGTTAGAGATCCATTTTGAAGTCCATGTTGTTACGATAATGTTAATTTTACTAGCAACTTTTTGCTCCCTTGACTCAGTACCCTCGTAGAATAATTTTCAAAAACGAAGTTTAGTGAGTAAGCATAGAACTGTTTCATGAAATGGATAGCCTTCAGCATATTCCTTAAGCTTTTACTGTTGGTTTCAAGGGTTTTAATGTTTTCTTTGTTTTGCAATGCCTAAAGTGGATTAGAGATCTAAGGATCACTGTTACAAGTTTTGTTTTGGATTAATGAAACAACATATAAGAGTTGACTGAAATGGTTCTACTTCTATGACCTGTTCTATTTTATACTTTTAACATGAATAAGTTGCCTTTGTTTTACAATCAAGAAGCCAGATCTTCAGCAAAAGGGCACTGTTTACAGCAGCAGTGTGTCTGCCCAATTATTTTCCTGCTCAACCAGATCATGATACTACACCCTGCTGAGTCAAGTCAGAGAATGGGGGGCTGTTCCAATTGGGACTCCCTTTAATGGGGATTGCAAGGTCATGCTCTTGTGGAGTCAGAAAGCTGGGGTTTTTGTTGTATTCTGTGGTGTCTCAAAAAAAAAAAAAAAAAGGGCATAGTCCACAGGACCACAAGATATCCCAGGAACTGATACATTAGTTTAGTATTTAAAATCTAGGTAATGGTTTTATCTCCAGAAACCCTGTTGCACATTATCAACTCATATAAATATACCATAGAAAGTTCAGTTTACTTTGAGGAAGTGTAAGGCCTGCAGATCTGGAATACATACATGATTTGTCACAAAGAAGGAAATCTTCTATGGAAAGTTCATATCATCCAGTACCCATTTAGATCTGATCAAGCCCTTGTCATACCTTGTCATCTAAGGGTACAGTGTCATGGGAAGTTGATGAGCCACGTGAACAGTTCGTTCACTGCTCCTGGAAGCAGGATGCCCCTACTCATCTTCCCTCTCTTTTCCAATGTATCATGTCGGTGTTGCTGGTAGCCTTGAGTTGTTGGTGCTTGCTTTGTGCCACTGCTCATCAGACCTTTTCTGAGCTGCTTTCACTTAGAAACCAGGGAAAAATAAACCTGGCATATGGAATTATGGCATAATGATTTTGAGCAGCATGCAGAAAGGCCTGGTGATTACTGGAGTTTGGAAAAGAAAGGGAACATTGGCATCAAGTACAAAGAGATGTTTCGGAAAGAGGGTGAGAAAGAGACACTCCTTTTTCCTATGGTAAGTCAGGGATGGCCATGCAACCAATGTCCAGTGCTACTGCCAAAAACCTTACCATGCTGGTAACAAAAGTAGTCCTATTTGGGCTAGAGTGAACAAGTGTTAGCGCTGCTGGAAACCCCTTTTGTAAAGTTGTCTTGTGTAAACAGATAGCAGCTTGACTTGAATGAGGCTGCTCATGTGTTCACCTTTGAGCAGGGTCGTAGGGCTGTTCTCAACCTGCAATGCAATAAGTGAATTGGATGATAACCAAGCACATGGAATGTTCTGCAGTTCTTGTTGGCCTTCTAGCTGTGTTAATAAAAATTACTTTTACTACTGCAAGGTCTAATACATTTTAAAACCATTTCATGTGAAACAAACAAGCTCCAATTTGTCTGATTTGAGTGGCAAAGTCTGTGGTGTCTTCCATAAGAATATTTGAGCTGTGTTTGTTAACTTTGCAGTTCTTACTTTTCTGTATGAAGTCAGCCACAGAGTGCACTTTAAAGCCTGACTGAAAATGAGTGCAATACCTTTTGATTGTTGGCCTATGTAGCTTTTCTTAATGGGAGTTAAGATTTAAATCCTACGAAATTTTGTAAGGCAGTAGAGGGAGAGAGAGCCCCAGATGATCACTCTGTTAAAGGAGAAATCTTGTGGTTAAACACCCTGTATGGAGATACCGACTCTCTGGCCATCAATACAGCAGATGTGGTTGCAATCTTCTCCCAGCAGACATTGTGAAAGACTGATGGAAAACTTGTTGCTACGAGGAAGGGATTATAAGTTAAAGGTTGCAGGCCTGTAGGCAAAAGCCTGCAGTCCTCTTAGCAATGTTATTTGGATGGTATGTGTTAGCACTGAGATACTTGGGAGACAGCGTATGCCTTTCCTGTAGTTCTTTATGCTTGCTTCTGGATGTAAGGACGTAGTGTGTAGTATGTGTATGCTTTTGTGTTTCCAAGCATGTGGCAAGTATAGGGCTTACGTAGCTATACAAGCTAGGGAAGTTCTGTCCTACCATTAACCTCTGTGTCCGGAATGCTGCTTAGAGTAGCTAGCTAATGTAACTGAAAGAACTGCTTAAAATGTTATGCCCAGCAGCTGCCCATGAAGGGAAGTCAGAGCAGAATCAAGCATCAGTAAAAAGCCCAAATGCATGAGTAAATCTGACCATTACAGAGTTTAGATGCTTAGGGAAAATATAAGTAAATTGCTTCCATTGGGGTTGACAGGAAGAGTAATGTTTCAGGAGAAGATGGTATTTCTTGTATTTATCATCTCCTGATGAATTCAAGTACTGTCTTTTTAACATGGCACACTCATTGGTATTACTACTTGCTTAAAAGGATTTTTCAATTTATTTTTTAAACTGAAAATGATAAAGAAAATATGCTACACTTAGAAATGAAACAGCCAAGGGATGATTTAATTCTTATTGCTCATTTTCAGGTCCTTTAAGATAAAACTGCATTTTTTGTGTGCGCATCAGACAACATTGTTGTTTCAGTTCGGGTGATCCTGGCAGGGGGTTTGGAACTAGATGATCTTTAAGGTCCCTTCCAACCCAAACCATTCTATGATTCCATGGTCCTTCTCAGGCCTGCCATAACATATGGAATTTCCTTTTTGGGAAGCTTGATAAGAAGTGACCAGCCATTAGCTGCTGACTGAAATGGAGTCACTACTGAATAAGGGAGAAATGTGATGTGTCAATGTATCCAAAGGAATATATGTAGTTCCCAATGTCATGGGCAGTAGTGAGCAGCATTGGAATGTCTGTCTAGGCACACTAGATGCTTGTAGCATGCAGTCTATCCTGTATGGACGCATCAATTCTGCTTTTCTGACTATGTTCTCACAGGTTTAGTTTGCAAGGAGTAGCTGTTGCAATTTTTGAAATTTGTGCAAAATGATGACTAGTGTGCCCTGTGAAGCTTTGGGGCACAGCTTAAATTGTCTTTTTTTTTTTTTTTTAATCTAGCATCCTACTAGCATGATGGCAAAGAATTTTGTTGTGGATGTGTGTTCTGTGGCGGGAAGACAGAAATAGCTTTCATTTTATGTGCTTACCATGTTTATTATCTGTAAGGGAAAGTGATTTATATTTTTTGTGGCAGGTTCTATTTTTCATTTAATAACTTGTAATATAAGATTATAGTAAGGTTTATATTTGGCAAAATGTTATGTGTTTCATAGCCATTTTCATTCTAGTAATGACACAGAAAAAAAATATAAAAATGACACAATTTCACTGTCATGAACTGCTCAGGAAGGCTCTTACTGAGGCTAGTTCCTAGTGCTGCAATGACTCATCAGCTTTCAGGAGAGCATGACGGAATGGAATGCAGGTCATCATCTCAGCATGGGGTCTGATTTTGAAAAAAAGCAGCACATTGGTTGGAAAATGTATTTAAAAGACTGTACAGCTCTCAAAACGAGAAAAGGTTCCTGATAGTGTTTATCTGCTACTGCATCTATGAGACTTTCTCAGTGGTATATACTGTACATGGTCTCTCTAAGTTTAAGCACTTTTTTTTTTTCTTTTCACTTTCCACACACTGTGTAGTTGTAAATACTTTCTAGTCTTGAAGATTTGCTTCTTTTGGTCATATTCCACCCCCCTTGTGTTACCCAATTGTTATTCTACAGCAGCCTTGAGGCCATTAGCAAGGTTCATTCTTATGAAAATGCTTGGGATGCTTCCTTCTGTGAGTAACTGTGGGTGTCTTTATTTCTACTGTGTTTGCCTGTTCTTCTTCCTATTTATGTCATATGGTCAATTAGAACAGATTTTTGCATACTTAATGTGCCATTCATGAAAAATAAGCAACTGAGATTTAGGAGAGCTGGGATGTGTATGCTTCCCTAGAGATCCATAGTGCTTGCTTCACTTACCCAGCTAACACAATCACAACTGATTTATGTGGATTAAGATACCTAATGTCAAGACAATGGTTGGGATTATCCAATTTAGTACAGAACATGTTCTTTACATGTAATGTCTGAAACACATTTTTATATTGAGAAGGCTAATCTTTCAGCAGCACTGCAAGTACTGGTTTTCTTGAATTTGGCCATACAGTTAATAATTTTACTAAAATATCTAAGGAGTAGAAACAGCTTTTGTTTGTGTCCTCCTGGAAAATACTTTATGTTCCATTTAGATTATAGAAAGTGTCCAAGAAAAATTAATGGCTGATCCTCAGTTATCACTGAAGTACAAGAAATTTGTCAGTGACTTAAATGAAAGAAGGAACCTGGTCCGTTCAATATAAGAAGTATTTACTTTATCAGTTGAAAGGAGTATCACGTATCTATTAGAATTAGCCCTTAGTTAAAAGGATTGTTTCTTATTCCTGCCTTGTTATAGGACTATAAAGATAATAAAAGTTTATTTATTGCTTTAAAAAAGTGCGTAAGTTGAAGCAAGGTTATAAAGCAACTTAATTTTTATTAATTTCTTATTAGTACTATATGGTGGAAAAGATGTGTTGTATGGATATGTACTGTTTGTGAGCGTGTATGATAAAGGAACTGTCATGGTATGAAATTTAAGAAGGTTGGGTTTTTTTACATTTGGGATCAATGTGAATAACTTTAAAAGATTGAATATCTTAATTTTTTTGCTTCTCCTGGAATAATTGGTTTTAAAGTGGTAATGTAGAAACTGTTGTTACTTTGTTCTGAATACCAGAGCTTTAAGAAAAAAAAAAATTAAAACCGAGATTTTTTTTTTTTCTTGTGAGGTCCATATGTGGTATACCAAAAAATTAGGAGCTTTTTTTCTTTATTACTGGTTCGGGATTATACTTGAAAAAAAAATGTTAAGAACTAATTAATAAACCATTTCTGTTTAATCAGGCTGTTTGCATTTGCTGCAATTTTCAATTAATAAAGCTGAAGTAAGGTAGAGAGGGTGAGGATTATGAATATCTTTAATGTTGCTAGGAAGCATTTACAGTGTCATTCCTTTGAACTTCTTGTCTGCAGGAGACTTGAACCCTTTTTTTCTTTGCAGGAAAGCTTTCCTGCTTAGTTTCAGTAGATTAAAATCCTGAATTTCTTTAATTCTTGGATTTATGTTGAGGCATTAGCAGAAATTAATTTATAGTCCTTTTATATCTGTATTAACTGAAAACAGTTCAACATTGACTACAATAATTTTAAGTATTTTTATCAAAGATTTTGCATGTAAGCATTATTAAAATGATATTTGATACTTTAGTTTTAACAGTTGTTTTAGTTGACAAGTATCTGTATGTGCAAGAATGTGCAGACTCAAAGCACAGAATATAATGTAGATTTTGCTGGGGTTTTTTCCTGTTTGGCAAGTTAAGGCAAAGCATAAAAATCTGCTGATGCTGCAGAGAAACATGGTATTTCTAAGTCCATAATGAAAGACAATATTTTCACATTTCGTCTTGAATTTTAAGCTGCTTTTTCAAAAAAATCAGTGAGTAAAAATTTTAAATGTAGATATCGGATTTTACCAGTCAGAGTAGAACCCGGTTATTACAGCTTCTGATACCTGTCATTCTGCTGAACACAGAATGTGGTTTACTCAAAAATAAGTCCAGCTAGTACTGGTGAAGAACCAGATCTGTTCCCTCAACTTCAATCCTTTATCGTTTCCACCACTGCCCTCTGCCTCCCACTCCCAAATAATCTGAATTGTGCCTTGTTTCTTGTACTGTCTAATAATAATCATATCAGGAAAACAGAGTGTGCCTCTCATGTACTGTGATTTTTTATTTATTTTTTTTTTTTGGCTGCTAGTGGACTAAAAATAGAATATGAATATGTGTTGGTGAAAGGAAGAAAAGGACCATTCAGCCTCTTGGCTTCAGGGCACCCAGGGGAGTTCAAGAGCCTATCATCTTTATGCTGCAAACTATCTAGAGCATGGCCCTTTTTGGTACATGATTGTACAGTGCAAGGCACAAGGAGTTCTTGATCAGCTGCTGAGTCTGTGGATGCTGTTTTACTAATAATAATTTTGTTACATGTAATTGGATGAGAATTCAGTAAAAGAAATCCTACACTTCCCTATCGACAATATATGGCTGTCTCTCTGGCACTTCAGCTTTTTTGCTTCGGATTGTCCCTTGACTAGTCCTCTGTATGCGTGTCAGTCTGTCTACAAAGATCTTGCAGTCATGTGAAGTGGGTGCAGATGCATATTTGTACTGTCTTCTTGTTGATTTTGCCAGTTTAAATTATTTCTATAATTTACAGATACGTAGGTACAAAAGATGGTTTTTGTTGCAAGATCTTGAAAACTGCAGGTAAATCTTGCACTGCTTTGTAATGCTTGTGTGGTCTGTGGTTTGTTTGTTTGTTTTTTTTAATCTGAAGAGACTGTATTAAATATAATGAAGTTTAAAGAGTGTAGAAAGACTGAAGGTTAAATATTGTCTTGAGGTATATGAAAATTAGCATAATTTATCACTCTATTTTTCCTTAAATAATATTTGTTAATTTACCTATTATAGTTGCTAGCAGAATACTACTTTTCAGTATCATATGACATTGTATGAAAATAAGCTAAGGTTTTTCCTGAGCTATGAATTTTGCTTCTTTCTACATTAGTGAGGGGGAATAGAGATGGAATTTCCAGAGGTTCAGCCTCCCCTCCTTGAGCATTCCAAAACCTCAGGCTGTCTGACATGTAATTAAGCTGGGCAAAAATCTGACATCAAAGTGTATGGAAGGTGACTCTCCAGGATTCTTTTACCTGCAAAGCCACTAGAGTGTTTGGTGGCTGAATGGGAAAGAGAGTACCCTTTTCTAGAAGGCAGGAAGGGAGAAAAGAGAGCTTGTCACTTTTCTATTGGTAAATTTTATGTGGAGGAGGTTTGTAATTCACAGTCTGTTTACATTTACTCGTTAAAAACCTGGAGATGTATTACAAGTGGAACTGTTCAGTTGAAAAAATACTGCCTTGAAGAACATTACTCTTTTAAATGCAAATAAATCTGTTGAGGGAGTTGATTCCTGAAGTGTAAAGTACTTGCATCAGTGTAAGTTTGATTTTTGGGTGGACAGTTTGAGAGTGGTAAAAGGTACCCTGGGCTTGATACATTCCTCATTACTTTAAATTCTTCATTCAGGCTTAACTGCTAAAAGAAGTGTTAGCAGTTCTCAAAGGCATTATGAGTACAAGGAAGGAAGAGCGAAGTGTGAGGGACTTCAAGGTTCAATGGGCAGGTAAAAAATGTATGAAAAAAATACAAAAGCTAGAACTGTTCAGGGAAGAACTGCAAGGAGCCTAAAGTTATGCAGGGGGCAGAGAGTAAGGCTGTTTTGGTTCTATTATAAGCCAAACATAACATCTTGCTTTTGATACAAAAGGATTTTTAGCTTTAATTGTGAAACTAAATATTTCTACACAAACTATGGGACAAGTGAAGCCCAGTGGAGGCTGAGAGGGTGTAGTGGACTGCCTTCATGTTGAGGGCCATAGGCCTGTGGGTTTCACTGTGCTGTGAAATTCATGATGCTGTTAACCTCTCCCTCTTCTGCTGGAACTCTCTATGACTTAATGTGACATTGAGTAACATTCTTTAGTGGTGTGAAGGTTGACTACCATCCTCTAGTGGCAGTGGGGGTTGTCACTGGCAGTGGTTTACCATAGGATACTTCTTTCATATGCAGGCAACAATTGTTGCAGAAAATAAGGTGAATAGTGGTAGAAGAGGCACTTACTTTAAAAAAATTAAAAGTGAGAAAAGGTATTTTGTTTAGTTAGTAATTTTCTCAGTCTTTGCTCTGACAAAATCACTATTATGTTGTTCTGGTCCAGTGGAAAATGACTGCCTGGCATAATCTTTCTGAGAATAGCTTTCCCAGAGCTAGTAATGTAAACCTCCTTGTTTTACCTGGGCAAATTCTGAATCTTAAACATCCACTCAGAGTCTCTTACAAGAGAATCCCAGACACAGAGAACAATGGAAAGTCCAGTGACAAAGTTAGCATGAAGTCCCAAGACAAGAAGTTTAGAAATAGCAGTTTGGTCTATGTTTTTCCAGTGATGTTTCTGATCTTTGGTTTAGCAATTTCAGTATTAGACTGGTTTATATTAAAGGCAGTATCATATATTTGTTGTTTCTTTGGTGTTTTCCTGAATATCAAGCAGTTGAAACAGATTTTACCTTTCAAAATTATTTTTGTTAATGCCCAGAGATCCTTTTATATATATATGAGTGTGTGTGCATGTGTGTGTTGTGGTGTGATTCCTAAGGTCTGCCACACATTTTTTAGCCCCTGTTTTAGTAGGGCTTTAATCACAGTCAGAAGACTAAAACTGAATTATAGTGATAGTAGAGCAACACCAAAAATTCAACCATTTCTGAATCTTGAACTTTCAAAAGTCGCCCAAATTCTGTTCTATTAGCAAATTTTGAGCATGACAGTGAAGACTGATTACTTTATTGCTTGTTTTTAAACTCAGTGGTTATTTCCTTCAGGAATCTTGCTAACAGGATTCTGTTTGCCTGAAAGCGGTGTCTGCTTTTGTCAGCATTTGTCAGAGTAAATCTGAATTTCTATGGAAATCAGCTCATTAGTATTAATTTTTTGTTATATGTGACTGATTAATGAGCTGCCTTACCATTAAAAAAAAAAAAAAAACCCACAAAAACTTACTGAAAGGAAAACCGTCCGTAAAATTACTAATGACTAATTCTTCACTGAATTGAGGCTTCAGTTAATGTCAATAAACAAGCAAATACCCCTTATTTTCTGACAGTCCTTGCTCTTGCTGAAACCCAGGTGCTGCAGGCTCACATTGCATAGAATATACCAAATCTAGTTATTGCTGACATGGTTATTTCTCTTTCATTATGGATGTTTCTCCTGGGTATTTGTAGCAGTTACTTTGTAATCATGCAGTTTTCCTCTGATTACTTTCTCCTTTATTAAAGTTAGAATTGTTTTTGCTTACAGATGAAATACAAGCTTTTTAGAACCTTTTTGGGAAGTGCCCTTGATACTGGAGATCACTTTTACTTCTTTCGTATTACTGATTTTCAAAGATTGTTTTCTTCATAAATTTACATAATTATCTGCTAGGTCATTTTCTCTGTTCTAAAGACAACATAAACCAGTGATAAATAAAGTATTACTGTTTCACAGTTTTCGTAGGTGTTTCAGAGCTCTTGGCCTTCATTTATATTTAAGCACAGCAGATAACATTATAAAGCTTAGTGCTATAATAAATTAACTATAACAGGTATACTGAAGAATTGTATAAATGGACATTTATATGGTGCTTACTGTATGTAGGTGTGAGCATCTTAAACTATAATTCTGAAAAGTATTATGGAGTGTAGCAGAACTGTGTGATTTGCAGGTTTTCTGTTAACATCCAGTTACCGTTTCTGATACTGTACAAAGACTGCGGTGTTTATACTGCTTTTTAAAAAGTTTATCAGTGTTATCACCTCGTTTTAATCACTATAAGGGTATGTTTAACTATAAGAATACAAGATAGGCAAAATAAATTATTGTCATACATAGTGCTTGAAATTTTTTAGGTAGTTATGATTTAGAAATAATATACAAATTGCTCATATTGCTTGTTTATAAGCATCCATTTCATTAAAAATTCTAGTCATGTGGATGCAGATTTAATTCTATATTGTAATGTCTTTTTTAATTAAGTGACTATGAATGTTCCAGTTGTTTTGAATAGTAATAATATGCTAAACACACAGAAAGATTTACTGTTTCTTTTGCAAAGTAATTGCAATTGATAAAGCGTAGGTTTGTGTTGTGTTTTTAGAGCTTTAACTGCTAATCTCATATGAAAATGTTGCTTTGTAGGGCAAAATTCAGGGAGAGGGCCTGGGATTCCAGAGTGAACTTGTACATTCCTTCAGGGCATTTTTGCAAGGGAGGTTGTTGTGTTTTAAAGGTAGTTGATAAGAGACCTGCACCACCAACCCCAGACCTGCACCACCAACCACCATCATGCATTAGTCTATAGAAGGTATTTGGGTGAACATACTCCTGTACCACTCCGTACCACCATTTATCCAAGTGAAATTTTTGACCATTTGCAGGATACATTATAAATCAGGGTGTCACTACCAGACAATCAGATTTGAACATTCCTTGCATAAAGTAGCTTGCCTATATCCCTAAGGAATACATCACTTAACTGTGTTTATGTGACAGTGTTGATATGCCTGGTTTTACATGAAAGTTAGGTAGCGTGTTATTTATGTCATTATGAATTCACAAAGTAGGTAGTTGTGCTTTATGTATACTGAGGTTATCTTCTCTGGACAAATCACTCAGAATAATTGAAAGGTGTAATTTTATCATATGGTTATTAATTAAATCAAGAAACAGGATTTTTTTTTCTTCAGATTTGGATTTTGCTACTACCTCAGGTTTTGTCAGTGTTCCTCTCTCTGAGGTGCTGACAACAGATTAACATGAAACAGAGCTCTGTTGAACCTAATTATGTTGTAGCTCATTGTTTTGAGGACCTATAAAACTGTTCACTCCCTTTTATGAGGCTGTAGTCACAACGAAAGGCCATAAACAGTGTCTTTTCTCTTTCCTACAGACTGGAGATTTCATTAGTTGACTCTAATAAAGGCCTGATCCAGCTGCATTTACACCTGGGAATGAATGCTTCTTTATCAGGTCTTAATCCTTAGTAGATCAAGCAGGAAAGAATGACAGCAGGATAGCTTTTGATCAGCCATAAATGTCTGAAAGCTTAATTTCTTTTAAAATTATTTGCTATTCAAGTCTTGACTGAAGGCATGCTTTCCCATACTTCAGAAGAAATATTTGAAGTATGAGTGCATTGTTAAAACACAAAACAAAACAAAACTGAGATCTTTCTCTACTTTCAAGCAGTTACCACTGAAACAAGATTTCCACATCAGCTAAGGGGATTTTTATTGTATGTTTTTAAATCCTCATAGACTTCGGAGAACACTAATGTTTAGCATGTTTAGCCCTTAGAAATAATGTGGAAAGGGATGCCCTACCTTTATTTAAAGTCTATACTGCTTGGGAATTTAAAATTGATATGTTTCTGCGAAATAGGTTTCTGTACTGTAGGTACTCCCAAGACTTTTTTGCGTTATTTTTCCTTTTTTATAACATTTTTTTTGTTTGTATTGTATACAAATACTAAAATTATTGGAATTTTCTAGCAATTTTGTTCAGTCCTATAATGTTTGAAGAGGGTTCTTTTTTTGTTTGTTTTTGTTTGACTGGGTGAATAATGATCTTTTTTATATCTGCTTTTTAATATTTTTTTGTATTATCTCTTGTTGGTTTTTTTTCTGTATTATAATTTTCTCTCCATGCTGCAAGGCCATGGATAAACTAGAGTTGATGATTTCACTGTCTGTTTTCACGTGTTTGCATTGCTAAGGTGCTTGTTGCTCTGTTTCACCCCAGGGTGTGAGCGGGGGCAGTTTCGCTGTGGCAATGGTCGCTGTATTCCTGCAGACTGGAGGTGTGATGGGGCTAGAGACTGCTCGGATGATACAGATGAAGCTGGCTGCCGTAAGTGAAACAAGCACAGAGCTACTCTTTTGGAATATAGGAAATTAGGAGATCCCAATGTGCTCAACTGTACCTGTGGTACAAGAATGAATATTGAATAGGGAGAAAACTATTGTTTGAGAGACTGCAGAAGTTGTCTTGAGATACTGCAGAATCTATTTGAGTCTTATTCCCTGAGCTTGTTTGCTTTGGTAGACAGAAAATCAAGTAGTGCTCAGCTTCTAACATTACTTTAACCTTTTCTTATGATTAATATTCTAAGTAGATGTGGAAATGCATTGTATTCTATTTTCACTGTAATCCTGAATATTGGATGTATATACAGCTACCTCCAGCATCACTTTTGCTCCAAATCTTTGGATTTTTCAGACCCTGGACAACTAACTGTACCTACTGTGCCCAAAACAGAGTCATGTTTAATTGTCTAGAGTTGATTGTGCTGTGTCAGCAGCTCAGGAACAACAATTTTATTCATATGGACAGTAATACCCATGCACAAATATTCTCTCAAGCTGAATGGAAAAGTTGAGAAAATGAAGAATTTCCCTCCACAGTCTGTTTTCAGGGGCTCACCTACATTTTACCTTTTTGGTTCTAGTATTTGCAGTCTTGTAGGCTGGTGCAATTATCATCCCACTTACAGGTTAGGCCAAGTTTTGCCTTTCAGCTGATAGGGAGTGAGAAAGACTAATTTATATCAGTTCTTTTCACACTGTATTATTTCTTTGCTGCTTGACCCATGTAGTAATTCGAGGTCTTTGGCATGGCTTGGCAGTCTGATTTGCTGCTTAGTACTTCAGTTAGCTCCAAAAACCCAGTGTAGTCCTTGAAGAATGCCTTTAAACTGGCAAAACAAAATAGTGTTGTCCTATAGCAATGAAAATTAAACTTCATTTTTTTGAGTTAACTGTCCTTTATAAACAATATGTTGATGTGCTATAGGTAGTGGGGCACATCAGTGCCTACCAAGATACTATTTAAAACTGGTCTGAGGTTAAAATCATACTAAAAGATTATTCTTTGGTTCTTGAAGCAGGACTTAAAAGAATATGCGTGAAGTACATGTCTGTAGTACGTGATTCATTTTATCCCTCTACTTAGTTTACTGATGTTATTTTGTACTTTTCAACTCTAAATCTACAAATTGTTTTAATTTTCTCCCCTGATGCTTTGGTTAAATTGCTAGCTGTGCTTGCATATCATCCCATGAGCACAAAGCGTTTCAAGTTGACCTTGTATTTCTGCAAGAACATGATCCTGAGAACAAGGATGGTCAAGACCAGGGTCCTGCTTACTGGACTGTGTTGTACTAGTGGTTCTTCCAGGAATATTAACTACGGATGGAGCACGCTGTGACACAGTTCCAGACATTTATTTTATCTGTCTCTTTGATGGCTCCTTGTTGTTTGTCTATTTAAAAAGTACAGAGTGGAGCTGTAACAACGACATTCAGATTGTTCTGATCTGACCCTCACTTTTGCCTCAAGAATTCACAGGGAAGAATGATGAGCTTGTTTTGGAAGACCATCTGCTTACCAGGGATAGAGCACCTGAGGTGGAGTGAAAGCAATTGAACAGACTCCTGTGGGACTAGGGAAGCTAGTATGACTCTATACATAAGTGAAAAAAGGGGGTCTGCCAGAGGACAGTTCAAAACCTGAAATTATTTTGGGATCTCCCTTCTAGAGGAGCTTGTGTCTCCAGGAGAGGATATGAAGCTGAAGATTGCTATGCAGAAGTTGACTAAGCTAAATTTTGCCTTTGAACATAGTTTTGCTGGTCCACTTTCTCCTCTCTGATCTGTTTTCTTTGATCTGTTAAATGCTTCATGTGTTTCATGGAAGTTACAATTCATTGACACTTGAACCTTAAACCTTCTTCTCCCTTATGCAATTATTTTCTTTGAAAGTTCTATCCCAGATGTCTGTGAAATGACAATTTTTTTCATTGCTTACACTAGCACAACCTACCTGTGAGGGAAATCAGTTTCAGTGTCAGACTGATGGTGAATGTATTCCACAGTCATGGGTTTGTGATGATGAGGAAGACTGTGAGGATGGCTCAGATGAGCATCAACAATGTCGTAAGTATTTTAACTTCTAGTGTTATATCAGCTTTGTGAAATAATGTGTAATTCACATAGCAGCGTATTGAGAACATACAGGAACAAGCCCTTTGTAAGTACAGAAGTCTCTCTAAAGTGTTTCTAGAAATCAGATAATCTGAAGTCTGAAGTAGATAAAATGCAGAAAATATGCATATCTCCAGGTCTTGAAATCTGAAAATTACTCATGTTTCCTTTAATTAAAAAAAAGAAAAATAAGAAGTGTATACTAGTTTTATACTAAATTTTGTACAAAATCTAGTAATTTCAAAAATGGTGAAATAGACATAATACTGTATCTACTCTATGCATTGGCTAATGAAATTCACAGTGGCATCTCAGAACTATATAAAAAAAAATTAATTCTTTCTAGATAACTTCGAAATTTATTTGTATGTAAAATAGGAGGAATTATCAAGCAGTTCGAGCAAACATTGATAAATATTCTTGTATGTATTTTCAGCAATGCTATTTAGTAGCATTATTATTTAGAATTACCAGAGCCGTTCTTTCTCACATTCAGAGAGGAGAAATACCTATGATCTTGGTATATGATGAGAGTGTAGTTTTTCATTATCCTTTGGACAGCTTAAACTTAGACCATAATTCTGATTAGTATTTCACTTTAAACATGCTAAACAGTGTATTATTCATGTTTGAATTGCCGTTTCCAAGTAAAGTGTTTCGTGTTCTCTGTACAGTTTAGATCAAGAAAATAATTTACCAGCCTAGCTGCCACAGCTATAGGCTTTGCTCTTTTTTTAGTACTGATAGATAAATAAAATATGTTACTCTGGTCTATAATTTAATGACTAAGCATTTGAAGGGCTGTAAGTACACACCAAAGTGGTGAACAGTCAACTGAGATGATTACTGCATCCAGTTACATTCTCTGCATTATTGCATAAGACAAGAGAACAATTGTGTTCTGAAGGATGTTTTTTCTACCACATCTAGTATTAAACATTACTTTAAGTGATATTTTCATTTTGATTGTATCTATAGTTTTTTTATAACTTCTTTAACCTGAGCAGCTCTGGAGCTACTCACCATACGCCAGGGAGGTTAAAAATGTTTATTTTGGGAGGGTTTTGCTCACAGACTTGGTTTTTGCTTTTGTATCTTCATACTTCCCACTGAGGATGGAAAATTTTGAGTGGTGGTTGACTACCTTTTGCTCCCCTCTTCCTCAGAGAAGGTGTCAACACAACTGCTGGTTATGTTTTAACTAAGTAATCTGTAGATACAAAATGCAAAATGAGCAACAGCTCTGAGTTTGACTTTTGAACTGGGTCACTTGTAACATCGTTTACCATGTACTGGTTAATCATAAGAGTTAAAACAAATTTGCTTTACTTTGCTGTCCTGCTCTTGTTTTTCCTCATGACACTAGTATCCCAGCAGCTGATCTTGTTTTGGGAACACTGCTGACAAAAGAAGGCATAGAGAGCCCCTGCAGAGCCACAAATGACAAGATGTCAGTGTATAGACTGGGATGATGCTGAGATATAACTTGAGTTTGAAAGAAACAAATGTGCAGGTAGCAGAGGGAAGGGAAAGTTAGCATTAAGCTTGTCCTTCAGCCATATATTCATAGATTCATATTAGTTTGCCTAAGAACTGTAAGTGTAATTTAGCAGTAGTGGAATCAAAGTGGAACTGAAGAGTTTTATGTGGTTGCTTTTACTGACAGCTGTCACGGGAAGAGACATAATCATTCTTAATCCTCCATTAGTTATATAATGCAAACTGTTCCTCACTGTTGAGGCCCTGGCTGTAATTAGAAAATGGTGCCTTACCTCCAATTCTGCTATGTTTATGTTATTACATTCCGGTTGACTGAATAACTTACAGTAACTGACAGATTTTGACCCAGTAACTAAAATAAGAGAGAAAACTTTAAATCAGTGAGAACTGGTAATTTAATATTTTAGGCAGAATAATTATAGGGAGGTAATTTTTAACCTAGAGGTCAATCCTTCATTGGAGAGAAGTGGTGACCTTGCAGGCTACAGAAGCCCTCACAAAGCTATGCTATCTGCCATGTGCTTGTCAAGTGTTCTTTAATCTCCTTGAATACACCAAGATACAGAGGGAAAGAGTGTTATACTGATATTTATGAGAAAGACAAAGTAGTTACAGAGGAAGGAAAATATTTTTTCTCGTAAAAAGTCTTGGTTGATAGGAAGGACTGACTGTGTGCCTGTTTGTTGCAGCGGGAAGGACGTGCTCGAGCCAGCAGTTCACGTGTTCCAATGGGCAGTGTATCCCAGGCACGTACTGGTGTGATCGAGTGCAGGACTGCACTGATGGAACAGATGAAAGAGTCTGCCGTGAGTCTTAACTCCTAGCATGAGATCTAGTTTCATCTCATCTCTCTGTGGCATTTTAATACATTTGTAAGATTAAAGGGCTTGTTGATGGATGGGATGACCACAATATGCTTTTTGTTACAAGAGTTTCATTTCAGATTCTTTTGTGTATTAGAGCTGATGTTCTGATACAAGTCTGGTATCACAGAACTCAAGTGCAAACTGCCACCACAGGATCAGGTCATATTCTTTGTCATTGTCTGAAAGATAATCAATACTGCATTGTAAAAAAGCAACCATGTTTAATTGGCTTATAACTTTGGGACACTCAGAGCTAACTTTGCCAAATTTTTTCATAAATTTTTTGCATACTGCTTATGAAATCAGTAGTAGTTATAGCCTGTACAGAAAAGCAAAATTTGACTCCAGATGACTTATTTGAGGAAGTTTGATCCTTCCAAAAGCATTTGTATTCTAGACTGCAGCTTCCTGTGAAGATAATTTAGTCGTATTGTATTCAGACTGGTTGTTTATATTGTGCCAACAAAATGCAGATGGACAAGCAGTATTTTTCACTCTTAACTTCCCCAGAGTTGAGGCTGCCTCTCTGGTGACAGTCTCCCTTGATTGAATACTGACGGAAAGGAAAGCTGGCCACAGAATAGAGGCCATGTTTTCCAGAAATGTTTTTGTCTAATACCTACAGAACAAGGTGTAACTGGCATGTCTGTTCATTGTTAGTCTTAAGGAAAAGCTTCACACATCCTGAGTGACTAACATATCTAACATATAAGCTGCTATTCCAGCTGTTAGAGCATTGTGTGCCTTTGGGAAAAAGACATAACTGTAAACTTCATTTGCAACAAGAACCAGGGTGGGAGGTGGGGGAAGAGTTTAGGGTGGTAATGGATGGACAAAGAAGCAAGAAATAAAACGTTGTTAATGACTGTGCATAGGGGAAAAAAGGGCATATGTCTATGCTGTGTAAAGGAAGACTACATGGTCATGACTGCTAATGTGGTTTATCCCTGGCTCACAAGTGGCTAAAATTGTCCCTGTGTAGAATGAAAGGAGATTTAGGACTACATGGTTCTCTGGAATAAGATGTTGCTGAGTCATCCAGCTTGGAACTTTTTTGTGTAATAGACCCACAGCCAGTTCTGAAGTCACCGATACAAATGGCTAACAGCCGAGATCCAAAGTACCCAATGTCATTGCTGGAAGAATATCTTCTTTAGATTAGCATTTTTTTCTCTTCAAGTTTAGAGGAAGAAAAGAAGTTGGTAACTTAATTTAACAAATCTATCACACGTGAAAAAAATCCTGAAGAAAAGGTACCTGTTTTAAAAATGCATTATTCATGAATTAAAAAAAGGGAACTGCTGAGCATGTCTGAGAAACCTATGAGTAGTCATTGAGTGTGGAACAGCCAGGTGCCATGGTATGATTTTTATAATGCAGTAGATCTATCACAGTCTGGGAGTGGAGTCCTAAGGATAATACTTACAGTTCTTGTTTCAAACTAGAGGCTGCTGAGATGTTTGAAAATTGAAGAACACATTTTATTTCATGTTTAACATTCTCAGCTAGATAAATTAAAAAGGCAGTTAGGAAAGGGCCCTCTAGATACATTAACAGTAGCACTCTACTGCTGTGGCAGAAAGCCAATCATTGCTGCATCAGCAAATAGGTCCCATGACTGTTGTGAGGGCAGCATATTTAGCCCCAAGGAGAGGGACTGCCTCCTATCATTCAGCAGCCTCTACTCTGGTTTATTAGAGTATGTGTTGACAGTCTCTCTAAGACAGAAGAATGACTGTGACTTGGAACATTGAAAGTGGGAGTGTTGGACTAGTTTAAAGAAATGTGACAGTGCTGAAGACAAGAGGATCCAAGAAGAATGTAGTGACAAGACTCTTGAGGAAGGCTGGTTAATTTTATTGCCTTTTTGTCTTTGCAAGGCCTGGAACTTTCAACAAAGCCATAAAATAAAATTTACACTTTGGTGATTTTATGATTATCTGTATAGTACAGATTAATGTGTTTGATTTTTGTGGCGGATTCTAATACTTGCTTTGAATGTTAATTTTTCCCACTGTTTAGTGTATTTCCTTTTCCACATTACCTGATACAAACAAATGTAAGAGGAATAGTATTTGGCCTGTTTTGGCCTTCTCTTTTGTCATGAAATTTCCCTTATTTAATTTGAACTGAAAATTTTCATAAACAAATAAGAAACATCCATGAAAAACAAAAGAATAAAGCTATTTACAATTGATTCTGGTGTTTCACAGAGCATAACAAAATGCAAACTTAGGTCCATTTACTTACACCTTGCACTCACTCATCTGTCTGGAAACAAATTTAGATTGTAAAGAAGATGAAGTTTTATTTCTGAATAAGTTACATTATTTAAGAAAGTAGTCAAATGCAGAATGTCACCAATATAAAGTAATTCTGCAATTAAACTTGTAAAAAACCAGAACAAAGGAATTCAGAGCCTTAGTCCATTTTATTGCTAATGGGATTAACAGCAAGAGAAAACTACCCGTGCAGAGGCTAAGTTAAACATCAGAACAATGTTTCAGCTACAGGTCATACAATTAGTGCACTGAAGCTCTTTTAAGTTCATAAAATTGTGGCTTTTAATTTTCTTCCAATAGGCATATTGGGTTGTTTTGTAGCTTTTTTGAATAGTCAGCAGCTAGCAAATAATTTAATTAAAAAACTGTAAGAACATAGAATGAAATAGCAGAGTATTTGGGATAGCAAATACTTTTTGGGAGTAGGCAGCCAATACTGGTGTAATTTTTCTCTGTTACATACTTTATTTCTTTCAGTTAAAGGTGGAATTCTTTCTCCTGCTACAGCTTCATAGTTGAAAAATGAAAATCCCGGCAATGTCCATTTTGCTTTGCTGTGACAGAATAACGTTTCTGGATACTGCTCTGGCATCTGAGCTCTGCACTGAGGCTGTGAGGGAGAAAGGGGCAGTACTTTAAAAACTTTGTTTGAAGCTAGCGGGCTGAGTGTGAGCCAAGAGACACTATATTTTTGATTCTAATTTTGATGTTGAGTTGCTGCCATAGGTCAACTGCCTAACCTGTGAATTCCTGCCTGTTGTTTGCTATGCTAAATAGCTGTTGTGGTCAGGAAGTGGGCAGCCAGCTCTGGGATTAATTTGCAGAGACCAGGGTGAAAGTGAATAAAGGTCAAGAGCTGAAGAGATCATAAGGGACGTAGTACAAGGAAGAAGAAAATGGCCATAGTCAGAGACTAATATTCTGGATGTTGGATAAATTACATGTAGCAGCTATAGGAGAAGGGAGAATTCAGGCTGAAGGAAATACCTCCACCAGGAAGAGTTTGAGACAGGGAAGTAGCAAAAGTAGAGCAGTCTAAGGCAGGCAGCCAAAGACTAGAGTCTCAGGGATCAAAATCAGGAATTAAGGCCAGGAATGAGAGTCTGGTCTGTCTGCCAGGTCTGAAAGCATCTCTGCAATGAACACTGCCTGGTATCATGTGGCTCATAGGACTCTTGGGCTTGGAGTAAGTCTACCTCATGGTGACTCTCGTAGGCTGTGAGCTCCCTGGGCAGTGATTTGACTACTGTGAGGTGGTGACTGATGGCAGTGAGTCAAAGGGTTTTAATTAACTTCATTTTGTAAAATGTTTTTAAATGTTGCAATAAAAGACACTTGTTAGTAGGAAATGGCCTTTTTTCTTTTTCATTTCTCCTTCTTGTAACATGGCCTAGGGTTACGGAAGCTTACAGTGCTGACTGTGTGACAGAAATCAGCTTGTGCTGAATCAAATACTAGTTAGAGCTGTTCCCTGTAACAAATAGCAACAGGAAACTTTGCAACAGCAAAAGTTTGCTGTTGCTGTTTTTGTATGGATTTATTTTCAGCTTGCAGAACAGAAGAGCACAAAATAGCAATTCCTGGGATATAGGTTTCAATCATCCTCTCCATCGGTTGAAAGATGCTATTTAAATGTGTTTGCAACTGTTGCCTTGAAACAGTTACAAGGAGCAAGGTGCTTCATCCGTCATTTGTGCTGGTGTTTTACTGTTATTTATGTTGTGCGACTGAAGTGCTGGCATCAGGGAGAAAGACGGTGTGGAAGTATTTTGGCTTAGAAAGAGATGCCTGAGGGGAGGGGAGAGTAAGAAGAGCTCTCTTTCTTCCTGAGCATTGGAATGAATATAGGTGAAATGCATTCCCCCTGTTTTCACGAAGCGCATATTATCTTCTAGGAATTGTCATGACTATGGAAATATTTCTTCTTTTTAGTTTTCTGTAAAATTACTCACAGGTTCTTGGGAGGAAAAGGTAAAGGAAATAGTATTTATGTTGGAGGCTATTGACCATTCAAAACAAGGTGAAAGAAAACACTGTTTATATTTTTTTCTGTCCCTTTACTTTTCCCTTAATGCTATGTGCAGTCATATACTGTCTCCTTTTACTCTCTCTTGTACAACTGTATTCCCAGACCTCCTTAGATGCAAACTGCCTACTGTGTTGTCCTTTTAACTCAGAACCTTATCCTTCCTTTTTTGCTCTTTCTAGTCCATTTGTCACCAACCTAGAAAGAAAAAATAAGTTCTGTTCCCTGGAAGAGAACCCTTTCAAGTCATTCACAGAACACTGACATTTTTTCCATGTGCCCTCTACAACAGAGGCAGTATGATCAATTTCTCTGATTGGTATCAGTTCTTGCATAGCTGTGGGGTTTTATACTCAAATGCACTAATCTTGAATCAGGTGTGTACAGAGAAATCTTTGTGTAAATGAAAAATCAAATAAAAGCTCGGAAATGTTTATTTTTCAAGCCTCAAGTGCAGTGACGGATGTATGACCTTCCCACTTAAACTCAAAATGTTGTGATTCTCGTTTTGCAGCTTCGTTTGTTGGAGAACTTTTCATTGTCTCAATTGTATAGGTCTTTCAGTTTGGGGAGTTCACCCTATTCCTACCTTCTCACTGCCAAGACTTAGATTCTTCTTTTCCTTTTAAGAACTCCCTATTTGGTGATAGGAGTAGAAGAACCAAGCTCACTCATAGCTAGTGTTTTCCAAATTTTGGAGAGAAAGAATGGGAGTTTAAGTCCTGGGGTTTTTGCAATTGCAAGGACAGGCATTCCCTTGTTTTCAGATATCGTAGCATTGTTATGAAGTTCTGGTTTGACTTCCTTCATTCCCCCAACATTGACACCACAAACACAGTATTACAGGTGCATCTCATGTGTGTTATTTCCACACAGGCTTTATCTAGACACCATTGGAAAGTGTAGCACAATGTCCTCACTGAAGCCAGCATTTCTTGCTTGATTCTTTTACCTTTTCTACTTCTCCTCACATAAAAGTAACCCAGGTACTGCAGAACTGTCGTGATGACACAGATGTTCCTGAGCCCTGCAGTGCATAGGCTACAGCCTTTGGTGTAGCTCAGAGCTTTGCCATTTTTCATGGGGCTTAATTCTTAAGGCCCCAGAAAATGAAAACAATTTTATTAAAATAATATGCTATAAGGTGCAAAGAGTAAAATGTACAATGCATAATGCAGTGAAAAATATCCTTCAGATCAGTGAGCAGGCTGTTATCAGAACTATCATTTACTAAACTTAGTCTTTTGACAAGGAAGTTGTCAATGGGATTAAATGTACAGAGAACAAAAATTGAATTAATCTCCATCAGGATTTTCAAAGAATGCTCCTGCTTGTGCAACTACAATTAAAATAAAGAATCTGCACAGCAGTTTTGAAAAGAGAATAAGGAAAAAAATAATTCGTTCACATTCTGGTAACAACAAATTTAGTCAGAATGTATATTTTGAAGTGTCTTCGAAACATCTTTACTTATTGCTCTTCCTGGTATTTATTACAGTGATTTGTATTTATACAATACACTAGAGTCTACAATATAAAAAAGATTTTGATAAGCTGAGGACATTTCCAGGCCTGCTGCTGGAGAGAAGACTTTGACAAAGTTTTCCTTCTTCTGAGGGAGTTTAATATAAGCTTGAGAAAATCTTATTACTAAGTAGATCCTTAGTCTGCCTGGATATTCTTGAAGAAACAGGCAGTGCAAGGCAATGGGTTCAGTTGTTTATTTGTTTGACATTCAGTCCATTGGAAACAGTTTGGAACATCACTGGAGGCATTTGTGGGATATGAAGAAAAGTGAGGAAAATTACAAAACTATCCATTATAAATCCCATTGAAGCTTTTCTACTTCAGTGAATTAACAAGCATGTACCTTGTATTCTTCTTTTTCTTCCATTTGCCCTGTAATACTCACAGTATTCTTGTACTGCCATAGCTATTTCTGCTGGGCCTAAGAACTCCTGATGGTTCCTCCCTGTGATACCTTCTCTGCTTTCAGACAGGGAAGAAGCACTGATTCCACAGTGAACATAAAACATGGCCCCAGGTCAGGCCTTGCTTTAGTCCTTTTTGTAGGCAGAGTTAATATTTCAGAACTCATGCTGTTTCCAAAGCATCATGAATTTTCCCTAAGCCTAACTGAAGCAAGAAAAAGATGAGAAGTCGGTGTTTGTTATAGAAGTGGGACCAAAGAATGCTTAGGGCACATGATGGCATTGTCAGACTTTCAGAATGGAAGATTGGGAACTATCCCTGGAGGGCCACAGGTAGTAATGCTGTAGCTGGAACCCTGCTGATCTGCAACTACTGCTCTTTGATAAGGCACACACTGTTCCAACGTGCAGGTTGCCCCACCTTATGTTTACTGCAGTGAAAAAAAAAGAAACGTAAATGCATCCGTTGGGGAGGTAGTCTGGCTAGACTTGTAGTGGACATGAGCAAAGGTGCTTATCCTCTCATATGAACAATTTAACAGTTAAAATAATACAAGCCTATTCCATCGGTAATTGAAGTTTTGTGGGCATGTGATAGCAGCAGAAGCAGACAAAACAGTTTGCCACTTTCTGGAAGAATTGCAGCTTTCTTGAGATCTGCTTGAAGCAATTTTATAACCCATGTTTTGAATTCCAAGAGTATGAATGAAAATGTGCCTGAGAACCTTCTCTATCTGCTTTATTAACTCCGAGAGAACTAAAATGGGATAAGAATTCAAACTGAAAAGCTAAAAGGTGCAAAATGTAATTTGGCTCTTCTGTGTCTTGAGTTCATTTATCTTCTATATAGAGACAAAGGTTCAATAAATAAAATTTCTGAAATTAGCCATTATTTGCTTTCTTACATGCCATTTGACTGAAAAATGTAATTTTTGTCGGTATGGGAATGAGCTAAACTATGAATTTATGATCTCCAACTCAACTCTAGAATGTACATATGTTTAATTTGTTGGATAGTTCCACTGAGTCAGTTCCACTGACTGCTTGTATGAGTAACTGTTCTCGGAATTGGTTTTAAGTTGTTTGAAATAATCCCTCGTATTTGCCTATAGGTCATCTACCTAAGTAGAATATCCAAAACCTGAAAAATCATTATTTCTGCAGAATCTTTCTTCTTTTGTGAAGGGGGAAGCAAGTAATGAAAACCACAGGTTTGAACACTGTTCATGGGACCTGGAATTTTAATATCCTTGGCTTAATTAGACCAAAACCATAAAAACCTGGGGTCTCTGAGTTTGAGAACTCATTACATATTAAGAGGACCTAGGAACTGTAAATTTCAGGAACTCCTTTGCTATCTTAACACTTTTATTGTGTTGTTGCTTGCAAAATTTTGTAGCATCCATCTAGAGGATATTCTTGAATATCTGTTGGAGAATACAGTATACTGGATAAATGGATTATTAGGATAGGACTACTAGTAATGGAGTTTTGTATTCCCTTTTTCCTTTAAATCAAGATATTCTATTGACACTGAATGGATATGACTTATTAGAGTCTAACATTCATGCTAATACTAAAGGATTTTTTTATTTTAGACTACCCAAGATGTGAACAGTTATCATGTGCAAATGGAGCATGTTTTAATGCAAGTCAGCGATGTGATGGCAAAGTTGATTGCAGAGATTCTTCTGATGAAGCTAATTGCAGTAAGTAACATGTGCAGAGTGATCCCAAACAAATTTGCTGTATACACCTTCTTTTGGAGTTAAACACTGTAGTTTTCTGACAGACTTTCTGTATGTGTTTTTGTGCTAAAATCTCTTTCAGCACATGGATGTACCAGTACGCAGTTTCAGTGTGCTAATGGAGAGTGTATCCCACGAGCCTTTATCTGTGACCATGATGATGACTGTGGAGATAGAAGTGATGAAAACTCTTGCAGTATGGTGGTTTTTTTCCCCCCACTTTCTTTAACTGTTTTACTAAGACCTGGTTCAAGCTGATAGCAGGAAGCAGATTGCTTGGCTATACAGCCATCAAAAGCTAGTCACTGTTCTACAAGGACTCTCTTGTATAGAAAGATGAAAATTGCAGTGTTACTTTGATAGACTTTGTCTTTGCTGCTAAGTTCCTGGGTGTGTGGTTCATATTTGAATTTGCTGTATTGAGTGACAGTTTGGTTCTTAGTACATATAGTTACACTTACGTTGTTGTCATCTTCTTAATTTCAGCAAGAAACAAAGATAATTCCTTTACTTTGAATTCTCAATTCAGCATATTTTTTTTTTTGTCCACATTTGTCTGGTTCTTTTAGCATTTTTATTTTCTGATAGATGGAATTAGTCTTCTCAAATTATTCCTAGTGACTATAATGTACAACTTTACAAACAGATAACTGTATAGGTAGATGCCCTTTAGATGATCATGTGACATCTTTATTTGACTGCACCATTTCTGGATATTTATTGCTCATTCTTTTTGTCACAATCAGTCCTGCATCTCCAGCCAGAGGCATGGCTGCAGAGTTATCACCTGTGTGAGGTATATACTTGAAAAGGTCTCCCACTGATTATAGGATCTCAGTTAGTTTGCTATTCTGTGTTGCAGGAAGGCCCCATGTTACCAAGTGGTTGCTCTGTCCAACCAAGGACCTCACACCAGTATGACTCCATACCACCACCACCTCACCCCAAATATTTCTCTCTTATGTCTTTGGCAGTTCCTGTCCTTTGAAGTACCCACAAATGTTTCTGAACTCTTGGCATAGAAGGCTTTGACATATATGTTCATTGTTTTCTTAACTCTGAAGGCATAGAAATATTTTACCTCCTGATGTCAGCTTTCAGCAATCTTGCTAATATGGTGTTCTGCATCTAGTTGCACAATCAATTGATAAATATAGCCTTCCCTTTTATTTCTGTAAAAAACTAAAGCAAAGCAACATTCATATCTAAAATGAGAAAAAACCGGCAGTGTTTGTAACATATACAAGATATGGAACTGCCTCAGTTTTTTAGGGGATACAATAAATTATAATCTCTGAGACAATATTGGTATTTTTAACCTTTTAGCTGCCTAGAGCAGTTAGATTTTCTCATGTGTCTTTCCATAGCTTATGCAACTTGCAGAGGCAACTTCTTCACTTGCCCAAGTGGCCGTTGCATTCATCAGAGCTGGATTTGCGATGGAGATGATGATTGTGAAGACAATGAAGATGAAAGAGGATGTGGTAAATATTATTGCTAACTTCCAGTGGTATTTTCAGAGGAAGACAAGACCAAGCTACATCTATGAAATTTAGACCAATCAAGATGTTCTGAGTACATTTAATTTCTTTTAAAACCTTAGAATTCTGTCTCCATTTTTTCTTCTTTTTTCAAACTTCTGCAGTATTTTTGTTGTGTGTGTGAGAATTATTGTGATACTGAGTATGATGCAAACTAAGTTTAGCATCTAGCAAGATCTCTTTTTTTTCTTTTATATGTTCTCTTTTATATTTTGTTTTGATTCTTCTGCCTGTGGACATTTTTCAGGTCGTCTGTTAAGAGACATGAGGCTTCTAATAGCCAAACCCGATTGATTCAAAATTAAAATAACTCAGATCCTGCCAAGATTTGTCATGGGAGAAACAGAAGCTTTAATGAATGAAAGTGTGAATGAGAGTTCTTTTTCACTGGCCTTTTCTATTATGAGCACTATTCTCTTTATCCAGACAGCATTTATGTGTTTTGAAACCATAAAACCATAGTTCCATTTCTGGTGCACCAGTTAGTTTAAAGCAAAATGGTGTTACTGTTTTCAACAAAATAGAAAAACTAAAAGGATTCACATGTTGTCTACCCAAGTATTGTTGGCATTGTACTTTGAAGGTAAAAGAAAGCATGACAAATTAAGTATAGATAATGTTTTTTTATAGTCTTTCCCAGCTGTGGGCAGGAGACAAAAACTCAGTATTGAAGGATCGAGATGTTTTGGGAAGGTGTTAGAGAAGAAATTTTTAGTAATATTTGAAACATACTCTTCAATTATTCTTTTTTTTCTTTTCCATAGAAAGTGGTCACCGTGAATGCTACCCAGGAGAGTGGGCCTGCCCTGGATCAGGGCATTGCATTCCAATAGGGAAAGTGTGTGATGGAACTGCAGACTGCCCTGAAGGAGAAGATGAAACTAACATCACTGCAGGCAGACAATGCAGTATGTATTAGAATCAAAAAGATACACAGAACAGCAGAAACACCAGCATTGAAACCTTTTTACATTCACCTTTTGTCTCCTGAACAATATGGAAATTTTGGAAGCTCACTATTTTCATTGGCACTGTTTTAACTGGATGATCCGAGAGTCATATAGGCTGCAAAGAAATAATTTCTTTTGTAAAATTTGTACACAACATTTCAGAAATAAGGATGCGCTCTGTACCCTAAAATATATTCACACAGGCAGGGAAAGGTGTGCTATCTGCTGTCTTTGTTTAGATATCTGTTTGTCCCTTTGTGTAAGTAAGAAGTAATGCTTCATACTGATCAGAACACAAGATTGAATCAGTATATCCTAAGCTTTGACTAATTCACTTTAAAGATTAGAATTTAAAAAAATATCTTTTTATCTGGGGTGTCTGTTTCTCCAGTTAGTGGTACGCTGTGTTTTTTCTGTTGAAGGCAACAAGCATGCATAGTTCTTGTTAATTTCACTCTAATCCTACAGACATCGAATCCCTCTGAGAACAAGGACCACGGTGTTTTAATTTCTAGGAAGATAAAAATTCCTATTAACAAAACTATGCCCTTTGGAATAGGAGGGCAGAAAAAGTAAGAGGAAATGGAACCTTGTTGTAAAATAGTGCCTCTTGCTTTGCTGAGTGGTTTGGTAGTTACAGCAGATATGAATTGCAAAACAAGGCATTTAACAGAAGAAATGGAGGAAAAGGAAAATGCTGAATTCTACCTCCTTCTTTCTCAAGTGTTTTACAATGATAATTTACCTATCACCAAGTTGTTTATTAAATAGTAGTACAAGTAGAAGTATTAGTAAAGGGAAAAAAGGAGAGAGAGAGAGATAGAAGGAAAGGAGAAAGAAGCATTTGTCCATGAACACAATACAAACAGCGTATTCTAATATATTGGAGTAGTATACATACTCTTCTTAATATAACATAGTCAGGGTTTTTCACATAGAAGAGTAAAAGATGAGGTTACATGCCAACAGATGGAGCTCAAGGATTTGTTACTCACAAGTAGGTCTTGTGGAACCAGGGCAAGTTTTGGTGCATTGCAGATGGCTTCCTCTGTTCACCTTTTTACACAGCACTTACCATTGGTGGTACATGTAAGGTTGATGCTTATCCTTTAGCTCTGTTCTAAAAGCCTATTAAAAGCAATACCTTATCTTCTGTGTTCCACGCCCTTGCTTGCATGTATGTACATGTATGTGATTTCGTGGAACTTTGTACATAATTTTCTCTGAAGATTAGCTTTAAGAAGCTGTTCTTGAAACTGTAGGCTGATCATAGAAAAGACTTCAGCTTACTAAGGCAGAAAGCTGTTCTACTGATAATATGTGTGTTTCTGCAATATTTTATTTCCCTTTCAGACGTATCACGCTGCGCTGCGCTGAGTTGCCAGTATCGCTGTCATTCCTCTCCATCAGGAGGGATGTGCTATTGCCCTGCAGGATATACAATAAGTAGCAATGACAGTCGCACTTGTATTGGTGAGTAAAGTCCAGAGATTACAGCTATCTAGTGCCTTCTCACAACTCTTTGGGAAAGTTTGGATTCCAGGGAGCCGAATAAGTTCAAATTGGGTGGATGTACTGGCAAATAGAAAATCTCAGGAGTCAGCAAATGTATGAAAATTTTAGTAGTACAGTGGCAGCATGGTGAGACAGAAATAAACCATAAAGATACCGTAAAGATGGCTGGTTTATTATCAAAATTTTTTAGTAGTCTTTGAGTGTTTACATAGAGAGAGTTTGTTTCTGCCTCAGTGATGTGTGTTGTATGCCTGGAAAAACAATTAATGATGTTGAATTTTTGGTACTTTTGGGAAGTGGCTGTATATAAAGACAGCAGAACATTATCCTTGAAAATAAAAAGGGTGGTTTGTATCTGCACTGTGTAAAGGCTCTGTCTTCTGTGGGATTTCGGTATATACATGATTTACATTAAAAAGAAGAATATTTACAAGAATATAAAGGTAACTGTAAAGCTGCTGTAACTGGGTAGCATAAATGATTTATCTCAGTAGCTGAAAATAGACTAACTTGAGAATCATGAAAATAAGCACTGCCTAATAAAAGAAACAGGGTTGTGGAAAGTAGACAATTATATCCCTTCAAATGACTTTTCCTCTTCTCCTGACAGCTATGGTTTAGATGGTTTTTTTTTTTGAGGGGGGAGCAGAAGTGCAGGTAGGTCCTTGGGCAGGATTCACAGGTTTTTTGTTATCCAGAACTACAAAACTGAAACATTGTGGAAAAACATGCAAACCCTCTTTCTTCATGCTATAGTTTTGCAAATAGATATAAAGCAAGCAGAGAGGACAGACTTGCTTCTTCTAAATTACAACACCACTTTCATACAAAGCATTGTTTATAATTATGCCTTATTCACCTGACAGATTTTGATGACTGTCAGATGTGGGGTGTCTGTGACCAGCTGTGTGAAGATCGTGTGGGACATCACCGGTGCCACTGTGTGGAAGGTTATTTCCTAGAGCATCACCGGCATTGTCGGGCCAACACTTCAGGTTAGTGCCCTTCAAGTGTCTTGCTGAGCAAATAGATAGAGCTAGGTAAAATGGGAAACTTTTCATGTCTGTGCCATATAGCTCTGTTTGATTTTAATTCTGCCCTTAAGGACTTATGTTCAAGACAGCTTTCAGAATATCAGCAAATATCAAAACCGTGCCTCTGCTGGCATGTGTAGGTTGGTGTTGATTGCCTCATTGGGGCTGCTTCTCCTCTAATCAGCAAATGTCTTTTAGGCTCCATTGCTTTTTTGGCACTCTGGACTTCTGCAGATTGGGGAGGTTATTGCCAGAGCATTCCTGAACGTAAAAATTCTTGTTCCTGTGGGAGGCAGTTTCCTGTCATGCTCTCTATGGAACTTAGTGTGATCAAGAAAAAACCCTCATTTTTTCTAGAACTATGCCAGAAGATGGTTTTGCTGAATGGTGATATCAAACACTTGCGTATGTGCAAAGCCATGCTCTTGGCTTCAAGTGTCCCAGAGTCTGAACTCTGCAAAAATACTTGCCTCTCAGAGTGTAGTTCATCATCAGCTGTAGACCTCCTGCTCTGTTCCGAAAGCAAGGCCCTGGGAAGCTCTTCATTGTGGAGATGTAATGTCATAACAGGCTTTTGTGTAAGGCAGGTGTTCCAGCCTGCAGAAAATCAGTTGGAATGGGAGTTCCTGCTTTACTTAGCTGATTAGCAGTCTTGTTTCTTAGATACACATGAGCTCAGTTCCCTTCCACTTTCTTTCTTCAGCCATATCTGCAGACCAGTCTTCATCTCATCTTCACTGGGTTCATTTTATCTTTAATAGAAATAGTCTTGTGTAGTTTAGATGCACAGGGGTTTTATAAAAGCTTTATCTGGAAGGGCTTTAAGTAGGCGTTCCTGCCCATTTGCTCCAAGTGTATAAACCAAAGGCAAATCACAGCAAGTTAGTACTTACATAGAAACATTTACACAGATTGTAGTCTGAGCATCTGTTTAAAACTTTGTGTCCAGTGTGTATGAACCAGTATGTATGTATTGCAATGCCCCTTTGCAAAATACCTTGACTGCAAAGTAATCATATCCTTGTCACCCCTGCTTTCAGCTGGTGTTGCATCAATTATTTTTTCCAATGGCCGTGATTTACTGATTGGAGATCTTTATGGAAGAAATTTTCGTACTTTGGTGCAGTCACAGAATCGTGGGATTGCAGTTGGAGTGGACTTTCACTTTTACCTGCACAGAATCTTTTGGACTGATACAGTGCAAGATAAGGTTGGTAGAAATTTCAAGAAGAATATATTTCTGTGTACCTGGAAGTAGAGAACTGCAAGAGGCAGAATGTGTTGATAGACCTTCCTTTTTGAGAGCCAAAGCTGACTGTATTTTTGTTTTCTAACAAAAAAGCTCCTTGAAATGTTTTATGTTAATGACTACATTTTTTCAACTATACTATTACATGTGACATATTAAACAAAGAATCCTATTATATGGGAATGTCTTGAGCAACTTTTAATTTTACTTGAGACTGAGTCCAAAAAACTAATTAAGAGAAATAGTAGACATTCTTTCAAAACTGAGCAAATTTTTCTTGGTAATTTTTGAAACATGATCATTTAAAATGTAAAAGCCGTGTGCCTTCCAAGATGATAAAATCAGATTTCTTCATATACTTCAAATGGCACTGTAATTGAGCTTGAATAACAAATATTGACAGTATTTTGTGTAATGAGCCAATATTGTGTTACTTTTTCTATTTTTTTTTTACAAAGAATTATTTTAGTTTCAAGATACAGTAGAGCAGAGTAATTTTAAGAAAAACAGTCTGGAGACTCTCGTGGAGGTTGGATGGCACCTTTGTACTTTTTCTCTGTGCATAACTTATGGAAACCAATAAAAGTCTCCGGTCAAATGCTGAAACGCCACAGTCTTCATCCTCATGTTGATTGTCATGCAGAGTGAAGGAGAATCTGTGACCTGGCTACTGCTGATGCCACTAATGGATCAGTTTGGTGTCACTGTCATTATTCTGAATCTACACGTAAGACGTGTAACAAAAGCAATCGTTCTTGCTACAGTTCCATGCTGATTCTGTTGGAAAGCACATTCACTGCATGGCTGTCAAGCAGGATAAGATTTGTATGCACAAATTTTGGCTTGTTCACAATTCTGTCATTTTTATTGTTGCTGCAGTAGGTTCTCATTGCTGCAGTTGCATTGTCAATGGCTGAATTTAGTTAGGGTCAAATCTGGACTTTTATGAGAGAGGTGATTTATTCTGTCTCTGTAAAAGGTGTAAATAAAAGATAATGTGGGATTTTTCACTGCACACACCAGGTGGCCAGGACTGCCTTTTTATCTGCCCCAATATAGTTTAATCCTAATTAATTAATTAAGATTAATTAATCTAATTAAGTCCTAGCTAGAACATCCAGATTAAAACAATTGCATTTAGAATTTTCTTAAATGATGCATATTTCCACCTAATATCTCTAAAGTAATGATATTACTAGGGAATTTTTTGTCTTTTTTTTTTCTTTTTTAAGATTAAGATGTAAACTAAACCAGAAAATTGTGGGTTGTGTTTTGTGTCATCTTTATCTCATTTAGTGTACTTCCTGATAACCTAATGCCCATAAGCTCTTTCATCAACGGGGTTTCTAAAGAGCAGAGTAGACAGTTAAGTGGTTATCTTGATTATTACCTGGAACTGAAGAATTTTTAAAATGATACAACTCTTTCAGCTCTTATTTTTCTTGCATATGTTTATTTGGTAATAATATTTTCATTTAATTGCATTCCAAATCTCATGCTGTTTTTAAAAAGAAAAAAGCCTACCTTTTCATATTACCCAGATTACTGTATAGGTAAAATTGTTATATTTGGACTGTTTGCTTCATGTGGCTGTGAACTTGCTTGCAAAATAACAACACTATTCTTCTTGAGCAGCATGCTGTTAAAATTAGCCTTAGATAAAGGAGATCACAAACTGAGGATGGAGGGCTTTCCCTTTCTTTCTGCATTTTGCTGTTTCCCCTTAGTGGTTGCTGTGGTAAGAGCTCCCCCTCTTGTTGCTGACCACTGTTGAGAGCTTTACCAGAACATGTTCATTTGTTTTCAGTCAAGAAAATACTGGGATTTTGCTAGATTCCAGGAAAGCAAATGTACTTTCCTATTTTTTTTTTCTTCTTGTCAAGCAATTACTCATGTTTCCTAAAGGATGAGGCTGCTTTAGTCTGTTATCTTGTCTATTTGGGAGAAATGCTAGTTGAAGGCAAGCTTCCTGCAATTCTTGCATAGTTTTCCAGATTTTTGCAAAAAAATCCTAAGCTAAGGAATAACTTAGAAGGTAAATTGGTTGTATCTGGTGGCCAATTGTGGATTTGTGCTTAGTGTGATGATAAAAGGCAAGTGTCTTGTGATTAGCAAAACATCATACGGATACTGACAATATTTGTATTGTTTTCAGGTTTTTTCTATTAATGTTGATGGCTCTGATTTCCAAGAAGTTTTAAATGTTTCAGTTGACACACCTGAAAATCTAGCAGTGGATTGGGTTAACAATAAACTGTATGTGGTCGAGACCAGTGTGAACAGAATAGATATGGTTAACTTGGATGGAACAAACCGTGTGACTCTTATTGCTGAAAGTCTTGGAAATCCTAGAGGAATAGCACTTGATCCGACTGTTGGGTAAGTGATCTTTATCAGGTAATGGTAAAAGATGTCAGAAATTCCTTTATTCCCATGTAAAAGAAGACAGCTATGAAACAGCAAGAGTGATCATTTTAGAATCAGACATAAAATATTTCAAACACTTGCATTCTATCCTAACCTATTCTGCACGTTAAATTATGAGAGAGCTCTGAAATGCTTTTTATTGCTAATATGTGGAATCTGTTTCATGGCTGGAGTTGTGTGTGCATGAGCAGCACTGAAAATGGGAACTGTGGAATTGCCCTGCAGAGGAGTATTATCCTTAAAGATTTCAATTGTGGTACCATCCACAGACCTCCTACTATTTGAAATACAGAGGTGGAATGAAGCCAGGAACGTTAGTGTCTCCTAACCTGTATGCTTCAGAAGTATATGTGAGCCATGAAAACATGGATCTTCAGAGAATGGGGAGGGCAATTTCGGGCAACTTGTAGTGGTGGCTGCTGCTTTCATGATGCATCTTTTTGTCACTGGTTTAGTTTTGGCAGTAAACTTATGTTTGTGATTTAATAGGGAAATTTAATATTTCGGAGGTCTTTGGGGTCAAAGCATGTTTCTTTATGGATTTATTCTATAAAAGAAAACGCAAATTACTTCTTGTGTAGAAAGTATAAAGTATGTTTTCATAGTATGCCAGCTGAGAAACAGACTTTCTTCTGAAAGGGTGCTGGTTTTAAATTCCATGTGAAACGTTGGGGTTTCTTATAAAATCTCAAGGAAATGTGACCCTTTTTCTTTTTTATCTCTTTATAGTTATTTGTTTTTCTCAGACTGGGACAGTCTGTCTGGTGATCCTAAAGTGGAAAGGGCCTTCATGGATGGCACAAATCGTCAGGATTTGATAAAAACAAAATTAGGCTGGCCTGCTGGAATAACTCTGGATATTGTGTCAAAGAGACTTTACTGGGTTGACAGCCGGTTTGATTATATTGAGACTGTAACTTATGATGGACTTCAAAGGTAGGTGAAATATTATTCCTTGAAGGTTGCAGATACACTGTTTTGTATCTAGTTCAAAAAAGATTTGTCTGATAAAGTGAGATACACAAAGGATGAAAATGACAACATAATTAATGTGATGCACCTTTGTGTCTATGGTGTCATGCTACTTCTAGACAGTCTTTAATTCATTATTCTTTGCTCTTATTCAAGCTTGAATACCTCTTGCCCTTATTTTATAATGTATATTTTATAGTCCACCTGTACAGTACACATTTTTAGAGCATTTGCTTTTTATTATTTTTTCAATTATACTCATTGTCTTCCATCATAATTTCTTTGCTTTTTTTTTGTGGATGAATTTATACAACATATTCCATTTCAAAACACCAATTTGTGTGAGAGGTATTAAATGCTATTCTTACATTTTATGAATCTTTGCTGTCAAAAATTAAGTAATCACTCACCCTATTGTGATGCTGGGGACACTAAATCAAAGCGTGCAAGAAGGGAGTCCTTGAGGTTTTATTGGACTGTGTCTTACAGCATAGTATTGTTTAAAGGCCTACTTATCTCTGCATCTGTTATTAGTATCAGTTATTCAAACACAAGAAAAAAAGTCCCCTTTAGCATACCTTCTATGTATTGATTTGAAAAACCGTCTTCTCCTCATTTGACAGGTTTATTGTTCAATGTATTGCTTCACTTAGAAAATTATAAAATTAATGTTGGTATCTTTTCTCCTCTCATCTTTATTCACTGTGTTTTCTTGGAATTTGCTAACACTTTTGCTCTCTTTTCATTGCTGTGGCCTTTGGGTTGATGAACCATGTATTGTTTAGCTTTATCTCTTCAGTTAATTTGGTCTTTTTCATTTGTACTTTGGTAGCTTCTCTGTTGAAGCAAAACCCAAGAAATTAATTAAGAATACTATATCCTTTCTTCTGCTAATAATATTATTTTCTAGGTAATATTTGGTAAATAATTTAAAATCATCTTTATAACAGGAGAACAGTAGCTCATGGAGGCTCACTGATTCCTCATCCATATGGAATCACTTTATTTGAACACAATGTTTATTTCACCGATTGGACCAAAATGGCAGTGGTGAAAGCCAACAAATTTTCAGAGTCTAACCCTCAAGTGATCTACCAGTCTTCACTGAGACCTTATGGAGTGACAGTTTACCACGCTGCCAGGCAGCCATTTGGTGAGTCCGTAAGTAGATTATGAAGGGAGGTTTAGGAACTAAGCTACCAAAAATTGGTAAAAATTATGAGACCTTTACTGTAATTATGATACAGAAATTCGTATTGTAAAACTGGACTGATCTTTATCACACAGTTGTTTCATTCAGCTCCTGTAGGTAATGAACTGTCAAATGCAACATTTAAGAGTAGGAGGAGCTTTATAAATAGACTGATATTTAGCGGAGTCAAACTTGTAGTTTTGAGCAGTATGAGTGTTTGAGAATTTTTCCTCAACACTGCAATGAATGCAGTGGAAAGTCTACCAGTGTTCAGTGAAGTCTGTCAGATATAATTCTGAAGTAGAATTATATCTATATCTATATCTATCTATCTATACACATATATATATAATATAAATATGCAGAAGATTATAGCCCAAATTATGGCCTTAATGCTGTGTGCTTAGTGTCTCTGTACAGAGCTGAATTCCTTTAACAATGGTTACCTCTGACATGATTTCAGTGCATTCCAGTGTAGAACTGGTGGGATATGTTTTACATGTGATTTAACTCTCACACAGTCCACATGATTTATTTTGGATGTTGAAAAGAGTCCTGAAAAATCAAGATAATGATGCCATTAGGTTAATAGATGAAGTTATAATTCCATCTGTATTATGTTCCAGTAAGAAATCCTTGTGGAAGTAATAATGGGGGATGCGAACAGATCTGCGTTCTCAGCCACAAAACAGATAATGATGGCCTAGGTTATCGCTGTAGGTGCATTCTGGGCTTTGACCTAGACATAGATGGACGACATTGTGTTGGTAAGAAAATGCCTTACAATTGTTGGAAATAATGCTACTCCATTAGTTCTAGAGCTATTTCTAGAACATCCTTCTTCTCTTCAATAGCTTCGATATGTTAAGGACTTCATGTTTTTTCACCACAATTCTTTTTGACAGTTTAAATGTAGTAATTTCTGCTGACGATCATTTCAACTCACAACTTAAACTCACCTCCTTTAATGAGGGTTTTAAGAGAGTTAGATATGGAAAAAGTGTAGACAGCTGTATGATTGAGCTCTTAATCCTGAAATGAAGCATGAATGCTTGCCAATATGCAGATTTTGCATTATTTTGAACACATAAGCGTGCTTTCTTGTGCGGTAATGTGCAGTTTAGGTTGGTCTTCTTCCTTTGAGCACATACGGCAAGAATAAGAGATTCAGTTTTGGAGCTCTGAGTTTCTATCAGCAGTCTTCTGCTTTCTATTTGAGTGCAGAATTGTTACTGACAGACATTTAGTATGACTGTCGACAAATCAAGTCAGATATGTTTTCTACAATTTTACTATTTGGCCATGCAGTTATCTGGCTAGCCTAGGTATTGTCTAGTGTATATGGTGGCTCCACAAACCCTGTAAGTTACTTTTTTATGGATGATTGTAAAGAATGGAGTACAGATTTCTGCTTCCATAGGTATAATGTTTGCTTTAAAAGTGTATTAGGACCATAGTAACGATGGAAGTGGAATATTTGGCCCCATGACCAATAATGTGGATTGGGGTTGATTTTTCTTCTTCGGGTTTTAGGTCTGTAAGTATTTAAATGCCTTTTTTCTCATTCTTCTTTTTTCTACTTCCAGTCTGTAAGTGTTGCCAAAATAAAACAATGCTTTACATAATGCTCAGGTGTCTCACCTTGTGAATAAGTAAAGTCTGTGTCTGATTTTTCCTTTCACAGCTGTGCGGCAGTTTCTGCTGTTTTCATCCCAGATGGCAGTGCGGGGAATCCCATTCAATCTCTCCACCCAGGAAGATGTGATCATACCTGTAACAGGGAGCCCTTCGTACTTTGTTGGAATTGACTTCTGTGCTCAGGATGACACAATTTTTTTTTCAGACACAAGTAGAGACATGATCTATAAACAGAAAACTGATGGTTCAGGTGAGAATTATGCTTGGGAATTGTAGAGTCATTATGGTAAGGAGACTGTTATATATATTTTTCTAAAAAAAACTGTGTAGAGTTACATTGTGAGATATACAGATAAATCTCAGTGTGACCCCAGTAACCTGAAAAATGTTTCTCAAAAATGTTTGTTCAACTCATATTAAGCTTGTTCAAGTCTCTTGTTTGACAAATTTGCTGAATGTATTTGGGAATTAACTATTTGTAGTACTTCTCACAACTAGTATTTGCCCTCACCAGTCTGTTAATGCAGATAAGTATGCCTCTCAGTAGTATGAAACTGAGTTTCTATTTTAATTTCCCTATCTGGAGAACAGGATGTTGGCTATGATAGTATCACAGAGAAAAGGAACATTAAGTTTGTGAGATATTTCGAAATCCTATTCGTGCTAGTGTAAAGAATGTTTCTCTCCAATTTATAATGAAGATCAAATGTCAGCATATAGTCTTCTTAGCTTGCTTGCTGCCTTGCGTAATGGTAGACTGCAGCTGACCCTTACTATGCAAAGAGTAGGTAAAGTCTGGCTGTTGAGCAAGATGGCCTTACTGCATTGACCTTACTGACCTTCATTTGTAAAACTCTCAGTGTAAACTTAATGGCAGATTTTTCTCTGGTCTTTGGCTAGTCTTTATTTCCCCTCTTTTGCAGTTGTGCTCATGAACATACACCACCTTTGTCTAGGGCAAAGGGCACCCCTCCCTCCCCTTGGTTATTGGTCTTTACATTAAGTAGCACAGAGGTAGCATTTTTACCAAGGGGAACCACAGGTTTTGTCAATAGAATACTGCATTCATGTTACTTCCCCCATTTCTAAACACTTACAATCATTATGTGTGTTAAAAATTCTAGGAAGAGAGATCTTGACAGCTAATAGAGTGGAAAGTGTTGAAGATTTGGCTTTTGACTGGATCTCGAAGAACCTGTACTGGACAGACCCTCGATACAGGAGCATTAGTGTGATGAGGCTGGCAGATAAATCCAGGAGAGCTATTGTTCAGAATTTAAACAATCCTCGCTCAATAGTGGTTCATCCTGTTATTGGGTAAGTTTAGATTCTCATTTTAAACTATATGTACACATTTATGGTTTAAACAGAATTGGTGAGATTACACTTACATCTGATTCTGGATTCACATTCTTTTCAAAATACCAGCTCTTTTCAGTTGTCTTGTCTTTATTTTGTTTGTTTCATTCCAGCCTAGGATTCAGCACCCAGAGGAAAGGGAAAGGTGAAAGACATTCCACATAAACGAAGCACTCAAAAGAATTTTCTTTAAAAGCACTATGTTTTTTTCCTTTTACTTTTGTTTGCTGATAAAAAGGCCAAAGAACCTGGTTTCTTTCACTTCTTGTCACTCAGATTAGAAAGCTATTTCTCGTAGTTGAAAGCTGAAGTTTGCTAAATTGTTTTTAATATACTTTCAATTCTCAGACTGCTAACATTGGTTCTGTAATTTTATCTGAATTTCTTTATTTGAAACATACTGGATACTACTGGCTGTGTTTGATACAGACCTTACAATATGTGATTCCATACACAAAATTAAGCCTTGCTTTTCTTTGATGGAAATGCTTACTTTGAAATTCCATACACTGTGTTATTTGTCTGTGCCAAAACAGTGTCTTTTTTGCAGTATGGTTTGGCTTCATAATGCTGTACTACTGAATTTCTAAATTCTTGGATATTGATTTTTCATGAATAACCAAATACAATATTTTGAAAGTAATTTCATAAGAATAATGCTGAATCTGGATACTGGTCTATCCCAATGGTTTTTGTTTGCTGCTTTATAAAATTATTTATAAATATTTTTATATTTAATATAAATATAAATATAAATAAATATAAATATAAATATAAATATTCAGCTCTTATATACCAGCTTAAACTCTTTGAATGTAAGCGTAAATCAAATGGATTGGGAGAAAATTCTTTGTAATATTCACAAATGCTTGTAAGTTTTACCTGGGAGATGCATTTTTGCTTGATTATATTTCTGTCAGTAATTACATGAGAACCTTAACAATGTTAACCAATTTATGAATATTTAATATGTGAAGGTCCAAACCACTTCCAAAGATTCTGGAACTTGTATATAGGATAAATATTAATTGTTGGTACCACTGCCACTTGAGAAGAGGGACAACATAAAACTGTATTTTTTTATGTCATGTGAAGGATGTGATGGAAAGAAAAATGTTAATGCTGTTTCAAATGTTTGCTGTGTTTAATCACATTGTGTCATTTAGTATGTGTCTTCTTACATGTGTCCTTTCAGGTATATATTCTGGACAGATTGGTTCCGTCCTGCAAAAGTCATGAGGGCTTGGAGTGATGGATCCCATGCCTTGCCAATTGTCAATACAACACTAGGCTGGCCAAATGGCCTTGCCATTGACTGGAGGTAAGGGCAACACAGAAGACAGAGAAGTTTCTTTTGAGCAAACATGTTTCTTCCTTTAAACTGTTAGGGATTAAAAATAAAGGAATTATGTCAGATTGTGTGCACTGGCAATCTTTTATTGAAGACTTTTTCTTTCAATTAGTTGAAAAGCCTTTTAATGTAAGGTTTTCTCAGAATCGCTTCTCAATTTGAAATTTTCATTTTTTCTAGTTCTCTGAGGTTGTACTGGGTGGATGCCTTTTTTGATAAAATTGAGCACAGCACCTTTGATGGGCTGGACAGACGGACTCTTGAACATATTACTCAGATGACTCACCCATTTGGCCTTACTATTTTTGGAGGTAAGTCTGACATTGAAAAATATTATCTATTGTTATCATAGATTTTTCTTTTCATATGGTGATATGTGAATTTGTGACATAAAATGACAGAGATTTTGTAATACTGATTTTCCCAAAAAAGCACTGTTGCAAGTTTCTACTAAAATATATATTAGTAGTACTTGCTTGTTTTTAGAACTGATTTTATGTATATTTGTGTTCAAATAATTTTAGACAGGTCAGGTAGTTCATGTAGTGCTGTACTAATTATAGCTTCCAAGGTGGGCTATTCATACTGAACAGAAAAAATGAATCACCACTTCAGGGATGGTCAACATTTTAGGATTTTAACAATTACTGTCGTCCTGTGACTGAAGGGCTCACTTTGAAAGCTTTGACAGTGGTGAAGGTTCTTTTGTCTTTTTCATTTAACAATTATGAAAAATGGTTAAATTTGCATGAAAAGTCTTCTAGGGTTTTTTTATGATGCTCGATCTTTTATGTCATATTGCTCTATGATATGTTAAATGTTTTTCAAAACAGGTTATGCCTATTTCACTGATTGGAGACTTGGTGCAATAGTTCGAGTGAGGAAGTCTGATGGAGGAGAAATGACCATTATTAGGAGGGGCATTAGTAACATTATGCATGTCAAAGCATTCGATGCTCATTCCCAAATAGGTGAGCCCTTTCCTTGTACAGATGAGAGATGTGAAATAGGGAATAGGGGACAAAATGTCAGGACAGCAGATTTCCAGTTTCAATTCTATAAATGGCTTCACTGATTCATAACTGACATGCAAGGGAGGCAGCACAGACACTTGCAATCACATGTTGTACATGTCACTAGTTTGTGACTGGATGCAATTTTCCTCTACTCCTTCTGTTACTGTACTTAATAGCGGAGCAAAACGAAATTATGATTCCATTGTGTTTTGTGTAATTGTATCACCAACTACAACTTTGTATTTCTCCTTTTCTGGTAGAAGTTTTAGTTAAACTAAACTATTTCTTTTCAAGTATTGGGTAAATATTTAATAATCAAATTACTTCAAGTAATTACTATGCATAAATCACTCATTTTTTCTTATTTTCACTGCTGAATTCTATGCAAATCTATGATCTAAACCAAGGATTTGATATTTTAGTTAATTCAGTAAAACACCCAATGCACTCATCAAACATATGATTAAACCTAAGGTTTACTGACTACTTGGCATCCAAAGATTGGATCAGGTCTCCCAGCCTTGGTCAGACAGAGTTTCTCATTTGTTTCCAGACAGTTGCCAAAAATTGTCAGAAAATTGAATGAAATTTAGTAGTATGTTTTTGGCTTCCCTAAACATTTGTGTCAAGGAAGAGTATAGGTAATGTGACACTTCTGTATTACTGCTGCTATTGCTGTCAATGAACTTGACCTTGTTCTATAGTGTGTGCAAAACCAGGACTTGTTACAGCACCTTTTTTTACAATTATTATTCACTTTTAACATTTCCCAAGATGTCATCAGTAGTGTGTACACTGATCTTCTCCATCACCTTTTAAGGCTCTAACTATTGTAATAGAGGAACAAATCCCAATGGAGACTGCAGCCACTTCTGCTTCCCAGTGCCAAACTTTCAGAGAGTTTGCGGGTGTCCTTATGGCATGAAGCTGGCTTCAAATCAACTGACATGCGTTGAAGATCCATCCAATGAGCCACCCACTTTGCAGTGTGGCTCCTACTCATTCTCCTGTGGTAATGGAAGATGTGTGCCTCGATATTATCAGTGTGATGGTGTTGATGATTGCCATGACAACAGTGATGAACAAAACTGTGGTTCTTTAAGTAAGTAGTCTCTGTAATCTACAGTTAGTATTCCTTGTTTGCAGTTCAGGGAGTTTAGTGAATCAATATGGCTTCATTGGAATAAACTACAATTTTTTAGGGCTGCATCTGTGAATAAATCCTGAAGTCTTCCTGGGAGATTATGTACTTCAGAAATTATTTGGAATAATGCGGTACTTTGGAATTTATAGCATAGTAATACAGGATTCAGTACTAGCCACCTAAACGATGCATGAAAATATTAATATCTCACTATTCTCAAAATTCAATTTAGAGAATAACAAAAACTTATTTTCTAAAGAAAAAGGTTGTCTTTATTCTTAATTTTTTGTAAATTTTGAAAGATATTGGAATATCAATAGCTTGCCTAATTTGGATGCATGGAGAGGAACAAGCTGTCTTAGTAAGGATGAAGACACTTAAAAAATGGCACCATAAGGAAAATAAAAAAACCAGATACATTGCCTAATTTCCTCTAAGATTAAAGCAGCACCTTTTATTTCACTTAACATCAGAATAAAAAATTTGGTTTTCATTATATTTGGGCAATGCTGATCTATTTCTTACATCTGTATTTTAACAATTAAATAAATTAAAATGACGTTGGTTCATTTCCTGGTTTTACAGTAAAGTGTCTCACACAAAGTGTTCTGTTGTTCAAGTAAATTGAGAGAACAGTGGGATAATAACCGTTGATAAGGCATATAAGAGGGGATAAGATACTGAAGATATCAAAGAGGCTTTTATTACATACCTGGTACTTCTTCAGAGTTAGTTCTTTCAAATGATGAACAAGAAAATTGGACACAGTAGTAAAATGTGTTCCCTAATGCGTAGGACTATCTAGTATGACTGAGGTATGAACTGTTTCTTAGTAATGGGCTATTTTAGAATAACCAGAATGTCTTTTGGGGAAACATATAAAGCAAATGGTTACTAAGAGAAATTACTTTTCTTGTTCTTTAGATTGTTTTGGGGTCCTTAGCTGTTTAATTTTTTATTGCTTCTTGCAGTTTAAAGAAAGTTTATAAGTATTCAGTTCTTCAGCATGTTGCTTAACAGACTTTTAAATTCTAAGCAATGTCGATTTTAGAATTTGATGCATATTTTAGGCATTCTGTAAGTGTACTGAATGTACTGATTACAGTGGCAGGAAAATGCAAGTTTTGGAGATCTTTATAAAGATTTATTTTTTTTTATTCAGATAATACTTGTGCTTCATCAGCTTTTACCTGTGCCAGTGGACAGTGTATTCCGGGTCGCTGGCATTGTGATAGACATAATGACTGTTTTGATGGCAGTGATGAATTGCATTGTCCTACACAAGGACCCTCTTCATGCCCTGCAACCCAGTTCACCTGTGATAATAGAAGATGTATTCCAAGAATCTGGCTGTGTGATACTGATAATGACTGTGGTGATGGCTCAGATGAAAGAAACTGCAGTGAGTATCATGACTGCCTGTTGTTTCTATAGTCATCTGTGCATATCTACATAGGCATATCTGTTGTTATAAGGATGATAAATGAAATTGAGAAAAAAGGACTAGTGTCTAAGTTAGAGTAATATTTTTTAGTCTTTATGATGTGGAAAACTTGTCTAATTTGAACTTCTAGGGTGAAGTAGAATGCAGAGAAATAATTAAAAAAAATAAAAAGGGACAAATGTGATAGTCATAATCATGGTACTGCATAATGTCATCCTCTGTAATTTGCAAAAAAGCAGCTAAACTGTAGATGTCCTTAACACTTACTTCATGAGTCATCTCAGTGATGGCTAATGGTATAGTCAGTTAAGCTAAGCTGAAGGTTTTTACCAGAAGTAAGACAATAGTTTTTTTGTATACTTTCTTTCGAATTATTTACCACTACATGGAATCTTCTGTTTATTTTCCATGAGCCCAAACCTACATATAAATGAAAAATTATGGATTTCAATTTATCAGTGCTTGTAATTTATATGATTACTACTTGCTGCATTATATGCTGCAAGTTAGGAATAATTCCTTTCTACTTTTTCAGCAATGTGTGGATTTCAAAAGAGAGGAAAGAAACACTTTTGCATTTATTATCATTCTTAATAGCTTTCGCAGGTACTTGTGAACCGAGGCAATTTCAGTGTCCAGACCATCGCTGTATTGACCCTTTCTATGTCTGCGATGGAGACAAAGATTGTATAGATGGTGCTGATGAGCGTGACTGCAGTAAGTGTAACTTTGTTTGTTGAATGCCTCTTTATTGTTTCCTCACACTTGCCCCCAAAGGACTCTTTGGTGTCCTCATATTACCAGCTCCAAGACAGCAGAATGCATAATAAACCCATCCTTAAATTAACCCTGTTTGTGATGCTTTTGATCTCTAGGCTGGTTGTGGAGGGCTTAAATCTGTTTCCTCTGTTTTCTGTGAATTCCAAAATCACTGCATTTTCTGTGTCTCAGAGAAATTATGGTCTTCAGTGGGACTGATGCCATATCAGACTTAGGCACCTGTAGGTAAATTTGGTGCAGTCTAGCTCTGTAAAATAAGTAATTAATGTTCAATATTTTTTAATTTTGTAGTATATAACTGCAGTGCCACAGAGTTTAAATGTGTAAGTGGAGACCAGTGTATCAGCACCTACTACCAGTGTGATGGTGTTTTTGACTGTAACGATCACTCAGATGAGGCTGATTGCCGTAAGTATACTGATGCTGAAAGAAAGACTTCAGTTATTAAGTGATGCTTCTGGAATTGTCCTTTATATGCTATGTCAAATACTGTCGTTGAAACCTCAATATTCTTTTAAGGGAAACTTGTCTTTTTATTGGTTTCCTGAGCAGGAATTTCAAACACAGATTCCGGCTCAAGAGTATCATAGAATCATAGAATGGCTTGGATTGAAAGGGATCTTAGAGATCATCTAGTTTCAGCCCCCCTGCCATGGGCAGGACAACGTTTCACTAGACCAGGTTGTTCAAAGCCCCATCTCACCTGGCCTTGAACACTTCCAGGGATAGGGCATCCACAACTTCTCTGGAAAACCTGTTCCAGTGCTTCACCATCCTCACAGTAAAGAATTTATTCCTAATAGCCAATCTAAACCTGCTTTCTTTCAGTGTGAAGCCATTCCTCTTTGTCCTGTAACTACATGCCCTGGTAAAAAGTCTCTCCCCATCCTTCAGTACCTGAAAGCTGCCTACAATTAGGTCACCCCTAAGTTTACTCTTTTCCAGGCTGAGCAATCTCAATTCTTTTAGTCTTTTCTCATAAGAGAGAAGCTCCATCCCTCTAACTATCTTAGAATAGACTAAGCAGATTGTGCTGGCAAAAGTAGATTGTTCAAGCAAAGAAGAGAGTTTGCATTCCTTTTGGCTCTAGCATTTTGTTTTACTTGGCATCTCAGTTTCAGGATTTTAAAGTAAAATTAAGTCTATTAATCTAGAAAGCAGAAAAACTGGTATTCATGAGAGTTAGACTGAAACTTTTCTTTGAGGAGTTTTTTACTCTTAAATTACTTAAAATATTACAACACAGGGTGGTGAAAATTTCAGAAACCAATTTCCTGTAGCTTTGGACACGTACATAGGTATCAATATGTGCTTGCTCGAAGTGTAACAATACAATTATTGTTGACCACATTATAAAGTAGCAGTTAAATTGGTCACATTTTGAAATGTCATATAGATTGACTGTGATTCTATGGCCTGATCTAAAAGCAACACAGTTCTTAATAGCATTTTAACTAGTTATAAGAGATGAACTGAACATAGTGGTTTTGCTTCTCTGTCCAAAATTGAAACCGCTTCTGAACTGTTGAATTTGATTATTCTAGCTACAAGACCACCAGGGATGTGCCACCAGAATGAATTCCAATGTCAGTCAGATGGCAATTGTGTTCCTGAGAACTGGGAATGTGATGGCCATCTTGATTGTGCAGATGGCTCAGATGAACATCATAGATGTCCTCCCAGAACGTGTCCTCCATCGCTTTTTCGCTGTGATAATGGCAACTGTGTGTATCGAGCGTGGATCTGTGATGGTGATAATGACTGCAGGGATATGAGTGATGAGAGAGATTGTCCAACTCAACCTTTCCGGTGCCCCAGCTGGCAGTGGCAGTGTCCAGGTCACAGTATCTGTGTGAATCTCAGCAAAGTATGTGATAATACTGCTGATTGTCCTAATGGAGCTGATGAATCCCCATTGTGCAGTAAGTTACTCTTCAAGCATCTACTACAAACTACTATGTGTTATGCAGAAAGAAATGGAATATTCAGCTTGCTCTATTTTTTATCACAATGTTTCTTGCAGAAATGTAAGCACAGTGTAATTAAAGCTCAAATTTCTAAGTGGAACTTCCTTGCAGTGAAAGGAGACTACAGTGATGACTGAGGAATTTGTTAGCTATGTCCAGTCTTGTGCTCTGAATTCCAATGGGACTTCCACTGACATTAAATATAGATTTTTATATAACTACATGGGAATGAGCTTTGTGTTCCTGAGCACATTCACTAAAGCATAGTATGCTTTAAATTCAGATGAAATGTGATTCAGTCCTTAATATTCTCTTTTAAATTTCTAACTTCAAGAATCATGATTAAAATCAAAAAGCTCATGTGTAGCCAGAATTTGTATTTATGTTGATTATGAACTGATTTAAACTTAACCTTTTTCTTTCGTTCTTTCCTCCTTCTTCTCTTTAATCAATGCACATTCTCAGATGAACCCCAGCCAGGTATGACTATAAACAATTTAAAATTATTATTTATACAGTTTTAGGTTTGCAGTGGTACAGTAAATTTTTGTATATTTCTAGCTGTTGTTGAAAAAGTTGTTGTATATGCTTTGACAGCCTTCTGTTTGGCCTTCATTTGATGGGCTTCAGTACATGCAATGGTTTTACTTGCCTTTACTTTGCCATTGTGTATGTAATATTTTGCATAAGGATGGCTGTCCAGTCTCACACTGCAAAACTGATGATTCTGCAGTTGTTTTACAAGCACTCTTAGGCTAGCAATGCAATTTTAAAGACTTACATTTATCACAGGAAGCCTTTGTTGACTATTTGCTTATTTCTTTCCCCAACCGAACTTCAGATCAGGAGAGCTGCTCTGACAATAATGCTGGCTGCACTCATGAATGTATTCAAGGACCTTTTGGGGCTCAGTGTACCTGTCCTATTGGATACCAGCTTGCAAATGACTCCAAGACCTGTGAAGATGTTAATGAATGTGACCCTCCAGGCTTTTGTAGTCAGCACTGTTACAATGAGAGAGGGTCTTTTAGGTGTTACTGTGATGAAGGATACATTCTAGAAGCCAATGGGAGGACTTGTAAAGCAGCAGGTGAGAAACATTGATGTCTAAAGATGATCTAAAGAATGACAGCAGTGTCTGAAAACTGTCCAGCTTGCCGTTTTAATACTCCTCTCTTTTAAAAGAGTTGATGTTAACAGCCACTTAGAGCTGTTCTAGGCAGATGACCTTGAGAATTGAAACTGTCAGCTGAGGGGTTAATTGGAAACTAACATTTACAGTCTTCCTTTAAATATATTATTTCAAGTAATTTTTAACCCTGGCATGGTCAAAAATAAAGTTCTGGAGAAAAGCAATGTCAGGGACTATTAAGCCATAGGCCAAAATTAACTGTTCATAAAGTTCAATGCTCACAAAGTGTTTAAATCCCAGCCTTTCACAAGACTTACATAGTGCCTATGCTGTACTTTGCTCATTTGTAAGGAGCAAACATTACTGATACAGCCTAACTCCCAGTTGTTGTCTATCTCTTATGTGGTACACTGACAGTATGGAGGAACCATATACCTAGTGGAATTTGTCTCTACAGGTTCCCTGGTTTAGTGATACACTCAGGTTGTAGAATACACTTGGATTTGACCTGGACATAAATTTGCAATCTATGGATTTCCTGTAATTTGTTTCTTCTCCTTTGTTCCCACACAGTCTAAGGAGGGGAGGGGGGGAAGGAGAAAGTGGGTTACAAAGGAGGAAGACCAAGCTGAGTAGATTAATTGGAGGTACCAAGAACTTTGAGGGTTGAATCAGAAGAGAGAGATGAGAGAGGTTTATGGAGGAATGAGTATTGGATGTCAGCCGCAAACTTGGTAGACAATGGGGAAGAGGACCTAAAGTCCAGATAGGAGCCTGAAAGGGAGTCTGTAGAAAGAGTGATGGAGAAAAGCCAAGGCAGATTTAAAAGTCAGGATAGACAGACTGGATATGACAATATATCTTGGCCTGAGAATTGATTTCAATTTGTCCTTTCAATATGTATGTCTAGATACAACTGCTTTGATGCTATGAAGTCATGTTAAATTATTCAGTGTTTCTTTTTCACCCAGTTACTTTTGAATGGCTCTTTGGTTTATTTTAATTTCTATTCCTCTGACAGAATCTGGGAATCTTCTTTTGCTGGTAGCAAGTCGTAACCAAATCGTTGTGGATAACATCACCTCTCAGTCACACAGTATTTATTCTCTGATTCGGGATGGAAGAAATATTGTGGCTATTGATTTTGATTCAATCACAAATCGTATCTTTTGGTCTGATACAGCACAGGATAAAATTTGGAGTGCTTACCAAAATGGGACTGACCGAAAAATAGTAAGTTTTGCTGAATAAGTTTTTCTTGTATTTTGTGGAGAGAAAATTAAGCCATTGTATATTCCGTTAACAAAGGGGAAGAGGGAAATCCAAATACAGTAAGAAGAGGGATAACATAGACAGAATGAAACAACTTAGTAGATGCTAAGCTAACATTTCATATAGCTGTTTGGAAAAGCAAACTGAATGCTTTCAAGAAGCCCTTTTTTAAAACATCAAACTATCAGCTAGTTTTCCTATTAGTAAATTCTAATTTCTTCAATAGACCTGCTGATGTTAGTAGGAGCATTTGGGTTTATGCTTTGCCATCACTTTGAATATGTACATTGTGACTTATTCTGCATGGTAGACCTAGATGATGTTGGAAACTTGGTTACCTGTTTTCCATATCTGTAGAAATACAAAAGGAAAAATTTAATCTAATCTTTTTTTCCTTCCCCCATCTGCTTTTTTGTTACTAAACAGGTGTTTGACAGTGGTGTCACCGTGACTGAAAGTATAGCGGTAGATTGGATAGGTCGTAACCTCTACTGGACAGACTTTGTTCTGGAAACAATTGAAGTCTCTAAAATGGATGGGAGCCACAGGACTGTGCTGATTAGTGAAAATATAACAAACCCAAGAGGACTAGTGTTAGATCCCAGAATTGAGTAAGATTTTAAATTTTTTTTTTAAGATACATATTTTATTATGTAACTATTAAAATTTGAGACGTGCCCAAATTGTATTGGAATTGTAAATGACAAGTGGAAGAGACAACTTAAAGCAATTTATTGTATTTGCTGAGTTGATTAATATTTAAAGTCATGAGATAATTACTGGTGAAGTGTTGCTCTGTTTCCATGTAACAAGATGGCTTTTTACCTGTAAAGGATTTTCCTACATTTTCTTCCTACTTAAGAGATACTAGTTCAAAATTATGATGTATTACTTCAGTTGGTGGTATACCACAAACTTGTATGTGATTTAATGTCATATGCCTACCTTCATAGCCCCAAGTCTAAAATAATTATCAATCCATATTCATGTTATCACAAAAGCACCTTCCCATTTCAGACAGCAAGTGGCATAGAGGAAATGAAATGTGATAATTAAACTGTTCATGTACAAGCTTTTACTTTTTCTTCAGGTCTTCAATGTCTGAGCTCTGTTTACTGCCAGTTTTAGTGCTGTTAACATTTTCAATGCATGCCTATAAAAGTATAAGCCTGTATTATATTACTATGTAGCAACTGAAGAATCAGATTATAATCAACATTGAAAACCAGTGACACCAGTAGCTTTTATATGCTGCTGTAATAGACAAATAAAAACACCAGCAGAAGTATTAAGAGATTTTTTATAACAGGAATTACCTTAATACCTTAAGTAAAGCATATTGATGAAATAAATAATATCAGTATTATTGTGTGGGACTTTTCTAAGAAAGATTGTTTCTGTTTTCTGGTTACTGAGTCTTCATGTAATGTTTCTCAATAGGCAGCTAGTTTTTTCCCAGACTGGTAACCACAAGTTACTTTTTTCAGTGCTCATGTAATGTTCTGGACTGACTGGGGCCAAAACCCTCGAATTGAAAAAGCCAGCATGGATGGCAAAATGCGTACAGTGATTATTAATAATAAAATCTACTGGCCCAATGGACTTTCCATTGATTATCCAAATAGACTTCTCTATTTTGCTGATGCCTATCTTGATTATATCGATTTCTGTGATTACAATGGAAACAACAGACGACAGGTGGTTGCAAGTGACCTGGTAAGACATTAATAAGGAACTGCTGTTTTCCCATGTTCCTGCTGATGATACTTAAAAACGTATTTTCATTGTCTTAGACTTGGGTGTATTTTTCTTCAGAATGCTTGAGTGAAGCAGATGTGAGATGTGAAGTATTTTAGCAGCTACTGCTGCTGGAAAAAGAGGAATTGTATATCCTATTCAGTCTCTCAGGAGATCTTCAGCATAGCCTAGGGCTGTGTGTAGGCTTAGTGCTTTAGGTCATTCTCATCTATTCTGTCTGCATGTGTGATATCTGAAGGTGACATCTGACACTGCTGCTAGTAGGTGGTGCATTTTCAGTAGGCAAATACAATACAAAAAGCCTGAAGGAACTTTTCCTGTCTTTTGTTAGTGATTATTGCTACTATTCTTGGCAGCAGTGAAGGGTTTTGTGCTACCAAGACTTGCTGTGTGCCGCAGCTCCATCAAGACCATCCCTCTTACAGGCTAGCTCCCAATGAAGTGCTGCTGGCAGCTTGTAGCACTGTCCGTGTGCCAACATAATAGTTCAGATATTCAGTTGGTACACAGGAACTGGTATCAATAACCACATGAATGTTATCAAGAATTGACTCTTGGGGCTTTTACTTTTCGCTGGAGAGACAGTTAGTGTGAAATAGGAGCCAAGGCAATCTTTCCACTCCTGGTTATCTGAAATCTAAATGAGCCACCTTCTTTGATCCTCTGGTAAATTTTAGGGGAGCTTATCAGGGATGCAAGTTCTTGGCAGGTCCGTAATTCTCACTAGACATTTCCTCTTGTGCTCTTGAAAATCTACAGTTGGATCTTTATCTGTTGGTTCTTCCCTGTGGTTAGACTGCTTTGTTAATTCCTTATTCTGTTCATCTCATGGGGTCTATATGGCATTTTAGATTGAAAAAAAAAATATTTTCCTCATAATTAATGTCTTGTTTTCAGACAACAGATGATATTTAATATTTTTTTTTGCTGAAAAATATCTCTTGGGACACAGTTGCTTTATTACTTTTTATTTAAAAATTATGCTCAGCTCTGTTGTTACTTCATTGCAAGCTTTAAATGTGCAAATCTCCAGAACTAAGTTAATAAACATCCTTGCCTTTTTAGATACTGCAGCATCCACATGCTCTAACTGTCTTTGAAGATTTTGTGTACTGGAGTGACCGCTATACTAATCGAGTAATTCGGGCCAACAAATGGCATGGGGGAAACCAAACAGTTATGATTTATAACATTCACCAGCCTTTGGGTCTTGTGGCTGTCCATCCTGTAAAGCAGCCTAATGGTAAGTTCATCAAAACAACTTTGGTAATGGCAGAAACATTGCAGTACATTATTTTAGTCAGTGAAACAATAATAATAAATAAACCCCTTCAGTGCATTAAATATTCTGTCTGAGATCTTATGCAGGTGATCTTTTGCAGCTGAAAAACTGTAAAAAGAAAAAAATCCTGTCTGTTAGGTAGAGGTCTTTCATATCAGACTTTTTGTTATTTCATTACCTGACTTGAAGAGTGGGAAGTATATTGATACGAATGTTATCTTTCAGCTTTAGTTATATTTCTTGTGTATGAAGTATTTCCAACTAATAAATGTTACAGTGACTTTTTTCTTTTCCTCAAAAGACATCCCCATGCCAGGGAGGGTGGAGACCTGCATCTGAATAAGGCGCAGCTACTTTCGGTGCTGTGTTTGCTTTGGAACAAAACCTTCCTCAGTCATGTTCAGAATTAAAGCCGTTCTCACTGCAAATTTTCCAGTTAGCAGAGCGTGGCTTTAATTAATGCATCGTAGTTATGGTTTGATAGGTTTTATTTTACAACCCAAGGTTTAAAAAACTCTCTATCACTGGTGGAGAATTTTTTTTCTTTTTCTTCATTGTATTTAGTATTTTTTCTTTTTCTTCATTGTATTTAGTACATTTTTAATTTTTCATTCTGAATTATTCTGTTGTACTTTATTATACTGATGAGATGAATAATTTTCTTACAGTCTGTGTTCTGAGTCTATGCCATTATTTTATTGTCATGTTAATTTGTTTCCAGTTCTTGTTAGTTTTTATTTTAGTGACAATTGTGTAATTCCCTGGAACTTGCAAGGTTTTTAGAATAAGATCTGCTGCAATTGCTAAGCATAGACTCAAAATCTGATTTTTGTTTTCTTATGAAGATTGCTCATTCTGAAAAATCTTTTTTGGCAGCAAGTTTGTTGAAATGATCTACGTTGAATTTTAGTGTATAGTAATAATAGCAGTCAGGAGAGGCCTCCAATGTCTTTTTCTTTTTTTTTACATTTTACAACTTTGCGTTGACAGTTTCAAAGTGATCCAAGAAATTTGACATTGAATTCCCTCTATCTTGGAGCAATTGCAACTATTTTCTCTTTAGTTTCTCCAAGAAGTTTCAGCAAATAATTTAAATCCCTCATCTAGAAGTGTTATTGTGATCAAGGACTGCAAATCCCACAGGTTTCCTCGTGCAGTTAAGAAAAGTTTGAAATGGAGTTTGAGATTTTTTTATGATGCATAAAAGTTGAAAAGGCCATTATTATAATGGTACTGGGTTTGCATGGAAAATTGTATCCTGTTACGAGTATATTGTATTGCTTGTGGTTCTTAGAAATAATTTCATCATCTTAATTTTAAAGAAATAGCAAAACTATCTTAGTGCTTTGTTGATATTATCAGTAGCAATGAGATAGAATATTTTCTCTAGTTGCTCATATTGTTATAGTTGCTAATAGTTCTTTTCATATTTTCAGGTATTAATTCCTGTGCATCGTCTCCCTGTAGCCACCTCTGCTTACTGTCTTCATCTGGACCACTTTTTTTTTCCTGCGCTTGCCCTTCAGGATGGATCCTTTCTCCTGACAACAGGAACTGCATGAGAGGTAGGGCAGTAATAATGAGATGATAAAAAAGACCTGATGCAATCAAATCCATCCCTCTCTCAGGCAAAAAGCATACTGCAGTGTGCTGCTGCTTATGAAATCAGCTGGAGCCACTCCAGACAGACTTCATTTAGGACACATGGAATATACTTGGCCTAAAGGTTTGGAGACAGGTTTGGGAAAGACGTGAAAGAGATTCTGGTGCTTCATTTGGGGAGAATGGGTGAAATCCATAATAATAATAATGTTCCTATAATAGTCTTATAAGCACTTTAAAGAAGCCACATTTTAAAATTTCTCACCACCTATTGAAATACATATGGAAGGAGCTTAGTATCAGTTAAAAATGAAAACATACTCTGGCAGATTGTTGTGTTCATTTTAAGTATTCAGCTTGGAAACATGTCTTTAAGGGTTGTAATTGTCAGAATATCAGGATGCAGGACGAGAAGGGACTTCTTGGTCACTGAAGTTTGTTTCTTTGCTGCCCTTGACTAATCATCATGTGTCACCTTTCACCAGTCAAATTTCAGCTATAGATTAATCTAGGTTCTGGCCCCTAAAATTCACTAAACCTTACAATTTTGATATTTGGAAACCTGATTTTCTGTTCAGATATAGTCTTTCCCCATTTTATGCCCATTTTGATGCCATTTTTGTCCTTCGGGGTAAATAGCATCCGTAGTTCTCCTTTAGCACTGGTATGTGTTTTGTTTTATGTGTATTTGAAGTGACTATCATGTTCTTTCTCAGTCTGTATTTTGCTAAGAAATAATTTACGATCTTTTGGTTTCCTCTGATCAGGAGAGATGTTCTTCCTGTTACTTATTGCTCTCTTCAGCCTATCTGAACTAATGCATTTTGACATTCAAATCAAAATTTCTCATCTAGAGCTTTTTCTCTCTCCAGTGTAAAAAAGTAGTGTGCCAAATGCAAAAGGTCTGGAAATACAGCCCAAAATTACATGTGATTAAATGTGATGCTGCTGTAACAGAACTACCCTTTGCAAACAAAACTTGTTATCAAAAAGTACCACTGAATTTCCTTTGGATAGTCCATACACCTCGGTGATTTCTAACATTTAGCCAGTTCATTTAAAAAGGAGTCACAAAAATTCAAATTAGTGGCAGGCAATTTGTGACTAGAAATTTGATCACATTGCTTTTGTCAGATGAAGCATTCATAATTAATTTTTCCATCAATTGTACAGATATTAAATGTGCTTTGTTGCCTCCCTATGTAAGGAGACTTCAAATCACCGAAGTTGAAGTAGAAATTATCTTTGGGATGAGCTAGTACTAAAAATCTGTCAGTCAGAAAATGCTTTTCTTTTAAAAATATCTAAATGTTAAAGGCCAATATCACATTATTTGTCTGCTTGATACTTGGCAGTGTGTTCTTTAAAGGACTGTATTGCATTTGCATTGTTCTTAGTCAGCAGCAAGGGAATTACCAATTTATATAATCTGAAACTAAGTGTGAATTTGTTTAATCTATTAAAAAAGAGGGATTATTTTACAAATCTGCACTCGTTTGATTATGTGCAGGCTTATAGAGGGATTATGATGAAAGAAATGGAACATGGCGGTGATGAAGCACATGCACGTGTAGAGGTTGACCCAATTCTGTCACTGAATTGAGCTATTGACATTTCTTATCTTTATTTCCCATATGTTGCAAATTTCCTTGTGTCTGCTTAGGTACAACTGTGGCCCTTTTATTGAAATAATTGTTCTGTAAGAGAGAAGCAGAAATACCTTTCTGTGAAGCACAGTTCTTTTAAACTATATGGGCTTATTTTCTTTTATTTAGGTGTAAGTTATACAGTTAACATCTGTAGATAGATAGAAAACATCTACAGATTTGGGTAATTAAAAAAAAAGTATTTGCTGAAGGGTCAGCACACCATAAAAAGTTACAAAAATTATACTGATTCTTTTAATTGTAAAATATTTTAATTATTGCACATGAATAATGGCCCTGCCAATGGCAGAAAGGTTGGAACAAGATGATCTTTAAGGTCCCTTCCAACCCAGGCCCTTTTATGATTCTGTGATTACACATGAATAGGCATTTGCCATTTCTTTTCTAATATTTACTCTTGTCCTTATCCTTGCTGTCATTGTTTACTTTAATAGGCCAGCACAATCTTTCAGAAGAATTATTAAACTGAGCTGCATGTATTTGGTTGGCCAATGTCTCTACAAATGATGATATTGCTGGTCTCTGCCTACTTAGTTTGCATGTTAAGTACTACCAACTTCATGTGGATGGAAAGGCATTGATCCCAGCATTGCACCAGTTTTAGCTTCATATAAAATGAAGAAAGCTTGCCTTTGCACTTATTTTATTTTAAACTGCATTTCAGGTTGATATAAAGTGTGGTAATGTAGCAAGATGGCTTGGAAACACAGAAGGGAGTTTGTGTTTATTAAAATATTGTATTAACATGGTGCATGTGCCTATTTAATATAACAGTACATTAATTTTATGTGGATTATAATTCATCATGTAGATTGTAATTAATTTGAGAATTGCAGGAGTTATGTTAATACCAATCTGATGAAGCTATATATTTTGTATCTCTGTAACTCAGCAAATTTGCTCTATTTTCCATCATAAGACTGAGGAGTAATCTGATTGTATAGATTTGCATCGGTGTAAAACTTGAAGCATTAAGTCAAATTTGATAAATACTTCTAGCAGCCAGAGAGGAGTATAGAGCATGTTGTGTTTTGTATTATTTCATGTCAAAATGTTTACTGAAAAATTTATATAAATGTATTAAGCAGCCAGTAAAGAACATCAAAACCAAATCAACCAACCAATTATAATTATTATATTATGATCTATTATAAAAGGAGAAATGGGTTACTGCTACAGCAGCCCTGTTCCCTGTTAAGTGGTAGCTTGTGCCTATGAGAAGAGGCTAGAATTTGTTCTCCAAAGAGCAAAGCACAAGAAAGAGAGGGATTTGTGTTCAGGTGATTTTCTTCTCCTACTCTGGCAGATGAGAAATTCAGTTGCTGACTCTCACTCTGCAGCTTTCCAATGCATTTTCTCAGATCACCTGATGAGTTGCCCTTTGTTAATAAGATTTAAGCATAAGGGTACAAGTTTACCTAGAAGTAAACATACTACAAGGGAGTATGTCTGCTCCTTTAGAGATAAAACAAGAAAAGAGTGCTGCAGTTATATTTAATAAGAGCCATCAGGGGTTGCTGGTGTGACATTATTCCATGCTTGTGAATCCTGCTTAATAGGCATTAGAACCCATCACAGGTCCTGCAGAATCCTCAGAGCTTTGTCTGGCTGGTTCCTCTTCTCAGAGATTTGAAAACGCAGCTTAGAGTAGCTGAGTGAATATCCTTCTCTTGTCTGGCAGTGAGTGATCCTGCTTGCACTATTTGCTTGCTTTTTCTCAGAATTTGCATTGTGATTGCACAGTGCTGAAATTTAAGATGTTACAGCAGTTTCAATAACTGATAACCTCACTCCTGGTGAGGGAACAAACTTCTGTGTAAGTGGTTTCAAAACATCACTGGTAATACTGAACCATTCTCAGCATCAGAGAACTTTTGAGTGGGAGGGGGAAAGCATATCATAATGCCATTTTCTTGACCAGAAGCAACTCTGAATTACTCTCTGTTTTCACAGTTGAACACCCCTTCCTTATTGCTGTAAGAGATAATATAATTTATGGAATTTCTCTGAATCCTGAGGAGAAGACAAATGATGCTATGGTTCCAATAGCAGGAGTTCAAAATGGTGTTGATGTTGACTTTGACGACTCTGAACAGATGATTTATTGGGTTGAAAATCCAGTAAGTTAGTATTTGTTTCAAAATGTGCACTAAATTAAGTTTTGTTTTTTTATTTTTAAAAAGTGTATTGGACTGAAATATATTCAGTCCAATTAGCTTTGCTGGTAAAAAATTTGTTAAATGGAAAAGATCTAAATAGTGGGGTTTTTGTTGTTGTTTTGTGATTTTTTTTGTTGTTTGTTTGTTTGCTTGTTTTTCCTAGGACAAGTAAAGAAGCTTCATCTCTTTTGTAAAGTAGTTCTTATTTTTGTCAGCAGAGACATTTGATTAATGTTTTTTCTGGCTCAGAGACATGAGCAGGAAATACTGGAGAGCACTGACAGACCCATACGCTCAGCCCCACTGTGCTATAGTCCACTCTCTCTCCTTTCTTGACTTACAACTCAATTCTGCAAACACAGTCAGAACACATCTCCTTGAGAGCAGTGTATTGGACACAAGGATTCAGCAAGAAGCATTCTGTTGCTGTCTAAGAAATTTTAGTTTTAGTTTAATTTTTAGTTTAATTTTTCAGTTTTTTGCTGAGATTCTGATTGCTTTCTGAAGCATCATTTTCAATTCTGCACTGAGATATTTAGATAGCATACTGATACAATGTGGTAAAGGAATTAAGGATGTGCATGGAACATGTGATCAGTGCATCCTTTTCCAAAAGTTGTGCCTGCTCTGAGATGGCAACAACAACCTGTTGTCCGTTTTTTACTCTTGGTTATGCTCTATCTCTGCCTCTGCCTTCTCCCTTCTTGAAATGGACTAGTGTTAGAAAAGATTGCAATATAAGAGAACTTCTCATGTAGTTGGAACGGAAAAGTGTTTTCTGCTCTTGACATTTCTTCTACTTTTGTTATTTTTTTTTCCAAGGGTGAAATTCACAGAGTGAGGTCAGATGGAGCCAACAGGACAGTTTTTGCTCCAGCAGCTGTTATTGGTGCTCCTATTGGTCTGGCATTGGACTGGATATCTGCAAACCTGTATTACACTAACCCAGGGACACAGTCAATTGAGGTAATTATTTAAGAGGGACAATTGGAAAATGAGAGCCTAGATTTTTTTGCTGTTATGTGTACAGGTTGAAATTAGTAATACTTATTTAGTGAAAAATTTAAATTAGATTTATTTTACAGTGCAATCTGTAGAAAAATACTTTAAAAACTTGAACAGATCCCTAAGCTTGAACATAGTAAAAACATATTGAAAACAATCTATTCTGGAAACATTATATGTGCATAGATCTATTCTGCAAACTTTATTTGTGCATAAATCTCTTTCTTTTGTTTTTCCCCTACAACTCATTAGGCTTCTAGTGTTTAACACACAACATCTCTGATGATTAGAGTTGCTATTGTTACTATCCTCACTTCAAATCAATGATCCCAGTGCAGTGCCTCTGATAGTAAAGGAATGTTGCCATTGAATGCAGTAAGATCCATTCCCAAATGCTCTGATAACATATTATGGAGCTTTCTGGAGACAAGCAGTCTTGTGGTATGTGAAGGATAAAATTGTCATTCCGTGTAGGGAAATAGAGGATAAATAACATATAATACATTAATGACTGTGAATAAGCCCAGTCATTAGTGTTCTAGTTCCAAACTATAAATGCCTTCTATTAAATTAAAAGACAGCTAATTTGAGCAAATGAAATGGGATGCTTCCTAAATCAACATTTTCTCAACCCATTAAGGGCTTGAATGGAAACTGAGAGATTAACTATTTTTATACCTCGGATCATTCCTTGTTATCATAGGCAGGTTCTGAGCTGCAAGCAGCTCCTTCAAGGGGTGCATGTTAGAGAAGGGAGATGGTTAGGGTACAAAATAATGTTCATTTTCTTCAAGGTATTTGAGAAAGTCTTCTACAATTTCAACTCCCTTTTGATGTAGGCTTCCTTTCTGTAATTCAAAAATGTGCCATAAATTCTATGTTGCATGCTCTGACAAATTCAATGTTTGCATAGGTCCTGAAGCTGCATGGTGACATAATGTACAGGAAAACACTGATTACCAATGATGGCACCTCTCTGGGAGCTGGCACACCGACTGGTTTGGCAGTTGATCCAGCAAGAGGGTAAATTACCAAAACTGATGTTGTGTTTGCTCATGAGTGAATTCTCCATATTTTTCTTAATTTTTAGTGTTTTCAGATTTCATCCTGACTTTGACATGGTTTTGTTTATTTCATATTTGTACAGAATTTATTTATTATTTTTAAACTTCAAAAAATAATTGCATAGCTTCATAAATTACTGCATAGATATTCTCTCTCTTTAGTTTACGATATGCTTGTATGGTACCATTTTTTAATCGAAAAGAATCTCAGAATATTATGATTGTGAAAAAATACCTAAGAAATGCAAACCCAGAATAGGGAGAACTCCAAAGTCTTTCTATAAGATATCTTATAATGTCTGACTTGAGCCTATCTATAGTAGAAAGACATATTACATGTGAAAAATGTCACACAGTAAAAAGCATAGCACTAAATATAATTTTGCTGCTTGCTCCTAAAAAGAGCATTTTGCCTTTTGTCTCTTTCATACAGATTTTTTCTGACTTTGTAGTTTTAACTGAATATTGAAATCAAACTTACTCTGAAATGTTGCAGCCATCTGTGAAACAGAATTTTTATTCTCCTCCTTTTTTGTTATAATCATAATACTCTAGCGCGTTTACATGCTGATAGTATTGTGGAACGATATAAGCAAGGTTATGGATTTCTAAAAATTATTTAAGAGGCATTCCTGTCTTACAAGAGAAGCAGGCATTTCTCTTTGTTGAGAGAACAAGACTTTTTCTGTTTTTCAAATAAGCTCTTTTTCACTGTGGTTTGATTCAAAGTGAGCTGTGTTCAGCATATGCTGAAGTATTTGTCTGACAAAGGAATTGGTTTTAAGCATATACTCAAGTGACTCTCTGGTCCACTGTTTTCTTTTGCCAGTTTTGCTAACAGATCTGATGATGTCTGTTACAGGAAGTTGTACTGGACAGACCAGGGAACTGACAGTGGAGTCCCAGCAAAGATTGCCAGTGCAAACATGGATGGATCAGGCATACAAACCCTCTTCACTGGCAACCTGGACCATGTGGAGTTCCTTACCATTGACATTAAGGAGCAAAAGTTGTACTGGGCTGTCACAAGCACGGGAGTGGTAGGAGATTTTCTTTTAATTATTGCTTATTTACCTGTCTCTTCATCTGTGGTTCACATGAGTGATTCAGTTACTTCAGTTTTCTCTTATAACTGTGAGTTGCAGGACCAAGCAAAATCTGAATAGCTGTTTTTATTAAATACCATCAAAAGTATAAGAACAGAAATCATATACTGCTGTCCCTTTTCCCTCCTACCTTGTACATAAAGATTTCATGCACAAAGAGATTTTAGTAGCATGTGTTGCATTTTAGTTTTATATAATCACATTGAACTGTTATTAGAAGAAATGTAATCTTAATCTGTAAACTGATTTCGTAGATTGAGAGGGGCAATGTGGATGGTACAAATCGTGTGACTCTGGTGGTTCATCTTTCTCATCCCTGGGGAGTTGCTGTGTATGATACATTTCTGTATTACACTGATCGAGATTATGAAGTTATTGAACGAGTCGACAAGGCCACTGGCGCGAACAAAGTAGTACTGAGAGATAATGTCCCAAGACTGAAGAGCCTACGTGTGTATTACAGAGACAGTGAGTACTTGCTTGAGGGGTATTACAGGATATTCAACTTGCAAAAACTAAAACTTTGCTTAGAGACTGAATGTATGGTCTTTCAAAGGAAATGCTTTGATCTGGCTTTCAGGAAAAGGGTCAGAAGCATTGTGCCTGGTTTTGGTGAAGAGAGCCTCCACCATCTAGTTAAGGCATCTATTGGCTCGTGTTATTTTACTAAAGTAGTGTTGACTAAGAAATTTTGTTACTTTAACTTCAAATTTGTTTCATCTGATTCTTGGCCCCATTGATCTTAGATGACAAGAGACCAGCAAACCCATTGCTAACACATCTGTGCTAAAATATACAATGATCAAGATCTTTATTTTTGTCAGCTGATAATACTACACAAGTTTATGAATTTGGGTATATTTTCATAAGTGTTTGTGATGATGCTGTTGTGATTTTTGTTTTGCCATGTATGTCTTTCACAGATTCTGCTGGTTCCTCAAATGGCTGCAGTAATAATATTGGAGTTTGCCAGCAGTTTTGCCTGCCTGTGCCTCATGGATTATTCTCCTGTGCCTGTGCTACTGGCTTTCAGCTAAATCCTGATAACAGAACCTGTTCCCCATACAGTTCATTTGTAATTGTTTCTATGCTTTCTGCAATTAAAGGATTTAGTTTAGAGACATCAGATCACTCTGAAGCCATGGTTCCACTGGCCGGAAGAGGTATGTGAATATTACAATAAGAAAAAATCTTGTAGTGCCTAGTATTTTGGCATTTCTTTTTGGCAAAACACATGTTTTAAATAAGTTAGCTCATATTAAAAAGTTATTAATTATTACTTTTAAAAATTTTTCAGGACGAAATGCACTTCATGTGGATGTTCACATGCCTTCTGGTTTCATTTACTGGTGTGACTTTAGTAGCACAGTTTCTTCTCAGAATGCAATACGTAAAATTAAACCTGATGGTTCTTATTTTAGAAATGTTGTTACAAATGGAATAGGACGAAATGGGATCCGTGGCATTGCAATTGACTGGGTAGCAGGTAAGCACAGGTGAATTTAGGAGAATGTTATTCTTTACATACTATAAAATTTTTAGGCTAACAAACAGATGCGAATGGAACTATTTTGAATGGAAGTATTATGGTTCTAACATGTGTATCAATGGACTGATTTTAAAACAAGAAGTAATGGATGGCTCTTATGTTTATATAGATGTATAAAGATGAAAGTTTATCAGAATAGATGTATAGAGCCTTTTCTCTCCTGATGCTTTAATATTTGTCTTAGGTGTCTCTTCTTGTCTGTACATTTATAAGTAGCTGTGCACAGTCATTGTGAAAACATGTATGTACTGAGAAGAATGTGCAAAATCTGATATTGTAAATAAGAAAGAATGACTTTTCATTTACCCTCAGATTGCTGTGTACAAATACTACATGTTATAATGAAAAGTAAAAATAGCAGAAGTATTTTGTCTTTGAACTGTAGTTTCCACATCTACTTCCTGTTGCTACTTAAACATATTAGAGATTAATTCAAATATTAGCTCTTCAGAAAGTTAATTGCCATTAATACTTTAGTTTAATATATACATATTTACTGTATATGTGTTTTGCAAAAGTCCTTCAGTTGATTGATAGGCTTGTGGGGATGAGTTTTAGGATAATCATCTGCTCTAAACAATTTAGTTACTGTGTACAGTCCTGTGCCATAACATGGATTTCATAGTTGTGTGTTTTAAAAGGCAGCCTTACTACTGATACACATGGCAATCCATGAGGATGTAGAAATTAACTGACTACTGTCAGTTTGGTTGTGTTCTTTCCAATTCATTAAATTGTAGACAAGTACCTTATGCTTCCAACTATTAACATATTTATGACAGCTATTCATTTTGTGGTTTGGTATTTTAGTAGATTGTGTTTCTCAGGTATTGATGCTTATATTAACTTTCTCTTTTGTTTTTCTGATTTGTTTTATTTTGGTTTTTTGTATGCAGGAAATCTTTATTTTACAAATGCATTCCTGACAGAGACTTTTATAGAAGTTTTGCGTTTAAACACAACTTATCGCCGTGTGCTTCTGAAAACTACCATAGATATGCCAAGGCACATAGTAGTTGACCCAAAGAACAGATATCTCTTCTGGGCAGATTATGGGCAAAATCCAAAGATTGAACGTGCATTTCTTGACTGCACCAACAGAACAGTCCTTGTGTCTGAGGGCATTGTCACACCTCGTGGGTTGGCCATAGATCACAGTAATGGCTACATTTACTGGGTGGATGATTCCTTAGATATGATTGCAAGAATTCAACCTGATGGTGGTGATGTTGAAATCGTACGTTATGGCAGTCGCTATCCAACTCCATATGGTATCACTGTCTTTGGCAATTCCATGATCTGGGTGGATCGAAACCTGAAAAAAGTCTTCCAAGCCAGCAAGGAGCCAGGCAATACTGATCAACCAACAGTAATAAGAGATAACATTAATTGGCTAAGGGATGTTACAATTTACAACAGCAATTTCCAGTCACGTTCACCCCTTGATGTCAACAACAATCCTTGTCTGGACAACAATGGAGGTTGTTCTCATCTCTGCTTTGCCCTCCCTGACATTCAGACACCGAAATGTGTTTGCGCCTTTGGAACGCTAGACAGTGATGGCAAGAGATGTTTCATTTCAACAGATGATTACTTGGTTTTTGCTCTTGAGAATGCCCTCAGAAGTATTCACCTAGATCCTGAAAATCACAGTCCTCCCTTCCGCACAATTAATGTGTTAAGAACTGCTGTGGCACTGGATTTCGACAGCATAAACAACCGAATATATTTTACACAAAGTTATCCTTCAGGAACAGGAAGAATCAGTTATGTTAGTATTTACTCAGGAACTGGCTCTCCAACAGTAGTTGCATCTGGTAAGTGCACTGAAATTGTGATACAAAGTAATCCAATATTTAAAAAAATGGACTGCAGCACCTAGCACTGCTTGAGTCCTAAGTGTTACTACTCCAGGTTTTTAAATGGACAGATTTGCACTGGACAAATGGCATTTCAAAGAAGTCTTTGATGTTGCCAAATTATAATAAAGTGTTGCAGTATCTCAGGAAACTGTGCTGAGCTTGTGTGTATTTGCTTGCATGTGTCTAAGACTTGGGGACTCCAGATGGCATAGCCTTTGACTGGATCAACAACAGAGTTTACTACAGTGAATACCTCAATCAGACCATCAGCTCCATGGCTGTGGATGGATCAAACCGCACAGTGATCGCCCGGGTGCCACGGCCGAGAGCTATTGTATTAGATCCCTGCAGAGGGTATGTGTTGCAGTTTGTTTTGACTGCCGGTCAAACTACAATTTAGACTTTGAAAAGGCTGCCAGACACTTTTTATAACCCTAACCCTTTCTCTGTTCTACTCCTTGAATGATTCAGAAGAATTCTTGTTTTAGTATCAAAACATTTCCTGAGAGGCTGGGGCATTACTGTATTATACTGTGTTTCTAATTTCATTACTGGTTATACTGTGTTTAAAATTAAGAAAGATAAGAAATAGATTAATTGACTTTAATGGATTCATGTAGAAGATGGAAAACATTTTCTGGAGTTCACTCCTGTGGATCCCAGTGATCCCTCTAGAAGATTCCCATGTCAATGTGAGACAAAACAGAGGGAAAAGATCTTTTCCTGTAGTTTTGCACTGCACACTTCAGTGAGGGACACCAGGGTGGAAATAGCACCAAAAGCAGATAAGAGCATTGTGAGGGGTTTTAAAATGAAAATATAATCATGTTATTGACAGGTATATGTACTGGACTGACTGGAGTTCAAATGCAAAGATTGAACGAGCCACACTTGGAGGAAACTTCAGAACACCTATTGTGAGCACAAATTTGGTATGGCCAAATGGCCTTACCCTGGATTATGAAGAACAGCAGCTGTACTGGGCTGATGCAAGTCTGTATGTATTGATAACACACTTGTTTGTGTACATTTGGTTAATATTTCAATAGCTCTATGATTTATTTTTCCTCATTTCTAAACTGGTTTTCAGCATTTCAGTTGAATTTGGTACTTGGCATTATAAGATGCTAGGAGTTACTTAATAGCAGTGCAATGTCAAGTTTTAATATTGATGGGAAACTACTGTGGAATAAGAAGTTACATTATGTCCCAGTGTAGATTTTGTTCTCTGCTTTATGCATTTGTACCTGCTGTCAGTTTGTTTATCTTACTTGCAATTCAGGACTTTTTAAAGTGTCTTCTCTAGCAAATACAATCCCAGTACACATTTTACATCATTTATTGTTCATGCTTAATGCCTGTCACCTATGGAATTTAGCCTGTAATGTAGCCTTGCTGTTGTCTACCAGACAGAGCTCTACCCTTGAATTTATGCCACGGAATTTCTTCCATTAGCAGTAAAGTTTTAAAAAGTAGTTTAGTTTTCTATCCATTCAAGTTCACCCATGGTCTCAGAGAAATCACTGTAGCAATCAGACCTTTTCCTTCTGGTTCCTTCAGCATAGAAGTTTGTTTTCAGACTTCTTTGCTGTATCAGAAGTGTCGTCTGTAATGTAATAAATCCTATGGCCTGTGCCTCTATGGAATCTTCTGGGAAGAAGGTGGTTATTTGGATTTATCTGCATGCGGGCAGACAAGGCACTTGTAATGGGACGTCTATTTTAAGAGGAATTCAGGATGTCAAATGAAACATACACTTTTCTGCTTCAAACTCTAGTTAATGGAGGTGGGGGAGCCTTGCATTGCCCTAGATATTGGTGAACACTACTAAAATGTTGGATGTCAGTTGCCAGACTAATTAGGGCATGGTTTTATACATAAATTAAAAGACTTCTTTCTTTCGATGTGTAATGATTTTTGTGTTATTGTAGGCAGAAGATTGAGAGATGCACTCTCACTGGTACAAATCGTGAGGTAATTGTTAGCACTGCTCTGCATCCATTTGCAATGACACTGTTTGATCAGCACATATATTGGACAGACTGGAACACACGAAGCATTTATCGAGCTAATAAGTATGATGGTTCAGATCAGATTGTAATGATAATGAATCTTCCACAAAGACCAATGGATATTCATGTCTGGGCAAAAAGTAAGCAGCAGCAGTGTATTAACCCTTGCAACCAGTTCAATGGTGGCTGCAGTCACATCTGTGCACCAGGTAAGCTGTTACACTTGATTACTACAAGCTATTAGTGTTGCGTGTATTAGAGTTTAAACTATAACAATTCTAGTCACAAGGGGACAGCTGAAATATTTCTTAGTGTTCCCAAATTTTTAATATTTATTTTATTTATAAATGCAATCAAAATGATTGTCATTTAAGATTGTGGTATTACACCAACACACCTAAAGGTTGTGTCTGAAAAGTAAAAATTATGGGTTTCCCTAACTTACACCACAGCATTGTTTTCTGGGGTTTAAAATTTTCATGGATGAAACATGAAGTGAGTGCTTCCGGATATGCTTACGTTAGAAGTGTACACTCATACTGTATACTGATCAGATGTTTCCTACAACATACTTGAAAAATCTTTATGGTTGCTATTTCTTTATTACTTTAGTGTTACAGAGCTATTTCATATACTGTAGATTTTTGGAATTTATGATCCTCAGGCTTGGAAAACTCATCCAACGCCTGTTTTCATTTGTAGCATCTTAAATGCCATTAAAAATCTCTCTTGCCTGAAAACAACTCAAACTTCTCATTAATTTTAAGAAGTTGCAAGGAGTTTTGAACACTTGTTTTGATTTTGAGGAGTAAAATCTCAGTGGTATAGCTGTGATATTTGAAAGCATCACATGTCATCTTGCTGCCACTAAAAAGCTACAAGCAAGTACTATGATACTCCAAATTCTGATCTCAGCTCCTCTAAGGAACTCTGAACTAACTTTTGTGGGTTTTAATGGGTTTGTGTCTGCTTAACTGAGCTAAAAGTCTGGTTAAGTAACTACACTGCTATCTAAGCAAATACATCGTACAGGAATTGTGAAGATTTCTTTGTCTTTTCCAGTGTTACAGCTCTGAACACTTTCAGAGACCCCTATATTAAATGTCAGTGTTAAATTTGTTTCCCTTTTTTTGTGTCCTGTTTTTATTTTTTTGAACTGTCAAACATAAATTTAGGTCCAGCTGGTGCAGAATGTCAGTGCCCCTCTGAAGGTCACTGGTATTTAGCCAATAACAACAAGCACTGTATTGTGGATAACGGTACCAGGTGTGATTCTGGTTTCTTCACGTGCCTTAATGGGCAGTGTATCTCTGAGCGGTGGAAATGCGACAATGACAATGATTGTGGTGATGGCAGTGATGAGTTGGAAAGTGTGTGTGGTAAGCATTTAAAATAACTGCTTTAGAAAGTATGCTCTGTCTTGCCTGTTCTGTATTCTCTGTCACTTTCATGGCTTTATGATCATGGATTTTATGGCTGTAGTTTGGAAACAATCCCTTGCTTGCTCACAGCTTTGTGGTCTGAATGACTAGTGATTTGCTTCAGAATCCAGAATCACTATAGTATTGAATTTTTGTTCTGTATAGCCAATTTCTAAATTTTTAATTCAAATATGTATTTTACTTTTCATGCAGTCCGTTTTGCAGCTGTATTTGCCCTGGCAGGTAAAAATATTGTGATTTTACTTGTTCCTTTGTCAGAGAACTTGGATTATATTTTATCCACATTTCTTTTTCTTTTTAATCTTCTGCAGCTTTCCATACTTGTCAGCCTACAGCTTTCACCTGTGGCAATGGGCGATGTGTACCATATCATTACCGCTGCGATCACTACAATGACTGTGGAGATAACAGTGATGAGCTTGGCTGCTTGTTCCGAACCTGTGACTCCCACACAGAATTTACTTGCAATAATGGAAGGTGTATAGCCCTTCAGTATGTCTGCAATGGAGTCAACAACTGTTACGATAATGGCACATCAGATGAGAGGAATTGTCGTAAGTTTAGCCTTAGTATCTGTTTGAGTCTGATTCTCTAGATAAAGGAAGAGGGAAATGGGGTTTTATGTGAAGAAATCTGACAAAATCAGCAAAAAGGACAAAAGGCTTTTTAATTTACATTTCAGGTACTGTTTGTGTTATTTGAAGTAAATAGAATTGCTAAATCATATTCTGGAACACCCTAAGATACTACATAATAAATGTTGCTTTAAGTAGTCCGCCTTGATGCAACAAATGCTCATGTAGTATGCAATGTTAATTCTTGTGAGTAATCCCATGGATTTCAAAAAGATTGTTTCAGATAAATTGAATGCAGGGTTTATATTTTTGCAGGCTTAGCCTGGAATTTGACAATTGATTTTTATTTTCAGTCATGCTGTATTAATTATACTAGATTTAATCATCAGGATTGTATATTGTGACTCCATAATGGCACAGTTTAAAATTATATGCCTTATAAAAAGTTATCAGTCATGTTTTATTTACGATATAAACTTTGGTTAGTTCAATATTGACTCCTTTTGCAGTTCATCAAGATAATAACTTTTATTCACTAAGATTAAAATCTTCAATGAAAATTTATATCTGGAGTTAAAGAAATGGATGAAAATTTATGTAGGGTTCTTTTTGCATTATGTATGCCCTCTGATATATTTTTAAGCATACTGTTTGTGAAACTCTTTTTTTATTCTCAGAGGAATTTGGCTATTTGAAATCCTGCATCTATTAGCCATTTGTATTTGGTCTGATGATCATACCATACCAGCTGGTTGCAAATGTAGGCATTACAGTGTGAATACATGCCGGTTTTCATTCCCTCACCTGCAAGTATTGTCACATGGGTCTTTTGATCATGTTTTTGTCAGGACTTCTGTCAATAAAAGCAATGGTTTAACTGTTTCCATACAGCATGAGCAGTATGAGTGAATTACTTTAGCAAGTGAGCAACATGGAACTCTTAACAATGTTATATATCTTTCTGTGAGATACGGCATAACAGTATTTAAAATAGCTCTAAAGCACTTTTGCTTTCTTTCCTTCCTCCTTAAAGCGGAGCGTACGTGCCAGTCTGGTTTTACAAAATGTCAAAGCACAAACATTTGCATTCCTCGAACATATTTGTGTGATGGTGATAATGACTGTGGGGATATGAGTGATGAGAGTCCTACTCACTGTGGTAAGTTAATAGGGCCTTCATTGCTTCTCTGATATTTCTGTTATTTATTCCACTGCTCTTTACTTTTTATACAACTCCAACTCTTCTCTAAACTTCTACTTTTGTAATACTGAAGTTATATGTGCATTGTACTGTTAGCTCTTAATTATCTAAATAATGCTTTTATCTATTAAAAAAGATGATAATTTTTTGCAGCATTTTAACACAGCTTTTGAGAATTGTTCATTTTGCTTATTCTGGTCTTACTCTTTATGATTTTACGAGGTGTTTGGCAGTTAACTATTATAAACAGCTGCCTTTTTTCCAGAACTTTAACATTAGAATATTTTTCTTTCTAACCAGATGAAATTGTATATTTCTTTTAGCCCTTTCATGTGGTTATGTATGCTTTAGCATATGATTCATTGTTCATTGTAGTTTCTAGTTAGTGTGTGGAAGTGCCTGGTTTTCAATCAGTCTTAATTACAAGCCAGCTTAACTTTGCTAAAACATTTTTATTAGGTAGAAGTTAGGTAGTACTTTTCCCATCTAAAATATTATGGATCAATTTGTAAAACATAATGGATATTTTCAGATAGTGTTTTGGTTTTAGTATTGCCTGAGTAGATTATTTTTGCTTTCAATAGTTTTCCTGAAGGTACTTGCATTGAACTAACTATGTCACAGTTTTTCTAAGATATGAGTTCTATTTTTGTAGCCAGAATGTGGTCACTTTTATCTGTGAACACCAATGTGTCAAAAATATGTGGCCATAGTGAGTCTTGTTCTCCTTGTGAAAGGTGTGCTTTGTCCCTTTTACTGTTTATTACCCTGCTGAATTGCTTAAATTGAGAAGTGGTGAAGGGCAAGGAAGAGGTCGAGAAAAGGAGAATGACAGATGAAAGAAACCACAAGACGTTAATGAGCAATAGTTAATTGTCTTTGATTTTCATCATTAAAGGCACATGGAAGAGCAAGTTAAAATGCCAGACTGAATCCTTCTGGTATTTTCAAATCATCAGAGGGTACAGGAAAGTATTGGTAACTACTGGGACAAACTCACTATACATACCAGGATCAAAAGGCCCAGCTGAAGAGCAGAGTATTTGCAGCATGCTGAGCTGGAACTATTCATTGTTATGGTTTGTTCTTCACTGCCATTAAGAAAAGTTTCCCACCAGCAAGTGAAGAAAAACTGGTAGGAGGAAAACTATCTACCATGAGACATTACTTCCTTAGTGCGCATTTTGGTTTCTTGTAAAGCACTGAGTCTGCTATGGCTGGTGTGGGCACTGGAAAAATGACTATATTGGACTGTGGTCATTTTCCTGTGTGCAAATCTCAAGTATAAACATAGAACATATGTACAGTTTCTGTATGCAATCCTGTTTCCAGGGCAAATTCTGTCTACTTACTATCTAATATGTATACTCAGGGAGAGAATTAAGCTCTTTTTTTTTCATACAAATATCAAACTAGTTTGTACAATCAACTCTTTCCAGACAGGCTGAGAAAAGACATCCTTCCTAGTGTGATTTTTTCTCTTTCTTATTTGGGGACTGTAATATTTTTTGCATAACATGGACTCAAAAGCAGCTTAAGTTGGATAGGTAACAGAAAAAAAAGAAGTCATGCATAGGTTTTTTCTTCCAGTCTCTCTGACTTGCACAAATACTGAGTTTCGTTGTTCATCGGGGCGTTGTATTCCTGCTCATTGGTACTGTGATCAAGGAATAGACTGTGCTGATGGCTCTGATGAACCTGCCTCTTGTGGTAAGTCTGGGCTCAGAAGATACAACGTGGTGGGCTATGGCAAATCAGTAGTTTGTAGGCAGAAGCTTAAATCCAGACTAGGTGGAAAATAAGTACCTTCTGGGGTTTATTCACTGTCTCTAATCTGAGGCCCTGCATAATTTGAGTCTTAAATACTTAAAGCAGTGGATGGAATATGAAGGCTTTGATTGCAATAACTGATTGCTTGTAATGGGATTACATGTAATGTATAACCTCCTGTCTCTATAAGACTACGATGGTAGTGAATCATGTCAATAAGCCGCAAGAATTTTGATACTGTTTTGGATGTGAAAGCAGATGTCATGCTGTACAGGAAGTGTGCATGCAGTATTAATATTTGGGGAAAAACAAAATACGGGATGCCTAGGGGACAGATGGCACAGTATATGAGTATTATAGTAACAAATCCTGTATTGTACAATAGAAACTGATGGGAATAAGCAGAGGACTGGGGTAGGAGGTGAAAAAAAGGACAGTGATCTCCAGGGAAGAAGAGAAGGGGCCAACTGAAGTCACTGACAATTGATATTATAACATAGTTATTAATCTCACTGTAAAAGTATGAAGTTCTAAGCAAGTTCTTCTATGGCTTCAGCAGGGCTGGTAGTTCACTTTGCACATTATTGGAGTTGCACCTTTAGCTTAAGAAAATGTTTTGTAGCTTATGCATTAACTATTTTACCTTTAAGCTTCGATTTTACATTTCATTCTCATAAGCTTCTCCCTAAAATACAGTCCTCAGTAGACTTCATGGCAGTGCAAGTTAGTTTAACAAGCAGAGTGACTGTGTTCATTCTTAAGTGCCCCAAATGCGGACTTGTTCGAGCGACCAGTTCAGATGTGATGATGGAAGATGTATCCCAGCAACATGGATCTGTGATGGTGATAATGACTGTGGGGATATGAGTGATGAGGATCAAAGACATAATTGTGGTAGGTGGTTAATGCAAATAGATATTGCGCTTTGTTTGTCCTTTGGGTATTTTTTAGAAAACAAGCAGCCCCTGAACTCTCACTCACTGCCAATTTTTCTGCCCCGTAAGGTGCACATTAAGCATGAGGTACAATCTCCCTGTACCTTCATTTTCATGATATTGAATTTAAATTGAATATTTCACTGGCAAAAAACCCCAACAAAACATTGTTCTAATTTCGCAATTACTCTTCTTTGAATTGTTGAGCTTAAATGAAGTTGTAATTAACCTGGGTTGTGTGTATGATCTGGGCAGCTAGAGCAGCTTCAGTGGAGATACTCCCTGGTGATCATGCACTGCATCATGTGCATATTAATAACCACATGTTTTTGGCTTAATATCTTTGAAAACTAGTGAACAATACCAGCATATCTGTTCAGAGGGTGAGCAAAGGGAAGGACGTTTACCAAGCTTGGTCCTGCTTCTTTATTTTTTTGAGAGCAGCAGGTCATACTTGTAGTCTTTGCCCTTTTTAGCTATAATGGTGCTTCCTCTGTTTGCTCCCTGGAGCACAGAATACCTTGAAGAAAATAGGGAATAGAGACTGTTCAGCTCCCAGAAAATCTGTCTGAATATGTGGAAAGCTTATACTGAGAATCCAGTAAGATGCAGATTTCTGCACATGTCAGCATTGCGTAAGGAATCTTTGGCTCCCAGTCAGCCTCCACGAGGAGTAATGCACAGTTTTGTACATGAGAAAGTACAGTTGTATCTCTCTCTGCACGTGCAGCAGGGCATGGCTCTGGTGTGGATTGTGGGTGGATATCCAGCCTGTTTGTGTGTGGGGTGAAGGAGGGTGTCACATACAGAGTATAACTTGTTTAGTGAACATGCTTTTCCTTCAGCAAACCGCAGCTGCACAGCGGCAGAGTTCACATGTGCCAACAATCGACCCCCACTCAGGAGGTGCATTCCTCGGTCATGGGTCTGTGATGGTGATGCTGACTGCAGTGATGCTTTGGATGAACACCAGAACTGCACACGAAGATCTTGTACAGCAAATGAGTTTACCTGTAGTAATGGCTTGTGCATCCGTAACTCATACAGGTTTGTAACTACCCAAGCAGCTGTAGAAATTCTCAAACCTGCTTAATGTGAATGAGCTAATTCAAACTTTTTTTTCACACCATTAAGTTGTAAGTAGATCTGCATATTGTAATGAAACTGTTTATCTACTCTGTGTTCATGCATCAGCTTTGATTTGAAAATGCTCCAGAATTTTCTATGTTAATATCCCCATTGCTCACCATTAGCATTTCATCCTTCTTATTGTTACAAGTAACCTCTCCTGGGGTGATTCTGTCCAGTCTGTAATGCACATAGGGAATACTAGCAGGACTCACAGGATCAGGCTATGTAATTCAACCCCAGTTTCTGAAAGGAAAGTCTTTTCTATTGGAGCTAAAAATATCAACCTTCTTTGGAAATTGAGAGAGTGTATCTATCCATCTCCCCTGGAGACAGTGATTGCCTTCTTATATTTGAAGGGAGCATTCATTCTTCTTCAGGTGTGATAGGCGGAATGACTGTGGTGACAGCAGTGATGAAAGAGGATGTGTCTATGAACCATGTCAACAGCACCAGTTTACTTGTCAGAATGGGCGCTGCATTTCCAAAGCCTACATCTGTGACGGGGATAATGACTGTGGTGATGAATCTGATGAGCTGGAACATCTCTGTAGTACACCAGAAGCAACATGCTCTCCCCATCATTTTAAATGTGACAATGGAAACTGCATTGAGAGGGTTAAAGTCTGCAATCGGTTGGATGATTGCTTAGATAACAGTGATGAAAAAGGATGTGGTATGTATAGATTTATTTGCACTATATAATTTAAAATGCTTAGGCGTCTTTGAAAAAATTACTCTTAAGAAAATTCCTTAATGGCAATCATATCTATTCCATGGCCATTTGTCAGAAATTAAAATTATAAGAAATGTATATTTTTAATTTTTTTGTTTTAATTAAATCATTATGTACTGTTTTAACTGACTGTGACATTGAGCTAATTATACAAGCTAAATATATTTTATACATTGATGTGGATTACCCTTGCGTTTCCAAAGTATGCCATAGTCCATACTTTGCACTCAGGGTGTTTTGTCACAGATTTCAGAGATGCTAGAATAATTTTACATTAGATTAGATTGTTTTCTTTCGTTCTTTATTACCGCAGCCCCCATCTACATTCAGCATTTTCAGGAGGTGACAGGGAGAGAGAGACAGTGCATTGGAAAGTGACTGCACTACTACTCTGCTAGCTGGCTCCTTGAATAGAACTCCTTTCTTCCCCAGGTGTAAATGAATGCAGTGACCCTTCAATCAGTGGATGTGATCATGACTGTACAGACACACAGACAAGTTTCTACTGTTCTTGTCACCCCGGATACAAACTTATGTCTGATAAACGGACTTGTGATGATATTGATGAGTGCAATGAAACTCCATCAGTATGTAGCCAGATTTGTGAGAACACAGCTGGCTCCTACATCTGTAAGTGTGCCCCAGGCTATATCCGGGAGCCTGATGGAAAAAGTTGCCGGCAAAATAGTAATATCTCCCCATACCTTATTTTTAGCAACCGTTACTATCTGAGAAATCTCACAGCAGATGGCCAGTCTTACTCTCTCATTTTGCAAGGACTGAGAAATGTGGTGGCACTGGACTTTGACAGGGTGGAAAAGAGGTTGTACTGGATTGATGTGGGGAGGAATGTCATTGAACGAATGTTCCTAAATGGAACACATAAGGAGGCAGTGATAAGTGATGATGTGCCCAACGGGGAAGGTATCGCTGTTGACTGGGTTGGCAGGTAAGAAAATACATTTTTTGTCGTTCTGGGCTACTGAAGAAATGATATGTGAAGGAGTTTATCTTAGGGGTTTTCCCCCACTTCATATGAAATTCCTGATGAGTACTGAAATAGTTTGGATTGCTTTCAGTTTCAACTGCTCTGAAATTGTTTATCAGCATCTAATACATAACACTTTTCTTTAGTTGCTCTCATGTGTAGTATACTGAGGTTATGTCAGATTTGCTCTCTGATCAGTCAGTTGTTTGCTAGCAGTTGTTGGAGTTGGGATGCAGGTAGAAAAGTCCTAAACAGTTGGACACCCTAATTTAAACTTCACCTAGAATTTTCTGACACTTCTATTACTCTGCTTGGGAATTACACACAGATATAAGCAAAGAAATCATACAAGCAGAAGGGATGATTTAAAAAAGCCTTTTGAAAAGGACTTTTCTACCTGTTTGATGAGAGCAGAGGTGGCAGCATTGAACAATTGATGGTTCTGTGCAATATCTTACAGCCCTGGTCACAGTCCATTGCACTGCATGTCTGTTTTCCTGCTCCTGGCCTTTGTTGGTAGGACAGGAAGGGAAGAGAGGTTTAGGAATTTGTAGGCAAGTGGCATATTACTCAGCTGGGGCACCTGCAAGTGAATTTTGCATCACTGATTATGGTTACAGGAACAACAGGAGTGAAAAGGGCAGCCTAGAGCATGGTGTAGAAGAGATGTCAATGAAGTATGTGTTCCTTTACAGTGAATACATTGCTTCTAGGAGAAAAAAATTTAGAGATGCTGTGAAGCAAAATAAGAGAAAAAAATTCTATTAAATAAATCAACTCTGAAATATTTCAGAAAATTATACTGGGTGGATGGCTACAGAGATTGTCTCTATGTCTCTGAACTTGATGGAAGATTCCGAAAAAAACTGGTGGATCGGTGTGTGGATGCCAACAATACTTTCTGCTTTCAGTATCCCAGAGCAATTGTTGTTCATCCAAAATATGGGTATGACATTTTAAGAGTGCTTTTCCTTTCTTTTGCTAGTAATCTTGTGCTATTTTGAAAATCAGAAGTGATTTTTGGCTGCTTGCATTTATATTTGCGTGGTGTTAGTACTTAGTTGCAGCTTAGGAAAAATGGTAGCTTGCCTGTTCTAGTTACATATGCATGGCTGTCAGATACCATTCAAAGTGGAATTTGGTTCCTTATGGTCTAGAAAGTTCTGCTTGCAAGGCTAAAATGGTTGATAGAAGTATGTATGGTTTGGTACCTGTTGAAGGCAATTGTGATTGCACAATTGTCTGCTGTAGCAGTTAAACTAGGAAATAGTTAGCTTTCTGCTTTTCAATCTCTGCTTTAGCTCTCTGGCAGGAAATATTATGTGAGGCATGGCTTCTAATATTTACTTCAACAGTCCTAACTATAAGTATTCATTTAAACAGACACGTTTACTGGACAGACTGGGCAGATCGAGCCTATATTGGACGAGCAGGCATGGATGGCAAGGAGAAGACTGTGATTATCTCTACAAAGCTAGAGTGGCCCAATGGACTTACCATAGATTACACCAACGACAAGCTCTACTGGACTGATGCCCATCTAAATTACATTGAGTATGTGCACAGAAAATATTAAAACAACTGAATAATTGCTCATGTCAGATTGTGGTGGGAGAATTGTAGGTGCTGTAAAAATGATACGTATTTCTGCCTACTGACTTTATAGAAAATTGGGGTAAAAAAAACTGGAGCAGTAGATGATATGGATCATTAGATGACACAGCAACCTAGTTGCTACATTCACGTTCTAGGTTCCACTGAAAATCGTCCAAAAATTACAGTGAAAAGCTTCACATTGTACTCAAATATGCAGCTTCTCCATATCTAGTTATACAACCTGAAACAAAGCAAAATTGACAATAAAATCTCTTTTTTTTTGGTTGTCTTGTTTCTGCTTGTGGATGCGAGTTGAGCTGTAACTAAACTAGTTATGTGCTAATAAGTTGTGTACAAACTTTTAGAAGGTGTCTGAATGTCCATAGGTATGATATGGAATGTTCTGTTAGCAAATGGGATTTTTTTGTTAATCAAGAAAAATATACTAATTGCATCTAATACTAGAAAATTCCCACCTAAATAGCAGTAAAAATGAGTAATAGTATTCTGACTATTTCAGTGATTTTGAAATACATGACACTAAAATACTTTGAAAGAATAATTTGTATTTATGTTAGTGTTCATATTTGTATTCATATTTGCATGCAAATTTAAATTTATATTTGTATTTACTTCTTTTCTACATTAATTCTTATGGCAAATTTTTCTATGGTGAAGTGTTAAAAAAGACTTTTTAAAAAGGTATACTAATTATATGTATGTTTCTCTCTCTTCTCTCTTGTATTTCATAATTTCCCTATATAGCAAGGTGATAGTAAAAGTGTAAAATCTTGTTAAACATAGTTCATCAGAGGAAGCGCTAAATCAGAAAGACATACAAAATTTAGGGATACAGGTGGTCTGAATCATCTAGGCCAAGCTAGTCTCTTTTATGACAAAAATAATTTGTTGTAAAACAATAAATGTGCAAAATTTCATTGGTCTAGCTTATGTGCTTCTGTGGGAAGATTATACATTTCAGTGGATGTTACTCTATTCCATTTATTTCCCTGAAATAGCCTGTTTTACTTTCCTCCATATACTAAAATGAATTAGCTAAGGGTGGTAATCTGTCATTAGGGCACAAAGAAGCTGCAATTCTACATTGCATGTTTCTGCTCACCAATAATGAAGTACCATAAGCATACGTAATATGTTAAGAGAAAAGATGGGAAGAAGTTTTAGCATTTATGTGAATGTTTTGCACAAATTTTTCTTTGTGGAGGTACTCTGACCTGGATGGACATCATCGTCACACAGTATACGATGGGACTCTACCTCATCCATTTGCAATAACAATTTTTGAAGACACAATATATTGGACTGACTGGAACACAAGGACAGTTGAAAAAGGAAATAAATATGACGGATCACAAAGGACTGTTCTTGTGAACACCACGCACAGACCATTTGACATCCATGTTTACCATCCATACAGACAACCATATGGTGAGAAAACAGAATCAGATTTTTGTTTAGGGGATCAGCTTTTACCTGGGGACTAGTTGTAAAAGGCTCAGCTTTTGCCTTTGCTGAGGGGAATAAAGTGCACAGAGTAAATGTAGGCATCTACTTGACATTTGTAAATTGCCCTTTCTTTGAACAGCAATGACTAGTAATGCATAATTTTAAATTAATTTCTAAAACATCACAGCTTAATAGCATACATTTCATGTATATGAAATCACATATATTTCTCTCCTGAAATGCCTGCTTATCTAGGATTTGTTTTTCAACCTCTTACATTTCAGGTTTCGAACCAGTATAGAAGGAATCTATTGTAGATTGAAACCTATGTGTTCTGGGATTTACAAAGTATGGTAATATTTATTCTTCTCTTCCCAGTTAATAATCCTTGTGGCACCAATAATGGTGGTTGTTCCCACCTTTGCCTAATAAAAGCTGGTGGTCAGGGGTTTTCCTGTGAATGTCCTGATAACTTCATGGTCATACAGTTCGGCAATACAGCCCACTGCCTTCCAATGTGCTCTAGCACTCAGTTTCTCTGTGCAGACACTGAGAGGTAAGTCCACTGCTCACCATTGCTTTTTCCATGTGTTTTTAAGGATATATTTTACAGTTTAGTATGTTCAAAAGGGCATGAAATTAGAGATTCCTTCTGCTCTCACTGTGAGCTTGTGATGTGCTTGCAAAGAGAAAAACCAGGAAAAGACAGGCTTCCATTTTGGAAAAGTACTTCTAGACTGGCTACTTAAGTAGTACTTTTTTACTTTTCTTTCTGTTATATGGCATTGGTAATGTAGCAAAGTTTGGGTTCTTAGAAATGTACCTCCAGAAACCATTTCCTGTTGAGTTCTCAAACCTGGAACTTTCTCTCTCTCTCTTTTTTTTTTAAACATCTTTTACAATGTATCCGTTTCTGGCAAATATGTACTGTCTGCCAGTGGCCCAGGAAAGCCATTTAGCTGATGTGAGGGCACTTTTCTAACCCTTTTACTGAGACAGCAGTGGAGGGAGACGAATGGTGATATAAGAACTCTTGTACTGATGTATCACACTCTGGAGCCTTTGAGGCAGGTGTGCTTATTGGGTTGCCTTTTGAAAAAGTGTTATAAGGATAATCCCTTATGATATTCTTGTGCTAAAGTTTGGGTGAATTATTGAAATGTTACCTCGTTAAAAGTCCAATTGGAGATTGTTCTAAAAAACATGAGAGAGGATTACCACAAATAAACATAAAAATTAAATCTTTATTATTTTCTGTGAACTTCCTTCTAGAGGTCTGGCAATATCATCTGTTTATCACATTTCTGGTGACAGTATTCTAGCATATTTTGTTAGCATTTGACATATGAAATAGAAGACATAAAATTCAAGATGTTTTGGATGTTTCAAGAAATAACACTGAGACAAGACTGGTTTTTGTGCTGTAGAAGGATGGTTGTATGTCTGTAAAGACATAACCTTAACAAAGAAGACACTGTTTTCTCTTTGTAGGTGTATTCCCATCTGGTGGAAATGTGATGGACAGAGGGACTGTCGAGATGGCTCTGATGAGCCCCCAACCTGTCCACACAGGTACTGTCCTGTTGGGCAGTTCCAGTGCAATGATGGGAACTGCACAAGTTCACATTTCTTGTGCAATACCCAGCCGGATTGCCATGACAGATCTGATGAAGATCCTGTACTTTGTGGTATGTTGCAACAAATAAATACATTAAAGTGTTTTACCAGTATAAAAGATGTAATCAGCATAAAAATATCACTACCCCTTTTTCAAAGATGAAAAGGTGAGATAGACAGATGCAGTCTTTTCTATTCTTGCACCTGCTAGAGCAATTCACCTCAGAGCAAGCAGGGTAAAGGAAAGCAAAAATGTACTATATCAAAACATGAATAGTTTTTATACCTTTGAGACAGATTTGCACTGAGGTAAATTACCATCTGAGGTATAAAATTATATTATATTAGAAACAGGATTCACTTTGTTTTGTAAAGCCATGGTGATTCCCGGAGCTTCCTAATGCCCAGGTCAGCCTAACAGGTGTGCTAATTTTCAGCCTATGCTACTTGGCGTGTTGGGACAAAATTATTACACCCTCTGCATTGCACAAAATCCAGTTCATGTGGCAAGATTTGTTTTGGAGAGCTGTATGTGATAGCAGTCTTATAGAAATGTAGCGGAATTATGCTTGTGGAATAATGTTATCTCCTTAAAAACCTATCCTATTCTACATACTTACATGTAATTTAAAAAAGCACATCCTCGGTTCTCTTTTTGTAAATAATATAGTTCTGGCAGTTGCAAGATTAGTAATATAAAGCAAAGGGGAAAGCAGTGTGGCTGTATAACTGATAGTTTCATTGCCTTCCATTCCAAAGTGTTTCCAACAATGACAGAATTAAATGAAATGTCAATTTTAACTGAGTTTCAAATAGCTAAGCTCTTAAGTGTGCCACAGGGAATTTAAAAAGTAGAAATATTGCAGCTGTGTAATGCACTGATTTTAACATAGTGGGTACAATAAAAATCAGTTTAGGTCTGTGTAATTCCTTTTGCTCATTATCTCATGCATGGGAACAAAATCCTTTGGCCTAAAACATGTATGGAAATTATAATACACTGCTGTCTCTAACAGTTTGGCAGTGTATCTAAAAGAAAGTAGTAGAGTGCAGTATGGTGAGACACAGAAGTCTGGAAGAAGAGATAAGTGTTGACTCCTGTTTTCAGAGCTACCCCAGTTTGCCAGCTATGTTGACATCAGCTTTCAGTGCTTTGCCCTTTGGGAATAGACTGTATACATTTGTAGGTTGTGCAGCTGATATTAGCGTGGTCTTCTGCTATGTTTTCTGTCGTGTTCATCCATAGAGAAACAGGCTCATGAGGCAGTACACATCTAAGTTGATAGCACGGCCAGAGCCAAAATGCCATTTTAGCTCCTCTGTGAAGTGACTGGGATACCCTGCCTCAATCTTGTAGAATTCTGGGGTTGCATCCCTCTGCTTTAGGAGAAGATAGTATATGTCTTGCTCCTAGAAAAATGTTGAGTGTTAGTGAGCTTGTCTGAAGATGCCTGGGGAAAATGTGACATGTGATATTAGAAATGTGTACCTTAACTGTTTTAACTGGGCAAGTATATATGATATTTTAAAATTTTTCTGGCTTTGTTTTTAACTGTTGGTGTAAACATAAGGGCTCAATTGATAGAAGAGCAGCTGACCATTTCTGTAAGTTTCAGTATCCTAACAGCTAATTTGTATTCTTTCAGCTAATCATCAGTGTGAAACTCATCAGTGGCAGTGTGCCAATAAACGCTGTATCCCAGAAGCCTGGCAGTGTGATAGAGAGGATGACTGTGGTGACAACTCGGATGAAGATAGCATTCACTGTGCCAGTAGAACCTGTCCCCCAGGCCAATTTAAATGTGACAATGGCCGCTGCATCCCACAGTCCTGGAAGTGTGATGTGGATGATGATTGTGGCGATAACTCTGATGAGCCATTCCACGAATGCAGTAAGCACACAGCTGTAATAAGATGCTTACATCAGAGTGCACCAAAAGCAGAGTGAACTGCATTACTTAATTTTACCAAGATTGAAAGCTTTTTGGAAAGGAATATTTTCTGCAAACTAATTGCATTCGTGTAGTAAAGAGTGTTAGAAAACATAGAGACTATGTGATAATTTACTGCTTAATTATTCTTGAAGGGGAGAAAGCTTATTTATGCTGGCCAGATTTTCAGAAACTGGCAGCATGTCACTCTGACTTTCTTGATGCTAGGATTTTCTTATATGCTCTAGCGTGTGTCTCTGAATCACTGGGCATCTTGAAGAACAAGTGACCAAGTTTTGCCATCTGAGGACAAGCTGCCTCCTCTGGCTACCAGGTTTGGGGCTATTGCCAATGTTACCAGCTCTAAATAGTTTAGGGAAAAACACAATGAGTGTGTCTTGAACCTGTGATGGGTTTGTAGCATATGCAGAATACAAGCTGCATGGATTGGAAAAGATAGTAAAATCAGATACAATTAATGCTTTCTGTTTTACAACACTGAAGTTAGCAGATAGCTCTTTGTAGTCAAAATAATTGACCGTAAGTTATAAAAGTTTAGGAGAGGCAGAATAGCAAGGAGGACAGTTAAGAGCTAAGTAACACAACTAATTTTGACAACTGCCTCTTTCAGTGGGACCTGCGTATCGGTGTGACAATCACACACAATTCAGCTGCAGAACCAACTACCGTTGCATACCGTTGTGGGCAGTGTGCAATGGGCATGATGACTGTAGAGACAACAGTGATGAGCAAGGCTGTGGTAAGTTTGGAGAAGGTCGTTTCAACATAGCTCTGTACCTAAAATACTTCTCCAGTTTGGAAACACCCAGATTTTCTGAAAGCCTTCAATAATAATGTACCCGGGCAAAGACTATGCTAACGTGTGCTGTTTTGTTGGCAAACTGTCTACATTTGCAGAGGAGATGACTTGCAATCCTTATGGAGATTTCCGTTGTGACAATCATCGATGTATCCCACTGCGCTGGAAGTGTGATGGAGTTGATGACTGTGGAGATAACTCTGATGAGCATAACTGCAGTGAGTTCTTGTTTTGTCTGTAATGATATAGTCCCACTTTGACTTAAATATCCTTCTGTTTCTTATGAGAACAAGGCAGACAGCTCTTAAATGCAACCATTCTTTGTTTTATACAGTAGTCTGTCTTTATTTGCTGAAATACCACTCTGATATCACAAGGATGCATTTTGGTTACATAAAACCACTGATCAATCTAATCGTCACAATAACAAAAATTCCTGTTTTCCACTAAGAAGTGACATTTGAATTTTGTCCTGTGTGCAAATATAGTATTATATAGTTTCTTAAACAATAATAGTGGATCTTTTTTTCCTAATTTGAATTTAAAGCTTCTGTATAATTCTGTGTTGAAACAAAGTCTGCAATGATTTTCCTTTTTTCTGTGTCAGGAGGAACATAAAATGTCACCATATTTGAAGAGTTCTTGGGGGGGAATGATGTTCTAACATCATTTAATTTCAAGCACTTTACCTCATTATCTTCCCACATTACTTTTATCTGGTTCAATGAGACAGGTGTGGATATTTAACTCTGTATCTGGGGAACTTTTCATATTTGTACATTCATTTTAAATGAAGGTCCTCGTGAGTGCACAGAAAGTGAATACCGTTGTGACAATCTGCGCTGCATTCCTTCCCGGTGGATCTGTGACCATGATGACGACTGTGAAGACAATTCAGATGAACGTGATTGTGGTGTGTATTATCTGGATGCCACCTCTTACATGTTCACACTATTGTTTCTAATGTGATAAATTATTCTGCAAAATTGTCTTTTATGGGAAGCATCTTTAAAGAAGTAATGTTCACTATGTCACTTTAGTCACTCCACCAAAAGTAGAGAATACCACAGTTTTAATAGTATGGGATTTTCCAGCATTTTTTAGAAAATTGTTCTCAAAAAGTAAATAGTTTATCTGTTTTTGAACAAGAAGATATTTCAACAGTTACTTCTGAATCTTTTCAGAGCTGAGGACCTGCCACCCTGGTTATTTCCAGTGTGATAGTGGACACTGTGTTGCAGAGCGCTTCAGATGTGATGGAAATGCAGACTGCCTTGACTTCTCTGATGAAGCAACTTGTCGTGAGTTTCAACCTTTGCAATTGGTGCTCATTGCACTCACTTTTGGGAAGATTTGCACTTTCCTCTATTTTTAAGTGAGGTTATTCCTTAGAGGTATAGAATTCTGTAACACTCAATGATGTCAGTAAAAATTCAGGATAAGCATAATATTTTGAATCCGCTTTTTAATATAATAATGTTTTGCCACCTCTTACAGTGATTGTAAACACATTCTTAATGGTAGGAAATAAATGTGTTTACCAAGGATCCAGGAGAAGATACACATGTGATCAAATTAAAAATTTTTACTATCTTGACTACAAGATCCAAATTGTTTCAGTTATGCGAAATTCTAACAAGGTTTTGTACTGAGATTGGTTTTTTGTAATTACCAAAGTTGTGTTAAGTTTCCTAAAGTATCAGTGGAGCCATGGAAATAAAATGCTTCTCCATTTCTGTTTTCCTTTGGTATATTGATCTACTGTGAAAAAAAATCTGTAGCTTACCTGGGGCTACAGCTGCAGCTGTTTACCCAGAAAGTATTGTTCCCAGTTGGAATGAAAATATTTCCCCTGTGCTCTATCTGCATTGACTGACATCAGCTGTTTGTGTTATATTTGTGTGTTGGTTCTGACTTATATGTTCCCATGATTTTAGGCTTCAGTACTTGGGACAATTCCTTTCTCTTCATGTTGGTATCAGGGCAGTTCTCTACTTCTTTCCATGTCCTTAATTTTAACACCTGTGCTTAAGTAAGAAAGAGCATCCACACGGTACTTTATTTTTCTGATGGTAACTACATCCTGGAATGTACATCACAGCAGTTGTGTTTCAGAACCTGAGTTATACAACATTTGACTGCTCTTAAATGGAGGAGAAAGTGTATGAGAAGCCATTGAAAGGGCAAGAGTGTGGTTTATTTATATAGGTTGGTAGAATAATAATTTTGGTTTTTCTTTGATTTAGTTCAGTTTCTTTCACAGCTTTTACAGAATATGAGTGAGGGTTTTTTGCTGTATCAACATGAGTCCTTTTGGAAATAGGTATCTTATGTGCTTCTTCAATCATTCACATTTGGTGCCAGTGATGTTAATTATCTTCGTTATTGAACTAGAGTTGTCAGAAACAAATTCAAGTAGCATTTGTTAAATTAATTTGTTTATTATCGAAAGCACCTCATATAATATCTCCTATTATGAAGAGAAGTGTTTTTAAAAACTAATGCGGGGTTGGACTGAATATTTTTCATGAAAACATAAAATATTTATTGTAAATGAAAATGTAATAATTTTTTTTTCATCAGCAACACGGTATCCTAACGGTACATACTGCCCACCCATGCTGTTTGAATGCAAAAACCATGTCTGTATTCAGCCATACTGGAAATGTGATGGTGATAATGACTGTGGAGATGACTCTGATGAAGAACTTCACCTTTGCTGTAAGAGAGAGTAATTATATTAAAATGAACAATATACTTAATCTCTACATACAATATACAGATCAATTAGAAAGTAAATTTTAATTATTCGGGATGAGTGCTAAATTTTGCTTTATGTGCAAGTTCATTCTCTGACAGTGTTTCTCTCTGCTTTGAAAATGTTTGTATATGTGGTTCTAAAAGTAGTGAGAAGCATATCAAAGAGATAAGGACATTATTTCACATGTTCAAGTTGGTTATCTAAAATAGGAATATCAATTTGAAATTAAACATTAATTTAGATAGTGTATATTGTCAAAGGTGCTGAACTTTCAAAGCTATTAGTGTTGTCAGGACATCTTTGTATAAATATGGTTGAAAATTGCTCACTTTAGCTCTAATAATTAGATATTGGAGGTGCTACTTAAACTGGTTTTGTCACTTATGCACTTAAATAACATGTTCAATTTCCAGTCAATTTACTTCATAAACAAACCTAGAAACCTCAGTGTTATATGTAGTTAGAGAATTTGCCTTTGGCTAAAGATAAGGTACTGTCTTCTGATGAAGAAATGTGTAATGTCCTAACATACAATCACCAAAATGTGCAGAAAATATTTTTTGTGTCTGAATGCCTCCCCAAAATATGAAATATACAAATATATTTTGAAATACACAAAACATATAAATGTTGCAAGATAAAAGTGGTAAGAGTAATTTGTGACCCAATGGCCTGAAGTATCAAAGTGTGACTGACTTGACTTCTGTGCTTTCAGTGGACATTGCTTGTGAATCTCCATTCCGTTTCCGATGTGAAAACAATCGCTGTATATACAGTCATGAGCTGTGCAACCAGGAGGATGACTGTGGAGATGGAAGTGATGAGAAAGAGGAGCACTGTATGTTTACACAAAATTGAGCATCAAATTCAGTAATTGTGATGTGCTTAATATTTAATAATAACAAAGAGACGTCAAACTTTACCATAAATTATGAAAACAAGAGCTCAGTGTGAAATAATTTGAGCTATGGTTATTGGTACTATGTATTTATAGCTCTCTCTACAAGTGGCAAAATTCAGCAAACATTTGTCTGAAAAGTAAAGAGCATGATTTAAAAAAAAAATTATTTTATTATGAGCACCAGCTACATTTTTTTCATCTTGTTATGAACTCCATTTAAAAGGAGGAAGAAGAAGGAGTTTGGCTGTATCATCAAATTAGGATGGGATGGCCTGCTGGGACTTCTAAAATAAAGAAATGGATACTTTCTGAAGCTGTGGCACTGTTATGCACATATTAACAGTCTTGATATTTAGGCCCTGCAGAATTCTGCTCTGTTAATATTTGATAGGTTTTCACCCTCAGATATCTTATATAGTTCTCAGTGACTATGTTGAACATTTTCTAGTTTAATCTTATTTTTGGTTGCTTAATGATACTATTTGTTGGCTTTATTGTACAATATTCTAAAAGTTAATAGTTTACTAATATCTCCATAATTTTCTTGAAGTCTGCAGTAGATGTATGAAGTATATAATTAAAGGATGTTAATAAGTTTGCTCTATTAAAAAGAAAGTGCAATCAGCTATTAACAGGAAGAATTTTTCTCCTGTATTTTTTATAAAATAGCAATTTTCTTTGAGTTCATGGAGATGTGACTAGAAGTCAGGATGTTAGATCCTGGTTATCATTTCAACTTTACGACAGACTTCCAAAATGCTTTTATTGTTTACCAGATGGCAGCAGCTTCCCCATTAGAAATATGGAATAGTGCTGAGTGGTGTTACTTTGTAGTTTAAACTGTGACAGAGTAATGTTTCTCTTCCTGATTGTAGGTAGAGAGCCGACACCAAGACCTTGTAAAGCTGAAGAGTTCAAATGCAGTAATGGAAATTGCATTCCCCTACATTATGTCTGTGACAATTATGATGACTGTGGAGACCATTTTGATGAAATGGGCTGCAGTAAGTAATAATATCAGTAAAATACAAAATTACAATGCTATTGAAATAGAATTTTCTGAAACTGAAAACAGTGCATGTTTTTTCTTGAATAGCATACTAAGAAGTATTGTTTTTTAATTAGCCTGTGTGAATTTTTTAATTGATTTTAATAAGCCTGTTCTAGGATTATCCAATTACCAGGGACAGTATTTTCTGCTTTCATTCTTTCATTATTTTCATTCATGTTGTTTTAATTCTCTTCTGTTTTTGTTCTTTCATCCATGTCTTTCAAAAACATGTAGATGTGATACTTAGAGACATGGCTTAGTAGGTCTTGGCAGTGTTAGGTTCCTAGTACAACCTCATGATCTTAAACATCTTTCCCAACCTGAATGATTCCGTGATTCTATGATATTCAGTGCTCTGAACAGTCTTTTTTAGGCTTTGAGTATTTATGCACCACAAAAAATAGTAGGTTCGGTCTTGGTTTTGATCTTGTTTTGAAATGGGTTGCATTACAGAGGCAAGAGTGTCCATCTATTTCAACCATGATTGGAATGGACCAACCTATGGAATTATTCATGGGCAGACTCTGATATATGTTGCCCTAGCCCTGTTAAAAACAAAAGTGTACTGAGATGCTTCTATTTTCCTTTTTATGGACATGACTACAGAATTCTTTAGGGACCACCAGTCCTTCACCTGACAGCCCTCTCAGATCCTCTGCACAGCTTTTATTAACTATTTATTATAAATTTACTAGCATCCATTTAAATGCAAAATCCATGACTTGAACTTTGAGGTGAGACAGTATTCCATGGAATCTCAAACAATTCCTAGCTTTTTGTGTCAATATATAGACGGCTGCAGAGTGATAATATGAGCATATACTTGTAATTTCAATTTGTCAGGCTGTGATGGCTTCAAGTGAAAAGTGTGCCAAATGCTACACTGGTGATTTGCAATCCAGTAGACTTGCAAAACACAAATAACTTGGAAGCCTATAGTGCAATCCATTTTGAAGCAGCTGATTTCTCTGTTTAAATTACCCTCCTAATGGTCTCTAGGTAATATAGCCTAATGTGATGACTTGATGAAAATATAGAAGTATAAAAAGTCTGTGAAACAAACACCTTCTGATGTCTGCATTCTGCTCTTTGGGGATACATGTGAATACAGATCAGATGGTAACATTTGGAGCCTTCCCAAGATCAAATATTCTCTATAATGAAAATAGAATATTTGTGTGTGAATGTGTACAGTGAATTTATGCTTCTACATGTGTGTGAAATTGAGCTCTTTAAACTTAATCAGCACTGGAATGTGTATATAGAAAGGAGATAATCAACTTAATCTAAAGTTTTTACCTTATATCTGTATCTTTTCCACATGATATCTCAATAAACTTGCTGTTTATCTCCTCTGCTTAAATAACAGATTTGAGTTTGTATTCAAGTATTTTGTGCATATATGGAGTATGTCAGAATCAATAGAATTCTATATGTATGTTTGGAAGAGCATAATTTTCGTTATCTGTTATAGACTATTATCCCTGACTTGGCTTTTCCATTATAGGCATGTTTTAAAGGGCAATGCATTCTGTGCAATGACCTGTACTGACTTCAGTAGGCTTTAGATTAGGTTTGGCATGAACTACACATCATCTCTGTAGTTTCTAGATATTAGTAATGTAGGGCCTGTGTTATGCATGATATCAATTGAGAATATTTGTTGATCTGCTGATAAAAAACACTGGATAAGGAAGAGGTATGTTGTCGAAGTTAGGAGTTAGAGTCAAATCTCTTAAATGCTGCTGTTGCTGCAGATTGGTGGTAATGTATTATGTAATTTCTGTTAAGGAAGGTGAGCTTAATGGTTATGGCTCTTATCCTGACCCTGTTCACTGCATTTTAGTTGACAGCTCTCTGGACCAGTGGTTACCATTGGACTCTAATTTTAGTTAGAAAAAAAAGGAAAGGAAACTATCTACCGGAAAACTATTTTCAGTTGTAGTAAGGATCAAAATTATTATGCTTCCCCCTTATTACTTCATTTTTTGGTTATAATTTGGTTACAATAGTAAAATTTTCTCTTTTTCTTTTTTTTGCCCCCAGATCCTGGAACAGAACGAACTTGTGCAGAAAATATCTGTGAACATAACTGTACTAACCTGAATGAAGGAGGCTTTATCTGTTCCTGTAGGCCTGGGTACAAGGCCAGTGAAACTAACCGCAACTCCTGTGAAGGTATTTTAAATCTTACAGATGTCCTCTCATTGATAAGTGTTCAGTGACCTGTCACTTCAGCATTCTAACAGGACCACTCATTTTCACATTCTAACAGGATTTTTGTATATTCAGCATATGCTTCCTAAAAAGTTTCACTGCTGAATCGTTTTCTAACATGTATGTCTCATTCAGCAAAAAATTGGTTCCCAGTTCAGACTTCTTTTAAGCCGTTGGTGGCTGTAGATATGTTTTTGTCTACAGATATGTAGATATGTTTTTGTCTATCATCTACCTTATGATAAAACATATAGGTTTTATAAAGCCTATATGTTTTATAAAACCTATATGATAAAACATATAGGTTTTATCATATCTTTGCAATCTGAGGGATGGAAGTTTGATGGGGTTTTTCCTTATTGGAAGCAAACTTAGTGCAGATTTTACTCTCCTGTTCTGCTCCCAAACAGACCTACAGAAAAGGTATGTTGTGCCATATTTTTGCCTTGAGTTTTATGCAGGTAAAATGTGGTGAGGAGTCTTCTCAAAGGCCATGGTTTGTGGTTGCAGTATAGTACCTTCCCAGTTGCTGTTTCAGTATGTTTTGATGAGAGTACTTCTGTTTGTTTCTTCCAGTGCTGGTGGACAATTTGTGTGGTTTTATTAAACATGATCCAAGGCCACTCCTCCTTATCATTCCTGTTGATATTGTTTCTGAGGACTATGTGTCTTTACTTCAGCATTTCAAGAAAGCTTTGCTCTTGCATCTCATTTTAATCATGCCTCATCTTTTGTCTTGCCTTATTGATTTAACACAAAAATACATGATCAAAAATGTATCTCTGAAAATAAATCTGTTAAGCAGGATTGCAGTAATGCAGCTATTAGCAATCTGTAGTTAAGACATGGTAAACAGTAGGTGAGTTTCGATGAGGAGCTCTATTAGATAACAGATGCTGATTTTAAGGATCACTTATTAGGTCCCTGATCCTTTAGAGTATGTAGGGGAGACATAAACCTACCACTTCATGGAGTAAAGATGACCAGCATATAATCATCAGGGTTGGAAGAGGCCTTTAAGATCATCCAGTCCAACTGTCAACCCAGCAGCACCACTGTAACCCCTAAACCACTGAACTGTCCCCCAGCGCCAGATGCAGATGCCTCTGAAACACCTCCAGTGATGGTGACTCCACTGCCTCCCTGGGCATCCTACTCTGATGCCTGACCACCCTAAGAGTGAAATTTTTTTTTTCTAATATCTAATCTGAATTTCCCCTGTCTCATCTTAAGGCCATTTCCTCAGCTCCTCTCACTGCAGGCACCATAGAAAAGACCAGCCCCCACCTCACTGCAGCCTCCCTTCAGGGAATTGTAGAGAGTGATGAGGTTGCCCCTGAGAGTCCTAAAGACTAAACAAGAAAGAAATCAAGTTCTAGGGATCTTTTCTCTTCTTGTGTCTAGATATCAATGAGTGTGAGATCTTTGGAACATGCACCCAGGACTGCAAGAATTCCAAAGGAAGCTATGAATGTTTCTGTGCAGATGGCTTCAGGTCTGTGGGTGACCAACAAGGGAAACAGTGCGCAGCTGATGGTATGTTAACTGATCGAGACATTGATTGTCACCTGTAAAGAGACCAAGTGCAAGATAGAAACTTAATGAATGTAATCCTCTCTTTCATAAGAAGGGGATAATGAAAACCAAACCTTATTCTGTAAGATAATACTTGCTGTGTATTCCACCTATTGCATAATCGGGAATAATAGTGCTCATCTCTGCTTTCAGTTGTAAACATTAGAAATAATACCTTGATGTGGATTCCTGTCTTCATTTCTCCTGAAATATTCTGCAAACAAAAGCCTGTTATCCTTTGGTTGTCATCAGAAGGAAATTAATGTTGCCTATTCCTAAAGTTTAGATTTTTTCAACAAAATAATGCATCAGGAAAAAGTTGCATTAAACTGGCATAAATCAAAGGCAGTTTGATGACAGATTGCCATATATTGTTAATGGGCTGATGTACACAAACAAAAGAACTTTGGCCAATGTTTCAGATCAGGCTTTTTATCATACCTTAGGGCAGTGACTACAGTGTGTGGCAGTCCTTGAATAGGTAGAGTTAATTCAGAAAATAATAGTAATAGATCAGTGATAATAAAGAGGTGAAGATAGTAAACAAAAGTGACAGTGAAGCAGTATTATATAAAAAACAGAAACAGTCCGTATTTAGAAAAATATTTACGCTTTAACAGCTTTAAGAGATAAATGATAGAAATATGGTGTGCCTAGTCAAACAGTAAAATCTTCAGAACAGAATGCTGCAACCAAACACACACACTACTAGAGGTTTTAAAACCTGAAAATTATTTGTAATATGAAAAATGCTACAAGAAAATGAGGTCTCCAGGTTACCAGTCCAGGGGCCTAGTTCAGCAAATACTTACTGCTGAAACATTAGGCTGGAAATTCAAAAGGACATTTACACCTCAGTTTCTGCCTGGCTGCCTCTTTGTGCCTGTGCCAGAAATCCAGTTCTTTGATACCCTTTCTCGTAGGCTTTATTCAGGAAGCATCTAGACATACAAAGTGTTCAAGGCTAAGTAGTAGAAGAAAATTAAGCTGTGGTCAGGAGAACATTCATCGGAACATGGAGACATTAGAATTTAAAAACTTAAAGGTGGTACTTGGACATGTCATGGCTTAAGGGGCTGGCAATTTATTTGTACTTTCAAAATTGTTTGCTGTACTTCAAGGGAGAAGTGGAACCACGTAGTGTTGTAGTGGCATTCTGGTTTTGAGATGTGAAGTGGTGATATGCCAACAATGTAATGTTTAAGAATTTTTATGGAATTTTCTCTGCACAAGGTCTATGGTGAAAGGGATTATACTATCCTCAGTAGTAAGCATTTCAATTCTTATTAATTTTTCAAAGCCATGAAGTTTGAATAGCTCTGAAACTTTAGAAGTGGCCCTACATTCCCTCTACTTCTTGTACAGAACAGCTTATGAAAATCTCAGGTAGTTTTAATTGGGAGTGAATTTCATCTGCTTTTTCTAAAATGAGAAATACATGAAAATAAATTCATGGTTGTTTTCCAGGTAATCCTCCATTGCTACTGCTGCCAGATAATGTGCGGATTCGAAGGTACAATATCTCATCAGAGCAGTACTCTGACTATATCGATAACCAGGAGCGCATCCAAGCTCTGGATTATGACTGGGACCCTGAAGGGATAGGCCTGAGTGAGTATGCTAATACTCAGCCATGCAATGGTGGGTTTAAAAAAAAAAGATGTGTTTCTGGAGCATAGGTGTTTAATTTACACTGGAAGGCAAAATCAAATTAGATCAACTGACCAGGTGTTGGTTGAATGTGCCCCTCCCCTGCAGTCATTCTCCAGCATCAGTGTGGTTTCTTTTAATGTTTTCATTTAGTTTAGCTAGATTTTTATCTGGGTTTCCTTTCATTTCAGTGTGATTTTAACTGTAGAATTGTGTCTCTTTTAGGATTATGCTGCAATAGAGGATCATTATTAATTAACCCCTTCCTTTTTCTTCTGCTCCTGCCAGTTCCCAAACCTGGCTCAAATCTTTGAAGAAATAATTTGTATACTAATCAGGAATAGCCAATAGCTCCCTGCATTAACTGATATTTTTGCTTCTTCTTCAGGTTCCCTTTTTTGCCATTTCCCTAGGGCTACTGTCCAGGACCATACTTGCTCCTTAGGGTTATGAGAGTCTAAATTACTCTCAAAATTATGTGTAAAGGTTTCAGAGCTAAGATTCTCTACTCTTCAAAACTGTGATATATATTTCTTGATAATCTAGCTCAAGATGACTTTAGATGTGTATCTTGCATATGACGGATGACTTAAAAATTTATACACTAACAGAATGTAATTTAGTTGGACAGACAACTCTTAGCTTGTTCATAAATAAATGTGGCTGGTAACTTCACACAAGCGCCTCAGAAAGATTAGAATTGTCAACAAATATGTAGTTAACTAGACATTTGTCATATTTTTTTTTTAAGGTATTGTGTACTTCAGCATTCTGGGACAGGGTTCTGAGTTTGGAGCCATCAAACGTGCTTATCTCCCCACATTTGACAGCAGTAGGAACAATCCAACAAAGGAAGTTGACTTGAATCTCAAATATATTGTTAATCCTGATGGGTTAGCTGTTGACTGGGTTGGAAGGTGAGTACACTGAAAAGCTAGAAAAATGCTGTACCTTGAATGTGTCAAGGATTTGATCAGGCTGTGAAAAATCCACTTTTTTCTTCCTTATGAATTGTCTCTGGCTATGTCTAGTCTGAAGGTAGTTCAGAACAATGTAGTAAGCTGCTCTTGTCCAGACAGGAGGTTAATAGGTAAAATGCATGTGGCTGACTGCATCACATGTTCTCTGAGGAGGGTGGCATTACTCTGCAACTGGCAGATCAGTTGTGCATCAGTGAAGTGATAATACACTAGCCTTCATGTCAGATGGATTCTTCTTCAATAACTTAGGTAGGCTCCAGGGAAAAAGCTTCTTTGCTGTTGGAAGGAAAGCTCCCTAACCCACAATGGAATTTTATCTTTTATCTTTGCTTCTTCCTGACCAACCCTGTGCTGTATGACCAATCCCAAACCGGAAATAGTTCTGAAGTTTGATGAATACATTTGTTTTCTCAGAAAATGGTTACATTTTTGTAATTGTGTTTCAGAGGTTTTTTTCCCTTGTGGATTTTTTTTAGGCTAAAACATGGTAATTTTTAAAATTTAATCATAGAAATCATGAAGCACTCCTTACATTTACTAACTTGTAAAAGAACTGGGAGAAAGTTGGGCCTGACTTTTGGGAGTTTGATGCTGATATTTATGGTGTCATTTCATTTTGCAACTGTTAAAGGATGGGGTGGACAGGCACAGCTGCAGTTCATTTGGTATAATGTTGAGAGGAACCTGATGTTTGTAGATAGATACCATGAAATGTAGTCAGGATTCTGTTTGAAGCTGGATAGACAGAGGTTATAGAGAGTAGTCAATCTTCTGAATGCTGTTGCCAGATTTTGGATGTTCCTGGTACAAATCATAATAGAGAAAAAGTGAAAAATCATGTCTTTTCTTCTAGCAACTTAGAGATAGATACATTAGGGTCTGGGCTAGCTCTCAGGTTGTTTTGCTGTTTGCTTCATGAACTGGAGGCACATAGAAAATAAAATGTCTCTGAAGGCAGAAGGGAGTGTCTGAATTTCAGTTTACAAATCCATATGTCATGAGAGCAAGCATCAAGGATCTATAGCATAGGCATACTGGTGAGGCTTCAGCTTCATCTAGATGAGCATATTCAGCACTGCATAGTGCTGCAGTGATTTCAGAACAATGTTGAAATGTATTCTAAAAAACCACATGTAATTATCTGCGCATTATATAAAATGTTACACTTAGTTTGAGACACTTAGTCTTGCTGCTCATCTGCTAAATAGGAATTACAGTATTTTTTCACATTCCCAGGCCAGTTAGGAGATAATTTATTCAATCAGAAGGCACCATGTGATTAGTGAGTGGATAATAATGAGTCTGTTTGTTATCTAAAGTCAAAAAAATAATAAAGCTATGATGATAAAGATAAACAAAATTCAAGGAAGAGTAAACTGAGTGCCCTGTTGATTAGGACTAAAAGTGTTTGCGTTTGATGTGGTAACAGTTTATTCAGTAGTATCTCTGTCAGAAGACAGAAGTCTAGAGAACAGCTGTGAACTAACAAGCTGGGTATCTCCAGAGCTGCTGCATAAATTACATGGTAAATAAATTTTTACTTGTAATGAACCTCATTGTCCTGGAAATTGGAGTCTTTAAAGAGGCTTATTAGCCACCTCTGCTGCTTAAAAGTAACAATGAAAGTTTTCAGTAGCCCTTCAATGGAGATTATTTGACAGGGACCAGAAGTAGCTGCAGAAACCTTTTCAGAAGAAAAAGCTAGTGAGCCAACAAATCACATTTGCTAAACTCACCTGTATTTAGGGTCTCTATATTCTATACAAGTTCAGTAATCATTGCAGTTTCATTATATTAATTTTGTTTGAGTTTGATATAGAGAATTTCTTCTTAACTTTTTTTTATTCCTCTTCAAAGTATAAACTATTTACTTTTGGAATATTTTCTGTTTTATGTAATTCAGACATCTTTACTGGACTGATGCAGGGACTAATCGCATAGAGGTGGTAAAATTAGATGGACGGTATAGAAAATGGCTTATTTTTTCTCAGCTGGATCAACCAGCAGCTATTGCTGTCAATCCAAAACGTGGGTGAGTACTGCAAGACTTCACAGAATTATTTCCAATGCTATTCAAAACCAAAAAATGCCACAGTGCTAAATTTTTCAGGAAAGACTAAGGGCATATATTCTGGAACATCCCTTTACCGATATTGCAAAGTTTGTGGGCATGGGAAAGCATTTTAGGATTTGATTTCTTATGGATTCTTGTGTTGGTGACAAGGCCAGATGGTTCAAATAAAAATCTCATTTCTACATTATTATGTGCCCACCAAATTTTTCTGTTAATACTGAAACAGGGAAATAGGGAATGTGTCTTCACCAGCTCCAAGCAGGACAGTCGAAGCCCTCCACCATGGGGGAGAGCAATGTAAATGCACTTGTACAGTCAACAGCTGGGCTTGCTTCTACTCAGATTGAATGATAGATCATGAGATACTGTGATATGTGCTTCTCTCAGTGGGAGTACAGCAGCAGAGCTCCCTGAAGTCACCTGGACACTACAGCTTTATTGTGACTGATGGATGTTCTTTTGGTATTTATTTTGACACCTGAAACAAGCTTGTTCAGTGAACTCTCTGTGACCTTCCCAATCACATCTGCAAAACATAGGTTGCTGTACAGCTTTTGGTCCGTTTCTGACTTTTTCCATGAAACTCCAAAAGATAATCTTGGTGACCAAATTCTGAACCATATTTATTATTCTCTCCTTTCAGGCTCATGTATTGGACTGACTGGGGAAGGCAGCCAAAGATTGAATGTGCCTGGATGGATGGACAGCAGAGACAAACTCTGGTCTCTGAAGACCTTGGCTGGCCAACTGGTCTTTCTATTGATTATTTGAACAATGATAGGATCTATTGGAGTGATTCTAAAGAAAATATCATTGAATCCATGCGGCCTGATGGGACAGACAGAACCATTGTACTACACGGAGGTAAGAACTTATTATACAATTAATAGTAATAAAGATGTGTGCTAACAAGCACTTGGGCTCAACAAGTGGAGCTAGATTTGGGAGCTTTTCAAGCAGTAAATCGTAGCAATGTTCTCTCCATTATGCAGTGATGAGTGGCACACCAGGTTCAGTGATGCCTGGTAACTGGACTCCCTGAGGGGAGTTTATGTGACCCAAATAGGGGACAATGTGGAAAAATGGATTCTTGCTTTTTTATGGATGCTATTAATCAGTCTGCAGGCGCAGTGACATGAAGAGGTCAGGCACATGAGGATATAAATATATGACTCCATATGTCTTAAAATGAAAGCATTAAATAATGTATTTATTTTTGTCACTCCTGCTGAAAATTTGTTTGCTGACAGTCTCTTATTTGATTCCTTTGAGAAGTAGGCAGTCCATACAGCCTTGATGTCTTTGAAGGCCATTTATATTGGATAGCTAAAGAACGAGGAGAAGTCTGGAAGAAGGATAAATTTGGAAATGGAGAAAAAGTGAAAGTGCTAACTGTAAATCCATGGCTTACCCAAGTGCGCATCTATCACCAGCACAGATACAATCAGTCAGGTGGGTAATCAGGATCCCAGTGAGCCATTTTTTGCTATGAAATAGAAGTTGGTATTGATGTCTTCAAAGAGCTTAGTAATCTTTTGATAATGTGTCTCCTAGTATACAACAGTATGACGTTCTGAAAATCTAAAAATGAAATAAGAGGCTGACAAGTACTTTCTGCACACCCAAAATGAAATCAACAGTGGAATACCACACACTGGTCTTTGAAGTTTCATAGTTCTAAGTTATGACCCTGTCCTTTCTCTTTTTCCCCTCCATTCTAAGGGCAGTCATATATATTTATCCTGGCAAAGTGCTGAACATTTAATACTGCTTCCAAGGGGAGTATTTCAGCTATGATGTGTTGTTGGCAGAATGGATGTTTCAGACAAAGTTTATCAGGAGACCCTCGCATTGATTCACAAGGAAGGAAGAAGGTCCTTCAGAAAGGACCCCCTTTCAGAAGGCAAGGGCTTTCTTAATGCCTTCTCAGAGAGGAGTCTTAAGGGTGGCTGGATTCAGTTTTAGTCTCAGACTTGTGAACAGTTTGTGTCTGAAGGATTACATTGGTGTGCTTAAGCCTTTCTACAACTTCGTCCTGTGGCATTAAGAATGGCAAACCAAATATAAATACAAAAATAATTTATTTAAATTAATGAAAATTATTAAATACTGTAATCAGATTTATCTACTACACCATATAAATACTTATAGCTACTAGTATAGAGCACTACTTATTCAATTAATAATTTTAAAGCTAGATTGATAATTATGAAGTAGAGGTGGATGTTGCTCATCCATACCAATGGCCATGGGCAAAAGTCTTTCACTCAGCCTCAAAGAGTAACTTTGAGGGGCCTCTCCACTCACAGAGGAGGAATCTTCACACACACATTGCTAGAAGGGATACATTAGAAGACCCTGCTGTTAAAATGTGAAACTGAATTTTTATAGTATAAAGGGATTAAGTGTCAGTCATATATTTTTAGGCTATTTGTATCAGCTCAGCAGTCTTTGGATAAGTTATCAGTACTATCACCTGTTGATTCCTTTATCATGAACTTTGCCACATGCTCACCAGTACCAGCTTCTGTCGGGGAGCATTGTTTTTCACATCCTCAGAATGTTTAATTTTGTGATTGTTGAGTCAGCTGGTCTCAGCATTTTTCAAAACCGAGCCCACTGTGACCCCCTTCTCCATCCATCACTGACAACTTTTGCAAAGTACAGTTTGAGTAGTTTTGTCCCTACTTAGGCAGAGCATCCTGCTATATGTCCACAGTAATCACAGGGGAAGATGTCCAGAGGGGCATCCAGCATACTTCTTGCTAAAGGCATTTTAGCTTTCGGAATCAGAAAGGTCCATGTCACTGGGAGAAGTTTGTTCTTGGTGCCATATGGGCTCCCAGCAGCCATTGTGTGTCCCTTAAGGATGTAAGGATGTAAGAAAGGGCAGAGAGAAGGTGTGTTGATGAGATACACTACTATGGAATTACCCTGTCTTACCTCAGGAATATGCTGCGTTGTTTCTTCAAATCTTTATTACTTTTTCACTTTTTCAGTGCCTAATCCTTGTAAAGATGTCTGCAGCCACCTCTGCTTGCTGAGACCAGGAGGATACACCTGCTCATGTCCTCAAGGGACTCGGTTCCTAGAAGGAAGCAGCACAGAATGTGATGCAGGTAGAATAATTTGTCAAACTGGAAATGAAAGCAACAGAAGCTTTTCTTTAGTGATAAAAATGCATTACTGAATTAGAGTATGGAGGGATAAGCTAACTGATATAATAGGTATTGGTAAGTCAGAATACCTGGCTTTTATTCTCAGTCATCACTGATTTGTGGTCACCTTGTGTATTTTCTTTAATCCCTTTGCATGTTATTTGTAAAATGGATATATGTATATCACTCCATCCAGACAGACCCAGCTACAAAACTGGTCGCACTTTCTGATTTTTGTTCTGAAATTCCAAAATATTTTTTTCAGAATGCATTAATTTCAGAACTAAGAATTTCTGACAAATTATTGTTAACAATTTTGTTTACAATTCTGTAAAAGCTCTTATTTAATCAAATTTATTTAATAAAACTTAAAGCTTACAGAACTCAAGAGTGTGGGCAGAGATAACTTCTAGATAATTATCGTGCTCTGGAAAGCCTTTTAGGCAATAGAATTTCATGCTTGGTTGTTGCATTGCAGTAAAACCCTCACAGTGTTTCCAGGAGCACAAATCAAACAGAATTGCTCAGCCTTTACTGAAAAGAACAAAAATACCACTGCAGGATTACTATTTCTCTAAAGCTGAGAGTCTGCAGTCGTAGCTTACAGTGATGTGGGTGGTAGCTAGATGTCCTTGTACTTGTCCTTGGAATGTATGTTTAATGTATAATGATTTGTAATATTATGTCTGGCATCTTTCCTATGGTTAATCTTCTCTGAATTACATTCTTTTTGCACTGGAAAAGAAAATGTCCTAACTTTTTACCCTGCCTTACCTCTAAATTACATATTCTTAACAATTATTAGCAATTTTTCTTATTGCCACATGGTGTGAGCTGCAGAAAGAGGTGCTAGTAATGTGTAGTAGTGAATGAAAGTATGCAATATGTGTTTAATTTAGGAATCAATAACAGTGTTGATTGCATTTGCTAATTGATGTCTGTTGTTCTGGGGACACTGAATTTGATATTCTTTGCTTAAACTGCTTTATGTAAAATGTCTGGGAATTAAGAAAGCTATGCTTATGTAGAGACCAAACTTAGCTTTTGTACATACATTTGGTTTATTTAACCCTTTGCTCATATTACAGCTACTGAGAAACCTGTAAAACCTTTGGATTTCCCATTTACTTGAAGGGAGTTTTACCTGTTAGAAACATTGTAGCAACACACTTCCTCTCCATCCCCCGATAAAAATTTTGTGACAAAAGTACTGTGAGCTAGCTCATCTGTGTAAGATAGACTGTTGAAGTCCACCCTCAATTTATAGCCTATAATAATGGCTCTGATCCAGAGCTTTTCCGGTGTTAAGTACACTTTTCTGACAGCATGTCCTGAGCTCTTACTGAAGGATGGTATTTTTTTTCCACTTGATTTAGCATTAGAATAATGCTCCTCCTGTGTGTGCATTTCCATCCATTGTTTTTCTTCATAAGTAAATGCATTCCAGTTTGGCCTTCTCTGTGCAACTTCCTGCTGGTAGAATGGAAAAGTGAATAAAAGAGAGAAAGCACTGCTGCCTTCTGAATGGAGAGGTTTGAAGGGTGATGTTGGCCTGTATTGCATGAGCAAAAGAAAGTGAGCAGACATGCAGCTCTTGAGCTGACTGAGCCTACACTCCATGAAGTCATACTCTGAGAACAAGTTTTGTGTCAATTAATTTAAGCTGATTTGGCAGAAGAAAGTAGACACAAGAGCAACAAGCACATGTGCTATCAAAAACAAGTCTGAAAACTAGTTTGTGAATTTGCATATGAAAGTTATGTAGAGACAAAGGAAATGCATTATTGATAGTATTTAGCTTGTTGAGGATGTCTTGATAATGTATATGTGGCTTCTGAATTTTGCAGCTATTGAAACCCCTCCCACAATGCCACCAGCTTGCAGGTGCATGAATGGAGGAACATGTTACATAGATGAAAGCAGTCTTCCCAAATGCAAGTAAGTCAGTATGTTGCTAGGGTAGTCCTAGCTTAGACTGTGCTGATTTAGTCTCACAAAACAATTAAACTCTTTGAAATCTGTTGGAAACACTTCAGAAGGTGTCATACATCTGCAGTACCATTTTTGTAACAAATACAGAAAAACACATGCATAAAAATATCAGCAAATAAGTAATGTAAATGCATCAGTTTGGGAAAAAAAGCCCCAAACAAACACCAAAACAAAAAACCCAGAAAGGCAAACCTCTGAAGATTCTGATAAAATGATACACCCCCAAATTGTAACAATGGTAAAGTAACTCTCAATAAATGTAGCTTGGAATAGCCAGCAGATGCCACCAATGCTCCACTGAAACCAGACCTTCTGACTCAGCACTTTTTATTTTCACTTTTAATTCTCTGAATATAGCAGACATACTATATTTACATACAGTCAGTGAAATATGTAATTACTGTGCATGGAGTTAAAATTTCTGGGTTGTAGATAAATGTTGCAGAATATAATGATAAAGCTGAGATCCTAAACTTATTAAAAGCCATTCAGTCAGCTGTCCTTCTTACATTTACAGATGTTCTTATGGATACACTGGGAATTACTGTGAAATGGGATTTTCAAAAGGAGTCCCTCCTGGAACAAGTAAGGTTCAAGTATATATTGCACTTGACATTTGAGCTAAAGAATGTGTAATACCTCACCATGATACCTGTTCAGGGTCAGGCTTCTAATTCTCTGGGCTCTTTTTTGCACTGAACTCTGCTTGCTTGAATGTTTGCTTATTCTTCTGTCTTTGACAGCAGCAGTAGCAGTGTTGCTGACAGTCATTCTAATCATAATAATTGGAGTGCTAGCGGTTGGAGGCTTTTTTAACTACAGACGAACAGGCTCCCTTTTACCAGCGCTTCCCAAACTACCAAGGTATGTGTTGAAGGCTTTCAAAGGGAATGTCAGTGAACTGAAAATGTATGTGTGTTTCCAAATACTTACGAAAAAATAGGTTTTTTGCTGTGTGCCCATTCTGGTGGAATATGGGAAGTGCAGTGTTGCAGCAATTCCAGTGAATTTTTAATTCCAAGCAATACCATAGCTGATCATTATTGTGTAAAAAAGTATGATTGTAAAACTCTTTGACATTCTAAATGAGCTTCTAAATAATGAGCAATATAGAAGACTGTTTACCAGATCTGAAGCTCCTTATTCAGTTCAAAAAGATACAAAAGACCACAGTTAAATGTTTTAATTTTTTATTAAACTTTGACATGAGATGATTTGAAGAGTTGAAGGGATCTTTTAACATTGAAAGGCTGAGCTCACCTGCATCTCTGCATTCATGTGCTTAAAAATATGACGTGTGTGTAGGGATCTTGTTTCCAATGCCTGACACAATGCCTACACTGCTGACAGTCATACGGTCCAGTGAAAACCAGCTTTATGAAATATAATAAAAAATATTTGATGTTTTAAATCAAAGGAAGATGAAGAAAACATATTTGAAATTATTTTAAATTAATTTTTAAAAAAAAGATGTCAGAATGTGATGCTTTGAATTTCTTTTAGCTTTAAGCAAATGATGTGTTTTAAAAGGCATAAAGGCACATCTTCATAGTCCTTACACTGATTTCACAGTAATAGCTCTTAAATCAATCTAATTAAATTGCTGTAATCAGTAATGTGGATGAAGCTATAACTGCTTCCTCACTGGAGTATTACACTGAACCAATGACACTAAGAGAGCCCAGATGAAAACCACCAGGATGATAGAGGGGTGGAGCAACTCTCCTACATGGAAAGGCTAAGAGAATTGGGTTTGTTCAGACTGAAAAAAAATACATTTACGGATGACCTAAGGGTGGTTTTCTAGTAGGTGAAGGGAGTCTGCAAGGAAGATGGGGAGAGACTTTTTTCCAGGGCACATAGTGATGGGACAAGGGGGAATGGTTTCAAACTGAAAGAGAGTAAGTTTAGATTAGATATTATGAATTCATTCTTTGTGAGGGTAGTGAGGCACTAGAACAGGTTTCCCAGAGAAGTTGTGGATGCCCCATCACTGGCATTGTTCAAGGCCACGTTGGAAGGAGCACTGAGCAACCTGGTCTAGTGGAAGGTGTTCCTGCCAATGGCAGAGGGGTTGAAACTAGATGATTTTTAAGGTCCCTTCCAGCCCAAGCCATTCTATGATTCTAATCCAATTTATTAATGAGTTGATGTAGTTAAATTGGGGCAAAATTTTTGTGCAGATAAATTCTGAAGGACAAAGAGGTTTTAAGAGATCTCCAAGGTACTCACTGAAATTTCCTGTTTCCTGCTTTTTTTGAATGGAAACTTTCTGCATTGTCAGATAGTGAACAAGCTGAAATTTTAATGTACTGACTTGATCTTTACTGTTCAACAATGAGTCCTACATAATTTACGAGACTGTGTGAAAAGGAGATGTCAGTTTTTTGTCTGTGAGACTTGATTTGCATTAATTTCTGCCATGAATACGTCTTAGTGCTGCCATTGCTCAATCCCTCTTTAAACTGTGAACTCATACCTTTACAGCAGAATTAACTCAAGCTATAGTTTAGCTGTTGCCTGTAATATGGCACTTGTCCATGTAGAGGAATCATAGCTGAGATTTACCTTTATAAAATTGAATCAGCTGATGCCTACAGGGCCAACTGGTAAATGTGTGTGTGCAATGCACCAGCCATAGCAAAGAATTTTAGCCAAGCCAGCTCCAATGAGGACATACAAATGGAAAGATTATTCCAGTGCTTCTGCCTTCCTTCAGGTTAGGTAAATTTTACAAAAGGACACCAAAGGTTAACTGTGGAGCAGATTTGTAGTTCGATGCTTTGGGGGAGTTACTTGCTCAGATTTCTGTGTGGGAATGTCTTGTATTTGGTTACTGATTTCTACCTTTCAGTCCTCTTAATATTTTGAGCCTGACAGTGTGCTTTCAGACCATTTCCAATATTTTTCATTAATATCTAGTGTGCACTTGTGGTTGTCATAAATCCGTACACAGATTGAACATTTATTTATAGGAAAACAGTGTCTCGTAGGTATCTTCATGATTGGCATGCATAAACATCTTCAGTATAGGTGTTAGTGGAATTATATTGTACTGACTTGACTTCAGATGCATGTTTTAAAAATTAGTTTCAATGAATTTGAGTAGCAGTGGATCCATGCATTTGTCTTGAAATCAACACTGAAGTACGTGGTCAAAATATAGGTAAATTTTGGGGAATAGTAATTAATTGAAATCATTTAATGTCTACATGAGCACACAAAGGTAGTTGAGATTATTCTGAATGGGCTAACTTAGGTTAAAAAATTCATAGAACTAATAAAGAAATACAACCTCTGTTGCCCTTGCTAGCTTGCAAAAATTCAAAGTGATAATTATGCTTGGAAGAGCAAGTAGAAATGGAAAAACCTGTATTATAAACCCTCTTTCTGTATAATCTCTTCTGCTTTCTTTTTCTTTTTTGTTTGTTTTTGTTTTTGTTTTTGTTTCTGTTTGTTTGGGCTTTTTTGTAGTTTAAGCAGTCTTGTAAAATCAAATGAAAATGGCAATGGGGTGACTTTCCGATCTGGAGCAGATGTGACTATGGATGTAGGAGTCTCTGGCTTTGGGGGAGATTCTGCTATAGACAGAGCAATGCAAATGGTAAGGTTTAATTGTCAAATAATTTTTCTAATTATTTGCTTTTAATGTAATTATTAGCATAGAAGGGAGCCTTTTATGTATAAAATGATAGTAAGATGATAAATGTGTTCTAGAAAAAGAAGTGAACGATTGATAGTTTCCTGAAATAGATTTTTGTAGTTTGAAGGCAAGAACAAATATTGCATGTTCTTCAAAATACTGTGACCTTTTTCAAGATTTATATAGTAAAAATTAAATCAATTACCCGCTTTCCTCTTTCAGCGTATCCATGGAATATATATATGGAATATAAAGGGAATGAATAGACAAATGCCAGCATTGCAACAGGGAATTTTTGTAGGACCTTTGTGTTCCACAGAATAGTTTAATGTGTGTGGTTTTCAAATCCAGATAGTATGTTAGAGAATTCAGAGGTAAAACTCAAGCGTAATCACAGGATACACTATTTTGGACAACATAGTATAAGTTTGACAATTTCTTAATTTATCAAGTTTAAACAAATCATATTTAATAGTTATGAGGACATCATAAAATGTAATTCTGCTTCTTCCATGTTTTGTTATGCACATCTGAGAAATAGCAGATCCTGTGTTTTCCCTGTGTATAGGTTTTCCATGGACAATATATTCCTGTTTATTCCTTGTGCATGTTCGCAAGAAATACAATGTACAAATGATTTTTACTTGTAGGAAACAGACCATGGATATGTTTGAATAGTAAGCACTTGCTCCCAAAAAGCAGTGGAAAGTCCCTAAACTGATAGTGAATTGATATGAAATGAAACAACTAGAGAAGATAAGCTCCTAATAAAAATATATTACCTTTGCCTAGATGAAGAAACACAGTCTTTGTTAGAACTAAGCAGCTTGTGTATTGAAACATCCACACGAACATTTCATAAATACTTTGAAAATAGCTTTAGGCTTGTATATTACCCCAAATCTTTTTCAAGCACAAAATTTGACTGTACTTGGCATTTTCTGGCCTAACATTGACATACTGAAGTTCAAGCAATGCACATTGTACATTGCCAATAACAGGTCTGGATCCAGACTATTTCTACTTAAGTGGTTTTAATTCTCCCAATGTATTCAGAGTATAAACAAAAAATTGTTATTTTCACTGGGAAAGAATTCAAAGTGTTTTGTGTACAGCAGTGAAGAACTATGGGATGTGCCTCCTAAAATTTTAACATTATGTGAGCATGCACAGGTGTTAGAGGGATATTTTTCAGTGGGGCTATTCTTAGCCAAGCTAATTTGAGGGAGTTGACAAGTGTTTACTGTGTTGTAAAAAGTCATATTCTGGTAGCACAAAGCATGAATCCTTGTGGCATGAAGCAGTGGTTTGTAAAAATGAGGCAGTTTGAAGGAATTAGCTGCTGTACTATTCCTGTGTTATTCCTTGCTAGTTCTGTGATGAGGCTGTGCCAAAGAGCAGGAGAAGTGAGTATGAGTGGGGTTTTGTTTTCATTATCCTTGTACCTGATGTAACTCATCTGACATAAGTAAGGGGACTCATTTACTGCTTTGTCTCATAGCAATCTCTTTGCTGGGACAAAATGAATTAATCCCATTCTTTTATATATCAGCTGAGGCTTACTAATTTGTTTGTCATTTTAAAGTCTCTAAATTAAAATATTTTTTGGGGATTATTGTTCCTTTGATATCTCTTCCCTGTTGAAGGTATGATTTATGAAAGTCATTTTCTCTCATCATAAAATACTTTGAGTCAAGTATTGAAATGTGTATGGGGGTTTTTGTCCAGCTAGGAAATGGGGTAATATTGGAACAATCAGTAGTCCAGGCTGCTAAGTCAGGGAGTAAAAGTAAACTGATTTTATAATTTTAACAGATACTAGGTTTCATCTAAGCCTATGTGAAAGTAAATATGTGTTGGCCTATGTGAAAGTAAATATGTGTTGTTCCCCAAGATGAAGAATTTGACTAGAAGTTACTTCCTAGGAGTATGGAGGTGTTTATTGCACTGCAGTTGTTGTTTTTTTTTTTCTTTCATAGAATGAAAACTTTGCAGTGGAGTCAGGGAAGCAGCCAATCACATTTGAAAATCCAATGTATACAACCAGAGATGGTGGAGCCAGCACAGCTGGTGCAGTTACAGTCATTCAGCCAACACTTGTAAGATAAATTTAGGCTTTCGCCTTTAATTTTCCCTTATGACCACCTTTTCTTTGAAGAATGCTGATTTTCTTTCTTCTCCTACAGGTAGCAGCAGCTGGTAGAGAGGAAAATGAAAATTTTGAAAATCCTGTCTATTCCTCTGTGATATCTACTAGCCCAAAGGAAACACCTCAGAGTACAGAGGCACCTCAGAGTACAGAGGCACCTCAGGTAGGAAACAGAAATGCTCTAAGGCTGCCTTATTTGTTTTCTGCTCCAGATCAGCAAAATGGAATTGTTAGAGAATCTGCAGTATAGTTGCAATTCTCTTTAAATACTGCCATGGACTTGGCATATCATCTGCATCAAGTCCAGCTAACTGGGCCATATTTACAAGATTTACAGTAGCCAGTCATCAAGAGTTTGATAAGAGAAAAGCAGCACAAGCACTGTGTTGCTCAAGGCACACAATAAGGACCTATTTGGATTAAACTCCCTCTTCTTCCTGGCCTATCTAGTTATTTTGAAGTGAACGGATTGGAATACAGAGTTTCTTTTCGCTGTTCGTTGTACTTCATTTTGAGGGCAGGTACTAGTCTGAAAATTGTAAAGTGTAGCTGCTGTAAATTGTCACTGCTCCCCAGCAGAAATTATTATAACTAAGGCTTTACTTCAGACTTCTTTTGTAAACCCTTGATGACTTATACCTTGATAGAAGCATCAGAGTGTGTGGAGTTTTCTGGTTTTCTTTTTCCACAAAATAGAACACAACTCAAGAAAAATTGCATTTTTGTTTTAAACAGTGAAAACCCAGGGGGTTGTGGTATGAAAAATTGGAAGAAACATTTAGTCAGTGTACTGTCATAATTTTTTTCTCATTTATTTGTAATTTTATCCCTATTTAAAAGAGCTATCAAGGACATTTAAGACACTTGGTCTGTGTTTTCTTCCAGGACATTTTAACAATCAAGATCAAAATATTGCCTCATCTAGATTATTAATGATTCATGGAAGACACATTTTTATGTCTTAAAATCCATCTGAATGAGCTGATGGTGGCTTGTATAAAGGACTGTTTTCATACATTCTGCACTAAAAGCACCTTTGATGAGCTTTGAAATGACAGCTCTGTCAACCTATTGTAACTTCATGTCCCTCAATAATTTCACTTGTGTTGTCTTCAAGACAGTTTTTTTTTCTCTTTTTGATGTACTTGTCTGGAACTGTAGGCTTCCATGAAGTAATTTAGTAATTTGTATTGCCTAGCCTTGTGGGAATACTTCTTTAGGTGAAATAACTTGGTTATCTAGCAAAAAAGGAAATTTGGGTTCCATGCTTAGAATTACAACATGGTGATCTAAGAACATCCATCTGAAATCACTGAGGTAGCAGTCAATGCAGGTGAAATCCAAAAACTGTAATGGCAGTTTCCAGAGAAGTTTTGAGAAAAATGTATAAAGCTCTACTAATTTTTGTGTTACAGGAATCAAAGTGGAATTTCTTCAAGAGAAAAAAGAAACAAAACACGAATTTTGAAAACCCAATATATGCAGAGGTATTGTTTATAATACATAATTCTGTTTTTCAGCTAATGTACTGCTGGAATTTTTTCTTGCTTTCATAGGATAAAGATTATTGGTAGATTGTGCTGCTATGTGAAACAGAACAGAAATTTCAGTCCAGGTTAGGGCAGGACTGAAGTGGTTGTGAGAAGTTACCAAATGTCATGCACAATGAGGTGTTGAGCAGACTCAGCTCAGGTGCCACAGCTGCTCCTGACATTAAACATTAAAGTAAGAGTTCTAGTGTATAAAGTAAGTTTTTTAGTATTGTTTTTACTCAGCTGTACTATCTGAGGTGAAATTAGTATTTAATTTTGTTACAGGTGGCGATTTGCAGAAATAATTTATACCATGACATTTGCCTTTAGGAATATCGTAATAATATAGTGAATAAACGTTTCTGAAAGTTGATGTTGGATGTATGGTGCATTTGAATGTAAAGTTTGATTTTATGATTATTGTTTCAGATGGAAAAAGAACAGCAACAGGACACAGAAAATGTCCCTACCCGTTCTCCTTCATTGCCTCCCAAAATTATTCTGAAGAGAGACCAGCCATTAGCTTACACGGCAACAGAGGATACGTTTAAGGACACGGCCAATCTTGTCAAAGAGGACTCTGTGGTATAACTAAGTAACTCATTTAGGGAAAATTAGACATCCATTTGCACATATATTTTTTATAAACAGAAGAGTAAGGTTCACATTCAAATGCTTTATAAAAATATATACGTTTCGTGGCCAGTGGCTGGAGATGTACGTTGAAACTATGCCTTGTTTTTTGACAAATGCCAATTTCTATTTTTATGAACAAATATCGTGATGTACTATATGTATATCTTTGCACTGAAGCTGTCTGAAAGTAATGTTATAAATATATTGTACATTTGTAAATTTTTCTAAGATTATCCTGTTCAGTGATGTTGCTAGTAGAAATTTGTATGGAATTAGTGATATACTTAGGGCTAAATTAAATATATAAATGCTTAAAACAAATTAAAAAAGAACCAAACAAGGCAGATATAGGAACATTACTGATTTACAGGGTCTTTAGAGTATATCTTTTATAACAGCACCTTTTAAAATTTCTACTGGTGCTCTGGGCATCTTTGCCACCTATTTTATATACTACTGTATGTGAAAATGGGTGTCTCTTTGTCTTGTGTTAAACAAAAGATGAAAGAGTCAATGCAGCATTATTATGCTGAATAGTTACCTGTGCAAAATTTTGTTCTTACAATATTTTAACTGCCTGAGATAATTTTCTCCCACTCTATAAGACACATACTTTTCCTCTAAGTTCCAATTAACACCATTCCATTAATAGTGTTCCTATAAAGATTGGATATATTTAGATTTTAGTGCCACAACTACTTAATGAGCTCTTCTCTTGCTCACCAATGGAATACCTCTGTTCTTGGCTGGAGTCTCTGGAAGTAATTTGTACTATGAAGTAGCTAGATTTCTACAACAGCTTTTCTCCAAACAGCAATATATGAAAAATATTGGTTCATTTCAGAAGTTATTCAGGTTTTTTTTTAATGTGAAAATTTAATTTTATTGACTATTTATTTCCTGAGGTGGATATTAATAGAAAGGGAAACAATTTCTGCTAATGCAGTCTTTGTAGTTATCTGGTTGTTTCTATAACCTGCCATCAGAATATACTGTTGATCTTTTTAACTCTTCTGTTGATTAGCCAAGGTAGTTTCCACAACATGAGCCATTTGGGAAAACTCCGATTACAGGAACATGTTCTTCAGCATTCCTGGCTAGCTACTCATATAAAAGATTTCTAAAGTTATAATCATTGAGACTTCTGCTATTTGATTGTTTTATATCTAAATTCTCAAAATATATACTATTTCTAATTAGAATGCTTGTAATTACTTTGTAACATACTTTGATTAGAGAAGACAACTGGAAAATGATGCTGCTGAATAAATCTAATAAATGTATTATTTTATCACATTCCTATTCCATAATTTGTGTCAAGATTCCATGTACTTTTTTCAGTTGTGGAGACTTCAGTGCACTCTGAGATGAAAACAGCAGTGCTTTAGATAGTCAAATAAGAATAGTGCTTACTGCTTCACACAACTGTCTAAAGTTCTTCATGTAAGATGTTGTCTTGATACTGACATTTTATCTCTATAAGTGTGAAAACTGCCCCATTACCCACATTTAATAAACTGGCCCTTGGAAAAGGAAACTCTTGCTATTGAGACTGACAGTCAAGGTAGTATGGACATAAGTGATTAAAACCTTAGTTCAATTAAGTTTCATATCTGAAGTCACAATGTGATGCTTTGATTTTTTTTTTGCTTTAAGCACATTATATGTTTTTTAAAAGCATTTTTTTCTGAGTGCATTACTGTAGAAAATTCCTTAGAGTCTGCAACATAACGGAGGCATCTGTAAGGGTTTCTTTGAGATGCTGGATGCTACTCTTAAGGAAAGAGTTCAAAAGGTTTTTTAAAGGGAAAAGGTGGGGCTGACACTTTGGAAAGACTAGCCTGCAGTTGCAGACTGTGAGAAAAAGTAGCATGAGTTTTGGGAATAGTCTTCGTCAACTCAAAGATTTGGAACCAGTGTTGGAGAAAACTGCTAGTGTGTCAGCCATGTATCAGAAATGCGTTTTTCCCCCGTAATAATTTTAACTTTTCAGATATGGAAGGACACGGTCCCTGGGTTACTCTGTAGATTATTAGTATGTAGGTTTGGTTCTTTAGCATATCTAACTGTGAAGGAGTCCTAAGCTTTAACTGGGACTCCTCAGTAGCACAGAAAGTGTACCTTTCTGACTATGTAAAATTTAAAATTTAGGTTTTGATACTTTGTACAACAGAAGTTTTAGATTATACTCCTAACTTCATTTTTTTTCCTTGCATTCTTTTTCCCTTATCAGGACAGTCCCTGCTTGAATTCTTAAATTTTGGATTCTTTCTGTTTCAAAGAAAGTTGATTTTTAGGTATTTCAGCAGCTGTCTATGATCTTCAACTACAGGGCTGGTAAACTATACCATTAAGGTTTTTCATGTACATTGTCATTAGAGCTGTCAGGCCAAATAGAAAGGTTTCTCTCTCTGCAGGTATTTATCATGAAATGAAGTAAAATAAATTTGTTCTTGAAGCCATTTGCTAGCGAATAGAACTTCAATGAAATATTTAAAGGTTACTAACACTTTTTACATTCTGACCTTTATTTGCACATTACAAACACACACACATGCCCTTTCACACACAGTGATGAAGCTTCTTTTCATACATTTGGAGCTCTGACCTGCACATGGTATTTTTTTAAGCTTAATTGAATTGCTCATTAATGATTAATCGCCAGCACAGCACTTTAGCAAATAAAACCTTTACCCCTTCAATTCTAATATCTCTAGAAACACCAGTTTGTGAGCCTCTGGCCAACACTTTGAGAAAGAGAAACAGTGTACAAGAGGCACAGTAGCCTCAACTAATGTTTTACCATTCTGAACATGCTCTGTACAATTGAAAGAATTTGCCATAGTATACACTGACCTGTTTCATCTGATAAGTGAAATAATAATCCTTTTAACCTGTGAAACACACAGAGAATGAAAGAAATGTGAATGCATATTGTTTTTAGTATTTTCCTAATAAACTATACTAATACTTGGAAGAAAGTTAAAATATCTGTTTGGATACTCTGTTTGCATAGCACAGTGGAGTTTTGATTTTCCCTGCAATTGTGTATCTGTAAAATGTCTTGTGTTTTTTCTCTGCAGAATTAAATAATCAGGTAGTTAGGTGTGGTCAGATACTGTAATTGTAATTACTGGAATATGCTGCAATAGCTGGGCTTTGTTATTATTTTACTTCATGTCTTGTGCTCAGAAGCTTGTGAAGATTAGCAGCTCCTGAATATGACCATGATAAAATTGTTTGTGAAATAGATGACTGAATCTGACTAAATATGTTCTGTAAAACATATGTGGATGTGTTCTGAAAAACCAAGGCTGTATTTCAAGATCACTAGAAGCCTGTATGTTGAGGAAGTCTCTTTGAAAAACTGATTCGTCTAGTGATTTTATTTTCCTTATTTGAATTTTTTTAAAAATTGTATTAATAGTATTGACTAGCTTTGTAGCTAAATATTGTATGAATGCAGATCCAACAGAGGTATCATTTCTGAGTTTAAGAAGTGACCTTCAAAAACATGCTGGATTTGCGAGCCTACCTGCAAACTCAGAATTTCAGGTAAGGTGGGGTGGGGTGAGGTGGGGTAGGGAGAAAGTGTGTCTTTTGAAAAGAATTTAAACAGTCTAGTAAACTGGTAAAGAAGAGGATGTCTAGTTTTGATAGAATAAATATTTATTTCTGCAGTGGTGATACTGTTTTAATACTAGACATTAATTAGAATGCCACGAACTGGTCTCCTGCTATCTGCTGGAGCTGGAAATGTCATACGTAACAGCATGTCAGATAAACAGCTTGGGGCATAGGAGAGAAACAGCCAGAAGAACTTTGCATCCCATCCAGCTCTGTATCTTGTCCTGGGGTACTTTGCTATCAGGGCATGTTCCATGCATTTTATGACTTTAGAAATATCATAGTCACACAGTCTTTTCACTGATGAACTTTGGGCTTTTATATCTGTAAAGAAAAAAATAAACCTGAAAGCATTTATATGCAACATCTCTGCGAGAGTGTTCTTTATATTCAAAAGTTTGGCTACAGCTTCAGGCTTGCTTTAAAGTACTGTCTCAAGTGTTGAGAGCAGTATAGCTACAGCAAAGCAGAGACCATAAAGGCTGCAAAACACCCTGAACCCCAATAAACGAAAGCCTCCTTGGCCCATATTGTGAGCCAGATGTTCTGTACAGTAAGTGCAGTGTGACACAGCACAACTTTTCAGATATCACTAAGCCATTAATGTAGCATATGGTCATAGCAGTTCATTCCCACTGGGCATTCCACCACTAAGTATTGAGGGACTAAGAAAGGTAGCTCACATCTCACCAATCTCATGTGTGAGCTGATAGCTCAGGCCTTATGTAATAGACACATAGTTGAGAACAGTCAGGGATGAGTTCTTTCTTCATCATTACTGATGCCCAGCAAATGTTCACAGAATCACAGATAGGTTGAGATTGAAAAGGACCTCTGGTGCCAAGCCTCACTACTTAAGCTGGGTCACCTAGACCAGGTTGCCCAGGACATGTCCAGATGGCTTTTGAATATCTCCAAAGATGGGGTCTCCACAACCACCCTGGGCAGCCTGTGCCAATCCTCAGTCACCTGAAATAACCTGTGTTTCAGTGTGTGCCCATTGCCTTGAGTCCTATTCCTGGACAACACTAGAAAGGCCTTGACTCTATTGTCTTTGCAGACTCAGTTCAGGTATTTGTGTATGTTGATAATATCCCCCCTGAGCTTTCATACAGTCCTTTTTCTACTTACATTCAACAAAGTATTTTTCTCCATAGGAGTCCCTGATCTCAGGAGTCAATCTGTTCCAAAGTTTGAAGAGGTATTTCTCGATGATATCTGAATTAACTACTTCTGCCTTAAAGAAACTATGCTCAACGATGCTTACTTTCACTCCAAAATGCTGCATCTCTATCCTAGAAGAAAAAAACCCAATAAGCTCCTGACCACCCAATAGTGGCATAACTGTGAATCATAAGTAAGTTGAAAATGTGCCACATGAATATTGGAGAGTAATTATCTTCATAAAATCAGAATTGTTTGAGATGTTCAAGTTAGCTTCATTGCCATGTACCTGCCCTGTAAAAGCAGAGCAGACAATTAACTGAGGAAGAAAAGCAGTGTCAAGTAGTTTCACAACTCTCTGTGTGATTTATGATGGATTCACACAAAGGATGCAGCAGCCAGGTACATCTTAGTCATGTATTATCATGCTAAAGCTTCTGACTATTTCATACACTGTTGCATGGTTTTAGTTTACAGCAAGAGCAGATTATTAGTGTCTGGGAAAAAGTAAAAGAAAAAAAATTTCTATTGGATTAGAACTTTATTCTCTCTATCCTGTGGTTAAGTAGCTATAGTGAAATGATAAATGTTAATGCAATAAAGGTTAGTGTGTTTCCTCATAGTGTGGTTTCCTCTATGCAATTTTGAGCTGCAATGCAACTCCTTTGGGGTGAAAATGGCATCTTTGTCTAGCTGGACAGCTCAAGAGACAGAGGCAGCTACATACCAGAGCATGCAAAGGAATGGATCACATGTACATTAGCCATTACTTCCTATTTCTTTGGGGTACACACTTTCTTTAAATAAGTACTCATAATTGTTTGAGACCGACTTTCCCATCATCATGAAGATTTGACTCACTAGGCTAGGCCTTAGCTTCCTAGAATCAGTGCAGTACAACTGGCTTCAGTAAAGGATGCTCAGCTTAATGTTCTGAAGTTACAAGTACCTTTGGTAATGTGATTGCTGTCTGGGATCACCCAGCTCAGATTGTTGTGGAGAATTTGAGCAAAATATACAGGCAAGTACAACTTGCCCAAGAAACTGGACATCTGACCATGCAACACTGTTGATTTACTTTCAAGTATGCAGTGAATTCACATGCCAACATGGAATCTGGAATCTGCATGCCAACAACTTGTCTAGGATATTAAAATTTTTAAAGTGCTGTTCTTTGCTGGGGCCATCCATAGTACTGGAGACTGAAATCCTAAAAAAGTGACTGATGTCGTCTTATTTTTCTTTTCCCTTTTAGGCAAGACTTCCAGAGACAAATCAAGATGGGCAAACACAGTCACCCTTCATCAGAACATATGGAATCTGTTCTTGGATTCATGCTCATGTTTCTGGCTACTCACCGTAAGGTGTCAGAGAAGGCTTCCATGCCCCATTTGGACAGACTGTAGCCACCCCCTACAAAAGCCATGAGGCCTTTGGCATTAATTAGATTGATGATTCTTCCCTCAGCTTTTTTCAGAAGTGGCAGAAGCTTGAGTGTGATTTCAATCAATCCCAGCAGGCTGACATCCAGGACTGAGTGGAAGTCTTCAATCCTCAGCCAGTCGGTGGGTGCTACAGGTGCTGTTCCTTCAGCATTACTCACCAAGCCAAAAAGCCCTAGGAAGATTGTAAAACCATTTATTTCAGTATATGGCACTATCTTACAGTAGAGTATCATATGTGCATTGGAAACCAAGCCATACAGTCTGCAAAAACTTCAGTGAGATGAATACAGTTATCTGGGGTTTACTTGGATGATCTAGTTTGTACACCTGGTAAAATTTGCTGAAGAGCATGGGCAGAGTATTGAAGGAAGACTATTTTGTTTGGAGATGTGGGCCACCATGCTTATCTAGATCAGCTCAAGTATGTAGGCTCCTAATACACACTTGTATTCTTGGGAAAATCAAATAGTCTGCATAGAAGTGGAGAGACTGATTTTTCTAGGTTGGGGTCTAAAGGTCTGAACCAAATGTGTAGGATTAGTCAAGCTTTTAAAGATACCAGGTCAGCCCTGTTTATTGATAATACTGCTTTACTACCTTTATAAATGACTCGAGGAACTTTAGATAAATAGTGACGTTTCCAAGAGTTTGCTGAGGACAGCTTGTGCCTGAGGGGAGAGGCTGAAAGTCCAGCACTCAGCCTCCATAAAGAGTCTCACACACTGAGGTGACAGCATTAGCAGTGATTATCCTGGCAAGAACTTGTGGCTTTCTACACGTTGGGAGCAAGAGCCTGCTGAAGGAGGTAAGTGCTAATAATTTTGTTAAACTTTCTCTCAATCTCTGCATTCAAGAATAGTCTGGAATACTCATGATGAGGCCAACAGCCTTCTACAAGATTTGAGGAGAAAGTTCTGCTGGTAGAAGATACGTTTTCCTGGTTTAGGTAGTTAATGAATTGATAAACCTATTGAATATTTGGTATAGCTGTATATTACAACAAGTAGTTAAAGTGCTGTGATGCCCTTTGGTAACCTTTAGTCTGAGCTATCAGTGCTGATAAATTTGTGTTGCCACAGTTGAATATATTTACCATGCAGATCTTTTTAGCACCCTTTGCCAAGCCCATCACTAAAGTCTCATAGGTATCCAAGCTCTTCCTCTTTTACAGGAGTGCTCAGAGGTGTATGGTGGAGGTAGTGAGAGCTAGCTATGTAACAACTCCAAGAAAACTGGCTGAAATTGCAAGTGTTTAACTGTTACAGTCAATGCAATTGTTATGTACAATGCAGATGTCAGACTTGTTCAGCCATGCAAAAATATACCCTTCTGTTTACTAGAGGAGGGCTGCAGAAGCCTGCATCAACCATTTTTAATTGAGTGGGCTGAATATGTCAAGAAAATTTTATAGTACTAGTTAGTACCATCCTTCCACTGATGTTCTTCAGCTGTCCCAAAAAGAGTTTGAAAAACGCACCTGGAAATGATCTGGTTTTAACAGACTGAGCAACTAGATTTTTAGGCACCCTGTTGGTGAAAGCAGTGGGAAGCATTGCTGGAGAGAATATCTTTGAACTGAGAAATGACAGAAATGAATAGTGAAGGTGTTTCATCAGTAAGATGAAAAATGCCTCTGCAGTGAGTGGGGGGAACAATGGAAGTTTTTGCTAGACCAGACCTGCTTATATGGAATCATTTTTCTGAGAAGTTGTCTTGTCACTTACCCTTGCCAGCTGTCTGTTCAGTCACAAACACCACGGCCCTGGCAATGCTGTTGGAATCTGCTAGGTTCAGATTCACTGTCTTCAGTGAGAGTGAAGAACAGGACTGTAGCTCTTGGCCTCCTTTTTCTGTGGCACATGCAGCAATGACACAAAATCCCTTTTTGTCAAGCCATTTAGCCAGTGAGTTTCCAAGTCCTGTGTCACAGCCTGTTATGAAGACATACTTTCCATTCACGTTTCTCACTCTGTATCTGTCTCTGATGAGCCAGTAAATTACAAGAGAAAGTACGGAAGCCAAAATTGCTATGTGCAGTGAGTCTGAAAGTGAGAGCTACAAGCAAATAAGTTAATGATGTAGAAGTGCAGTGAAGCAAATGTGCTCAGCCAACCCTCCCACTTCCTAAAACACAACTCCTGTAAGGGGCTTTATTTCTGCTTGTGGTCCTTCTAGATCACTGTAGGATAGGAGAGAGCAGGAGTAGGAGCTTTGGCACAATGTGATTGGAATCCATGAATAATGTATGCCTTGAGAGAACCTTCCCTATCTTTCTTTTCAATAGATTTCCACTGTTTTCAAGCTTTGCTGACCGAGCTTTCTAGTCCTTTAAAGACATTTCAGACTGAAAGGAATGACCTCATCACTTCTGAAAGTGGTGTCTAAGTTTTGTTGTGGGTGCTGGTCATTATTTGTGCTGACACTGGAGAGAAATTCCCACGGGAAAAAGGATCATTCTCTTTGACCACTTGTATGATGCCACCCAGGCTGCTTTTCTGATCTGTAACGTGGAAGCAGAGTGACCCCAAGAACAACCAGAGAAGTGTAAGCTGCAGAGGTGGATCTGATGACTAATTTGTTATGTGACTCATGTAGTGTGACAGCAAGTGATCTGCTCCCTGCCACTTAGACAAGGTAGACTTTTGGGCAGTGCCTGAGTCTTGTCACTTGCTGCCTGTTTAGCACTGATACACAGCACAGTAGAACATACTGTATAGGAAAATTCACAAAGATGTGGGCCTCAAAAACATTTTTAAAAAAGCACTGAGGAAACTCAAGGTTTCTTAACTCTGTTGGGGAGGATACTGTTTGCTTATTGCAAAATGTTTTGATAAATGTAGAATACAGTTCTAGCATTTAAATTCTTAAGAATTTATTACTAGTTTTCTATTTGTATTTTAGACTTTTGCAAGAACTAAACCAAATTAATTAATTAAAGCAAATATATTTATGGACATCCAATAAGCATATTCCAGACATCCTGTTATGAGAAACTTTTTTGCAGATGCTAAGCAGTCACCTAGGCTCTAGTTACCTACATATATGTAAAGGTATAGACATATATATATGTCTATACCTTTAAAATGTCATCTCACATATATATGTATGTCATCTCACCTTTAAAATGTGACATTTTTAAAGGCTGACTTTTGTGTAACGTTCTTGCTATCTCAAGACAAGAATATTAAAGGAAGCCAAATGTGTTAGGCCTATTTGCTAGAGCTTGTCTGTTGTTCTTGTTCCTACTGAGTTGATGGACTGATTTGGATTTATTCTGATTCTAAATTTTGCTGTCACCTCAACAAGTAGGTATGGAAGAAATCTCAGAATCTGATAGTAAATGAATGTTGAACTCCCATTAAATAATTAAATCAGGTAAAAAGCTAATCAAGTGTAACAAGTGACAACATTCATTGCCACTTAATTGTCTTACTTTACGTATGTGAGTGCCTCAGTAGCCATCAAGATGAACTTCTGAGCTATTGACTAATGCTCTCTGATTTTAAAACATTAAGTAAATATATTCAGGCAGGAGTTTTCTTCTCCTTCTGCTACAGTCTGCAGGAGGGCTTCCACTCAGTTTTTGGGGTGTTTGCACTGCTTATTTTAGCAGCCCATCTCCCTGTTGTTTTGAGGTTGATGTAACTGGCCCTCTAGCTCAGGTACTTTGCTTGGACACTTTGCTTTCTTGCTGTGAATGTCCCTGTTAAATTTGACAAGGATTGCGGTGTTCCTGAATGTTTGTGCTTTGAAATAATTTTTGTAATTTTTTCCTGTGTTGGTGACATTTATCTTCTGAGAGGACTCAGAGTGTGCTCTGACAAAGTGCCACTACAACTGTGTGAAAGCACTCAAGATAATTAGGCTTTCATGCTGTAAAATAAAGCCTGAAAACAGAATGCTGCAGCAGCTGATCATAGATCCCCCCAGTCCATTTGCAATGATGTGCCAGTTGATGACATTTCCTTTGACTGCTCATTTGGAATTTGGAGCAGAGCTAGACACAAAGAGAGAGAAGAGTTGCTATCAGCAGGCTCTAGTAACTCCAGGCCACTAAACCACAGCATGGTATTTGGCAAGTTAGTGCAGTGATATATATACATAACTTTAGGACTCAAGTTGCCTTTTTTCCAATACAAAATTAAATAAAATAATTAGAGTTTTGGAAAAAAAGATTAACCTAATTGAAAATGGGAGCTGTAAATCACATCTTCCTTGGCTGTAATGTAGGGAGGAAGCAGTAGGCAGTGAGCTTGCATTTCAGGAAAGCAGCTTAAATTTGAAACTGGACTCTGTGGGTAAGGCCTGGAGTGTTTGGCCAGAATGCCAACCTGGTTTCTGTAAGAAAAATGCCTGGGGTTGCTCTGGTTAGTGTTAGCCACTGTGTTTAGGTAGCAATAATTGGCACAGAGGATCTGTAAGACAAAAGGCTCCAGAGGACACAGCTGAAAGGGCAGCACTGTCTGTGGAGCCTCCACTGCTCTTCTTTTCCCTGTGAGCCTGGGCCAGTATTACTAAAGCTGTAATTCCTAACTGCCTAGTTCTTCCCATGTACTAGTGCTCCTTCTCTGGTAACATGATGACCTGAGCATCATGGTAGGTTTTGCTCTGCTGGAGCCTTCTGCCACTGTGTATTCTGCTAGATGATGTCATTACTGCTGGAAGGAGCCTGGGCTCAGAACCAGGAGAAACCATCTCAGTTTAAAGTTTTCTTTCAAGAAAATTATCTAGTTCTATAAATGTATGATGTTATCCAAACTATTTCTTGCTTGGTAATTGTGAAGTTCTAAAAAAGTCAAAAAAAGGCTCTTACCTTCCATGATCGTATCGATTTTGAAATAGCTGCATGGAGTGGCAGTGTGATTCCAGAGAAAATGTCAGCATGGTATTTCAAGAGTATTGATATATCTTCATAAATACTGAATCTGGATTAATAATGTTGTCAGTATATAGCTAAAAGCAAATTCTACTTTCCATCAAAACTTTATTTACCTGCAAATTGATAACTCATGTGATAGAGCTTGACTTCTCATGCCCAGACAAGTACCATTATAAAAGCACTTGATTTTAGAAAAAAGCTGCAATAGCCCTTTAAGATCCTTAGATGACTGCAGAGTACAGCATCCCTCTGCTTCTCTGCACTAAAGGAAACTGAAGCACATAGACACTGTGTTGAAGGAGGGAGTTACTGATTTACTCCCACAGCAAGTTTGCTTATGCCAAAGAACTTTGGGTTGAGGTGAAGTCTGGGGTCTGGGTGTGCTTTGGATCCCTTCACTGCCACAGTGCAGGCAGAGCAAACCTCCACAAGTGAGTGCTCTGTAGTGAGTAGAGTGACCTGCCTGGCATGCTGAGGAAAAACTGCCAAGGGGAAATTTAGGGGCTGTGGTTCTTCAGAATGAGCATTCATGTAGCACTCAGTGGAAGGTTTACATCTATCAGGCTGAGAGATGTATCACTGAGAGATGATCCAGCAGCTCTCCAGAGCCTAGGAAGCACAACTTTAATTATCAGTCATCCTGCCATACCTACAAGCCCGCTAGGCTTCAGTTAATTAATTGAATAAATAGGCAGGCACAAACACATCATATCTCCCACTCTTAGGTGAGCTATCCCTGCACATGCAGAGCTTTACACCTTTGTTTCATGGAAAAAGAGTGCTTTTTTGTCTGCTGTGTAAATATGTCAATGTGATAATTTGGTTTGGTGTTCAACGGATAAGTTAAGGTCTTCGTTAATATGTCACCTTTCAAGAAATATACCTCCAAACTCTCCTACACAGCATTTTGTAGGGAGATGAATGTAGGCTGGTACAGTGAGGCTGATTTTTCAGCATGATTGCATTTTCTTTGTATGGCTTGCACTTCCTATTTTTACCACAGCATTGTTAAAAGTCCCAGGAAAACAAAACCATTTAAACTCTTAGGTCACTGACCCAGTAATTGAAGTAGAGAAAGATTCCAGATGTTGGGAAGAACATTTCTGAGTTCGCATTTTATTCAGACCCTGTAGGTGCTTAGCTAAGTAACAATTGTTAAAAGTACTCTAGAAGGGAAGAGACTGCACAGACTCTTGTCTGTGCACTAGAAAACAAATGCTTAGCTGCCTTAGCTACCCTGCAAATGCATGTAATAGGTACTGCTCACTATAACAATAGACACAAGCTCTACTCACATTCTGGGGAGACATCTGCAAGCTCAGTCTATACCTCCAGGTGCTCATGAGTTGCCTTCACCAGTTATTTCCAGTGCAAGAACACAGAAACAGCCCAAGTTGCTCATAGGCTTGTGCACCAAGACCTGCATGGTGGTTTCAAAAAAAAAATCTTGTAAATTCTGTGTCTGATGGTACTTTCCTGCTTGATGCACATCAGCAGGGCCCCTCTCTCTGCTATTGAAAATGACTTGTGCTGTGATCTGTCCACTTTAAGGATGTACTTGGTATTAATCTGGCTATGCTCTATGCCTGCTTGCCTACCTTTGTTGTATAAGCATTGCTGGCTATATATAGTGATTTAAAGAGGCTGGGGGACTGTCCAGACTCATTAAGGAGAACTAATCTACTGAGCTGCAAAGGACTGATCTGTGCTTTGTCTTGAAACCATCAGGAGTCTTTCCGTTGATTTAATAGAGCTTGCTTCAGACTTTTCTCCTGCATGCGAGCAAGTTATTGTTGATATGACTTAATCTTTTAAGATACATATTTGTGTATGAAAACTTCCAAGGATGAAATTATTTTTACTAGTCTAGGGGCAGTTTTTTCATACTAGGAACAAACCAATTTCAATGTTTTTCAGATAAAAGTTCAAATACTACAAACTGCACAAATGGAATCTCTACAATTTGAATGGGCACAGATCCTAACATATGATTTCTGGGTGGCTTGTTTGCTTAATCTTTGGCCCAGAGTCTAGTGGGCATTTCTGATCCAACTCTGAGTACTACTGCATAAACATAGCAGCAGAATTTCTTTTCCCAATTCTTTATATCTCTTCACTCACAGTGCTGTGTGGTGCCAGATGCTGCAGTAAGCGGGGAGGCTTGGGCAAAGCCCGTTCTCAACAGCAAAATGAATGAATAAGCTTTTTTTGGGAAAATTTATTTGAAGCTAACTGAATGAGTAGGAAATTAAAACTTGGCAAAGTAAAGTGGTAGGATGGAGCTGGAAGTGATCTTTCCCATACAGTTGAGTGGACAATGGCAATGGCAGCCTGTCCCAGACTGGCTGGTGACACCTGGTCTGGCTGGTCCCTGACAAGAATTGCAGAGTTGTTAGTTCGTCCTCTGCATGGTGGGCAGCTCTTCCCCTCCAATTTCTCTGTCTGCTGCTTTTCACTTGGGCCTGGAAATTCTTGGTTCTTTTGCCACTCTAGAGTGCCGCCAGCTGCAATGTTGGTTCTTACTGTACTTTCAGCACTATTGGGGCAGTCAGGAGACATGCGCAGCTTGCTGGAGATTTGGGGGTTTAACAGGTGGCTGGCAAAGGTTTCCTCTCCAGGACAAGCCTGGCAGCAGTACCTGTGTGGCCCTGTCTCTCCTGATTCTAATGATAGGCTCTACAGTTAGTTTGAAGTGACCACAGAACAGCACTCCCCCGGCATGCAAAGCCTGTTGTAGGGAATCTTTGCTCCATCAGTGTCAGGTCAGGGGCCTTGCTATTGTGGGTAGTAATCCCTTGCCATGCAAATGTAGGAGAGAAAAACATAAAAGAGTTTCTTTTTTTTCTACCACTGTTTTTTTTTTCTCTCAGCAAACTGCTTTTGAACTGCGGAAAGTAATTTCAGAAAGCTGAATAGAACCTACTTAGCATCTCAGAAAGCATTAAAAAGGGGAATTTTCCCATTAAGTTCTGTTCCTCACAGAGGGTCTTCCAGTTCTCTCAGAACAGAGCACGTGAGGGAGCTTACTGGAAAAAAATCACATAAGCAAAATGTGAGCTCTGTACGTAGTTTTCTGTTAGCTTGGCATGTGACAGTCTTTCCTCTGCAGAAAGCAGAACTTGACTGTCTCATTTATTATTGATTCCTTAAGTGTATTTTTGTAACGAAATCCCTTACTCCTAGAAAGGAAAAATTGTGGTACTTGAATCATAACATTGGGGAAGGATATTTGGTTCTCCAGAGAGAAGTAAGAAGCTGGAGTTACTCCTGCTGGACAAGCAAAGGTGTTGAAGTGCACATTGCGCTGGCTCTAACAAGGAAACCAAAGTGGGTTCTGTGGATGCAATCCCCAGGTTCTGACCTCCTGGACATTATGGGTCTTCCCCCATGAGAAGTCCCTTCTAGTCATTAAAAACATACGTCTAAATATGTTTTCACCTGCCTCATACAGTCCTGTGAGCAGGTCAGATTTTGCTACTCATAGCAGAGCACACCATGGTTTGCTTATTTCCAGAAGTTACTGGCTTCTCTTGCTGGCTTTTGAAAAAATTAAGCACCAGGTCCCAGGAGAGTGAATGTCAGCAGAATCTGGTCCTCCATCCAGTCAGAAGTAATACATTAGGCAGCTGACACTTTTTCCTGAATTTCTAATTTAAAAAATGTGTTTGCATCTAGTGTGCCTTATCTCAAATCCTGTTTGTATTTTCTTAGGAATGTTAACATTTGCAGTGATAGTGTCTTACAGCACCTGATGGTATACTTGTGGTCTGACAGAGACTGAATTAAACCAGCCAAACTGTAATTTCTAAAGATAAAGATCAGAGTAGGTGGTGTAATTTTATAGTTTCTTTGTTTCCCTAATCAATCCTTTTGATTGAGTAATCTTGGTGGAGAAAAGATAAAAAGCTTTAGCTTCTAGAAAGCCTCTGTGTGAAACAAGAAAATCCAAGGATTAAAAGACAAACAGTTGCTGTTCAAACAGGCTTGGCAAGTGTCTATTAGACAGGTCCTGAATGACTACTTCATCACTGGGGGTAGCAGAAGAAAGGGACTTGATCCCTATTTGATTTCTAAATAAACAATCATGACAGAAAGAACACATTGAGCACATTGATTACATCAGCAGATAAAAGTTTTTCTGTTTGGGAGCTCACTCAAAACCAGCATGCCAACATGAATAATTAATCATTAACTGAGATTTGAATAAGTCTTCCTAGAGCAAATATTTTGTGTGGATAGTCATATTGTGGTGCAGATGCATTTGAGAGTAGCTTTTTACATCACAGTCTTGCTTAAAAGTCAGAATTATTAGGAGATATAATGCTATTTTGCAAAGCTTTCCCAGTGAGAAATGCATTGCTTCTTTTGACAAAAATGTCTGGAAATTGCCTCACCTTTTTGAAAATGCTACTTTCCCTATTGTGTTTTAATATCAGGGAGAAACTTGTTCCAAATAACCTCCTTCTCTTTCATAATCTTTGCTGGATTACATAATGTTGTTTTGAACAGTCTGGGTTGAATGCAACAAACCTTAACTCCAAAAGCTTTCATATCTCTCCTGCAAAGGCAGCCCAGTCATTTAATTGCATTAGACATTATTATTATTGATACCGTTGGATTTTTTGCTGTACTAACACTTTTATTTCTGTCTTTATATGGCACTCTAGCACACAAGTACTGCAAGGTTTATTCATGGTTGTGAACTTTCAGCTTGTTCTCCATAAATGAAAGAGGGGTGAGCTATGTTACCTGCTTCCCAGAGTGAGAATGTGCATGTACAGTAGCTGACAGTGTATTTCAGATCCTAGTTCACGTTGCAGTAACCCATTAGTTATCTGACTTGTCTGAAAGACTGGCTGGACCCCTTATGCAAGTATGTAGAGCCAATTTACATATCTTAGGAAATCCTTTCTTTAGGAAAGACCTCTGACTGGTGGTAGGGCTTCTTCTGGCCCCATCTGGTATCTATCAGTCCTGTGTAAGTGCTTGGGTATCTAAAATGGCAATATGCATTTTTAGGCACATAAATGGCTCCTTGTCTGTGCTAAAGGAAGCCACCATGGCAATAGTCCCTGGGATTAGTTTGCTGCGTTTTCTAGATCTTCATGACAATTGTGATAATTTATGGCAGGCTATGCCTGCAGGTTACAGTAGCTAAGGGGCCGACCAGGGGTCTGGGACAGCCCATGCTGTCTGGGTTACAGTGACAGAGAGAAGCAGAATGGTGAGCCCCTGCGGCTGAAGAACTAATTATCCGCCTTTTCTCCCTTATATGGACTTGGTTCTAGAGACTTCTCCTTTGTTCCCCCTTGAGTTGTGTATCATTGGTTCATTTGAATTTTGTACCCTCCCCTATTGTGTTACTATTGGTCTGTGTCCCTGTCCCTCTTCCCTCTGACTGTCGTGGTTGGTCTGCGCACCAAACCACGCCCCTTTTTCCTTCCCTATATGAATCCCTTGCCACTGGTTGTTCTGGGCCTTGCTGCCTCCGGACCTCCAGACCTTTAGCCCATCTTGGCCTCTCTGTCCTGCCTCTCCGTCCCTGGACCCTTACCTGATGGACCTACAGTAAACCTCTGGAAGACCGCAGGTAGCTTGGCTGCACATTCTTTACTGCTGCGCGTCAGGGCCCAAGAGACCTCTCCCTCCTTGGTGCAGGCTGTGAATGCATGAGGGAGAAACCCTGTCCCTCTGCCCTTCGTCTCCTCCCCGTTGCCATCGCACTGTGCCAGCCGCTCATCGGAGGCAGGGCTCGCCTCAGGCAGGAAACATCCTCACTCACAGACAGAGACTGCTGGGCCATAAGAGTCGGTGCACTAGGTGAGGGCTGGGAAGTGCTGGGCAGACAATTTGGCACTACAACAATAATTAAGAGAAAACACTTTGTAGAAGAAAGCTTAGACCAAAGTTACTATCATGCAATAACTCATGGTATGTATTTTTTCTGGATGGGTGGCTGAGGGAAATTTCTAGGTGCACTTTTTATGTTGCAAAGACTTCTCAGTTCCCCTGAGTAGAGCTTCCTCTGCAATAAGGCCTCTTCTGCACACTAAGATGGGTTAGTGGTGAGTCTGTAAGAGTACCAACTACACTGCAGTAATACTTGAGGCAGCTTGTGTGCCCAACAAACTTTGTACCGTTTCAAAAGTGGCAGAAGAATTAGTCCCAAGTGGGACTAATGTTTTCCAAAGTGATGCCAAGTGCTAAGGTTGTAAATCAGCTGTTATTCTGTATCTACCAGTTTTTAGTTAGTACATGAGGCATAGGAAAGAAAAAGAGTGGTCTTTCCTCATAGTGAGTGTTATACTGTAAGCTGCCACTAAATGCTTACAAAGGAAATTAGTCTCCACCACAAAGTGCTTGGTAACTTACCACTTACAACGTTGGATACATTTACTATCTTTTTTTTTTTTTCCAGGGTAAGCATCTTTATTGTAACATTTGTGAGTCTTAGTAACTTCAATTGGTTCTCTAAAGTGCTCAGTGTCCATTCAGTGTGCAAGCACTGATGGCCCCATAATGCCATCATTACTGACGAGTCCCCAGAGACCTGCAGGGAAACTGAGATGAAAGTCAGGAAGCAAATTTTAACCTAATGTATTAGATTAATTGACCTGGGAGATACTTCACAGAAAATCAGTGGGGGACTAAGAAGGCAGTGATGTGAAGGAATTCCTTGAGAATGTCCCCAGTATTCAGCTTTATTCTCAGTGTCCAGGTTTAATCACCATGCTTTCCATTGCCCTTTGCACAGTCTTCACCCTGCCACAGCATTTCAGGCAGGGGATGGTGTTGGCTTTTTGTGGGAGAAAGGCCAGTAGAGGAAGACCAGGTATGGCAAAGAGCAACTATGCTGGGTGACAGGAAATGTGTAAAAAAATGAGGTGAAGGCAGGGAAAAAAACACTGGATTCATTTTAAAAACATTTCTGAGCCCTCAGAACGGGGGGGAGGAGGGAAAATAGAAAGATGTAAACCATTTTATATCAGCTCATAGAGTTAGTTGAATGAATACTTTTGGTGTTCTGACTTTAATCAAAATTTTTCAAGGGGGGAAAAACATTTCAGGCCTGAAAGCAAGCACAGCTCAAATAAAAGCAATTTGGCAAGTTTCAAGCAATTTTATGAAGAGATGAAAGGTCAACTGGAGTTTGGAATTTAGCAATAAGTATAATTGGTACTATGGCACATCATAAGACCAGATTTAAGACTCAAATTTAGTAGAGTCCACCCAATAGGATTTTGGGCCTTTGTAACCTCTACTGCAGTACAGCTTCTACTGCACCAGTAATGGCAGCAGCATCTTGTCTTTCACAACTTCTCGGGTCAGACATATGGGATTTTTCTATTTTTCAGATGGTCTGCAAGCAGTATTCCAGAGTAGTTACATTCAGATTTGTTCACTTGAGTGAATATGTAATTTTTGCTTTGGATGGAATGTGTGATAACTTTGAAGTCATTAATTACATGTATTCAAATTTTAAAGCAATACCACACTTGTTGAGCAGAATTTATTTAGTTTGTTGTTTAGCTGGGTAACACAGCATGGGAGGTGCTGAGCATTTATGGCACAAATGAGCATTTGTGCCATAACCCAGATAAGCCTGGGAACGTAAACAGTCCCAATAAAGGTTCCAGGAACCGGATTTCTGTTCTGACAATGATGTATTGATAACCCTGACTTTTTGAACACATTCCCAAGTATTTATCTACCACTAACTCGATGTATAAAGCATCCCTCTAATGAGACCTTCCTCCATGAAAGGTAACAAACCTTGTCAAATGTCAAGTAAAATAAACTGTGAATATAGCATGGTATTTTGAGGAAAACTCTCCTGCCTTTTTCCCCCCCTTTCGTGAGCAGAAATGAGAACTGGTGATACAAGAGTGAGACTGAGGCCAATAGGCACCAAATGTTAAGCAAGGCAAGCAGGACTCAGAACCTCTCCCATTACTCTGGATACTTAAGAAATGCTACCCAGAATATAATGCTTTATTTTATTAAAACCTTTGGTTGTCAGGGCTGAACCTTCAGGAAAGAAGGTAGCAAGTACTGCCTCTTTGCATCTGAAGCACTGGATTTGCACCACTATGCTGTGGTAATTTGCCTGTGGTCCCTGAGCACAGGAAGGAGGGTTCAAATTGCAGCACTTCAGCTGCCAAACTGAAGCTCAGGTTGTGTGAAAACATCAATACTGCAAAATATGTTTGGAAAGAGCCTGCATATCTGGGATTATATTCCAATTGACTTATTAGTGAATTTATGAGTAACTATTGATGATGGATGAAATTCCGCTAAGAGAAAAAGGTTCAGTTATACTTCTCCATGGGCACTCTTGGCCTGTAAAATTGGACATGCCTAATGTAATTGACTAAAAAAATGATTCTAAATAGATTTAAAAGATTAGAGATTGTTCTACAGGGCAAGATGCAATGCAGTTGCACTTACTATGATCAAATTCTCCTCTGGCAAAGCTTAATTTGAAAAGAAATTGCAATCACCTGACATTTTTAAGCATGATAGTAGGAACAAGATCACTGCTTTTGTTTTCTGCTTGTACATCTGCTTTCTGCTCTGACATGAGAGGTTCAATATATCTCCATTTTTACTGCAAACCCCATGGCTGCTCATGGTGCTTTACATAAATATGTATGCTGGTGAAATGCAGCTTCTTTTTCTGGCTGGAAGTTACCCGGCACTCGCAAAAGTTGCAAGTGAGAGATGCAGTTCTTATTGCTTAACTTCCTCTGCAGCATCAGTAGTGAGGAAAGTATGAAGTGATTAGGTAACTGCCTTCTCTGTGTGGTATTTCAGCTTTCCTTTAGGTCAAGGAAATTTTTCTCTTGGCATATGTATGCACACATAACAGACCCAGCACAGAGGCTGGCTTTCCTTTTCTTGTAAATCTTATTAAAATGACCATTCTCTTTATAATATCCCTTATTCTGCTTGGAGTTGCCATGTTCCTTTGCTGAAGCCTTCATTTGCCTACAGCTGACTTGCAGTCTGGGCAGTCCTTGGCTGTTGCTCATCAGAGGCAGGGCCAGGTTGGGTTCTGTGGAGAGACCTGCCCTCCCTGGCACACAGGCACTGTTTTCCTGCCACTCCTGCCTGCCCACACCTACCTGTCCTGGGACTTTAGCCATGCCAGAGAGCTACACCTCAAGACTGCTAAAGCTTGTGCTGGGCCTTGGCAGCAACCGAGGGCCAGGGTGAGAGACACTTGGAAAACAGTCCCTCTAGAGAAGGAGGCAGAAATGTGTTTCATCACACCCTGCATCAGCTATAATCAAGCAAAACAGGGTTTTGGCTTGATCTGTAACCTGGTCAATAAACAAGAATAAAAGCAAATTTAGCTGGACTGAAGGAAAAAGCCTGGTTCTGCCATGACAAGAGACATGCCTACAAACATGGGACTTAAACTGATCTCTGTGAACTTTAATCAGCAGATGGGACTTTATATCAAATTAATAAAAATTCTGAAATTACAAGGTTTGCAGTTAGAGTACTTTTCAGTCTGTTTCTATTTCCAGCCTGCCAGGGAGACTGATAGGTCCAGTCTGTCCACAGTGGTCCAACTTTGTAATGTAAAGATCTGCCTACAATTTTTTATAGGGGCCACAAACCAAAAATGAAATAAAAAACAAAACAAAAAAACAAACAAAAAAAAACCACCAAAAAACCCCCACAAACCTGAAACAAAACAAAAAACACTTCCTAAAAGCCCAAAGTCATCAAGAAATTTTTTTTCTTCTGCAGTTTCCGGGAGGGAGAGTGATAAGAGGCATTCTGTGAGAAGCCCCAAAGGCATTTGTTTGGTGGTATGCAAGAGTGATTGGCAAAGCTGAGGCACAGGGGAGAGGCAGACTCACATGGACAGTGCCAGTTTCTGACAGGAACAGGTGAGGTTACCTGTGGGGCTGGTTGCCCAGAGCGTGGGGCAGACACTCTGAAAGATGTCTTTTTGAAAGATTTTTTTACTTTAACATCTTGATTTACCTAATTTTGATAAAAAAGCTTTAGCTTGTTTTTAAAATTTATAGTGGGGGTTTGGTGGTCTTTTGTTCTGTTTTGTTTTGGGTTTTGTTTTGTTTTTTTGTTTGATTTTAAAAAAATGTTTATTTTGGGGTTTTGGTTTGGTTTGGTTTTGTTTTTTGGTTTTTGGTGGTTTTTTTCTTGTTTCGGTTTTTGTTTGTTTGTTTGTTTGGGTTTTTTTGGTTTTTTAAAGAAATGTTGATGCTATCTCTGCTATTTTTGTTTGCACAAGTATTTGGAATGGAAAAAAAAATCCTAACTGGTTGCCAGATTTGGGCAGGATCAATGGGATAAGTAAGTGCATGTCCTGCTTCTGGTAATTTCCAAGAGCAGATGGTGAGAGGCTAACTATAGAAACAGGGCAAGTTACTGGAGTTCAGTCAGTCCCTGCTGCCTCCCTCCTGGCCTCTCTGCTGCACCCACTCCAGGCAGGATTTTCTAGTTTCAGTATAGTATATCTTTGTGACCAGGAAATGAACATTCTGTGACTTTGTGTCTCTGATCATGGTTTAGACTGCGGGAGAAGAAATAAATTTACTTCTTTCTTTGAGCTGGCCTCCCACCTGGACGTGTCTTCTTTCAGCAAACAACTTGGACTTTCTACTTTTCATAACCATATAGACTCACCTTCACAGAAACTTCCTGATAATGCTCATAGATACTTTCCTGATTTCACTGTAAGCAAAGTGTCTGCTATTCCCCATTTCAGTATGAAGAAATGTAGTTTGATGGGGAAAAAAAAAAAAAAAGGATTCCTTATCAATGTACAGATTTTTGCTTGCAGTAGAAATTATATACCCAGCCATCAAAAGAAAGTCTTGCTCCTAAGTGTAAAAAAGAAGACTTGCTGAAGATGTTTGGAAGGGACAGTAATTTTTTTTTTCCTGAAGTCATGCTGTGTTGAAAGGAATAATATACATATGTACTTATGGGATTAACATAATTCCATTTTTGATAGCATAAATCACAAATCAAGATCAGTGTACAATCTGGGCAGCATTGTACAAAATGTCTGTCATGTTTGTATAAGTGTTGCAGTGCCAAGGAATGAAGGAAGACACAGCATGTGGATAGCTGCCAACCTGACCAACTCTGCATGTGTACTGACCTTTCCTGCAGCTTCTCAGTCCTCCAGTCTCTGCCACTGTCAGAGTTCTGTACAGAAGCTGCTTCTCTTCCAGCCCAATTTTTTGGGGTTTGTCCTCTAGATACCTTTGTAACTGGGATAATTTTTTTAGATTAATTTCATAAACATTATTTACAAGTGACACTCCAAGAACAGGTGTGAACATCATTTGCCAAATAATTCAAGCTGCAAACTGTATCTACTTTATTTCAAATGTCCCTCGTCTTAAATCAGGGTACCAAAAGAAAGCTATAACTTGCCTTTATTTTGAGTTCCCTCTGCTTTTGCCTTCATACTATTTAGGTGAAAAAATTGTAATAGCATGTGCAGCAAAATAACGAAAAATATTTTCAAAAACTGGGAGAAATAAAGAAGCTAGCAAAATGTTTGCTTTTCAGAGGGTCAGAGGTCAGGAAGATAAAGTATTGTGCAGAAGCAGAAGTGTACTGCAGTACTGAGATCTGCAGTACATTCTGACAGTCTGGGGTGCTTTCACTTCCAGGAGTGCAATTAAGATGGGGATTTTTTTCAAGCAAAAAATCCAGTGTTTGGCCCTGGAACCACTGTATGCTAGTAACAAAACTAAATTTGCCTATGGATAATTCAAAAATAAATTAGTAAAGCATAAGAGCTGTCTTCTCAATGTTGTCTATTAGACAAGAGTCCAGACTGCTTTACTCACTTACAGATTTTAGCACAAAGCACAGAAACAGCTTGCTGATCTGAACTGTCAACCTGCAGTGGCAGACTGAGTCTATTCACCTGGTGGCAAACTGTGGCAACCTACTCCTCCACTGCTGTGAGCACTCTGTGCTAAATTTCTGGCTATCTTTAAAAATGAAGCATTTTATTTAATTTCTCTTACTAGCTGTTGTTAATATTGGAATAAAGATCAGTAAATTACAGATTACATCCTAAGCTAAGTCCTGTGCCTAAAGAGAGCACGGGCTTTCATGTCTTACTGAGAAATTACTTGTATGCAAATAAGTAAGATCTATTTTTATTCAATTTGTCTTATGAATTTATGGGAAAAAACCAGAGAAGAGAGAATGACTTCATTTGGAGTGGTAATATGCTGGAATAAACAGCTACTGAAGTTGAGGGAACAGCAGTTATTTTACTGCTTTTGGCTCAATGAATTGTGATCTTTTGCTTCTTGTGCAAAGAGGTATTAAAATTATATGATCTGTAAGCAAAATGTTTCGTTTCTGCTCAGACCATGACTGAAGGGAATTATTCTGACATTATTGCTCGTATTTCATGAGCTAAACAGTATCTCTAATGTACTGAATTTCAGAGACTTTGCATATGTCCCCTATGAGAATTCAAGGATTGGAGCATCTGCTCTTGGTCTCCTTGACTTACTGAAGTCCTACTCAGTTGGTTTAGTTCAGTGGCTAATTCTTCATTCTCTGAAGGATTGACTCTGGCAAGAAAAACTGAGTTTTCCCTTCCCAGAACATCAGAAGGAAACAAAGTACAAGAGGACTTGAGGAGATGGAGTGGATTTGGCTAGTTTTTCCACTAGCAGCTGTAAAAATGGGAAGGTGACTCTGAGGGCTTTATATTCTCCCCTTTGCTCTGCACAGATGGATGATTTTTCAGCATAGATTGAGTTTTATGGCTGATGTCATAAAGTCAGGTCAGAATTTATTGATCTTCAGGATTATTTGTAAGCATGATTTGAGAAAAGTGGAGGTTTACAAGGGAGCAGAGCCCTTCAAAAGGGTTGAGGTAGCCTATGATCTCAGCTCCAATTAATCACTGCCTTAATCTGCTTCATTAGCAGTTTGAAACAGGCTCTATGCACACTTTCTGAATGCTTAAATGAGCAGTCTTTAAATGAGAGGACTGAAGTAATTTGTGTAAAGCTAAAATTATATTCTATCTTTGTCAAGCCAAGTCTCACCTGAAGATATTGGGTGGCTTTGTGTGTAAGTGTGAGTTCTGCTCAAGCACCTTGGAAAGCAAAGGCATTGCATTGCCTTTGGCTACTTTGCTACTGAAGAAGCAGTCAGAGGTGAATGAAATAAAGCAGAATTCTACACTATCATATAATTTTTTTCCAGCCTTTCCACTCCCATGCAAGTAACTGTAGCTCCCTGCACTGCAAGTAACTGTTTTTCCTCTTGCTCTGTGCTGTGGTGGACTAAATGATTATCACTGTGATGTTACCTCTGATAATGTTATTTTCAAAGCTGTGCTGTGTACAGATGGAGACTTCTTTTTGTTAAGATAGTGGGAGAAGACATCAGGTTTGCACTTAGTTATGCTGCCAGTGTCAACATGGTAATGATGCTAAACAAGGAAAATTGGATTTCTGGGTAGCTACATTTAATTGTGACACACTTTTGGCCATGAGGCTTTATCACAGAAAGTTTGAGAGTGGGAAGACTTGAGGAGAGCCAATGGTCAGTATATTAAGACATTGTCTTTTTGTCTTGTCCTATCAGTCAGGGCCCTCTGTAGTGAGAACTGATTTCAGAGAGGAACTAAACCCTGCTTGCCATATTGTCTGAGGTCGTAGCACTGTCCTCATCAGTGTCCCTTATTGAAAAATCCATGGAGGGCTCATGTCCAAAGAGAATTCACTACTACTCAGGAGCTTCCAGGCTGTAAAAATATTAATTTCAAAGGAAAAACTATAAAAAATTAGAAACCATGTGGAGAGGGGCAATCTCAGTAAGAAAACAAAGCTTTTCAGCAAATTTTTAATCTGAATTTAGCTTAATCTCTGAACCAGTTATTATGTTATTCAGCTGATGTTGCTATTTATAGCAGGGACAGGAGTGCACACAATTATTGTCTGGCAAATAAAGTTGCTGATAAAATAATGGTATAATAATTCTTCCCGTACGTTCACTGTGAGTTGTTTTCCAGAGAACTGTCTGGTCTCCTCATGTATAATTGTTTTCCAAGTGCCCTGACTTGGTGTTGTGAGATTGCATTAGTCAAATCTAAACCTCCATTAATGTCAATGAACTGAAAACATTGTGACCACACGGTTATTGACCCAGGTGCAAATAGCCAATGCCCAATTGAAAGATTCAGTTCTGACACATGGGTTAAAATAATGAAAATATGCTGGAAAATGGTTGGGTGCTTCACTGACTAATTGAACAGGGTCCTTGCTATTTGTCTTGATTCTTCAATTTTTCACAGCCACGGGTGAGTAACAAATTTATTCTGTTTGATATTTCAGAGTTAACTGATGACACTTCCTGAACTGAAAGGTACTTTTATGATTTTCTATGGGACAATTTAAGCTAAATGCTGCATTCCCTTTGCACAGTTAGTGTTGTTTCATTTGTTTGTTTTTATTTTTTTTTAATGGGATTGTTTGAAGAACGAGACATTCAAGTCCTATTTTGAAGCAATACGTCTTTCTGCATAGATGTTGTCACTAATGTGTGAGGAATCTAACTTCAGAGAAACACTAAGAATAGTGCTTTCAGGGCCAATTTTAATTACTTTTTTCTCCCTCCTCCCTCTGCTCCACTTTATGTTAAATAAAGATCCGATCTGAAAAAAGAGGTGATTTGAAATAGATTTCAAAGGGCTTTGGATTAGGTCCTAATGTTAGTTCTTTTACAGGATGCGTTCCTTTGTTAGCATTTTTCAAGTATTACTTATTTAAATCTGGATTTTGAGCTGCTCAGAGATTTTTTTTCTCAAAAATCCAGCAACCATACTGTAACTGGCTAGAGTAAGATGCTGTTTCACTTGAGTGCAGTTTTTGAGGTATTCTCTGCTACGAGGTTGTTTTTTGCACACATATGGGTAGATGCGATGATCTATTGCCTTCTATTATCTCTGATTTCTATTATCTCGATTTTAAATGCACACATCAGCAACAGTATTTTTCAAGATGTTTCGGTATGTTTCAAGATGATCCCCATTAAACATTCAGACCTTGAGGAAGGTTATTTTAATAATCTATTACAGCATGCTAATCTGCTATACTAATCTGTTTACACACGCTAATAAATGATGCCTGTGGAACAGGATATTATTTGAGGTGCTGAGCTATAGATAAAAATGTTTCCTTTCAGAAATATGGGACAGTCATAATTTTATTGGAAAAGTAACATCATTCCAGAAAATTTAGCTCTAGCAAGTCTTTGTAACTAGAATTCTTATACAAGTCTATCAATCATTGGGGTTTTTCCCACTTTCCCTGTTAATAAAAACTGTATCAGCATTCAGACATAGGAAATCAATTACAAAATACATTTTGTAGTATTAAAACACAGTATCAGAGCAAGCACTGAAATGGGACTTCCCAGCATGATGTTCTATACCAGCTTAAATGCTGGTATAGGCAATTGATTTTGATAGTGTTTCATTGCAAAATTTTCTACAGATGTTATGAATGCAAAGTCAATTAATAAGTAATATAAGCTAAATATTGTAATCTGGAAATTAAGCCCTTCTTAAATCCTCTTCCCTATGCTTGATGCAAATCCAGCTGAAATGAAATTTATTGATTTGTATATAAATCCCATGTAAAACAGTGATATGTAGATGATGCTTTCCTTTATTTCTGGTCAGAAGTAGAAAGACAACTTGAAAATGTGCACGTTAGTGACTTTAATTTGGGAGGTACCATAACTTGTTCAGCCCATTTGCCACCTGTTTTAGAGTATGGAGAAATTCTTGTTAAAATTATACATTTTTCATTTGTATATGGGGATTACTTAAATGCTCCTGTGCCTTTATGTTGTGCCTATTCTAGTCCTGGTCAGACATTTTGCTATTGTGGTTGTTCTTTGTTTGGCATTGCACACTTACTTAAGGAGACAATTTGGTCACAATTTATTAGATCAAAAAATGTGAGGGGATCAGAATTTACTGTCCATCAGATGAATGGATTGTCTCTGCTCATCATAAACTTTTAGACAAGAAAAATTAAATCAATAGAGTAGCAATCAATGAACCAGTGTCCAGATGAATGGATGTACTGAATGAAGTTCTGCAGAGGTCTGTCTTGTTTATGGTATAATCCAGTAATGTCAATAATTATCTGGATTATACAATGGAGAATATCCTCGTTCAATTTGCTTGTAACATAAAGGTAGGAAAAACTGCAGGTGTGTTTTGCATTTATTCCTGAAGAGGATTAGAAGTCAAAATCCCCCTGACAAACAGGTAAAATGGGCTGAAGAATGTAGAGGACTATTAAATATGGACAATTTCAGGCAGGATTAATCAAATGAAATTTTAGTGAAAATGTAGTTTAGAAAGCAGCTGACTCTGTAGCAGATTGTTTGCAAAAATATAGTGGCTATGGTGGATTACATGAATGTGAATCAACAAGGGAATAATTTTATTGAAAACCCAAATGACTTACTGGGTTGCTTGAACAGGACTATAATCCATGATGTGAAATAATCTTTCTCCTTTGCCTGGTATTGGTAAAACTGGTGCTGTAGTTCTGTTATGAACTCATGACTTCATTAAAGATGTGCTACAATCCTCAGGAGACCAGTGGAAATTATCAGATGTTTAAGAAATACACCCTGGCAAGGGAAATTGAGTGAGCTGCTTTCTTCATCTGAAGAGGGAGACTTTCTAGTATTATTAAAATAAATACAACCTACTTAAAAGTGAAAATGAATATTATGTTTCATCTCCTTGGTGGATTGCACAAGAAGTAAAAGGTTCAAATTATACATTAGGAAAAAAATACGTTAGCAAGAAGGATACTGAAGCACTAATTTCTAAATGCTTCAGGCATCTTTGATAAGTATTAGTTAAAATGAGATAAGAATAATTGGACTGTGCATTAGATGCTTAGAATTAATTGAGAGAGTTTGGTCTTTCCAGTCTGACTTATTGATGTTTCAGTGATGTGCCAAGAGAGGTATACATAAAACGAAGGAAGGATAAAAAGAGAAGGGTTTGGCTGGGAGTCAGCAGTTCTTGAAAGCCAAATTGGAGAGAAAAGTAACAAAAAAAGAAAGGTTGGGCAATTACCTGAAGTGAAATTATTAGAAGTCACACCTGCATCCCCAGCCACTGGACTGATGTTGCTCCACTTCAATCCAGGAATGGGTGTATTTCTTTCATCCTTGGGTAATTTCAAAGCCAAGCTGCTTCTCAGTCCTTCCTACTTTGTAATGAACTGCTTGGCTGTAGCTAATCACACAGCTGTTAGGCACTCTCTGAGGTGTTTTTCTACTCTCTAGTTTCACTGAGTCAGTGACATCTATCCTGTTACAACTTGTGCTGTAATCAGTGGTCTTGTCCCGGGGTCATGAGGGCAAAACTGAAATAAGCAGGAGTTTAACATAATACTGTTTTAAGTTCACAGACAAATGTATGCTGATACTCTTCCTCTCCCCATCCCCACCCTCATCTCTTTTCAGGACTTCTGATTGAAGTTAATTGTCATCATGTCTGACCCAGTTGTCCTGCGTAGCATCAAGAGAATGGGAGAGGATAACTATGCTTTTGACTCGGATGGCAAATGTAAGAAGTTTATTCTTCAGTCACCTCCTTACGTTATAAAGCATGTAAAATAGGTGGTGGGTGGCCTAAATGAAGCAAGTAGTCTACAGAATACAAAGCAAATAGTCTGTGGAATAAATAGAGTTATGTGGTACCTGCTGTTATAGGTACACTGCCTCCAAAACAACTTTTCTGTAAAAAACTACATATAACAATCCCTACTCATGGATAATCTTTACAGGTCAACTAAACAAGTTCAAGGTAGCTACACAGCTAACTTCTACACTCAGTGCTTTGTTGCACAAGTAAAAGGCTTTTATTGAACAAAAAAAAGTAAAACGTGCTGTCTTGCATAGTTTCTTCCAGCAAACACTCATATTTGTAGTCTTACATATGTTAGGCAGAATTCTTATGAGCTCATTCTAAGTGAAGATCTGCATTCCCTCTTCTCATTAGAGCTTGTCCTCCCTTTTTTCATTTTTCCTTTGCAATGTGCATTTTTCCATTTTGTCAGTCCAACTGCAGCAAGAGTCAAGGAGAAACATGAAGAGCAACTACTAAATATTTTGAGTTCTGTTTTTGTGACCTGAGAAAAGCAAACAAAAAAAGAGGGTGTTAAAGATTTATACAGATCATAAAATAAAAAGGAAAGCAAAACAGTAGTCTGTAATGGAAGCTAAATTGCAATACAGATAAAGGGGATATGTCCAGTTTCTGGGACAGAAAACTTTTCATCTCTTCCAGAAACTCACTTTCAAATCCCAGGTTGCTTAGACTTACGTTGCTGGTTTGAGGAGTTCTTTTTGTCAGCTAGTTTGTTTTACACACTTGTTGCTTTTAATTGTTATGAGATTTTGGCAGAAGACTATCTACTGGCAAAAGACTATTCTTCTTTTGACAGTTGGGGGTTTTTTTTTAGCCTATCAAGTAAGTTTGCCTCCAGTTTCTCAGTTTCCTTGGAAACACACTCTGTTTTCTGTTTAATGTAAGGAGCAGGTTGTTGAAGTGCTACAGCACCTTTCCCACAGCAGATAAAGCTTTAGAACATCACTGGCATTCTGCTGCTTGATCTCATCTCCTGTGAGGTTTGTTTCAATAACCACCTTTTGTACAAATTAGGTAGGATTAGCCCTCTCTGGATCAACTGTTGAACACCAGAGCTGTAAGTGCAGGCAAGGGACAGATTTATTCGGGAGCTTATTGAGTACAATTTTTCATCACTTAACTCTCACAGATCTTCTTCCTTGTGTGTTCTCAAAATAACAGTACACACTAAAATTCTTGTCAATGTTTTTCAGCTTTTCACTGAGTCTCTGCTTTTTTTTTTCCAAGTTGTAAAATTTCTTTTTTAAATGCCTTAATTCCTCTTTCAAAAGTTTTTTAAGCATTCAAAGATAACTATGGCTTTTCCTCTTTTGAGTTAATGAATTCTTTCATCTTTCTACATTCCTTTCTTTTCTATGAAAATCATATTCTGTCCTCTTTTTCTACTTTTGCAGTTCTCACAGTGTGAACTGTTACTCATCTATTTCTTTCTTTTAAAATTCTTTCTTTCTAAATTCTTCTGTTTAAAAACTGCTGGCCCCCAGGAGCTGGCCTGAAATTCCTTGCACTCTTGAATAGCATTGATATATTCTTGTTTCCCTCTTCAAATTCATGGATCAGGGATTCTTCACATTTGGAGAGTGCTTGTTTTGCTCTCTAAATTCATGACTCAGAGAGCTTTCTCACCGCCCTCTTGTTTCTTCCATTTTCCTCCCACTAGCCATTTCCTTAATTTCTTGGAAAACATTATGCATTACCAGCCTATACAGAAAGCTTCCTCTATACCTTAACTTTTCTGATAAACCTTGAAGAATCTTCCAGGAATGGTTTCAAACCACTACTGTTGTTACCTGCTGCCAAACTTCAAAAAAACAGATGTTTCTTCTTTCTTCACAAAAGAAAGGTTTTTTAACACCAAGTGATTATTTGTAATACTAGTTTTACAAATGAGAACTTTCCTGGAAAATGTCTAGGATTGTTGAGATACATGTGCCCTTACTGAAATAGTATTTTTTTTTACCATCCCCAAGTAACAGGGAGCAAAATACAACCAATAGAGTAATTGTTAACTAAAGCCAAATAAAGTTATCTTATTAACCCCAAAAAGGGGATGTCATCAGCTGTTCCCTCAGTCCCAAACTCAGACTGTTTCCATCTAACATTGTGTTCTTGGGAAATGCAAAACCCTGGAGGTAATGGAAAAGCCTTCTTCCCTTGGGTAGAAAAATGATAGAGGCAAAATTTTTGGTTGCAGCAACTTTGTACTCTCTGTGAATTGTGATGCAAACTTCTCTGTGCCTGCTCTGTGTGACAGCCCTGTGCATGCTCAGTGATGTGTCACTAGATGTGAAGAAAGGAAGGCAGTGCTTGAAATGCAAACCATGGTTCTGAACTTAATGTTGAACTGGCAAATGCATCGTAATTGAGCAAAGTGCATATGCTCAGTGCCCTTAGGTTATCCAAATTGTTCCGTAGGTCTAAAACTAGCTCTTTATTCATTATCATCTCAAGTGATGTACAGCAAATATTTTCTCCATCAGACTTTCTGATGACACTGGGGCCTCTGACAACACAAACTGTGCTGGTGCTTTATTATGTCTTTCACTACCTCTTTTGGAAGGGGGCTAAATCCAGACCTTTTCTGGGGTCTAAGGAATTTTCCTACAACATAATTATGTCTTGTAGTATGATTCCATTCCTCTAAGCTGTGGCTCTGTCGACTATGTTGCAAGAGTAGAGATTGGTGTGACAAGTTCATCCTGCCCTCCAAGACCACAACTGCCCCTCTTCCACAGGATGTGAAGTCTCTATGAGTTGTTGGCAGGCAAGACTGAAGAGCTACCACTCCTCCTTTCAGGGAGCATGCGTGGAGTGACATTACAGTAGTATCCTCAATGAGACAGTGCCCAAGACAACTAGCTGAATATTAGCAAACAGTTTGAAATGGAAATGACTTTTGGCAAATGTCCTGAATAAGGTTTTTAGTGTAAATCACATCCTGGGTATATGTACTAGTGGGAATAAGATGTTTATAACACAGGAATTATCAGGTTCCATTGGCATTCTAGAGTTTATATTTCACATGTCTGCAGAAGATTATGCACTTTAATAATAATCATTAACTAGACTGTACCTTTATTTTCCCTAACAGGTAACAGCTTCAAGAAATCAGAGTAAGTCATGTACATGAATGGAACAATCAATATTTTTAGGAATATTCAAAGAAGTTAATGTCAGCTGTTCAAATTGACGGAAATAATTTTTTTTAAAAAAAATATTCTCTCTAGCAGTTGAACTGCCTTATTTGATACAACTGGAACAGGTAGACCAAAGCAGTCCTAGAAACCTTTAAAAACTTAAATGCCAGCAATATGATCTTCCTTCTGAAAATGTTTTTGATATTCAAATTTGTCTTTCTTCTGTGCTTTTAGTTTGAGAAATTACTTTTTCAGGAATTTTAATCAATCTTGATTAATTTATCTTAAAGTTTAACTGTGGTATTTTAAAACAAAAGGAATAATCTCAGATATGAAGGTTTAAATGTAGAATTCTGGATAGTTAAAAGCTGGGATGATTTAGAGAATCTGACCTTCCGCTATTATCAGAGATCTGATTGCGATTAAGAGCCTCCTCCTTCCTAGACCTTTGGACAACTCTGGAGCAGGCTGGACAACCTAATGCTATAATTTGAGCCAGCTCTTTCTGACACAGTGTACCCAGTCTGGGAGCTACCCCTAGAATAGGGTAACTGGAGCATCGCTTTTCTCGTCAGGTTGCCCATCTAAGAAAGTCCCAGCCCAATATTAAAGGTCTACCTTTCCACCTTGAAACCCAAGTTATGCTGGACTTTCTCATGTAACACACATATGATCCTACATACCTGAAGGAAAGCTTCCTTTAGGCTTTCTAGGATCTGGTTTCTGAAAACATTTTATGATAAATATAGATTGAATTAATTTGCTTCATTAAAAACCAAACCAAAACAACCCACCACAAACAGAATATCCCTACTCATTCATCATTGAATGTACACACCTGATGATGATTCCTTGCTAGGTATAGATCCCATCCATACTAGTGCAGTCACTCCCTTGGATTTTAACTGATCACACATAATGTGAGCACTGAGATAAAAGCCACCCATGTGGTGAAAGATTCTACTGCACTTTGGCAATGTGAATATTCAGGCAATACAATAATATAGGAAGGAATGGGAACAGGAACTTTCCCTGTCCTAAAGGAAGGATTAACCAGCAATTTGGGTAGTAGGTTTTTCTTTAGCTGTCCTCAAAGGACCCACAATCCACATTATAGCAACAGTGTTTTGAGGAGCTGCTTATGGAACAAAGTATAAACCTTTAGACAATTTTAACCTAACCTCCATTCTAGTCCCTGTCTAAAATTTAAAAGAACAATCAAATCACTGGTTCCAGAGAAATCTGAAAAAAACAGCTTGTCTCTTAAAATTCTGGGCAGAATGTCTAAAATAAAATGTCATTTCAGAGAAGTAACCAAGAGAGTAAAAGTAATAATGTAAAATCTTATCCTTTTTTCCAGAAATTTCTATGCATATGAAGAACCTTTTGTAGAGAAGAAAAGTGAAAAGTGAGTTAAGTTCAATTCTTTATATTTTGCATATAGAACAAAATAAGTACTAAACTACACGTTTATAATTTTATGTTTTCTGTTGTTGAAGGTCGTCAGAGAAGAAAGAGAAGAGTGCTCGTGTTGGCTTCTTTCAGCTGGTAATGAAAGCAATATCTGTAAATATTTTATGTGTATTGTGCTGCTGAATAAGTGACAATAACCAATGAGGTTGTTTTGGGGTATAGCTGTGACTAAGCCAGACTTTTAAGGATGAAATCTTTTGGCCTGAAATTGTACCAATAAAATTCAATGGGAATTCAATAGAACCCCTTGTCATCTTGTCAGTTTGGTGTCAAAATCATCTCTTACAAACACATTATATTTAAGCTACAGGTAGATATGTGTAAATGAGGTAAGATGCACAGCAGGGATCTAGGTGACCTTGGTTCATTCTTATTTCTGCCAAAATTTTCTGTGTGATATTTGGCAGATAATTTAGCTCCCTCATAATTGTGCCACAGATTTTAGAAGATTTGGTAGCAATGGAAACTTGTGGATGCACAATACCATGTGGTATTGTGTTACACCTAGCTTTTGATATAATTCCATAGGGTGCATCTAAATTTTAAAATTAATGTAGTCAAGAGTTGTCCAACCCAGCAGCATTTGGCTATGAGGTCTTACTATTTCTGTTTTGCACATAGTCCAGGCAGTTAGCCTGTAATATGTCCAAACTGATATGGTCCTGGCTGCAGTACTGGGCTAGTGCAGTAGCATCCCTTGCACTGTATGTGGCTTAGTACCTCAGCTCCTGGTTGGGTAGAGAGAACTGTCTGTCCCCACAGAGGGCAAGCAGAGGGGTTTCAATTCTGTAGCCTGTTTTGCAGAAATATTTAACTCCTAAAGTGCTGTTGGTAAACACAGTATGTTTGCTTCAGGTGTGCTGAGAGATCAGATATCACCTATCTGTGCGTTTTCTGTGTGCTTTTTTAAAATCAAGGGAATTCCTAGACTTCTTATGAGCAAGGTTTATAAAACAGTGGTAGTGTTACAATTTCTGACTTCTGACTTTTTTTTTCTTTTTTTTGTAGAAAACCCTTTTATTTATTTCTCTTTTGTGTTAACTTGGTTTTCCCTGTATTTTGTCTTTGCCCTAATGTCCCTTTTCCATATGTACTGCAAATTCCTACCCTTTCTTCTCTTAGACACATAGCACCTACAGAACCTGGACAGGTTCTTCAGCAGGCTATGATTCCTCTTCACACTTCTATTTCAAAATGTGTAGCCTTTGATACTGATATTCTATACAGACAGTTTAATCTATATATTTGCACCTGACTTCACCCTGTGAATCAGACTTCACACAATCTTGGCAAAGGTAACCTATATCACTGTATCTTTGCTGGGCTACCTATGTGAAAGCTCTTGGCCCATAGCAAATGTAAGGAGGACTTGGCTCAGTCATTTTTTTACCGCATTCTGTCATATTTCTATAAATTGCTCCCAGATTAGGAGCCAAAGCACAACTGCCTGGCTCAGCCAATTAATTTTAGAATATTAACTGTGAGGACTTGCTCTGAGATGTTTAGTTGGTTTTCTTCCACAGTTTCTCAGACTTTTGAGAAATTGGCTAACTCTATTCAGAGGATCTACATAATGCCCTAAGGCTTTTTCCTCCCTTTGCTCTCTCTCTATTCCCACAGGAAATATGCAAAGCAGACTATATATATGAATTATAGTTACTATTCTTCATCTATTAGCTACTTTCTGGAATGATGATAATGTGGAATGATATTGAGCTATTAATGTTATATGATAATACATTCGTTCCCGTGTTAAAAGGAAGCTCATAATAATTTATGAGGCTGTAATCACAGATGTAATTAGATTAGATTGGACAGAGAGATTTGTCTTCTTTCTATATTGAAAATAATTCTGAAATTTAAAGAGAATGTTTTTTTCATCTGATCCACCTAATTAATGATTTATCATTGTACAACCAGTATGAAGACTGCCTCACAGCAGAGACCGTATTTTTCTTCTCTCTTTAGTTTCGATTTTCGTCATCTATGGAGATTTTAATGATGGTTGCTGGTAGTTTCTGTGCTATTGTTCATGGAGTAGCCCAACCTGCTGTGTTGCTTGTATTTGGTGCTATGGCAGACACATTTATTGAATATGACATTGAAATGCAAGAGCTGAAAAACCCAAACAAGACATGTGTAAATAACACTGTAGTGTGGATTAATGGTACTATTCATCAGAATGAAAAGAATGCCACAATAAGATGTGGGTAAGTAATGGATGTGTTTGTTTCTTTCCCATTGTTATCGTAGCTTTTCAGAAAACACATTGCAATTGAAGGTCCTGTTCAGCCTCTAAATCTTACATTTTCTGTTCATAAGGTAGAAAAAAGGCATGGTTCTTGTTACATAGCCCTGTTTCTGAGCTGGAGATATTATCTGGAGAAACAGGTCAGCTTCTTGGGTCTTGGTCTTTCAGTTATAGATGTTAGCAACAATAATCTTTGATCATGATTGTTCTGATAACAGATATATGTGTTACATATCTGAGGTCATTAATCTATTTTCTCTGATTACACTGTAGGTAATAATGACTTCTGGTGATTGCAGTTAGGACTTAGTTACCTACAGGTGCCTGCTGACTTCTGAGCAAGTTAGCAAAACTTTTGTCACTGAAAGAAATGAGCATTTCTAGAATGCAATTCATCTTAGCTTATGGGGGATGTCTGAGGCAGATCAAAAGAACTGCCCCATATGATTTCCTGTTTCTTTCCATTGTCAGAGGTCAGGTCAGGTGCATAGTGTTCCCTTTTGGCTTAAATTTTCAGTGTACAAAATTTGGAGTAAATGAAATAGTATTTACTGTATTACTGTACATCTGCAGGATGTTTCTAAAAAGTTGTCTAAAGGCATAACCTATAACAACCTCTTTCAAGGTAGTTTAAATGCAAAAGCAGCAGTTCAATGCCCTTCACTGATATTAGGAGTAATTTAGCACTCCTACTTGAGTAACAAAAATTATCATTTCAGCTTAGCAAGCTTATGGTACAAAGTATTATTTGAATTTACTTCAACAGCCTTCACTTCTCACCATAAAATGCAGTTGAAATCTGAATGTTACTAGCTGGTATCATTGCACAAAGCAAACACATTCAACAGCTAATGAAAGCTTTTTGGACAGCTCTTCCCTGAAACACTGTCTCCCCTGTGCATGCACTCTGGGGAGGTTTCCCAGAGATTGCAGGGCTGGTACAGGATGCCAGAGCAATTTTTGGTACCTGCCAGCTCCCTACCCCTGTGCAACAGGCAGAACAAGGAAACCAGCCACTAGCAATAGACTCAGTATTGGGAGACAATGCCACTGTTAGCAAAACAAGCAAAACAAAAGCAAAAACTGTTAGCAAACAAGCAAAACAGCAAAACAAGCTGACTTCCACCTGACCTGACTCTGTTGAGGAAACACCAGATTAGAAATCTGTGAGAAATTTAAAACAGTATTACTCACTTTTTTTCTTTTTTCAGGCTGCTGGACATTGAACAGGAAATGACCAAGTTTGCAGGATACTATGCAGGAATTGGTTGTGCCATACTTGTGTTAGGATACCTCCAAGTCAGTATTTTGTTTTCTATTTTGATTTCAAAGTTGAAATCACTAAATAATTAAGTTTATGAAAAATATGTTAGTTTTGACTGCTTAGCTAATTATTTGAGCAGAACAGATGCTTTCAGTTCTCATTGTGTTGTTGAAATATGTTAGCTCTGGCAGTCTGAGAGCTCCTTGGATTTGTGCATGCATACCTTTGTAAAAGGATGTATTCTACCCACACCACAAGCAATACTTGCTCAAGTGTGGCTACTATGGAATCCACATGCCCTTCAAAAAAACAGCTGAAGGGCAAGCAGATTCCCAGTAGGCATCTCAGCTATATTGAGCCTTGTTTCTATTACAGAGATATTACAGAGCAATACTAGTGTAAAACTAATGGGGTGGAGAACAATCGTACCCTACATACTCTGTAGTAATTGTTCAGTCCTTATGACTGAAGTGAATAAAACCTTGGATGATTCCTGCATAGTCTGCTGAAGAGTCCATGGCTTTTGAAGCTTTTTATAGTAGCAAAAATAATTTGTCAATCTCCTTCCTGAAAACTAGCCAAGAATTTTGCTGAAGTAGGATAGCTGCCATCTCTATATTACTTACAGTTGTAGATGGCAAAAATATTGTCCATATGGCATTCATGTAACAGCATAAGTAATTTAACTTGCCTCTCCTCTCATCCTATCAAAACTGAGACAAATGCTTGATCCAGAGGCTGTGTAAAATTGTTGGATTATTTAAATATCGAAACAACTATTATGTCTATTTTGCCAGAATGTATTTTACCTGAATAGTAATTTTATGAATAGCTTTTCCTATTCTAGCCAAATTGCTTTTTCTGATTGGTTGGGAATAGAAAGACTTTTTGCTGCAATTTATCAGCTGCTTTGTGCTTTTCCCAGATCTGCTTTTGGGTTATGGCTGCAGCTCGTCAGATACAGAAAATCAGGAAAGCTTATTTCAGGCAAATAATGCGAATGGATATAGGCTGGTTTGACTGTACATCAGTAGGAGAACTGAACACCCGAATTTCTGAGTAAGTAATCTAAAAAACCCTTATGCTACAGCAAACATTTCGCAATTCATTCCAAACACTGCAGAGTGCCAGTAATCAGGCATTTGACAAAGACCTCTTTGTAGAAATTCAGCTATGCTCATGGGAGCGGCAACCAGACTGATTAGCTCCTCCATCTTTGAACTGAGTACCATAACTGTAAAACCACAATTATTTTCCCTTTTGTGCCTTGTCTGTCAGTAAATGTGTGTGTGTGAGGAGGGGGTTGGATGGGTTTTGGGGTAGGGTTTTTTTCCAGTTTGGCCTCTCCTCTCTTCTTGTGTGCCCAGTCCTTTCAGTGCACTGGCTGCCAGTGCACACGCCCTGAGTCTGAGTGTTGATTTGAACGCTCTCTCAATTCCCAGAAATGAAAATTACATTAGGGGCACACTTTGCTTTTCTTGGCTTTTAGAACGACAGAATGAGTCTTGCCTAATCTTCTGCTAAAGAAGACACAAGCACTTACCTTTAGAAAGGGACCCAAGGCAGCTGGAGAAAACTTCTTATTCTGGGTAAACATTTAGCCCTGAAAAAAGCAGAGTTTAAGGCTTGCTCCTTAGGCTACAGGCAGCTGTGGGGTGAATATACTGACTGTAGATGGCTTCCTGTTCTCTGTCATGCCTGCTTAATAGTCATGTCTGCAGAAGAATTTTCTGTAGTTGGAAGGGATTTTATTTGCCTTTACTCATTGGTTTCTATTACTTTCTGTGGTGTTCTTTTTATGAAGAATAAATGTCAAGCTTTAGTCCCTGGGAAGAATTTATTTGGAAAAAGTAGGAACTAAGCATATATTTGTCTAATAAATAACACTTAGTTCCTTTGTTTTTGAATAAGATTGTCCTGTGCCTACAAATCTTTCTGACTGCGAACATTCAACACAAGAAATATAAACATGTTCTTTTACTCAACACTCTTACAACAGACTACTGTAATTTCACTCGACTATTGATAAGGTTACAACTTTGCACTTTAAATCTCAAGGCCACTTGCTGCAATTTATTCCAGGAGTTCCCAATTGTTCTAATCTCAGAGGTTAGGTAGTAGCCAAGAGTGGCAGAAGTGTAAGGACTGTTTTGGTTTAAGACACTTTTTCTGTGCTAGCAATGCCTAAGAGAGAACAAATGAACTCTGAAACTGCCTAGAGGCCAAATGATGACACCTGCTGCATCACTGTCCTCCATGTGATGGAACTGTCATGTGTTCACACTGCCTCCAGTCATAAAATAGCCCTCCTTGATTTTCCCACCCTCCCTCTCATTTAGAGAACAATGTACCCTGTAGGGAGGAGAGAGGAACTGGGAGGTGGTGGTAGGTGAACTAGAAGAGAGTCAGAGACCTCCTCTCTTTTCCTGTCCCTTCAGCAGGGCAGTATGGAACATTCTCAGTGCCCCATGATGTGAGGAATGCTATATCAGCTATGCTGTTTTTCCTTTATCAGATAGCTGCATCCAGCTGGGATGTCTCTGCCCCATCCTTTGAATCCACTGGGACATAGTAATAAGAGACAGCTAGTGAATGAGTCTGCTGCCAGGACAACTTTTCCTGGGAAAGGACAGTATCTTCTCTGCAGCATTCATGCCTAGAAGCCTTCTCTATTGCAAAGGCATCAGGTTTTCTCATTGTAGTCCAGGGTCTTTGTATGGGGTGGTGGTGAAAGAATAGAGATGAGGAAGGGCCCTCTCCAGTGAAAAGCAACAAACAAAAATGTGGACAAGACCTCCAACACAAACACAAGTTATGCTCACCAGTCTTCTGTTGATTTTTGTTGTTGTTTTCCAGTGATGTTAACAAAATCAATGAGGCTATTGCTGACCAAGTAGCAGTCTTCATCCAGCGCATAACCACCTTTGTGTGTGGATTCCTTCTGGGATTTGTCAGTGGCTGGAAATTGACCTTGGTTATCATTGCAGTAAGCCCTCTGCTTGGGGTTGGAGCAGCTCTCTATGGCTTGGTAAGTGAATTGTGAAAGGTTCATGTTGAGCAATCATGAGCAGGCAAGATCATGCCAGAGAACTGTGAGGATTGGTGAAGTCAGTTACACCCCCTTAAAGTCAAGAGAGGCAGATTACGGTCACAGTAGCACTGAGTGAGGGGGAGGGATGGAGGGAGGAGTGTGGGCTTTGCTCCCACTTTGTTTATTCTGATTCCCAGAGTAATAAATCCTGCTTCTAAGATGAGAATGTAAGCATACCTTCCTGGGGGTCCTAGAGATCCTGGGGATGGGTATTACTGCTAAAATCAGAAGCTGGCCTTTACCTTCTCTATTACTACTTACCTGATTTAGATGGTTACAAGATAAAGGACTTGATTTCTCTATGTAAATCGGTGACTTTCTTGGGTGATAAGTTTCAGAGACATGAAATAGTTGAAAACAACTACTCAAACTTACCTCAAGCTGTCCCTGCTCCTGTAAGCTGCTGCACCTTCTTCCAGTTGTTCCTGTTCTGCTTCTTCATCCACTTCCTACAAACTCCCTGTCACTGTGCAGAGGAAGGACAGTGGAAAGGGAGACGGCAGGATCCTCTGCCTGCTCACCTCCTCTCCCACACTCAGCAGGGCTGGGTAATTCCTGCTCATCCTCTGCATTCTTGTTGCATTCAGCCCTCTGGCAATTTCATTTGGAGCAGCTGGCTATCATTTTGCTATCAAACCTCTAATGTAACTGTGACAAATTTCTTGTCTTCCAGCTCTCCTTCAGCACCTTGTGCTGACTGCAAGGAGAGGACATGAATAATGACTCGTATGAAGTGGGAGAGCAGAAGCTTGGCAGGGAATGAAATAAAACCCAAAATGTTTTTGCTTAATTTGCAATTTCTTTCTGACCTTATTCCCCTTTATTGTTATTTCCCCCTTTTCATTATTATTTCTCTGTACCCATCTCTTTCCAGTCATATGCCTACTGTTAAGTGTTTCCTCGTTATGAGCCTTTCCAGCCCAAGTCTTTGTTTTTTACCATGAAGAAAATAGACCTGGGGTCAATCTAGCCTGGCTTCCTGTCTTCAAAGGGGGCTAATAGATGCATGGGGTAGGGTATTTGAAGAGAGAAAGCAAAGAATGACACATTACACTTTCTAATGATAACTCATTCCCAAGTCAGTGTAGTATCTCGGTGTAGAATTGTACATGACCACATTTTCTTCCATTAATTTGAGCTTTTTTTTTTAGTAAGTAAATTCTTTAGAAGTAAATTTTTTTTGGCATCCAGTGTGCTCTGGGCTGCTGGGTAGGGACCTGTTTGCTGTCAGCCCAAGAAACAAAGCACAGTGGTGGGCAACATTTTTTTTATCCTCCCCCACCACTACAGTTACCTCTTCTTCCTGAAGCTGGGCTCTGCCACAGTGGCTAAAGGGCTGCTTTTGGCACTTTAGCTTCCCCTTCCTTGCACTATGCACATCCCTCAGCCTGCAATCTGCTTCTGCCCAGTTGGAGCAGAGAGAGGGAGGGAGGGAAAGCAGGAGTTGTCTGCTGCTTATTCTAGCTACCTGCAGCAGAGCTGCTGCAAAACATATGCTGCAAAGGTATATGCTCTAGTACTAGAAGACCTGAGTCTTTAAATGTGCAGCAAGCATGATAAAAGCCTGCTTGGAGTGCAGAAGGTGACCCTTGTGCACAGCAGCCAGCACAGAGTGACAGCCACCATTGCTTATCACTGTCCCTTTCTGTGCCTACAGTTCAGGGGTAACCAGCACTGCTTATGCTTTTGTAGGCTGTGGCAAAACTAACAGGCCGAGAATTAAAGGCTTATGCAAAAGCTGGAGCTGTGGCTGATGAAGTGCTCTCATCCATCAGAACAGTGGCTGCTTTTGGTGGGGAGAAGAAAGAAGTTGAAAGGTTTGTTTGAACAAACTGTCAGGTCTCTGATTTCTTTTTCCTGAAGCAATGTAATGCTGTAATACACATCAGAATCACAGCAATTAATCTCTGTATTCTACAACTATGACTACCTATTAGCTTTGAGACTTATATGCATGTATGTTTCAGAAATTTAGGTTTCAATTAATGTATGCAAAACTAATTTTATAATTCAGTCTACCAGTGAAATAAAGCATCAGCGATACTATCTTCAATTCATTCTTACTTGTAGGAACGCTCTGTCAAATTTTTCCCTAAACACTTATTTATCACTTTTGCACCACATTTGAAAACTTTGAGTACTTGTAAACTCAGTAGGAGAATTAGTTTCAGCAAGATGTGATTTGATGATGTTAAACTGCAAATTTCTCTTAAATTCTGTGAAAACATAACATGGCTGTAGGATGTCTTTGGGAATTTGGCCACATTCTCAAATCCTGTGTTACTCTGCTAAAACTACAAATCCCATGGTGAAGTATGTGCATTGAGTGTGGCTTTTCTTGTGCTTACTGCACTAGAACATACAAGGATTTAATGTTCTGGGAGCATTACTGGTTTCAGCAATGATCTCTCACTTCAGAGTCATTCTGTATCGACCTTATATGTGGACATTCTGCTGAGTCATCAAAGGTGCCACATTTTGTCAGTCTTTGCTCATTTAAAAAATTCTGTGAAATTGATTTAATCCCCTTTTATTTTTCTCTCTTTCTACAGATATGATAAGAACCTGGTGTTTGCTCAGCACTGGGGAATTCGAAAAGGAATAATAATGGGATTATTCACTGGCTACATGTGGTTTATAATTTTTCTAAGCTATGCATTAGCCTTCTGGTATGGCTCTAAACTTGTCCTTGAAGAAGAAGAGTATTCACCTGGCACTCTTCTGCAGGTACTCTTTTAAGCTTAATGCAACTTTTCTGGACTGTTCTTTAAAATAATAATTCAGGAACACATACCTGTTCTGTTATCTGGTGGCTGAATGACAACAAACATTATGTATGTCTTTCAAAGATCATTACTCAGTATATGTACAACACAGTTGGATAAGACAAAAAAAAAAGTCCATGTTTATTTTAAAGATTTTGAATATTACTTACTGTGATCAGAATAATGCTTTCAATTGACAGCCCACTATACAATTGTCAGAGGCCTGAAACTAGCTTTCCAAGATTGTGGGTCAGCATGGAGCTTCTGGTATGTTGGCTTCTCTGAAGAACTTATGATGAAAAACATTATGGCAAAGAGAAACCTAACCAAAGAAAGTCTTGTCATATCTAATCCCTCTCTCATGAACACTTTCTGTTCCTTTGAGAAATTATTTCCTCTTGTTTTGTTTTTACAGAGGACATGTAAACATGTATGCAGATAAAAACACAGCTGGCTGTGGCTGCTGCAGTGTATACAAAGTCTATGCAACCTGCATGGCACTCATGCATCCCCTTCTGCACCGAAGGTGCTTTAGGCACTGCTGGCCTCAAAGCAACAAAGCCAACATCCACAGATATTTTGGTTAGTTGCTTAAGCCAGTACTGCTCAAATAGCAGACTCCAGTCAAAAACCAAAACAACTTTTCCTGAACCATAGTAGGTTCTGGATATTCTGATGAGACATCTCTTTTTGCTCCTTCTCTGGCTCTTGTACACCCTGAGAGTTCCCTACCATTCACAGCATGCAGTGCAAAGCTTCCTTCTAAATGGAACTTGGCAAATTACCCTAAGAATATTGTAAACCCAAGTCATTCTGTTCAAGGAGGAAATCATTTCCACCTGCTCTCAACGCCAGTAGTTGATATGAGGTAGTGCTGTGAAAATCAAAGTGAGCAATTTCTTTGCCTTGCACATGATAACTGTAGTCCACTGCTTCCAAATGACAAATGGCAAACAGTGGGGAGCTACCCTGTAGCTGAAAAACTGTAGCTGTCAATGGAGAGACTCTCCCTTATGTTACCCTTCCTCTCAGTTTCCAGTCATCTTTCTTCCACTTTATGTTTACTATCACACACTCCTAGTTGGGCAGGGGGCAGGAGAGGGATTTTGTAGATACAGAACATTGAAATATGCTTTTTCTGCTCTCTCAAAAAGTCATGCATAGCCATACTGCATTGAGATAACACTAAGTATTGCCTTCCCTTCCTCTTCTGCCAGGTGTTCGTGATGGTCTCAGACAGGCATAGAACTTCCTTGCTTTGAGACTCATTCATGCAAGACAATTAGTTAGTGGTACAGCTGAGTATAAATATATGGCATGATCTCTACATCCCAACGTAGACATTTGCAGTGCACAGTATGTGTTCAGCAGATTCCTCCACTTTAGGGATATTCCCAGTAAACATCATGATGGTGCAAAGGAGAACTGACTCCTGTGCACTGGTATTTCTTTCTCAACAGTAGTGTTTCCCTTTACACTTCGCCCCATTTATGCTGAGTATTGCTTGTGTTGCATCCAAAAGCTTAGCTTGGTCCTTGATTGCTTCTTAGCAGAATTTTCAGGCCCAACTAGAGCAAAGGGTTAAATACCAGACATTTCATTACGTGCCTTCTCATGTGCAGGGAGAATGTTCAAACTATCACCCACAACAAAGCAACAAAATGGACCAAAAGCCTACACCAAAGATATTATCCAACCCTTATAATCTGTTCTGCCAAAGCACCTCTGTAACTGCAAAACTAAGAAGTAAAACAGAGTAAATTCTAGGAAAAAAACTGTCAAAAATTGTTAAAAAGCACACCCTGGCATGGCATCACTGAGAAGAATAAGCTATACTTAACAATGCAGCTTGCTCCTTTTTCTAGAAACAGACAATGAAATAAATTGCATCTATATGGTATGTAAGTGCTAAATAAGTCTTTACCTTCTTTATGTTCACCCCCTTCCAGTGTCCTGTTCTTTGAAGCCCCTGCCAGCATTTTCAGCCTTAGGCGATTCCTGTCTATATTTAAGAACTTTGATAAAAACCTTTCATAGGAAATGAAGCATTGGCAGCTCTTGGAAAATTCTGAACAATCACTTTTGGTATTTTAGTTTATATGCAGCAGTTTCACTTGCTTCTGATCTGCAAGGCCACATACCAAGGCTGAAAGAGTCCTCTGATATTCAGTACTCTTTATTTGCCTTTATTGCCTTTATTGTCTGTCAGTCTTTCTAGGAAGAGTGGATGCTGTGGCTCATTTTCTCTCATGTTGTCCTAGGCTTAGGCAAAAAGAGTATCCTGGAGCTTTCAGAAGAGGGTCATTAGTGAGTAATTCTTCATTTTGGTTCTTAGAAAAGGACTGGAAGAAGTGAGCACATTGAGTATGTGCTACCTGTAGAAACTGTCCACTCACACTGATAGAATAATCTCACCTCAAAAAGCTGCTTATCCAGTGTTGGTAGCAACCCTTACAGTTAATATCTCTGTGAGACAAGAGAAAAAATATTTTCTATAGCTGGTACTGCTTCCAAAAGTAAGTTTTGTGTTGTGGATGGGACAGGAACTGCAATATACAGAGGTTGTTATACAGTGTTTTAGGCTGATTTCTATTTTTGCTTACTGGTAAAAGGCATCCCCAAAATAATCTACTTCTTACCAACATTCTGTTTCAGACTTTGTTTCAAGGAACAGGCACCCAGTCAAACTGAGATGGCTTAAAAATACATCAGTGGCATCTCAGTAAATACCTAGATGCATACTTTTTTAGGCCAAGACAAATATAAGTTGATTTACTTCAGCCTCAGGCAGAGCAGTGAAAGACAGTGAAAACGCCTTCTAAAATGCATTTATTTGCTTTCTTGTTGGCTAATAATGCTCCAATAGTGAATAACTGCAGTTCAGCAGATGCATGAGAAGTCATTAAGCCACTGTGGTTTGGTTTGCTCATCTAAGCTGTAAACTGTAATAAAAATGTGATGTCATATTTTGTTAACTTCTTTTTCCACTTCTTCAGGTTTTCTTTGGTGTTTTAGTAGGAGCATTAAATCTTGGCCAGGCATCTCCCTGTCTGGAAGCCTTTGCCACTGGTCGTGGGGCTGCCACAAACATTTTTGAGACAATAGATAAAGTAAGTAACGCATTTCTAAGCTGTGTTACTTAGTAGTGGAAAAATAATTAAATAAACCTCAAGTTGTACTGGTTTCATCTAGTGTGTAAATGGGGAGACCCCACGGTAATTTATTGATGAGGATTTCTTTCTATAGCTTTATAAATTTAGTGGTTGGAAAAGTACTGTTGATTTCTGAAAGTTTGTATTGTTTCTGTTCACTGACAAGCTTTATTGTGCCAAAAGCTATGAAAACTCTTTAAAATGCTGCTTGACTTTTACAGAGCACATCAGGCTATGGTAATGCTAACAGACTTTTTAGTAACCCTTCAAACTTTAATAATGATAAAACAGATACACATCATAAGCTAAAGCTCTAAAATAAACTAAAAATAGAGACGAATTTGGGATATGTTTTTCTGAGAAAAAATTTAAAATCGTAAGGAGTTGGAACAGTAAGGATTAATCACAAAATTCAATATAAAGCTGAGTCACATAACCTCAGGGTAAAAAAAAGCAAACCAACGTCAGATTTCATCTGTCTAGAGAAAGGGTGACAAAATTAGATCCATCTGCTTGCTGCATTTGTAGATTTGTGATTAGACAGTGCAAGCACAGCTCTTGCCCTGGCACTAAACTTAGTCATATTGAGGTTCCTATTTGCAGGATGAGTGAAACTTCATAGATTAGAATCTGAATTTAAGTAAGTTATATTCCAAAAGATGAACCAAACTTACAGCTGTTCTTAACATCTTAGAATATACACATTTCTCATTGTAACTTGCAATCTGTTAGGCTATATAAAAAATCATGCACATTTCAATTATCGAACGTTGGTGTTGCTATAGCTGTAATTCATTGTCTGTATTCCATGCTTCAGAAATCTGTCTGTAGAAAATTTCATTTTGTTGTGGTTCCTCAAATTTCTGTTAGTTCTCTGCTCATGTCTAACAGTCCACAGTACCCAAGGCCTGGCCAAAAGTATGCAAGACCCAAAGCACTTCATAGGAAAACTTCAATATTTCAGCTCTTAGGACTGGCTGTGCAAGGTTGGATGTTTTAATTGCCAAGTGGTGAGGCTTGCAGATTCTCAGCAATGAACTGGTTGTTTGGTGTTTATGAGTGAGATAGTGTTGTTTTATCCCTGAGGAGCTGGCTAGGTTAGCTTAATCAAAGTGCCTCACTCAGTCAGCTACTCTGTTCCAGCAAAAACCGGCTGAGTGGCTGGCCATGGTATTTGCAGTTCTCTACAATGAGAAGAGGGTGCATCCTTCTTGTCTGTGCTACCCACCAGTGACATCACTCTGGCCCTCAATTCCATGTCCCTTGCCTGCTATCCCTGGGGCAGAACCTGCAGCTGGCTCTGTGCAGCCAAGTGCTGTTCAAACAGAAGTGCCATGGCTTTGTATGGTATTGGGAATATTTACCTACTGCAGCCCTGCTGACTGTTTAACAGCAAATAAATAACACAACACATTTTGTCCTAGAAACCCACCATTGACTGCATGTCAGAAGATGGCTACAAGCTGGATAAAGTACGAGGTGAAATTGAATTTCACAATGTAACATTCAATTATCCCTCCAGACCAGATGTAAAGGTAATTATTCATCACTCATCCTGGGAACACAAATATGATAAAGAAGCAAAACACCCTGGTTCTACTGCAATTTCTAGATTTTCAGTAGAGGTTGTTTTACAGAAGCCCAGATCCTTTGTTTAAAAACTGAATAATTCCTTTATTAAAGAGTTCTTCTGTTTACCATTCTGCTTATTTTACCATTCTGGCATATCTACTACCACATCAGCATATTCCTTGCTGATGAACATGAACTCCCAGTAATTTCAGCCAAATTCACCTGCTTACAGCTTCTCTTACAATACATGTTGCACTTGTATCAATGTGTGTGAGATAGAACACAAAGTAATAAACTGAATGGTGTGAGGGGATTTTATTAAACTCTTCCATTACCCTGGGATGCACCATGGGACCCATTAAAATGCTAGGAAAGGAAAAGGAGTGCAGGCTGTATATCCCACTATTTCTCTACTCTTGTGTTTGAATTGACAAATTCTTCTTGGAAAAGCATATTATTGGACAAGAAAATTAGTGCTCTTACTTCTAAAGACAGAAACACATGTGGTATCAGATTTTTCTGCAGAATTTCCCTGTTACATTCTTAATATTTATGCTTTAACATTCACAATATATGCACAGTGTTCTTTAAAGGGAATATAATTTACTAAGTTCTCTGGTGTTATTAATTTGGCTAGTTCTTAATGATGAACAACAGGAACAATGAAAGGTCAAAATCTGCCTGCCTGTTGTGGAAATGAGTGCTCTGCATCTACTGAGTCTTCAAACAGTGTAAAAATATGTGGCTTGCTTTATCCTCTTTCTTCATAGTACTTTTCTGAATTTTGTAAAATTACTTTGAATCTTTAAGATACAGAATATACTCACTTGCTTGTAGGACTGTGAGAGAATTAAAATAGATTCTGTTTCCTTTTCTTTTTCCTGTCCAGATTTTGGATAACCTTAATATGGTGATTAAAGCAGGAGAGACAACAGCTTTTGTTGGAGCTAGTGGAGCTGGAAAAAGTACAGCAATACAGCTCATCCAGCGTTTCTATGACCCCAAGGATGGCATGGTGAGTGTCATAGCCTAGAAGATGTTTCTCTGGCCCCAGGAACTTGAAAGAATGGCATGGTTACTTCTCCAATGCAGAAAGGAAGACGACTAACTTCTCTTTCATGTCTTCTTTTTTTTTTCCCAATTATTTTTTAAAGGAGTTAAATATCTTCCTGCACATTTCTTTTATAAGACCATGCTTAATAGTCTTACAAAAACAATTATGTGAAAGAGCAAATTGTTAGGAGAAAATAAAAATTCAGTGCTAAATCTGTGTAAAAACTATACCTATAGAAATGATAATTCAGGAGTGACAAATGTTTCTGGAAAACACGATATTGAACACTTAAACATTAACCTGTAATATTGCTTAAGTATATCCAATTACCTCTTGGTAATGGCTTGGCTAAGAATATGAATTACATCTATTCAAAATCTCACTCCATTTATGTGTTCCTATATCAAATAGGAACACATAATCACATGCATGTTGACCTGTATTTGAATATATAAAAGACAAAGAAACAAATTATTGTAAACATGTAATCATCACTTGCATGATTACTTTTCACCTGGTTTTATTTCTGAGGCCAAGCAGAAATGGGAAATGAAATCAAACAGCACAACTCCTAGAGCCAATACTACTGGCACTACTTTGCCACCTTCTGTGTCTGAAAGCTGATTTTTGTGCTGGTCATGGAAACACAGCATCACAGGCCTTTCACTTCCATTGTGTCTTTCTTTGTCTCCGAACTGGAGGGAGTAATCTTGCTGACTTTTTTCCTGGTTTTGTGTCCATGATCTAACTGGCTCCTGTAGGTTACCCTGGATGGCCATGACATTCGCTCCCTGAACATCCCGTGGCTGCGCTCCCAGATCGGCATCGTTGAGCAGGAGCCAGTGCTCTTTGCCACCACCATCGCAGAGAACATTCGCTACGGTCGCGATGAGGCCACCATGGAGGACATCATCACTGCAGCCAAACAGGCCAATGCTTACAATTTCATCATGGACTTACCACAGGTATGCTCTGCCTTGGAAAGTGTTTGGCAGAATTTGATTAAAAAAAGATAATCCTTTTGTCCTTTTTGTCCCTGTTAGCCTGGAGCAATTCGTGCTCAGGTGGAAGGGCAGAAGATTAATACAGACAGCAGGCAACAACCTTTCCTTTGACTACAGGTTACTTTGATCTTACTACATGTATGCCACCAAGTTACAAAACAAACAACCCCCCCTCTCCTCCCCCCCCCACCAAATACAGCCCAGAGAAGAATTAGCTCCTCAGGAATCATTTACACAACATTCAATATCATGGTAATGATCATAGCATGATTTAAAACTGTGTTTTCCATGCTATGGAGATGTGTTTCTGCTCAGGCCAAAAGCAATGTAGAGCCAAGCCTCTCACTAACCAGCATATGTTACTTGAGCTGTCTGTACTGATGCTCACATCCTCACTTCTTGTACAAGCTCTGTAAGCCAGCTGGAGGTTCCCTTTTCTCCAGTTTCTTCCTTAATGATGATGGGGCTTCAGTCACTCCTCCTTACAAAGCCCAAATTGGAAAGCACAGAGCTGTCTTCTTTTCTAGAATGTTATTTTGCCAAGTAGCTTGTGCAAATAACATTACAATAGTGAATGTTATTGACAGGATTCAAGTACCATTAACTAATGTTAGTACATTCTCTTTATCCTCCATCTATGCACTTCCAGGCTTCCAAGAAACTATTCACTAAAAGGCTGTTTAAAGGCACCTATTTATTTCATGGAAATGGAGGAATGAAAAAGATTTAGCTCTAAGTGAATATAATTATCCTGTCTCTCAATATGGCAGGCTATGTTTATTTAATTCTCTACCTGAACCTGATGCCACCAGAGTATGTTATCCATGAATCACAGACACAGTGTTCATGAGTCACAGGTCACCAGCAGACATGTCCAGCTCAGTGAAAATTTTGCTTGTGGGTCATCTGATGGGGAGTGGGTGGGTGATTCCTCTCCATTTCAGCTTTTGCTGATGTAGTTGTTTTGAGCTGAACCAGAACATCTCACCTTTTAAACCACTGCATACTTTTGGCATGGGGTTGGAAACTTGGTTCAGGCAAAATGATCCTATACATTATGAAGAAAGTTATTTCACCTGTTGTTCCTTGAATCTGCTGCACTAACAATGCTTTTATTTTTCAAATATAATAATTTATTTTAAGTCTACTCCAAGGACAACTCTGAGAGACATTTTAACAATATCTTCTCCAGAAGCTTGACAGGCTTTTTCTTATCAGTTTCATTTTCACTTTTTGCCTTCCCACAGCAATTTGACACTCATGTTGGAGAGGGTGGAAGCCAGCTGAGTGGAGGTCAAAAACAGAGGATAGCAATTGCTCGAGCTCTGGTGCGAAACCCCAAAATCCTGCTCCTGGATATGGCTACGTCAGCACTTGATAATGAAAGCGAAGCGATTGTCCAAGAAGCACTTCATAAGGTTTGCTGTAGTATAGCAAAAATCAGACTTGAAAGGGCAGAAATTATTTTTAATGCACTCTGCAGAGGGTGCTACTGAATTGCAACAAATCGGTAGGAAGCTTTTCTTAATAACTGTTTCATGTGTACAAGTAGAACCTTAATACTATTGATAGAGAATAACTTTTTCATACATTGGGATATCAAGAGAAATCTATAGCTTCCTTTGGCCAGAAACAGATGCTCCTCTGTGGGCTGTGCATGGAGCTAGTCAAAGTCAGCTCAACCCACTAGAAAGACTCCTTAACTCGACCAGCCTTTAGATTGCACAGCTGATTCGCAGCACTTCAGTGTGCAGTGCTGGGAGTGGGGCTGTTGTTGTCTCCTGCAGGCTCGCCTCGGCCGCACTGCCATCTCCATCGCTCACCGCCTGTCAGCCATCAAAGCTGCCGATGTCATCATCGGCTTTGAGCACGGCAGGGCTGTGGAGAGAGGAACTCACGAGGAGCTCCTGAAGAGGAAAGGGGTTTATTTCATGTTGGTGACATTGCAAAGCAAAGGAGACACAGCACCTAACACAGAAGAAACAGAAAGTGAGCATTTTGTTTTCTTTTAAAAAATTATGTAAAATCCCACACAATGCAATTTTTTTTTCTTTTAATAACGGCTAGTAGCTTCCTTTTTTCTTCTGCTTTTATGGCTGAATGTTATCATTCATAGAAGTAATACATTGATAGTCCTGGCCAAAGTGGTTTTGCTGCATTTGCACTGAACGACCTTTGTAATATAAGTCTGCCCTGAAACTTTAGTCCTGACCTGCAATATCCATCATTTTATAGCTCCACTGAGTGCCCAAAGTCCAGTTGTGCTGCATTTGGAATTCAGGCACATTACAGAGTATGCTGAAACCACCTTGTTTTGCTAGAAGCAGATTTTAATCAAAGCTTCTGGAAATTAAGGTGTTATAGAATGATCTGTTGTATTTTTGTGAAGCATACATTGAATATGATTATCTTGAAATAAGAGAGCAATTGCAGAGTTTAAATAGGTAAAAAGTCTTTAGCAGTCACATCCGAAGTGAGCTTGTCCTTGGGCTAATATTCAGTTAATTTCATCATGTCAAATACAAATATTAAACTTGTAAAACGTGTAGGTTGAGTAGCAAGGTTGTATTACACCCCTTGTCTTCTATGAAGTATTCCATTTATGACTTGGAGACATTGCACTTTTTTGCAGAGCCACAGTGTACTTAGGTTATATTCAATTTTAGCACTAATTGAAGAGCTCTATATACATTATTTTGCAGCAGCAGAGAGTAATGTGGTTGAGCCAAATCTTGAGGATGTCCAGTCATTCAGGAGGGGAAGCTATCGGGCCAGTTTGCGGTGAGTCTTAAAAATGGTTGTAAATCTCAATGTTTCCAGACTACTCTCAATGTTTCTACTTCATCCCACTATTCCAAAATCCCAGTAGTGCTAACAAATCACCTTTCTGTGTGCTGTGTAAAAGAGGGCTGAAGGGCTGCAAGCATTTTACTGAGATAGAGTTCACTTGGAAAGAAATAGCTTGAGTAATAATGTGGCTGATTGAAGTCCATGGATAAGTAGCAAGGTTCTTAATTTTGCTCGTTTCTATCTACAGTACCTTCTCTCCAGTTTTGATTACTGTGTCAATGTTCTTTTTTTGATATTACTAACATACAGCCGTATTTGTAATATCTAATGCACTTTCAGTACAGTCATTTGAAAAATTACTTGCTGTGCAATTACTTGAGAAATCAATGCAATCAATGCCAGGACATTTTTATTATGGCCTCTACTTGATGAAAGCTAAAGCATTTTACAGCCAGACTGTCTTGTTGCTAGACACGTACTATTTCTTCCAGGCAAGCCCATGTCAGGCATGTGCAAATGAATACATCTCCTACATTACAGAGTAATGCTTTGTCAGAGAGAGAGGAGGTTTGTTTCACATCCTGTTTTGCTGAACTGAATTACCGGTAGTGGTAACAGCGATTTGACTTGGTGTCTCAATAACTTGTGCAAATGTAGTTGGACACACCACAGTTTTACTTAACAAATACACAGTACATGGTACATCTGAGATGATGTCTGAGTAGTGTGAATGGAATATGATTTTGAAAAGTGTTTATCCCTGTTGGTGAGATATTTTCTTCCCAAGAAGTTGAGAGAACATATTAAAGAAAGAAAGTCTGTGGGATTCCTATTAATTGCTTCAGTGCATTCTGATTTAGTTGATATGAAAACTGTACCTGCTTTGCAAGCAATTATTGTTTTTCCTAAGCTGTGAAGAACAGACCATTTCTGTCCTCTTCACAGAGCTTCACTCCGGGAGCGCTCAAGATCGCAGCTCTCTAATGTGGTCCCTGACCCTCCCCTGTCTATTGGAGGAGATCCTGCAGAGTCTGCCTATCTTACGCCTTACGGAGAAGATGATGGAAAAGCAAGAAAGGTCAGGTCCAACAGTTTGCTATGAAATTTTCAACTGAATGGGTTATATTACTTGTTAATTATCACCTGTAGCTATGTGCTTGTTGCTTAGGAGTTGTTGGCAGGTACATCTTCTTGGCTTGATCCTTTTCTCTATTTAAACAAAACCAAAGCTTCAATTCTCTCTCTGTAAACCCTAGGCTGCATTTTGATGGCTGTTATAAATATTGGTCCACATAAAATTTCTAGCGCAGAAATTTTGCTTTTTGCAATCTAGCTGTTGGTAAATTGATATATGTTGTAGATTTAGTTGAAAAACATGTATTCATAAAAGCTGAATTAAGTGACAAAAAGCAAACTGCTCAGTCTATGAAATGTAATTATTGGCCACTCAGTGATACAAATGGCATTGCTTCTTGTTCATTAAAGAGTAAATTCACTTTCATTTAAAAATCACCTGGAGACTCGAGCAGGGACACACCCTCACTGCAACCTAACCCAGAATCCTTTCGCTGTCAGTGTCCCCAAGCAATCAGAGGCATGGAAAATAAAGGTCAGAATGCCTTAAATCACACAGAATATGTAGGAATATGCTCAGTGGTTTATGAAGCTCCCTGCACCAATTTGCAAGGCTGCAGTTGTTCAGTGCAGAGAGCAGCAGTTAGAAGTTATTCTTGCTATTGCCAAGCCTATTCTGTGGATAAATAGAGGGCTTGAGTGCTGTCACTCTGGCACCAGCTCAGAAGAAAGAGAAAATACAAGATGTTTCCACCCACTCCTCCCTGCATATTTCCAGAAGACAGGTCTTCACAGTGTCTCTTTTGTCTGGTTGTTTCTAGTCATATGAATTGAGGGAGGTGAGCAGGGCTGAGCACACTAAGTGTTACACAAATTCTACACAAATCAAACTGCAGGGTAAATTATAATTTGATGATGAATATTCTGCCCTTACTGGGCATAATTATGGGAATTCAGCATATAGTCTGTGGATGTTTCACAGAAGGGAGGCATAATTGCATGTAAAAAGCCTGAATCCAGCTATCACTCTGAGATTTCTCTTGTTTTAATTATATCACATACCTGTTAATTTGATGCAGTCTGATCAGTGTGGTCACTCACAATACTTAAAATTAATATTTAACAGATCCAATGAGTGACACAAAAAGCTACTTGTGAGGAGGAAATTTAAGTTTTGGCACTGGTACTGCATCACACATTGTCTGGAGGCAGCTGAAAGGGAAAAGCCTGAGTTTCAGTGGCAAAAAATCTTAAACTGGTTGTAAATAATCTCTGCATCTGGAACAATTAGAGCTGCACAAGATATGAATCTCTTTCTTTTTCCTCAGGGATAGAAAAGGTTGTCATTTTTTTAACCCTCTTGTGACTCATTAGGGCCACAAAAGAGCTCCACACAGCAGCCATCCCTGCCCCTCCTGTCCAAAGCTAGAGCAGCTGTTTGGGCACAAGATGCTTAATTTAACAAACCAGGCTAACTATTTTATCTGATTGTCAAAGGGAGAGCATCACTGGGGAAATGCATTTACTTAATAAATCGAATCTGGTTTTTTTAGGAATCTGTTGTGGAGGAAGATGCCAAGCCTGTACCATTTACCAGAATTTTGAAATACAATGCCTCTGAGTGGCCATACCTGGTGGTTGGATCCCTGGCAGCAGCTGTGAATGGAGCTGTGAATCCACTCTATGCTTTGTTATTCAGTCAGATCCTTGGGGTATGTTATGGTAACATTTTAAAGTGTATTTTAGCTCTGAAGCAGAGGAGAGTGAATGTATGATGCACAACTTGACATGTTTTGGCAAATCTTTAGATCTTGTCAAGTAAATGGGGTTAGCCTTCTTGCCTATAAACAATTATTCAGTAGAGATATTTATATCACTGTCATCACACTATCATTAAAGCTCTTTGAAGGGGTAGGCTTATCAGCATTTGTCATGTGTTCTTCATTATCTCTTTTGTTCACTTTCCAGGAACTGTTGGGAATGGGTTTCTTTCTATACTTACATACAGTTTATTTTAGATGAGACAAAATGAACCTCACAAGCAGGTACAGTGGAGAGAGACACATGCAAAGGTCCTTCTCTGAAGAATTATATTGTACAGACTTAGGCAAGCCTTTGAGAAAGCTTTGGATCAGATCTAAAAAATACTTCACTTTTTTGTTTGCACATTTCAGGCACCTCATTGCTACCTTCTCCCTGCAGAATACCCAGGGAGAGGTAGATAATTGTAACTGGGTTCACTGCTACCAGCAAAGACTTGCATCAAGAGGTTTGGAAGCAGGAAGTAGAAATATGCTTTAAACCTTAACATTCACTAAAGGATACAATATTATCAAAATCCACACCCTCTCTTGAAACTTGTTTAGTTCAGCCATGAGTGTTTATTTCTTGAAAAACTTGCTGTGATACAAAGAGAATGCTTCCACTTTTGTATAAAAGCTTTCTGGGGAAATGCCTGCCAAGATGGTGGGAAACTGGAGGGCTGCCTGAACATACTCAGTGCTGCTCTAACTAATGCCTAAGAAAGTGTACTAAATTTTCAAGAATTAGGCTAGAGAAAACCAATCTGTTCATGCAGTATCTTTTTGAGTAAAGTAATGACACATTCACTGGGAGTAAAATGGGAATGCCACTGTTCTTTTGTGGTTTTGGTACCCATCTAAGGTAGGATAAAACTTGAGCTTCTCACACACTTGCTTGGGTCATGGTAGGTATACTGTGTGCAAAAATATATGCCCTAAAAGGTAGACAGATATTGGAGGTTGAAAACCTTACAGGCAGGGAAAAGTGAATGAATGAATGAATGAATGCCCCAGCATTTGAGCTACTGGTAGAAAAGGATTCTAAGAGCCGTGCCAGCAATCTTTCAAAAGAAAAGTTGACCTTTTGCTGTCTGTTTTTTTGGGGGAGTTGTTTTGGCATAGACATTTTTCTCTAGGAAGTTGCTCAGGACTTTGAATCACATTCACTTGCAGTTTGACATTTGCTAAGTAGGATCCCAGGAGAAGGAGAGTTAAAGTTTTTCCAGGCCCCTGTTGATCCCCTTGGCAGCTTCTGCCCAGTGCACTTAGCCCTTAGGCATAGGTGTGCCACCTCCAAACACTTTCTGAGAGTCTAGACCTTGTGCCAAGGACTGTGGCTTTCACTAGACAGCATGTGAGACACTGCTATACACATTCCACAGTGAATTTAACCTTTGATTCCTTTGGAGGAAAGTCTTCTAGACCTTGAGAGGTCTGGGGCTGATGTCATCCTGCAAGGTGCTAAATACCTTCATTGCCAAGGATGAATTCCTAGTCTTGAAGGCCTCAGTCTATCAAAGAGAGGTGCAAGAAAAAACAAGCCATAATGAACATGAACAAAGTCCAATATCTGTGTTTCATTATTCATAAATTTAAAATATTTCTGCCTGGTGCCAAGGCAGTCAGGCAGATGGAATATACATCTGCTTTCAGATCTGTCCAGATATCTGCAATGTTGTTGTGTCAGACACGTGGGCTTGTATTCTGGGACAAATATGCTGGGGAAGTGAGGGAAAAATCCCCACAGCTATGAAGTGGAAGGATAAATTTAGCTAAGTCTGCCCTGAAAGTTTTCAGAAATTAGTCCCAAGAAGTCAGTGAAGAACTGGATATACTGTGTATGTACCTTTTGAACAAAGTTTTCAGTAGTTTCTTTTACTTTATGCTTGGGTTCTCCCTGTGGAATTGTCTCAACGTATGGATCCTTTCCAGTGAAACTCAGCTGAAGGATGTGGTCTTACTGCTATTGGGCATGGAGTCCATGGCTCCAGATAAAAGATAGTCCACACTAAAACTGCTGAGGCTTATATTATATGAACATAGACACTTTTGCAACAAATCTTTCTTTTTATAAACCTGCTGCTATTGTCCGTGCTGCATGTTACCATGATCAGTGTTATTTTTTAATCAAGATTAAAAGCATAACTTAGCATGTTATGATACCTGCGGAATGGGACAGATCAATTTTACAGGACAGATTTGTACAGGGTGAAAAAAATCCTTAGTTTGCAATACCAAGGTCTCTTCCTGATGATTGTTATCCCCATTTCCTTCTGCAGGACTATAAATTGTTTCTACTCTCAGTTTAGGGAGGGTATAAGCATGTACTTCAGCCCACTCTTTTCTTAAGCTCATTCTTTCTTGAATTTAAAACTTGCAAGATGAATCCCATGCTGACCAATAAATATCTTCATCAGAAATGCTCAAGGTGTGTTGCTCTCAGCCTTTATCTGGGCACCATGGAGAGCCTGGGTACAGGAACTGGGAAGGCTTTTCATAATGTATTCCTTGCATAGGAGAAAGCAGGAGAACCACTGAATTTCAGATAGGTAAACTGCTCTGAATGAAACAAATTGCTAAAGGATAAATTTGGACTACCTCTTCAGCAGCAACCAATAACATTGGCAGGTGATAAAAAAGACCGTATATTAAAAATGAAAATACCATGAAGATTGGTACTGAATGGGGTGGAGGTGCTCCACTTTAGGCAGTAAGGCTTTTTCTGAAGTGCCCAGCAGTAAGTTAACAGTTTGTATCCACACTCCTTCAGGAAAACAGTGGGTTCCTCTTGGAGCCTATCTAAGGCAATTACAGCATCTGTAAGCGTCGTGCAGGGAGTCACCCTGCGGTAAAATTATTTACCGACTTTATTTTGTACAAGCCAAAAAAGTTACAATTGGCACAGACCAGAGAGGAGGTGAGATGCTGCAGCACTGTTGCTTTGTTGCTCTGCTATTTATTGCATTGATATTCTCTGGTTATCATTGTTTACAGTGGGGTGGGGGGGAGTGGTTAATTATAACTAGGGATTGGCTACAAATAGAAATAGTGTGTCTGAACTTGTTGTTTAACAGGAGTAAAACCCATTCTGTTCTAACCCAGGCTCACCTTAGGAAAAATAAGGAATTGGACCTTTGCAGGGGGTGAAGGAGAACTCTGTGTTCTGGCTTTGATTCTAGGGCAGGTTTCTGCACTTGGCAATTGGGAGTCAAGAACAAACTTCACACACAGCAAAATTGACATTTCTATTTATTTCTTTTCCAAGACCTTCTCCATTCTTGATGAAGAAAACCAGAAAAACCAGATCAATGGTGTCTGTGTGCTCTTTGTCTTAGTCGGAGTTGTTTCATTTTTCACACAGTTTCTACAGGTAATAGCAGTCCAATACACATAATTTTGGGTTTGAACCCTTTCTTGGTGGGTATCTCTCTGTGTACAATCTTTGTATTTATTCTCATGCACCCCAGGGATACACCTTTGCCAAGTCTGGTGAGCTGCTTACAAGAAGGTTAAGGAAAATTGGTTTCCAGGCTATGCTGGGGCAAGACATTGGTTGGTTTGATGACCGGAAGAACAGCCCTGGTGCTTTGACTACAAGACTCGCAACAGATGCCTCCCAGGTCCAAGGGGTAAGACCTGGCATCCTATGAATCCTTTTACTATAAGCACTGATTGAAGGCCTAATTTGGTATGTTGTCTCAGAAATTAGCCACCATGCAACCAGCCAGATCAATGTACATCAGTTCTTGGTCAGCCAATTAAGCTATTTCTGTTTATCACAGACTGCCACCGTGGAACTAATAATAGTATATAGTATATCCTCAAAGTACAAATAGGGTCAAACAAGATCACGAAAATCAATAAAATAGCAACCAGCAATGGAATGGGAAGGAACACCCAATACAGAAGTTTGATTTTCTTTTTTTCTGGAGATGAATTAGCTTTTAGCCCCAGAGCTTAAGTATTTGTTTCAAAAACATGTCAAAATAGTATGTTAGTGACATTAATAACCATGTTTTCCAGTTTTCAGCATGGTATTGTGCATGTTGTGGCAATTTTGATTTAAACTGACAATCCACTTGAAAAACCAATCTGAAGTACTGGCTGGTGCTCCAGCTGGGAGTCCTGCAGCCAGTTTAAGTATTTGGGAAAGTGAAACATTAATGCCTGCATTGTGTTCCTTGCTGGCTAAGGGTTAAATCATGCTGAGCTATAAATGTTACCTATCTGAACTGATCCTTTGGTAGAAGTGAGTCAGATGCCATTTACAGCACTCCAATGCAAGCAATTTTCTAGCAATAAGGATGGAGATGTACAGATTTCTTTTGTTGCAAAAATTGTCATGTTTCAGCTTGACTGAAGATGGCAAGATAGTTTTAAAAGTTTAGAGGTTTCCAGTCAGCAGCAATTTCTACAGAATCAGAGAAAGCAGCTGCAAACCTCACAGGCACTTACAGGGCATCTTTTATTTGAAATAAATAAACTTGTAAACCACTGACTGAACGAACCATTTAATAGCCCTTTAAGGAAAATCTTAGTTCCAAGCACATGCAGAGCAGTGGGGCACAGCCATCCAACCCACAGCTTGCAAGGGCTGGGGGAGAACAGAGCTACCTGAGCAGCAGTGCCCTTCACCTTTCACTGCCTGACACAGACCTTGCTGCAGGTCAGGGGAGGAGTAGATGATGAGCATTTCATGCTGCCAAGTTCATATCCTGCGAATAAATTTGACTGAAAATCATCAAGGCTATCACATGTACATTTTTATTCTAATAAATAACAATGTAGTTCCTATTTAGGGTGCTGTTTACTGCTATGAAAGAAAATTACTTTGAGTAAATAAATCAAGTTTATTAAAAAGAATATTGTTGTTGAAGTATATAAGGACCAGATAAATGCATTCAATAAAGTTGATGTCAAAGCTGTATTTAATTTTTTCCTTAATAAAGGGATAGGCAGAAATACCGCTTTGTTTCATCCCTTTTCAGTGATGTTGCTTACTGATTTTAGCACAGCTGAGGCTTTGTTGGTAATAGCTAAGTTACAAAAGGGTCCTGTTGATTATTTATATCTAGATGGATAAATGTAGAGGCTAAACAATGTTTTCAGGTGAGTGATTCTCCAGGGAACCAGGGCAACTGATTTCAATACTTAGATTATCCTTCTCACAATCAGTAGAAACAATCTTCTGAATTCTCAATGGAAAATTTGGTGCATGAAAGGAATATTGGACATTTGCAGTCCTCCTCTTAATACAATTAATTGGAAGCAGTATATCCAAACAGGCTAAATTCCAGTGCAGTCAGTAGCTGTTAGTGCCTTATGTTATTTTAATATACAGTTTTCTAAATTTTTATAGGAAAATTTCTTATATTTGTTTTTGGAGTACAAGTCAATCATGTCTGTTTCTTTTCTTCAAAGGCAACTGGATCGCAGATAGGAATGATTGTCAATTCTGTTACTAACATTGGAGTGGCCATGATCATTGCTTTCTACTTCAGCTGGAAACTGAGTTTGGTAATCATGTGTTTCCTGCCATTTTTGGCTTTATCTGGAGCTGTGCAGGCTAAAATGCTGACGGGATTTGCCTCGCAGGACAAGAAAGCGCTGGAAACTGCTGGACAGGTAATGCTGTCTAAAGACTAATTTATATTTGCAGTCATGGGTAGATAAAAATCAGTCATTTGAGACCATCAGTAATCCAAATATCATGAAACTGGCAATGTTTTTTGAGTAAGTTGCAGTATTTCAGCTTGTCAAACTGTTGAAATACCATTGGGAACTCCCTAACTGCAAAAGCAGTTGCTGTATGGAATGTGACTGACCTTTGAAAAGTTATTGGACTGAAGTGGTACACACAGATCTCTCAGCAGTCTGGTTCACCTTCACTAGGTTTTATTTAAACACCCATTTGTTGGTGCCCTGTGATTATGCTGTCCTCAGCGGTGCTACTTGTTCCCCTAGAAGTGCTCACACCCAAGAATCTGGCACTGAACCACAAAGCAGTATGTGGCTTTTGGAGAGGACAACTGTTCATTCAGTGGGTTCTACTAGCTTAAGAATTACTCTCTTAGCCTTTCCCATCTTAAGAATTAGGACTTGATCAATTGCCCATATCCAGAATGGTTTAATTATTTACAAAAGTCATAAATCAAAATACTTCTCTACAAGGAGAGAAACTTCACTAATGAGTTAAGGCATCAGCTCTTCCTCAATAGAACCATCCAGAGGCTATGATGAAGAAGACACCTAATGCTTCAGCAGTTTTGGTGATGACTGATTGTGTCTGGTGTTATTTTCTAATTTATTTGCCAGCACTGCATCCAAATGCTTAAAACACTGAGTTCTTTCAAAGTGATTGCTCATCATTTACGCTAAACATGGAAAAGCTCAGTCTGCACAATCCAATTCACAGTACCTACTTATCTGCTCTTTCACACTGAATGATAGTGGAAGACATTGACTCTTAATTTTGGCCAGGAAAAGAAACCCCTGAAATTGGATATCTAATTATCTATATGCAGATGTTTTCCTACGTGCTGAAAACATTAATAATCAGTATATCACACTTGCTTCCCAAGTGTGATTATAAAGCTACTATCAAAGTCCAAGCAAACGACATCATTTTAAAACAATTTCTAAATAAATTTGCTTGAGATTAGATGGGTGAAATTAGGACCAAACAAGCTGTCAATTTACTTCTGTAGATCAAATTGTGGTGCCCTTTTTTTTGGGATATAAACCTGAATTCTGACTGGCAACAAATTACAGTATGAAGCCTACAATTAATTTAAGTTCCACAGAAGTTTCTGTGGGGATTATCTCATAATTTCCTGTGTTGCATTTTCCTATGTGCATAGGTAAGCATTTGCTTACTCTTTGCCTATGTACAAGGTAAAAATCCTGGAAATCGTGTCACTGATGATTTATATGTTCCATCTAATCAGCCTTTTGGACATAAGAGAGGGAGGGAGGGTGAGCAGGTGAGGAAACTTAATAAATTCAAGTGGGTTTAATTTATGAAACAGAAGTTGGGGATAGCATCCCTTTTAATTCTCTGACTATTGCTAAAAGTAACACAAAATAATTGAAATAAACATATTTAATTAATAAACCCACGCAGTCAAAGAAGTTCCTAAAACCATCTTTCCTTTTGTGGATGTCACATTTATTCACATTATGTGAAATAAGTCTCAAGTGAGAAGTATATGCCTGATTCCCTAGGAGTGCTTGCAGTAACAGCTCCAGTGGAGCAGCAGAGCATTGCTCTCGAGGATATCAATAGGTAATCGCTTGTAGGAACTGTTCTGTTTAGGCTGGCTGATGTTTGGGGCCAGTCTGTATCATGTCTGAATGAATTTGTATATTGTGTTGGTGTCCTGAGTTCATGAAAGAGCCATGAATTTTTGAGAGCACATGCTACATTTCTAAGTAAAAATTAAGAGCTTTTGCCCATTTTTTTTTCTCTTCCAGATTGCCAGTGAAGCTCTCTCTAACATCAGAACAGTAGCTGGAATAGGCAAAGAGCAAATGTTTATCAACAATTTTGAGAAGCACCTGGTTATGCCCTACAGAGCTGCAATCAAAAAAGCACATGTGTATGGACTCTGCTATGGCTTTGCCCAGAGCATTGTGTTCATTGCCAACTCTGTCTCGTACCGATACGGGGGCTTTCTCGTTGACACTGAAGGACTCCACTACAGCTTTGTGTTCAGGTGAGAGCCTGCCCAGAGACACAAACAGGTTTCCAAAAATTCTGGGTTCAGTGTGGTGTTCAGTCTCCTGATGGCTCCCCAAGAGTGACCATGTCTCACTTCCCCACAGGGTGATCTCTGCTATTGTCACCAGTGGAACTGCTTTGGGGAGAGCTTCTTCCTATACCCCAAACTATGCCAAAGCCAAAACGTCTGCTGCACGCTTTTTTCAACTGGTTGATCGGATTCCTAAAATCAGTGTTTACAGTGGAAAAGGGGAGAAATGGGTAAGAGTGGAGATGAGTAATTTGTGATGGCAGTCAGTTCAATACAGACATGGAAGCTGCACTAATGATTTACGAGTCAGTGAGGATCAATGCTTTAGAAGAAAGTTATGCTGATTGTAAAATTTGTATTTGTCTTTGCTCTTTTGGCAGCAAGTTCTGTACTAGACAGCGAGAGTAGTGTAAAGTTGGCCATTAGGAATTTGTCAGTGTAAAACTCCTATAAATAGGAATGGAACTATTTGAATGACTCACATGATTTCAAATTCTTATTTCTTGCTCTACAGTTTATGACAAACCTGACTATTGGTATTTTATAATGGAGGTTTTTCCATCCACATCAAACTAGTGGGATTTCATGAGGAGGCAAAGAATTGTTGTCAGACAAAATGAAAATGCTCAATTTCTGGTGAATTGAAAAGTCAAACCACAAAATTGAAATACAGTGTCTGTATTAAAATTAAAAACTTACCCATTTGCAAGGCAATGCTATTTTCAGTTGATGCCTCTGACCAGTGCCATGCAGTAAGTGTAAGCAGAAATAGTGTTATGACTAATAGGTTCATCTCTAGGACAGATACTCCAATATAGTTTTTTTTCCCCATTTCCAGGGATAATTTCACAAGCACAAATGTTGTATTTTAAACAAAAGATGCAAGAATGGATCTGAAGAAGAGTTATTTTGTATTTTACAATTCAGTGTTGAGCTCAAGCTCACTGTAACATCTTTCTTCCTTTTTTTTTTTTTTCCACAGGATGATTTCAAGGGAAGCATTGAATTTCTCAACTGTAAATTCACATACCCTTCTCGGCCTGATATTCAGGTCCTGAAAGGACTCTCTATATCTGTTAAGCCTGGACAGACTTTGGCATTTGTTGGAAGTAGTGGCTGTGGTAAGAGCACCAGTGTCCAGCTTCTGGAGCGTTTCTATGACCCTGAGAAAGGAAGTGTGGTAAGCAAAGAAAATTTGATTTCTGTGCTGTTGCTTTCAGCAATGCTCCAAGGGCCTACTGCCTGTGTCCTACTGTGCAGCCTAGAAGTGGTGGCACATACACGTGCAGGCACAGGCTTCAGCTTCTTCTCATAAGGACAGATGTAGACTATTTGGAAAATTCCCAAGTATTATCTCAGATGTATTCAGAAAAGATCAGAGAACTACAAGCCTCAGGTGCACCCTCATGCATTATGCAGACCATAGGCATTTGCCTTGGTAGCTTCTGTATGAAACATAAAAATGTGTGCTGTATGTTGTGAGTGCACAAGCAAAAATCAAGTCTGAATGGAGCAACAAAGAGCCTGGGACCTGCCTAGATTTAACTTCAGTTATTAAATTACTGATAGTTTAAAGAGATTTTGTATGTTTTCCTAAGGTAAATACCCATCTAGATCGATTTTCTCTTTCTCAGGAAAATATCTGTGTGGTGATCACTACGAAGGCAATAAAGCATGTGCCTCACCTTAAGCAATTAAATAGTTCTCTAGGACTTAAGGCTGAGTGAATGGTCTAGTGTTTGGCTGGATCAAAGCCATACCACAAAATACACATCATGCACAAAGGAGTCAAATATAAGCAATTCAACCTATCACATTAAATCAGTTGTGTTTGTGTTTTAGTGATATTGTTAAATAATTTCATTTTGCTATAAACTATTTGGGTGTTGCAGGCTGTTGTTTTGTAATGATGTTTCAAGTTTTTTCCCATTTCCTTGTAGTTAATAGATGGACATGACTCTAAGAACATAAATGTACAGTTTCTTAGATCAAAAATTGGAATAGTGTCGCAGGAGCCTGTGCTATTTGACTGCAGCATTGCTGATAATATCAAATATGGCAGTAACACAAAAGAGGCGACGATGGAAAAAGTCATAGAAGCGGCCCAGAAGGCTCAACTGCATGATTTTGTCATGTCTCTGCCTAATGTAAGTACCCATGAGGCCTTGGCTGCTCAGTGTTCATTGCAGTGGGAGTTGCTCCAAACCAGTTAAAGGTTGCTACACACATGCACCTTTTATTCCTTTTACAGCTGTAACAGTAGGAGCAGAGAGGGTGCTGTGACCATTCGTTGTGTTCTGAGAGTTTGGGTGTGAGTTACTACTGAATTCTTACATAGTAGGCAAATACATAAATCCTGTTCCCAGCTGTGGGAGATTTGCCTGAGTAGAGCAGATAGACAAAAATATTTGAAGCTGGCTGCTTATGTACACGTAAGAAGTATTTAAATGCACTGCAATAATATAAATATAAAAAGAACATATAAGGTATGAATACAATGTAGGCACAGAAACAAAGCACTTTTCTAGAAAGCCCTTAAATCTCTTTTATCTTCTTCTCCCAAATCCAGGGCAGGGAGAATTCTTTTTGCTTCAGACAACTCAGCCAACATCTTGCCGACACATTTTTCTTCCAGGCCCATCACTGTGCTGCCTGGGCCTCAGGGCCATGTGCAGACAAAGCATGGCTTGGATACCTCTTTGCAAACACATGTACTGCTCTACAGTGCTTCTGCATTCCCAGGTTCTCAAGGAGGCAGCAGTGGTCAGCATTCTTGCTTCTCTCTTTCTGCTCTTCCTTTACACTGTGTACTGGTGTGTTAACTTACACCTGAATAAAATGTTCCTTTTGTATGTTTTTCAGAAATATGAAACTAATGTTGGGGCTCAAGGATCCCAGCTGTCTCGTGGGCAAAAGCAACGCATTGCCATAGCAAGGGCCATCATACGAGACCCTAAAATTTTATTACTGGATGAAGCTACATCTGCCTTAGACACAGAAAGTGAAAAGGTAAATGCGCAGTGATAAGCAATAAGGGGAAGTTAACACAATGGCCTACAACACACAATACCTTTTCTGTTCTATAGATATTCCAGTGTACTCCACTACACAGTTGCATGTTATTCCCCATTGTGAATTCAGTACTTTCACCTTTAATGATCTTTCCAAAAATTGCAGAAGGCACAGCTGTAAGAAAAAGCAGCCAACTCCAAGGGCTCTTAAACTGCCCATGAGAGGCAGCACTTTTTCAGAAATGTGGGTATTAATTGTCTGGATTTCAAAGCATTCAGTTGGCATTTAGCATGTCAGCAGAGCAAAGGCTTAATTTCTACTGCTGTCTGTGTTTAGCTGTCCCTTGTTTGTACTGCTAGTGAACAGAGTTCATGGCCCAGCTAAGCACATCAGCATCAGAATGTCTGATTTAGCCTCATTGTCTCTTTTACAAGTGTTGCACAATATGGCTAATCAATGCAAAGCAATTGGGTTCCTGCAGCTCTGAGCCCTGTCCAGTTTGCCCATTTTCGCTCTGACACTTTGTCTGTTGCCTTTAGACCGTGCAGGCAGCGCTGGATAAGGCCAGAGAAGGGCGCACCTGCATCGTCATTGCCCACCGCCTGTCCACCATCCAGAACGCTGACATCATCGCTGTGATGTCACAAGGACTCATCATTGAAAGGGGCACTCATGATGAACTCATGGCCATGGAAGGAGCCTATTGGAAGCTTGTTACTACTGGAGCGCCCATTAGCTGAATTACTGAGATTTGAAATTTGAAATATTTCTGTAAGCAAATACTTGGGGTTAGCACCAACTACATGTATGTTGGTGCTCCATTGTGCTACAGAGTGCTCTACCATCCTGTGAGACCTGTGGAACCCTGAATGTATGTAGCTGTCTGCATCAAGCACACTTGTCCTGCACATGCAGGGGACTAAGCACAGGCTGATGCATTCAGGAAGTAGCTTATCCCACTAATAAGGGAAAGAAAGCCTGAAAATGGGAAATATCTTTTCTGGTGATCTGTGGAGTTGCCAGTACCTGCAGTCAGACTGCACAGTCCTGTCATGCCTCAACTAGCAATCAAAGAAGACTCTGATTCAGTGTTCTGGAAACCACCCCTTCTTTAGGTAAGCTGAGTGAGTGAAAACAGCCCCACAAATGATGCTGTACATCTGAAGGGGTCAAATCTGTCCTAACATTTGGTCTGCAGAGGATTACAGCAGAGTCCCTTCCTGTGCATACAGAACCCCCACTCTTTCACCCCATTGTACCGTACCACACACGTCAGAGGTGCTGTTGGGGGAGGCTGGGCTTCCCTTGTGTGCACCTGCAGCACTGACACAGCTGTGCCCCTTCAACAAACCAGTCAGTACTTACAAAACACCAGGCTCCACAAAGTAAGGAAAGTAATCAAGGTAAGGAACAGAAGCTGGTGAGGATCATTTCCTAGCCCACCACTCTCCACCTAACAGTCATCACTCTGATCAAAGCTGTCAAAAAGATTTCTGAATAGGAGTAAATGCCTTAGTTAAATTAATGTAAAATTCTGCAGTTAATCATCAGCTATGTAAACCACTTCTACTGAGACTGAGATGGATATGTTCTTTTTTTCAGAAAGCAAGATAATGATGAGTAAAGGTGGAAAAAATAGGCATAATTAGCTCTTTGTATTAAATAGAGTTGATAAACAGAGCAACAATGTATTCAGAAATGACAAAGGTCAGGAAGGAGCTTCTTTTGGGAGAAGCTTGTATCTGTCAGTTTATTATGAGATCTACTGCAGGTTTCACTGAAATATGTTATCAGTTATTGTCTGCAGCATAACAGGACTCTTTCCTTTAGGGACTGGGATCTTGGGGACAAAGCAGATAGAAAGTATAGATTAGAGTTTCAATATTTAAATGTTGATTTTAAACAATAGGTATTAACTGCAAAAATCATTCACTATGTCCTAAAATCTGCACCTGGGCTGGGGCAGGGTGAGAGGGAGCAGGTTTCCATTTACTTTACAAGAAGTGACACCACTTCTTATAAAATACTGCAACAGTACCAGTACTAGAATAGAGCTGTAAGGGTAAAAAGTTTATTAGGATACCTCCCTTAATTCCAAGCAGCAAAACCCAATTTCAACTTATGTACAACTGCATTAACAGAATTACTGCCACAAACCCTACTGAACTCACACAGCTGGCACTGAAATGGCTATTTTCCCAAGGAAGTCTCTATTTTAAACCTTAACTGAAAATTAAAAGAAAAAGCTGCATTATTGTCTTTAATCTTTTTAGCCTTTTTATGTTTCAGAGCAATAAGTAGCTTGATGACTCAGGACTGAAACTATTGACAGAGTGACTATCAATAACCTAGTGACTTACGTATATGATATTTAATTTATATTAGTATTATTAAAAGTAATGTTAGTATTATTTAAAATTACAATGACTATGTATACTTATTTCATAATTCCTTTTCCTAAAGGACAACACTTTTCTGACCCGAATTAAACCAATAAATTGTATTTTTTTACTGGCTCTTGTGCTCTAGCATTTCTTCTCTTACTCATCAACTAAGCACATGAGTATCTTGCAGCAGCCAGCAAGTATTTCTGTGTAATTGGATCATGTCTGTGACAAGGGTTTGCTGTTCAGGATGGAGCTGCTGAGAAGGCACTAGCCCCTGCCTGGACAGGAGCCTGCTGTCTCCCTGTAGGAGCACAGGGACATGGCCCAAGCTGGGTGGTACTGCTACAGCTCTTCCATGTAACATCATCCTGTTTTCAGGCAGCTAGGAAATACCGAGAGCTGAGTGTTGGGAAGTGTGCTACAACAGAATGCACTCACCATGTACACAAACAGCTGCACGTTCTTGGGTGCCACCTCCTGCCACTTTACTCCTGTGTGCTGTTGACAACCAGTTGATGATAAAGACCTCTGGTTCCTATGCAAAGGGACTGGATTGCAAGTGGCGCTACTGGGTGTGTCTGGGCACGAGCAGCAAGCCTTGATGGAATGCCCGGTGCAGAGCTGGACTGGCCTTGGTGCTGCAGCTGCCTCACAGGTAAGAAGTCCCAGCCCTGGGGCTTGGTGACAATCTTACCAAACCATTCCAAAGTCATTTGCTTACGTCTTTCAAGCTAGCCCTGAGTTGTTAGTCTTAACAGTAGATGGTGTCATTTGGTGTCTCCTGCTGTATGCTTTTCTGCATGGTCCATGGCAGCTGCATTTTTCCAACCACCCCATTCCTCTGGATAGGTAAAACCACTATTCTGGTTTGGGATAGCACCTGAGTAACTCCTCTGCAAATACATCCCATGCTCCACCTAGACTACTCTGGGTAGGAACAGCTTGTCTGGGCCCAGAGTCCTTCCACTAGGAAAGCTGAACAGGGAATGGGGAGGATAAAAAGATAAGCTGTATAGTAGCAGAAGTGTTAGGAACTGAATAGAATGACAACTTGTCAGCTAGTTTGTATGAGGATCAACAGACACCTTCACTTCATATAAGTCCTGGCTCATGAGAATCTTTCTGCAGAGATGGTAGTACTTTTGGAATAGCATTATCCCAGTTTGGGTATCTTTAAGTCAAGAATAAAAAATTAACTTTCCCCTGGGTTCCTACTAGTGGAAACAGAAGGATCAATCACATGCTTTCCAACCCCCTTATTACATAGGAAAACTTTAATTCAAAAGGTTTGTGGCCCAAACTAGGCTGCATAGTTAGCTCATCCCTTAAGTGTGTAAGTGCTGTATGTTCCAAATATTAACAATCTAAACATCATCAAAGGCCAGGTGAAATTACAGTTTGTATGTTTAACAATTTGAGCTCTTAATAAGGTCACACAGTCTATTTAAACAAGGATTTAACTGTAATTTTCAACTGCAATAAATTTACTAAAGCCTGAGTAAGGGACATGCAGGTTAATTTCACTGCAACAACTAAATGCCTGGCTCCTGATTTTCAATTCTAATTCTATCAAAATATCAAGATTATATCTTGACACTTGTTTATCCCACCACTCTGGAAAAGGCTAACTCTGTTTGAAGTTTTGGGAGCCCTCTTTGGAGATTCTTTAAGAAGTTGCACAAATCTCCACAGCACAACATTGCTGCTCAGAAAGTGTCTTATTTTATGGCCATTGCACTATCAGTTAATTTCTGAAGTTACTGGTAAAATGACAGTAAAATTTATTCAGGTTTCCCACCATTCTTTGTTTTAGTGATGTTTTAATAGCTGCAGAAAAAATAAGAGGTGGTTCAGACAGGAAGCTGTTCTGTGTCCTTTTCCCTGAAGCACTGAAGTTGCAGAATGAATTAATAGGATACTCCAAGCAAGGGAGCGAGAGCCCATGTCTTCCTACGTATCTGTACGGAGCTTAGAAGAATACTGCAGAAATACCAGCTGTCATTCTACATTTGTGGCTGTGTCTACCCCAAAAGAGGCACCAAGATTTTTTGTCAGTGCTGGGAAACAGAGACTCTAATGTGATTAGAAGCCTAGAAATCTGATGGCTACCCATAACTCCCAGCTTAAATTTGCCACTAAATCCAAATGCTGCTGTGAGAACCTTGGACAACTGTGCACAAAGAATCCCCTACTGCTGGCCAGGAGGAGACAGGAACAGAACAACAGCTCCACCAACCTGCCACTGTTCTGTGATGCCTCTTGTAGGTCATCTTGCTCATAGGGAATAACAAAGCACACAACAATTGAATACAGCTGTAATCTTTGTCATAACTGTCTTTGTTCTTCACTATTTGTGTCTAGTCACATTAGCTTAGAAATTTTGCTTAAGGAGCCACAAGTATAGAAAAGACTGGTTTCAGGTCAGCTGCTGTGGAAAAAAATGTTCAGAGAACCATTACAGAAGATATCAGGAGATGCACAAAGCAGAATACTCCTCAGACTGTTAAAAGCAGATGACTCATTTTCTTAAGTCAGGGTAGTCTTACTAGGCTCTTAATTAAAAATGCCTTGCTTCTGTAATTTGTATCTTGTTCATTCCCAAAGGCCAACACCGAACTATTCACCTTGTTTACCCAATTAAATAAGATCCTTTCAATTTCAATTATCTCCCACCTAACTGGAAGTCTAGAAGCAATATCATGTTTACATCTTCTATGCCTTATTGCTTTCAGATCATATATATGTAGTCCTCATTACCCATATTATAGCCTTACATACTAAGAGTTTATATATGTAGCTTGTACACTAATTATTATGGGATGGTATCAGCAACATATTGCTTAAAGATTGTCCACTGAAAGGGAACATACAACAATAGATGCCAAATAATGAACACAAATGAAAAGTACCCCCCCCTTTGCCTATTCAGAATATCCATTTTATATAGCAAATATATTTTCAACATATTAGTTACTTGTGTGCTTCGGTAAACAAAGCTGACAAGGATATAAACTTGAAATGACAGTCTGCAACCATATTTTCATAATATACACAACTACTAACAGTGATTCAGGCTTGTGACTGTTGATCTGAGAGAATTAGTAGAGAATTACCTTTACAATACACGAGCATGAACATTACTTTTGAGGTCATATACTGAGATAATTTCATTATTGACAACTTCATTTGTTGCTCTCTGTAGATGTACAGAACCCAAAGATTTTTCACACAATATTTATGCATTTTCACTATCAAAGATGTGATCTGTATCATTCATGGTTCATATGACCACTTTCAAAAGTAAAAATTACAAAAACCACACAGTAATGCAAAAATATATTCTACAGAGTCTAATGGAAATAAACTTTTTTTCTCATCTGACTTAATCAGAAGCTGGTTTGCTCAGGAAGCTCAATAAGTTAAATCTAAAGCCTAGTTTATAACTATGCTGGCCTTTTTCACAGTGCCTGGGTACAGCCATACAGTCGTAGGTGGTGTGATACTGTCACACCATTATGTAGCAGTTTAACACACAGTATCTATATATAAAAAAATGAAATATTGAGTATCACTATGTACAAGTGATGCTTGAAGCATCATCTAGCCAGAGATGGACAGAACTAAAAGACCACTATATAGCTAAAAAAAGCTGTTTGATTATACTTTAAAACCTTGTTATGACCCAGAGTATTGGGCCATTTCTAACCATACTGCAGTTGCAATATTTCTAGGAATAAAATCAGCAACTAATATTTCTGAGCTGCCACAGTCATTCTTGAGTGTACTGATTTTGGATGCACTGGTTACTTACCAGGAGTACATCAAAGATGCAGTGGCATCCCCTTGGCTAAAATGAGTTAGCAAAACCGCCTCTGCAAAGGTTCTTGAGCAGTTCACATCCATTCCCACATTTCTAACCATTTTGAAACTTTACCTAATTAAGTTTCTTTTCAGTTGTCCTCATTAACGAGTGGACACAGTACGGAACCAAGGCAACTACAGTCAGAGGCATAGCTGCGCTCTTACAAAAAGAGAGAATGTAGAACAAATACTCAGTATGAGTAGGTATCTTAACAAAATTATACAGCTGCAGCGTAGCTAAAGAAGCAGCTATACACAATATGCGGAAACTTATCTTGCAGCTATTTTTACCTTTGCAGCTCGTGATGAACATTTCAGAATTAATTCCAAGACCTAAACCAAAGAGTGCACCTAAGTTCCTCACCAGTCCAGCAAATGGAGTTGTGTCAATGTTTATCCAGTCTGGGTTGGCACACCACTTCTTGGCCTTTGGAACAGACCATAGCAAGTCAATATCAAGAAGCTTGAGGGATAGATAAAAGCCAAGGGCAAAGATGAAAAGAAACAAATTTGTCTTGATGTACATTCTCAAGCTTGCTGTCTGAATAGCAGGGGTATGCTCAAATGCTTCTGCCACAAGAATGCCTGCGGATTAGAAACTCAGTGTTACAGGGAACAACACACTCATACTTTGAAGAAGCATTTTCTACAGTGTCCCTGTAATTTTACTTTTGAAGACAGAAGAATATATCTGTGTATTTCATACCTGTGTGTGTGTATATATATGTATACACACATACACATACAAAATTTACCAGTTCTGCACTACATTACAAAACCTTTCCTCCCACTCAAAACTGCCACTTTGGGAAAAAAAAATTAAATACCAAGCACTACATGGCTTTTGATATGAGGCATACCTTAGGGCCTGACTGCATCTCCCAGATGACAACCTATCAAATATTAGATGTAAACTGGAACGTTCCTTTTCCAAAAGAGACCCTCACTCAAAGACTGGCTCCAGCAATGCAGAATTCAACACCAGTTCCCACACAGGCTTTGAGTGTTGAAGGAAAAGACACAGAGCACACCTATCTTCTCTTGTACTCATTTTACCCTGGTTGTGAAGAAGGAAAGCTGTTAGCCAGGGCTGCCCAGGCTGCATTGCATCCACAAAAGAGAACATGAGCAGGCAGCCCCTGCTCAATGCGCTGGTGACCCTCCCTAAAATCAGATAGATACTAGAGATACTGCTCATAGCTTGGACTCCCTGATTACCAATTTGAAATATGCTTAAGTAACTCTGAAAAAAGGTATTTTAGCATCTTAAATCATGCAGGGGAGTTTGTCCTGCTATTTACCTTTTGCTCTATTTTGCCCCAGGTCCCTGACCGTGTGTTGTCCACATTGCACACATGCTAGTTTGCACCTGGACACCATTTGAAGTGGCCCAAGTAGCTTCCTTCTGAGAGGAATAACTTCCTCTCCGATCTCTTCCACACAGGCAGCACAGTTAAAGACCAGATGCAGCCAGTACAATGCAGTCAGAGCTAGTCTGAGGCAGTGTGCACATAATACAGTCAGCATCAACTGGCATGTGGAAAAGGGCTCACTCCCTTCACTGTGTGAATTACATAGGCAGCAGGTACATTCTACCTTATGAGTTTTACCTTTACACTATTATCAAATCCCTGATTTTCCTGAGAGTGGACAGAACCACTGGGGCTACAAGATGAGTAGAACTATTAAAAATCTCTTGTTTTCTCTCAATTAAAAAAAAAAAAAAAGTTGCATATATATTACAAAGAAAAGAAAAAAATATCAGCATTACCAGCAAATACTCCAAGAACAACTTGATGAGGAAAATGTGTTGCTATGAATACTCTTGAGATGCACACACTGATCTGGATAATCCAAAAAATACTCCAGAGGAATGACCATGTTAGTCTAAGAGGGAAAAGGAAGTTGCTTAAAAATTAAGACAAGGTATTTCATCTACTTATTTACCCCAAGCCCCACCATGTGAGGCTCACGTTTTTACCAGGCAGAGGTTTACCAAGTAGAGCAGTTTAGAATCAGATTATTAAAAACTAGAAGTCAGTACTAAAAAATTATCAAGAGTGGTTACAGGAACAGACCCCAGAAGTTTCAGGTCCAAGAAACATCTGTGGTTTAAGTGATGAAAGTCATCAACCGCAGGGTAAATTAACACTAATACTTTAAACATATATTTCTCATCATGAAGTCATAGCAAAATGCAAAATCTCAATTATTTCATTACAAAATCCACATAGTGTGGGAACAACCTTGTTAGCCTTGGAAAGAACAGCCACCAAAGCAATTGCAAGACTTCCACACAGAGCTGAGCAACACATGCAAATTTTGTCAACATTATGTGCATTTGCTTTAAAATGGGCTAAGAAGGATGACCATCAAAGCAGCAAATTTATGTACAAACCAAAAAATCCAATACATAATGACAATTAATAGAATTAAAAATTTCCAGCACTGGAGATGTGACACAGCCTTTAATAGGATGGATTCAGAGATACTGCATACAACGTCTGTAAGTTGATAAACACCAACCTGTACAAACGGATAAATCCTCTTAATATACTTTTTCTTCAGCTGAAGTAGATAATAATAAAGGGGTTTTGGGTATTTTTACAAGATAGAACAGACTGTAAATATCTGTTTAAATTAAACCCATTATAAACACTGCATGTATATAAAGAAATATCTGAATATAGTGAGTTAGAATCATGGAAAGACACTGACCTGTGAAGGGTAACAGCTGATTTATCTTTCCATCTAACTGTGTAGCTAAGTGCTGCTGTGACCATTACATACCAAACGCAGGATGATCCCATAGCATGTCCAGATGGGCTTCCTAGTAAAAACAAAAAGGAAATATTCAGCTTAAGAATGATGACTGACATTTGTCATGCAGAAAATGTCTACTTGCAGTTAGTCAGGCATCTAATAATTTAGAAACAAAATGGCTAACGAAGGCTGAAAAAATATCAACTGCTTCTCAAAAGTTAATTTTTGCTATATGAATTTTTCAGAAGGTTCATCTACTGGGAATCTGTAATACTTGTCTGAAATCAAAAAGGTAACACCTTAATCATCTTATATTGGTGTGAGGAAGAATCTTGATTGGAAAACATAGTATTTTCCCATTACTTGGGTTTAAAAACAAATTTTAAAAAAGCATCTAGGGCTCTCTTAGAGCCATAGCACAGAATGTAGAATTTATATATGAGGATCATATGAGAGAAGTTTTGAATGAGCCTCTCCATAATTAAGGGGAGCAACAGAGATTTACCTCTTTGTAAGATTCTAAACTAAAGTGCCAGTGTAACTTCAGATAGCCTTTCCACACTGCCTTTTATCTGCTTCTGCAATTACCATGGTGTTAATGATTGTGTGCTGTGTCTCATTAGCACTATTACAAATCAGGCAATTAACATTTTGGGTAGTTTTGTAATAAATTGAGAAATATGTCTGAAGCATGATGGAAAAACTGTGTCTTTGTGCTTTAGTTTGATTAATCTTATAAATTTTAAGGTGCTGTACATATCAACTAGATTGAAAACAGATTATCAGTGAAAGTGGTACATGAAATGATACTGTAACATATCCAACAGTAGTCTATGACAGGGAACACTCATATAGAGAACAATGGTGATTTCTTTTTAGTCCAAGATATAATAATAGATGTGTAATTTGTTTTAATTTAAAAAAATTAATTGATTTTTCTGGAAACAATATGAAGCCACACAGAAGTTCCTACAACTGTGAAAATTAACAAGAAACAAGGTATGCTGGTATGATACAAGGGAAGTGATTCCTAAAATTACCCTGTACTTCCTTTCCCCTGTTCACCAGATTTACATTCAACAAATCAAAATAGGGAAAGAGGGAAAATTAGTTCACTGGAATCTGTAGTTCCTGGACCTTTACAGCTTGGCTTTCTGTGTAGACAAAAGAGAAGGGACGGGGTTATTTCACTGTCATAATAAATAATTTTGGTTTGAGAATGTGTTATGATCCAGCACTATCTAGTAGGGTGTGGAGTAAAAGAAAATTTCAGTGAAGTAGCAAAGCAGAAATGTCTAGCCAGGACAAGCACAATTATTTCTGACTCCCTGCATTCATTTTTGCTGTTCTGCTTGGTGGTACCTTTAGAGTCATTCTACCAGCTCTTTTGTTAATTTTCCTAACAGACGAGCACTCCTAAACCTCACAGCAGAACAAATGTCACTGATAAGGAAGCAGTAATGTTTTATGCCAGCATTGGAAAAGCTTGTCTTTGCTGTCATCTAGGAAAATGTCATGTAAGAATAATATTCCATAGATCTTCTGCAAATTACCTACTACAAACAGCATAAATTCCACCTTAAGGATTATGTTCTTAAAGCCTTACAAATAGCACAGAAAAAATGGCTGCAGGGTTTTAGTTCAGTTAATTTCAGAAGTACAAACCAAACTCAGGTCCTAGCCTGTTTGCCATGTAGTCATATGAACAGTTCCCTCAGCTTTCCCTTTTGCTGAGACAAGGAGTTTGGGCTTCAGGCTATCCTAGCAGTATTTGGATCTGCCTTTCTCATGTCTGTGGCTGCTTCTCTAATATTTTAATATAAATTTCTATTTAAAAAGCGTGTGAAGTACCATGTAAGCTCACACAATGGCTGTGTGCACATAACAGCTGCACTGACTGCACCTCCTCTTGCTAATGAGAAACAGGTCAGTGTCAGTGTTAATGGTCCAGGATAAGTCTGGAGGTGGGAGAAAATGTGGTCATTATAAGTGCAAAGAAGGAGTCAATATGACAGTTGTACCCACTGGACAGAAATAGGAATGACCTTTCAGAAAGAAAGTAACAAGAAGAAACGTCTTCTGGTTCAAGGAATCAAAATGAAACACGCTGACTGTCTCCTGAGCCAGGGCTTGGAACCATGCAGCACTGAACAGGCTCAGTTCTGAAGGCTTTTGATAAGATCTGAAGGACATGAATACTTTGCATTAGGTCCCAAATGAACTGACTTGAAAGAGACTGCAGATCACATAGAGACCAGGCATTATTAAACCCTGCCTCATACAAGGGCTTAAGCTTCACGTTCACAATTACAATGAGATGTAATGCAGGATATTGTTAACAAAATACAGCTATGCACACTGCTTGAAAGCTTTCAGTGGCATTGACAAGATGCAAAGCACATTAATTTCCACAGTCAGTATATTCTTGGACAGTGAATTAAACTAATTTAGTTTGCTCAAACAAGTTCATCTTATTTCACACAATAGGATTGCACAAGTTCATTTAACTTCAGCAGTATTGCATTTGAGTTCCACAGAGAAGATAATGAGACATAAAAAGTGAAAATATATTGAAAAAGTACATCTTAAAAATAATTTTTCCCCATATATTTGTACACATACTCCCACATACATTCAGTGCCAGTGTCTGGTTCTGGGAAGAGTGGTTCCCTTTCCTATTCATGATACATCATATCATTGATTGCTGAGACTGTTGTTATTTACACTGAACCACCGACTCAGTTTTTGGGGTTTGAATATTTCTTGCAAAAATGAACAAGCCCTCAACTCATCAGCCCCATGGTCTGTCTTGGAAAACATTGAACAATGTATTTCAAAGGTTTTGTGAAAATTTCTTCCCAATATGCCAGTTCATTACAGTAGTAGTTATTTTTAAAATAAATCCCCCTCCCTTGCACCTTTTAAGGGCAATGAAGTAAATATTCTTGTCACACGGCAAATACCTACCTACTGTATTTCTTCCTTTTCCTCTACTTGTTTTTTGTGCTATTTTATACGTGAGCTCTGAGATTTGTGTATCATATAAGACCTTTATTAGTCACATTCTCTCCCCCTTGAAGCCACTATCCCTATTAAATGTACTAATGTAATCTCCAACATTTCTTACCTGGTCCAGTCTCACACGTTATAGGAAACTGTTCAAGGCATGGGCTTGACTGATTAGGATAAATCATCGTTTCTTGCACCCACCAGTATGGGCGATGGCCAAATAAAATCCTGACAAAAAATAAAATAAAAATAAAGCATAAATTCAGTGAAAACATTTTTACATACGAAGGCCTCAGCAAAGCATGATAAATAATGTTACAAAGAATATGAAGAGTTATATTTCCAAAACTATCCTATAATAGTTCTACAGGTTCTTCTCATCACAATGACATTTCAAACATTAAGATATCTTAAATATCTTCATTGTGAATTCCTATTTTATAATTATCAGTGAAAGTCCATTAGTACACTATTCACAGATAGTTTTCTAAACTTGAGGTACACATAGTAACTATTATTAAAAATACGAAATTTTAAAATAAATCCAACTTCTTACCATTTAAATATGAGGTTGAACCAATCACCAATGACTGCCACCCATATCATTTTAGTACCAACCACTTGGTTGAGCTGAAACCAAAGAGGAAAATAAATTGAAAATATATTCCGGGGATCGCCAACATGAGACATAAAATTAAGGAAATCCTGGTAAGCCCTGTAGTCCCTCTGTAAATGCTGAATGATAAGCACGCCATTGCTATGAAGGAGATCCATCTTAATGGATTAAACTGTACTTGCAATATAGTAAAGTTTCTTTAATCTTAAGTTTCTAGTGACCAAGAATGAGAACCATGGAGGGGAGCTATTAAAAAGTGAGAGAAGGTGATTGACGTTGCCTTTATATCATATGGGCCTGGTGTACCCAGCCATTCCTGAAACACGTGGCTCCAAATCTCCAGGAAAGCACATGAGTCTGTTAGCACTGGAAAGCTTTTTTGTTTGCAAATTTTAATTGTAGGAAGCTAAGTGAAGTACATGCTGAGCAGCAGCAAATTGTGGGGAAAGTTTTGTGGAAACACAGTGTGTGACCTGTGCAATCCTTTGTATGAACAGTTGGAACATGTTTGCTTAAATTTTTTCACAGTTCATTTCTCTGTAGGATGGACATTGGTAATGTGTGTACTTCATTAAGAGTTGCCTGTTTAAAGGATAGAAAGAATACACAAGTAACTGACCTTTGCAGAACTGTCACTGAAGCTGTACATTTCACTTTGAAACAGAACTTGGCTACCATGCTGCAACTAATATTTTGCACAACACATTTTTTCAGTCAGGGAAAGTACAACCAGCATCCACATACCAATAATGCTGTAGAGCTCTAGGTTTATTTTTAGAGCAGCAATATTCTTAAAACACTGAAAAACAACTGTTTTCTTCATACAAGAAGCCTGTTAATGCAGGGCACAATGCAGAGGATGCTCAGTCTCTGAGTCACCTTTCAGTACCACCATTCTTGTGCACTGCTTACATGACGCCAGTCCTACACCCCTCTGCCAAGCAGGAGCTGCAGCCCCCATTCTTGCTGCCCAGCCCAACAGAAATGAGACCTGCTTTACAAACCAGAGCAAGGTTGAGAACAGATAATCAAGTACTTCCCTGAAGTGTTGTCAAGTGAAGCAGAGCAGCTCTCCAGGACAAACAGCCAAGAGCAAACAGATTCTGCCACACAGAAGGAGTTTAAAATATTACAGCAGGTAATATATTAGCATATCATATTTATCAATATTACTACTAATAACTGTATCATACAAGATTATGTTCATTTCAGGTGGCTTAATGAAAACAGCTTTTTCTGCAAGAGATTAAATGTATACTAAAACCCTCATGATACCAACTTCTGATATTATCAGATGGCAAGAGGAAAACTTCAAGCTCTTTATCAAGCTCTAATATTCTGATGTGTCTTCTATCAAATTATTATCTGTGTATTTGAAACACTGTGAGTCAGAAGACAAAAGCAGCTCTATATATGTACTGCATGCTTCCCTAACACTCTTTCCATGCACTTCAAGCTAAACTGCAAAAGCTGTGGAGAAAAAGATGTGAACTACTTAACTGTTTTTGCTGAAGAGGGGCTTAATGGCTTAAGAGGGCTTTATGATGTGTGGTCAGGAAAGTCACATGGAAACATTAAGTAGATTCAACAAATAAGGCATGACAATTAAATGGACGTACAAGATTTCTCTTCCTGACACAATATCACATTTACTTTAACTACTCCCATTTACTTTAGCTATTAATAGTCTGGTTTAAAAAAAAAATTTAGCAGATTTAAATCCTCTATGTTTACTGCTACCAATTGCATTAAGCCATTTAGCAAACCTTAAAAGTTCTGTGCACTGCTTCTGAATAACTACAATATTTTTCTATATATTGACCAAAGTATTCACTTCAATTAGTGTTATCTGATTTCAAGGAAAACCCTTCCAAATGCAAAATTTCATGATATTTCAACAACAAAAAAAATTCCTAGCTTTTGAGCTGAAAATATTTGAGGAGGTTTGTTTCTTGCTAAGCTGTATACCTTACTGTTTTTCAGAGTCTGCAGCACTTGTTATATAAATGAATGATGGAATTAATTTTCCCTCTCCCAGTACTTTCCCAAGACAACACTTGTTTAGAAATCTCTCTCTAATAACTCTTTATACCTTACTGCTACAGAAAATGTCCTTTTGCTTCATTTTTTTACTGCAAAAGTACTTCACTTTTAAAGATAAGTAAGACTTACAGTAACAACAGTAAAAATCACTCTTTTAGACATGTCTTTTAGAGCACAGGTTTGGCCTTCATATAATCAGATTAATTCTTAGTTCAAAGAAAAAAACCTTTAAAATGCTATCTTTTCATATAATTTTTAATTTATTGATGATTTCTTGATTTATGATGTTTTCCAAGACATACAAAACCAGAGGGCTTATATATATATGTGTGTGTGTGTATATATATGCATATATAAACACACACATAAAATGTAAAAACAAGACTCATGCTGATGATCCACTGAAGGAAGGATAAAATGTTTATGGCTCCCTTGCACCTTACATATTAGAGCAAATATTACATAATGGTCATCAGATGTTAGGTAAATGTTTGCAAGGGAGGGAAAAGCCAGCAAAGCAAACATTTTTTAAAACACTGTTAATGGAGGCCTATGTACTGGGCTTACCTTTCTGGTACATTATGCTTAGTTAATTGAACAATAACATTAATTTCCACACCAATATTTCCACTGGCACTGGACCAACTACAAGGTTTAATGAGCAATTTACTAAGTTCATCAGCAGACACTGTATACAACAGCTGACAGCTATTTTCTTAGGTGATTTTCTAAGTGGAACACTGAGAAGATACACCTTGATTTTTTAATTAGGAAGAGAAGAATATTTCAAGAAGCTTGTGCTTTCTCTCTCTTGTTTTTTACTTTCTTTCTTATCCCATGCCCTCAAGCATTCCTCACTGGACCCAGGCTTTTTTTAGGGTTTGACTGACCGATACATGCTTAGCAATAGCTAACATGACCCAGTCTCCTTCTCTTTGTTCTGCCACCTTAATCTGATCTTTCTTAATTCACACAGTCATTACTCTACTATAAATTTAATTATGCAAATACACAAAACCAACAAAACTAATCTGTGCACTATAACTGCCAGAGCTCAGTACTTGTTTACATTAGTTTGTGTTTGTATGTGCAACAGTATAAATGATGCAAACACATGGAATACAATTCTGGCATGTCTAAGAAAAGGTGACATCTAAGGAGTTTTACTCACTGTAAGGATGAAGAGCTACCCTTTAGAAATTAGAAGCAACTTAGAGAGGATAGAATTCCTTCAAGTTCCATGAACTGCAGGCAGAAATGGAACTGGACCCAATAGGGCAACAATCTCCAGCTCATTTTTTAACTTCCCTTTCCAATAAGATCCCTGTTTTACAGTCATTCTCTAATCCCTGAAACTAGCCTTCTCTAATTCTTAAAATCAGCCCTATGCCAACCCCAGTCCAGGCAGTCAGAAACCTGTCTCAAGAAGTAGCTGACTGTGTTTCTTAGCACCAGCACTTCCATTTTGTGTTTCTCTAGCAGTGTCCTTCTAAGCTGCAGTAGCTCCTCCAACCCTGAGCTAGACTTTTCAGCTGCCGCTTAACCCAGCACTGGAACAACCCAGGATGGACTTTCTGTTAGCAATAAAATATAGCAACAGATTTTTGCTGGTTTGACTGCAGGGAACTGTCACCCTGCTGCTGTGCCCCTTGGAACCCTGAGTTTAACCAAGTAGCCTGGGGTTAAAAGGACACCCATGAAGAGCTAGAAAATGCAGAAAACTGGTACATAGCACAGTTGTCCCCAGCCAAACTCATAGTGCTAAAAATTGGGTAAATAATGGTTGGAACTTTTTTCCATCTGTGCCTACTCTGTGGCTTGCTATGACAGATACTTAGACAAAAACATTTCATAACAAGCATTAGGGAGGCTTAGCTGACAACATTTCTGTCTATGGAGCGTCTTGAGTCAGACCTAGCAGAGGACTGGAAAAGCATCTGACCTGCACTAGTTTGGGTCATGAGGCTACATTCCTGTTTGTAGCTGGCAAGAGCTGTCAGTTTGAACAGAAAACTAATACTTGCCAAAATCACTGTGCTTCCCTGAAACAAACACTTGGTAAACTGACTGTGGAGAGTAGTGAGTAGGGTTGAAGTTAGGTTATAGTACAGTTCATGTTTCTCAAAACCTCTAAATCTATCAGAAAATAAATCAATTGTGGTATGGATTTTGCCAGTAAATATCACAGGCTATGTTTAGTCTTTGGTGGGTGAAGGTGTAAAACAAAGGAATAGGACTAATGAAATCTAGAAAAATTCACTGATGAAAAAAGATACCTAACATTTTTGAGCTAGTGCCAGCTACTGTGGGGCTAGTGCCATTCTCTGTGTTAACAAAAGGATTCAGAAGAGACCAGGCTCCAGAGCCCACCAAAAGATTATGGATAAGAAAATAGGACTTGTTTAGATTAGATTAATTTGTATATATTAAACTCCAGTGTCTAGGAAAATTGTGTATTCAGAAAATTATAATCTGAAATAATAATAGCTAATGAAGTCAGGGGCAACTCTGAAACTTTATACTAACAGCATGCACTTGGCTAGGAGAGAAATGTTCCTAAGGTCATAAGGTATAGGCTCCATAAAAAAAAAAAGTCATAAGGTATAGGCTCCATAGTGCCCAAATTCATACATGGCTAGGTAATCATTCTTGGACCAGCCCAACTTCAGTATGTTTAAGTATGAAGCAGGTGAGAAACAGGGGTCTATTAGTTTTAGGAATAATGCTAAGGAAACTGTGAAATCTGGAGGATGGTGTGTCCAAGTCAAACGAGACAGGAATACAGTAGGGTAGGAGTGTCTATACAAGAAGTTTGTACAAGAGTAATGCAACTAATAGTTGGTGGTGCCAGTTCAGACTTTACTATGCATCCGGAGGGTGGCAGGTAGTAATTAATACTTTTAGACAGCAAACCTCAGAGCCATGCTACATTTACATTATTCTGAGATTATCTAAATAGCATTGGGATAAACTAAAGGTAGGAGTAATTGGTTAGTTATGGTAACAAAATAAATAAAAGTAGCTTTCATGATAAACTGAAGGCTGCTACCTCGGATCACAAACCAGAGCTTATCAAGAGCTAAAAGGGAATATAAACAACTGGAGAAAAGCCAGCCACACTGCCATAAAGAGCAAACTCACAATGACAGAGTTTGATGGCAAATGTTTGACTCGGTACAGGCAGGGCTGCTGTACGGTGGGTTTGCTCACACCAAAAAGGACGGAATTACCCCAGCAGGCCAGCCTCCAGTCAGAACGAGCTTCGTCCACTTTCTTGAGAGAATGCAGGCCGGGCGAATTAAAAAGCAATTCGGAACCTCACAAAATTTAGGACCGGTTACCGCAAGTGTTCCGTGAGTCAACCAGACACTGCAAACAAGCTGTGCCTTCAAAGGAGAGTAAGAGAGCCGGGCTGTTTGTTCAGCACCCAGAAGGCTGTTTCCCTCACCGGCCCCACACGCAGCCCCGCCATCGCCCCATGAGCAGACCCTGAGAAAACATCTCGATGCCAACAGGTGGGGAAACGGAGGGACTCCCGGCAGCCGCCCCCTCCCGGCAGCCGCCCCCTCCCGGCAGCCGCCCCCTCCCGGCAGCCGCCCCCTCCCGGCAGCCGCCCCCTCAGGGCCCCGGCCCGCCCTGCCCCTCCCCTCACGGCGGCCGCGCCTCACCATGGCGGCCACGCCTCGCGCGCGGCACCGCAGCAACGGCCCGGCGGGCCCGGGGCGCGGCTCAGCCAATCAGCGGCGCGCTTGCTGCGGGGCGGTGCGGAGCGGCCGTTGGTGGCGGGAAGCTCGGACGCGGTGGGTGCGGGCCTGGCCCGGGCCGGAGCTCAGCGAGGGGCTCGGCGCCGGAGCTCAGCGAGGGGGCTCAGCGAGGGGCTCAGCGAGGGGGTCGGCGCCGGAGCTCAGCGAGGGGGCTCAGCGAGGGGGTCGGCGCCGGGGCTCAGCGCCGGGGATCAGCGAGGGGCTCAGCGAGGGGCTCAGCGCCGGGGCTCAGCGCCGGAGCTCAGCGCAGGGACTTAACGAGGGGCTCAGCGGCGGGCAGCTCCCGGGCCGGCGGGGCGGGAAGGGCGGGGTGCTCCGGCAGCGGCCGCCGAGCGCTCGCAGAGGTGCCAGGGAAAGGCGGCTCCCGCCGAGCCAATGGCAACACCAGCGCGGCGAGGCGGGAGGTGCAGCCCCGAGCGTTTGTCCGTGAGTCACACCCGCTGTCGCCTCCTGTGACCTGACCTGCTGCTGTTCGCTTACAGGGGTGGTACAGCCATGGGGCCTGAACAGACAGAAGATGAAATAGCACCCTTTGAAAGAGACATGAAAGAGTTTTGGATTCAGTTTAAAATCAGCTACAGCACTGAACAGATCAGCCAGACGTCTGCGCTGAGAGAGTCGTGCAAGGAGGCTATAGAAGCTCTTTCAGGTAAAAAGGCTCTTGAGTTCCTGTTAATTCTACTTTTTGCAAGTTATCGTCAAACTTTTTCAGATAACTGAAGTAACTTTCCATTACAGAGAAATGGTCCAAGAAGCTGAAAGAAGAGGACCTGATGATTGACAAAATTCAGGAGTGTAACAATGGTACAGTATGGTGTTTTATTTATTGTGTCCAGCCTTTATAAAACTAACTCAATACAGCTGAGTAGTATTTTTAACTTCACATTTAAAAAGGTAAGTAATAGTGTAAGAATGATGATAGAATTAGGGTAAGATAGAGTTGGTTACAATGTAAATTTACAATGTAAATTTCAAGGCAAAAGCAGTTTGTTGAAAAACTTCGATAGTGCAAAAATACAAAAGTCTGGTAAAAGTTTTCTGCAGAGAGCTTAAGTATTTAAGACAATAAAGTATCTGAATTTTCTGGCTGCAGTAGGAAAAGTAAATTAAATTGCTTAGTAAAGGTAAGTATTGTGAGGTTATTTATGCTTTTTCCATATTAGTAAGAGAATACTCTCAGTTCATCAGTCTAGGGTTAACTTGTCTAAATTTGGTAAACTTCAGAATATCAGGTAAAAAATACTGCAACTCTCCTATCAGTCATTGTTTCCATTCTTGGCTTTCTGTCATTATTTGTGGGCAGGAGTCACCATTTTCATGCTTTGAAGATGTATGTAGTGCTGGCACCAGAAACAAGTTTCATCTTATTAAAGTATCAGAGAAGCTCCATACCGTGTAGCTTCTCTTAGGAATAACTTTAACTTTCAGCTTTCATTTGTTGCTCTTGGTATAGTTAAACTGACTTCTTTCTGCAGCTAAGGTAGCATGCATTCCACTATGTTTTATTCATATAAATAATTTAAAACTACTTACGTTTTAAATAGCAGGGATGTACTTAATCAACTGTATATGTTCATATTTTCTTGCCTCCTTTCAGAGATTCTCCAGCAGAGGAAATACATAGCTGAAAAGGAAGAGCAGTTGACAGAAATAAAGTTGAAGCTAAGTCAAGAAGAAGAGCAACAGAAAAACTTGGCTGACAGCATCCAAGAGCTTAAAGAAGAGTTGATGAAGAAAATGGAAAGTAAGAGGAGTATAATAAGTAAATTTTAATTGAAGGAGTTGTTCTCAACACTTGCTCTTTATGGCCTTTCTGCTGTTCCAAATGTTTTTTCATGTGCTTGTTTTGCCTTTCATACTCACTATGGATTTTAAAATTCTAGTAAAATCTTCTAAAAATGAAGCTGCCAAGGAGAAAGTGGAAAAAGTGAGCAAGACTAAAACATTGTTTAAAGAGCGTCTTGCATTGGAGATGCGTAGAATTCACGGTAAGTTTCTGTCGTTTCCACAGTTCCTGTGTGCACTGATACAATGTGGTTCATGTTGGATTGTTTGGATTGTTCAGTGAAAAACACACGAGCTTACACACCTGGTCAGTTGTCTTAGCTCAGCTATTACAACTGCCCCTCAAATGGCAAAATATGTTAAAATGCATTTATCATACAAAGAGATAGTGGTTGCTTGATCTGTGAGTGTTCTAAGAATATTAATTGAAACTAACTTAATGTTGTGATTTTTAGTCATCATTATGACTCTCCAGCAGAGGTTAATGGTGTTAATTAATTCTGTTTGTGTTTATTTTAGATGAACAATTGCAGTTTATATTCAGACACATTGACCACAAAGATCCTGACAAGCCATACATGTTTACCCTTTCCCTAAATGAACAAGGAGATTATGAAGGTATGTGAAATTTGAACACTTAACTAAGAGAACTAAATCTGATGTCCCTATTTGAAAACAAGGAGGAGAGGAGTAAAATCATCCTTGCCTTCCAATTTCTGAATGAAAAATCTTGCAATGGTAATATAGTTTCTTTAATTATGTTTGTTATATTAACTTATGTGAAAATACAACTGCTTATCTCCCCTCCATTTGTGGGGATGGTGTTTACTTTGTATCAAGCAAAGCAGGAGAAGGAGGATATACAGATAAGGGTGCTTAATTTTTTAGTTTGTTTATGGTAGAGTGGGTGTGTATGCTGCCAGGCATATTTCAACTTGTTCCAGAAGCCCTAGAGGGCAGAAAAAAGGTGATATAGGTGAAAGAATAAAACTTGAAATCCAGCATTCCCCTTTCGTAAGGGCACAGCCTTTTGGATATCAGAGCTGGTTTTGCTATATGGATCTTACTTCAGTTATTAAATTTGAGCTATATAGCTTCTAGACAGGTGCTACTGGGGCTCTGCCATGCCTGTAAGTATGAACTGAACAGATTACTGGTTTTACTGATTCAAACATAAACTGATGAAGTTAAAAGTCTATCACAGGCTGGGCTACATCAGTTTACAACCAGCTTGCCTGCAGAGCAACAAAATGGTTTAGGAATGCATTTCAGTTTTTGAGCAGGCTATGGATTCCTGGGAGTTGCTGTAACAACTCAAGTGGGAGCATAGCACTGAGTGACAGGTCAGGAAATCAAAAAACCAGTTACATTCTTTGAGGCTTTCTCTTTGCTGAAAAAAAATGAGGCTACTCAAAAATAATGCAGGTGGGAGCTAAAACATAAAAAGATAACAAACTACATTAATATTTCATAAGCATGGAAGAGCACTAATATTGATTTATTTTTTTTAATAGTAGTCTAATGTGTTGCATATTTGTGTCATTTTAGTGACTTCCTGTACTCCTCCTCTGGACTGTATCGCAGAGTTACAGCTCAAACTGAGAGAAACTAACAATTTTTCTGCATTTGTTGCCAACATCAGAAAAGCTTTCACTGCTTTATCATATAAACAGTGTGCACCAAACTAGCCTGTACCTCTCTTTTTCGCTGCAGAGCACTCTTATTTCCTTTCTGGTGGTGAAAGTATGTATTTATCCATGTCTGACTCCTCATTTCTAAATAAAGATAATGAAAACAGTATTTTAGTCCACTGTTTTCTAGACACATTTTGGATCATTCTTCGAACAACAGTATCAGCAGCTACTGCCTTAACTGAATGTCTCTGGACATGTAAGTTTTGATCCATTACTTCCATTAATGATGTATTGATTTGTATTTAGCTACCCCAGGGAGATATTCAAAATAAAGTACCTTCTGTAGTTTGTGTCTCTTTTCCAAAAGCATTGATGTGTCTGTCAGGTTTCTGTATGGTTGAAATAGCCCTGAAACCTATCAAAAAAACAAGTATGCTGAAACTTAGCACTGACTTCAGTTACTTGTGTCACAGGTCATTGTCTTAATTTTTACCCTAACTTGTACTCTACAATGTTAGTATTTCTATTCGTGAATCTAAATGGTTGTTTTTCTTCTGGTCTGTTAAACTTTGTCATTGGAAGTCTTTTCACATGGCTAAGCCTGAAGTATGAAATATAGTGGTTACAGATAAATCATGTGTGTATTTTGCATCTTATCAAGAAGACTATTATTGCCACAGTGCTCAGCTTTGATTTAAAATACTATTTTTCTATCTTGTAAAATGTTTTCCTTTTTACAGAATATTTACATGGACAGTTGCAATAAGAAAAAAATGCCTTATTTGATGACATACCATAGTTCACATAAAATCTTAACTAAATTCAGTCTTAGAAATTCTAGTGAATAAAAAACTAGTATTTAAGACCTGGCCATTTGGGCATGTTTAAATGTGATGATGCTAGTCAAATACTCTTAATACAGTAGAGAATATTTCCCAGTTAGCTCTGAACTGTATTGTACATCACTTGGTTTGTCTAAACTTATCCATACAGCTTGATGGGTGCACCACAGACTACACCCTCAACCTATGAGTGCAATTTAACAAAAAAAAGTAAGAGGTAATCTTCCATTTCTTCTCCCCTGTGCGATATAATTTGCTCTTTTCTAAGTAATGCATCATCTTCCTTGGTATGCCCTATTGATTTTTTTTCCTCTGCTACAGCCAGTATACGTAAAGAGCAGTAAGAAGGGTATAGGTGCCAACTGATTACGCTGCAATTTTGGAACAGAATGGCAGCAGAGGATTACTAAGCACTTCCAAATGACAAATCAAACAAATCTTCAATTTCTGCCTTGTCCATAAACCTGTGGACAAAGGTTTGTCCATAAACCTGTGGACAGAGGGCCTGTGTCCTCTCTGAGAATTCTGTAACTGACTATGGGACAATGAGGCAAAGGATGGAGCCTGACTCCAAGGGTCTCATTGTTCATTAGTGCATTTGCTCCTTTTCAGTCAGATTAGCAGGAATATTTAAGTTGCAGGTATTTCTTTCAACTAACTGCTTCTACCACTAAAAGAATGCTGTAGGCATTTTATGTAGGTCAATAGACTAGCCAGTTTAAAAAAAAATATATTGAGCCAGCTCTGCGCTTGTCACTTCTATCATCTCCGAGGCATTACAGCTGCTGTTGGCATCTCATCCTTCCCCAGACAGAAGCCCTTACGTTCCATGAGAGAAAGCCTGTCCTTTCTGGCTTCTCACTAATGCCATTGCCCTCATAGCAGGAATGACTGTTAATTTTGAAGCATACCTTGCCCTACTTCACCTGTCTGTGCCAAGCCCCTCTGAGCTGCTCTGAAAGTAACAACTTCAGGATGCTCAAGCAAATATTTTAGAGCTGTTGTATGAAAGCAAAAAGGCAGAACACAACTACCTCATTGCCAGGATTTCAAATTGAGCTGTTTATTCATTAAGGTTATACATATTGCTCAGACACCCTCTGTAGCATATCTGATTTGATCATCATCTTCATAGGAGAAAGAAACTGAAATGCTTTGAGTAATGAAGACAGATGTTCAAACTTCATGCCATTTTCTTTTCTTGTTAATCCCAGGCATGAGTAGTTGGTAACAAAATGAATTTGTCAAGATTGCTATGCACAGAACATAAAATATGTGACAACTACTTTATTGGAATATACGTTCTTAGAAATTATTTGCTAAAGAATGTGATGTGCCTGTTTGTAAATTACCTGTGCATATGCCTAAAGCAAGAAGTCTGAAATATTTATTGCGGGTAATTAAACCTTTACAACTCCTTTTGGAGGTGGAATAATATACCTGCTTATATTTGCCAAAGCAAATCAGACAGAGATATTACATCCACTAAAACAGAGCCAGGGATTTCAAAAGTGGGTAAAAGCTAGGAAAGTGTATACAATAGATTTGCTTCTTATTATAAAATACGAGTAAAACTGGCCTGTGTCTTCAATAAAACAGCCTTCTTAGTGAAGGATCTGTCCTGACATTTTAAAACCTTTGTGCCTTTAACAAATGCACTTAGTGCTAATTAGAATGTCACACACCTGGATCTGTGGTGATTTGGAATTTTCTGTTTGTTGTGAAGCTGCATAATACAGTGATATCAAACAATAGTAAGGACAACTATGACAATACAATATACTGACCCAACAGTTATTGGGATGCCAGTGTGCTGGATAGTACACAAATACAGACTGAAATGTCCCAAAGAGCAGATGGGAAAGCTCTCGAGCTCAAAAGCAATGCAGCTAAGGGACTATGACACACAATCAGCCAGTGCTGGTGCTCTATTTATCAGCAGGATCTTAAGACAGACATAGATTTTAATGAAGGTTAGTAAATGCTTTTTTTCAGAAATCAATTTGCCCAACCCTGAACACTGCTTTTCCTTTCAAACTGCTGCCTGTACTTAGCTACCAAGGGTCAAGTCTGAAACGCATGGATCATGAACTAATGCTGGCCATACAGCAAACTGTTGATGTACAGCTATGTATCATTATAGTTTTGATTTGGAAGCATGCTACACTTTATACTGATGGCAACTGCAATTTCCATAAAGGAATCCAGGCTTTTAAGAGAAGACTGCATTAACTTTTTGGCTAAGCAAGTAGGTAGAAGTGACAGAGAGGTGACCTTGTGGGTGGCTTACTAGCTATCTAAGCTACAGCATAATACATTAATGTAAATGCTTACCTCATAGGTTAAAAATAAAAACAGGCAAACAACTAACACTTTACTTTCCACACAAAGCTAAGAAGAGATAAATTTGCTTGTCTAACTCCATGTATGACCCAACCTTGTTAATGGAAAGACGATGCAGCAAATTGGTAATTGTAGTTTTTTAATATTAGCTGTATCTGCATAGTGGCCTGTATTTTCCTATGCTTATTGCAAAGGTAGGTAAGCCATCTGATAAAATCATGTTTCTAAAGGAAAGAGGGAAATCCTCTTCTGACTTGCAATTCTCAATGCTGTCAACCACAACTCTGCAGCAATTACCTGTCATTCTAGGCTCCAGCCTTCTCTCAGGCTAGTCCACAATTCTGACAGTCTGCTTGGGACTGTAGTACACTAGGGATCACCTTTACTAAGTGCTCTGCTAATGGCATCCTGATGAATCAAAATATGAAATTCACAGCCAATGTGAATGCAATTTACACAAAAAAGATGGTTTACTGTTCTTAACTGCCCCTACAGTTTCCCTTTGCTGTTAGCAACCCATTTTTCATCTCCCAAATAATACAGTTTGGAGTATTCTATTAATATAACTATAACTATTAATATAACTATTCTGTAATAGTTACCTGTCAAATCTTACAGGTGAGTTCTTCTGTGAGAATTCTCCCATGCAAAACAGCTCTGTTTGTGCTGGATACTTGGACAAGTTGCAAGAGTAGCACAGACCATCACAGCTTAACTATATGTAATCTCAATGGTTCACACACTCTTTATTTGACAAAAAGTCTTTGAAAAAAACAAGATTTAGGTAGTAGGAAATTGGTATTAAAGTGGAACAGTTATTAAAAAACATCCATGTGAAAAGGCAGCTGCTTCTAATCTGGACAAAGTTCTGGCTGTTGTTACATCCACCCAGTCCAAGAGGTACCACAACTTGGGTCATAACTTCCTCAACATTGCCGAAGGACCAAATGTTGGACCTTTAAGTGAGCTAGACTACATGCAAATCCTTTTCTGGAGCTGAAACATGGATTAGACTGCCCCATAAAGTAGCAGCTATGGGCAGTGATCTCACTTTGGGAGATGGTTCAGAGAAATTACTTACAAAAATGAGATCCAGTAACACCTAAATGCTTTGCATGAATTAAGTTTAAATTATGCTTAAATGAGAGACTAAACAAAAATAAGTGTGAAATAGCAAGCCTTTCTGGTAGGAAGCAGCTCTTTCAAAGATACCTTAGGAGAGCAACGGTAATCAAAATTACCATTTCTGGGAATTAAAAGGTAAGGTTATCTTAAAAGCTCAGAAACAGGACATAAAATTGCTAGTTAGATTAATGTGAGAAAGCTGATGGAAGTTTAATTAAGGAAGGATCACATTTCACCTGTGGATTTCAGGACTGGTTTTTGTGTGTGGGGAGATGACAAACAGTTGCATAAATATGGCAAAAAATATGGCAGTTTTATAGGGACCTTGCTTGGTTGTTCTGGAAAGAGTGAGAAATAACCTGTGTAGTATTTCCTAGGGAGGGAGAGTGCCTTACCTTCTGAAGTGTTTAAAAATTACAAAAATCACACCCACTATGGTGTTTTTCAGATGTGTATGAAAGAGTATTAATTTGGGAAGGTAAATATATTTATATATATTATATAACACTGGTTGCCAGCCATTAGATTTAAAAAGTATGTTGCCTTTTCATCTAATTAGGGAACTATAGCACTGACATTACAAGTAGGTCATAGTGCTCTTACAGACAAAACCCACAATACTCAGCTTCTAATACTTAATTTTATATTTCACATACCAGTGACTAAAAGCTAACAGTTCTGTATCATATGCAAACAATTACCTTTGAAATTAATAATCTCAGGAACATGCCAGTGTTGCACAAAACTCTCCATTTAAAAAATCCTCTACAAGAATCATCATTGGTTTGGCAGACTTGGGGCTGGAGAACATGGGTATAAAACAAACTGGTATCCTGCTCTCTGAAACCCACTTAAGAAGGTAATTGGCTGACAAGAGCAGACAGTGGAAAATCTGTCCAGGGGCCGGACTAGTGTGCAGCAGAACAGATCACCAAAAAGACCAAAAAATCCAGCATAATTTAGGGAAACAAGAACCTTCCACCCCCACTAGCAGAGCTGCGACTAAAATCCCTCCACACAAGCTCCCAACCTCAGTCCATCACAGCATGATGAGATACTGAGTCATGCAGAAATTTGCTCATCTGGCACAGTTACACATTTGGATTCCTTCCACTCACCTTCTAAATCTACAGGAAATTGTGTCACCGACTTCTAACTCTTCTGAAGCAGCACAGACCTTCTGCTCTCATCTGAGAATCATGGTGTTCCCTGTACAAAGGGGCCTTTACAGATTTACAGGCAGAACCTAAAAGTCTGGCTCTTTATCACATTACCCTGAGCCACCTTCTGTACACATTGGCTCTCCCTTTTACTATATAAGTTGAGGGGTATACATACCACAGGGAGCAAAAGACATTAGACATACAACTGGACAATATTCCACATAATTAAATCTCTTCATAAATATCTTCAATAAACAGGAACTGAAATGCTGTATTAAATGTACTACAAGAGTCTGTCTATGTTATCACATATGATAACATATGTGATATGTTATCAGAGAGATATAACAGAGACATATTAACAACAGTAATTAGTTCTTTAAACACACTGCAAATCCCCATGTTTACTTCTCTTTCAGCAGCAAAACTTCAACTGATGTGTGAAGATCCCTATATGACTGATATTAGTATTATGGGAACTGCTGCCTGAATTTCCTGCTGAAGTTATCAAAATGTTTTCAAGCATCTCATTTCTAAGTACTTCCTCATAATCTTTTGATCTACACCAGAGCCTGACTCACAGTGGTGTTTTGTAGGCTTTACTTAGGTGAGCTGCAGCTTCCCCTTAGGAGAACCACTGTACAAGAGTGGCTCCCTTCTCTCACTTTCACAAGAGGTTACTAGGTGCTGCACTGCTGAGTGACACTTTAGCCTAAAAGAAAACATCTGAATATCTATTTCTAAGAAACACTGCTCACCTGGACTGAAAAAAGACAGCTTTTCCAGGTGGGCCCAGCTGGACATTCAAGAGTTATTAACATGCAAAATTTAAATATTGAAATCCTAGAAAAAACGTTCCTTTTTTTGGTAATAAAATATTTTAATTTGTATAGAGAGAACTTGTCCTTTCAACACTTCCTGTTACAGTTTCATACAAGGAATAACATAAAATACTGTGGTGATAAATGCAGCAAAGACATACCTGGATCTCTCCAAAAAGTGCTGGCTAACAATCTTTGAGCTAAAACAACGGAAAACATTGCATCTCAGAGAAAAAAGAATAAAACCAACAATACATTTCTAATACTTATGTTTATTATGAAAGTGTCTCCAAATTAAAATAGCCCACAATACTGGTTGGTTCCAGAGATTTTACGAGGAATAATTATTCTCCATATTAGAAAAACCCCAAACCCAGTCAAATAAAAGACAAAATAACTCCCGAAGTTCCACACAGTAGCTGTACATGAAAGGACTTCTAGCTAGTGCATCACTGTATCTGGGACAGTGGAGTTCCTACACATCACCACATTTCTGAAAGAGTTGCTCAAGCACAGGACTGTCATGAAAGCACAGGTAAAAATGTGTCATCTGCCTCACCCTGACTTGCAACAGTTAACATGCACAGTATGGTATGAGAGGTTGTATAAAGTTAAACCCCAGAATAGCAAAAAGCTGAAGCTCAACAGAAGCCAGAAAATGTGTTTTGGTGCACATATTTTAAGTCATGTAAGACAATAATTTTTGCCTTTTGTCTGACATGAGTGGTCACTGGTATAATAATTCCATGGTATTTCTTCCAGTTTTTTAATTGAAAACAATTTCAAAGACTGAGAGTTCCGTACAGACACATTCAAACACTGTGTTTTCATTGCAACTTCAATCAGAAATCTTTACCATTTAAAGGCTATACATGTACACCACCTTTCCAAACTTCCACTAGAGCTTTTTAAAAAGAAAAGAGCAAAAATAATAACATTGTCTTACTGAAGTTCCCATTAGGTCACTGTTCCAAATCAAAACCAGTCAAAACAAGAAATACAAACTGGTTTTGCTTCATGGTTTAAAGGCAACTGTAGTTTGCAGAACATTGAAGTTAGGCCTAAGAGGGTCTACATTACAGGAAGGGTAAAAAGTATTCAATACTCCTCTCCCACAAATGTCACAGGAAGTAGACAATAGGAGACATACAAAAATGAGTTGTAGCAAAGAGATTAAAAAAATACCAAAGCATCAACTGTATAAAACCAATGGTAGCCCATATTCCTCTGAAATACAGAAGGCTGTGGTAATGAGAAGATGAATGAAATTGGCATTAAGCTTCCTACTAGAGCACTCTGTGTACAACATGGAGTGTCTCAATCAACCAGCATTGATCATCAGTGACATGTGCTGCAGGGCCACGGCTTTCGCCCTCATGTCCTGTTCAGAATCAGACAGTGATTTTTACCTGAATCAGATGCAGATTTAAGACAAGAATCACTTCACTGTAAGCAAAGCTCTAGTGCATGTACTTGGTTCTCAGAAAAAGCATTGGGCATTGGCAATCACACGGTCACAGAACGGTCACAGAACGGTCACAGGCTGAGGCAGGAGATACAAAGCTGTGACACCTGTACCAATTCTGCTGGAATAATTGAATAAATAACAGATAGAAAAAACTACAAAAGGGCAAGAAGGAAACAGCATGGGACACTTTGGTATTTTAAAACTAGCACTATTTAACACTGCTCGAGACCCAAAAGACTCCAATGTCCACCTTTGTTGTTTGATCAGGTATTTCTACCATTTTCTGCAATGTTGTTCTTTATTAAAAACCAAACAAAAACACTAACCCACCATATATTTTTCTTTTGATACAAAATATGCCAATATGGGAAACAGTAAACAAAGGGTGACCTGAATCTTATTTTGCTATAATCTGGGCTGTCTAGGAGAGAAGACAAATTATTACTATTTACTAATAAACTAATTTCCTCCTTTTTCTACTTCGACATCTCAACCACTGTGTCATGTACTGTACTATAAAAAAGCAGCATAGAACTTGAAGACAGAGAGGTTATAGAGTACAAACTCTCATTTCTAGAATTACTAAATGACAATTCTACAAAAGGTGTGAATATACAGAACCTTTTAAGGTCTCACATTTACCATGAACCATGCGAATAATTTCAGTCAATTTTCTGAAATATGTGCAATTAACCTCTAAATACTTGATGGCCTCCAAATGCATCTTGCAAAGCTCTTCACCAGAAAAGCAAACAAATTCAAAAGAAAAAGGAAACAATTGCATGGCATTTTCTCTGCAGAGTGGAAGCCAAAGTTTTCTCACCCATCAAAGCACACTGCCATGTCTGATCACTAAAACACTTGATCCTTCCCACTAGACACAGAAAACAAAGAGTGAATTTGTAATTTTTATGTTTAACTTCTAGCTTGAAAGATCAGGGATTGTTTAGCAAAGACTGGTGAAGTTCTCAATGCTTCCTTTTACCCTATTTCCCCAAATGAGTTATTTGACTCTCTTACCTCATTTACTCTCCAGACTTATCTGTATGAAGTTTATGCTAGACTGCCAAGAATGGACTCCAAAAAGCCAGGATTAGAGGAGATATGTTTGTGCTGGGGAGTGAGTTGAACCAAGGTAACTGTACATGATTTAGCATATCACAGATGTGACTGAATTTAAACCTCAAAGGAGGAGTTTCAATCCCAGGTGCACTATTTAACAGTGAGGATCGAGGAGCCATGACAGGCTTGAGGGGGGCTGATGGAAACCTCATGAAGCTCAATAAAGCCAAGTGCAAGGTCCTACACCTGGGTCATGGCAATCCCAGGCACTCCTACAGGTTGGGTGGAATAGGGATTGAGAGCAGCCCTGTGGAGAGACTGGGGGGTGATGGCTGATGAAAAACTCAATGTGAGCCATCAGTGTGCACTCACTGCTCAGAAAGCCAAACGTATCCTGGGCTGCATCCAAAGGAGCAGGGGGGCAGCAGGGCAAGGGAGGGAATTCTGCCCCTCTGTTCTTGTCAGACCCTGCCCAGGGTACTGCAGCCAGGTCTGGTGTCCCCAGCATAAGAAGGAAATGGAACTGCTGGAGCAAATCCATGGGCCACAAAGTTGATAAGGGGATTGCAGCACTTTCCCTGTGAAGACAGGCTGGGAAAGTTGAGGCTGTTCATCCTGGAGAAGAGAAGGTTGTGGGGAGACCTCACAGCAACCTTGCAGTATGTGAAGGGGATCTACAGGGAAGCTGGAGAGGGACTCTCTGTCAGGAACTGCAGTGATAGGACAAGGAGTAGTGGGTACAAACTGAAAGAGGGAAAATTTAGGTTAGATATTAGAAAGAAGTTCTTTACTTTGAGGGTGGTGAGACACTGAACAACTTGCCCAGGGAAGCTGTGGATGTCCCAACCTGCCAGTGTTCAAGGCCAGGCTGGATAAGGTCTTGAGCAACATGGTCCAGTGTGAGGTGTCCCTGCTCATGGCAGGAGGATTGGAACCAGATGATCTTTAAGGTCCCTTCCAACCTTTGACATTCTATGATTCTACGATACACTAACAGCATAGGCAGTGGTGGTAAATCATCTCAAGGTTTATAGCTCTGACTCTACATCTGAATCAGCATTACAGAGCATTGCTGAAGAGTGACTAAAGGCCTCTAGCACAGGGATTGTTGTCAGGAACTGCTCTATGCCCTGTGTCACCAACACTGCAGCATGTTGTCTATGCTGTACATGTTGACAATTCAGAGCAACATTCTGTTCTAATGTAAGACAAAATATTTTGCCAGAATACAATTTTTGTAACCATCTTTGCAGAAGGGAAATGGCTCAGTGGAGGTAGTAATCAACACCATGAAAGAGGTGTGTTTAAATTGATATTCTCCATTACCATCTTAGCAGGTCAGATTTCACAAATTATAATCTTTATTTAATATATCCCAGGATGGTTTTAAATTTTTTTCATCATCTTTACAGTAATTACTACACAGCTGCAGCTTCAAACACTATGGATAAGATACTTGCTATTGCAATCAAGTGTATTTTCACAGGTATAACCTGCCCTGCAGGTAACTATATGAAATCAAATGCACAGGAGACAGATGAAAGAAATTAGAGGCAGAGAAACTTTCTGGGAAGAAGGAGATTTAGGTAAGGCTCCCTTGTTCTCTCAGATATACTCATGGACATATAAGCTGTGCAGTTGCTGGATTACAAGGTTATCTGGCTTCTTCAAATGATGCTCTGTGGGTAGTAGAACTGACTGATCTTTTGTGATTTACAATTTTTAAGGTTTCTTACCTTTATTGTTTACTAAGTTGAGGTACTATTTCCATTCATGCCATACCAACCTTGCTTTTAGCACACCTTGTTCCTAACACACAAGAGTTTCTAGGGATAATAAAGGTTTTAGAAGTTTTCAAGAGTGACCAGTAGAATAGGACAAATCTCAGTTTTCAAAAGAAAGAAGTGACAGCACAACTTTCTTCAATGGAGTCTGTATAAAATAGAATCTTTAAACATGTTTTATGGCAGCAGAAACCATCGATATTTTACTATTTGCATAGGTGGAAGGAATCAGAAATTACTTAATGGCTCAGATTTCTAGCTGAACAGAGCACTCCAATCCCTTTGTATACAGAAGACATACTTAAGATTTTTTTCTTGGTTTGTTCCTTCCTTTTTTTTAAAAACTCTTTTTTTAACTATATATATATATATATATATATATACATATATATATATATATATCTGTGTGTGTGTGTATATATATATATAGATATATATAGATATATGTAAGTCTTTGGTCTATAAGCACATTGGTTCTGTGTGCACACACACAATCTTGTTAAACAGTAGGTTGCATAGAGTCTGTTACCCAAGAACCTTGTCTACTTTTGGCACTGCTGTCACAAATCACAGAGTGTCCTGCAAGAGTTGTATGATCCTTAGCATCCTACATCCAACTTTGATCTAGAGACTGGAAGAAATACATATATAATGTTTAAAAATATGTTTACTTTGGGTGTTACTTTGTCTTCTTTGGGATGCTATTTGTAAATCCTGGATGAAAAAGGAATACAAAATAATTTTACAGACACCCTTAATTTTATTTGTAGAGGTGATGAAATTCTGATGAGCATTCAAAGGTTGCTGTGAATTATGCTAAGTGAATTTTGCTCAAGTTCTGACACATTTAAAATAAACTAATTCTAGTGATGTGTGATGTTCTGCCTTCTCTCCCTTCACCCTGCCAAGGAATTTTCAGCAACAATTTTCAGAACAATACCTAGACTGAGCTGTGTCCGAGGAAGCAATGAACTTTTCGTCTGCCGTTTTTTCCATTACACCCCTGCTCTTCAACAGGTGAACGTGCAAGAACAATTTCAGGAGTTGGGTCTGGATCCAGAATGATGCATTTGAAAAAGCACCTTTTTATGTGGAATCTCTGCAAAAAAGCTAAAATCTGTAGAAGTCAAAAATTGAAAGGCCAAAAACAAAAGTAAGAATGAATTTATCCTAAGTGCTGACATCAATGCTTTTGGGTATTTGCACAACAAATCAAGTCTACTTCTAATGCAATTAACCACCAAATGGAATTTTAAATTATCCTAAAATAATATCCCACAATTACCACATTTTTTCCCAAATTATGTTGGAGGAACAGTAACTGTGATTTGATAGGCAATTTCAAAACCAGTACTTTAAAACACAAAGATAGCAAAAATATCTGAAGCAGATCTAAAATCTATAAAGCTATGTTCTATCTTACTGTAAGTAACAAATCAAGCAACTATTACTTATAGCAGATTCAGCAAAAGCAACAGGGATGGACAGACGAGATCTGAGCATGATGCTCTCCATCACCAAGAATCCAAGACATGAAGTTTGAGAATGGATATTCCCTTTTGTCCAGAAGTTCCCAAAAGAATAAAAAATAAATAATATTTCAGACAGTACAAGTGAAAATACTGCTCCCATTGTGTCAGTTACATACACATACAGCATGCCTACGTATACAGAATGGTGTGCTGTCTTCATTCACAAACAGGAAATATGGCAGTGCGCTATCAGAATGCTTTGATACTCCTAATTTTTTCTGATGCTGAAATACATGAATAAACCGCATCCACAACTTGTAATTTACTTCCAGTAGCAAACAGTCCATTCTGTTCGTGTCTCATGGTTGAAGTGAAGGATTAATGCTCCTCTGAGCAAGTGCCACCAGTAAGATACCCATTTGTCCCATTGGCACCACTGGTCCCATTGGTGGCAATAGTGCTGTGCAGGGCCTTTGAGCGAGGTACTGTTTCTTCCTCATCGGAGCTGGACTCAACATCACTTCGGGCATCCTTTGTTACCTGCAGAATGCGGAAAAGTAAGCAGTAGGTGACTGTATGGAAACAACTCAGCTTTTTGGTTCAAGAGAATCACAGAACTCACACATTTTTTCAATTTGAGCTTTGAAGGCAATCTCAGCTCTGGCACACTTCTCTGCGTTTGCATGCCTGGACTCACTTCAAACACGGATGTCTGCACATACATACACCATGTGCAAAGGCAGGGTGAGAACTCAGCACTGGTGCACTGAAAGTAGAATGGCCAAGTGCTCAACGCAAAGGGTTTTGCACAGACTAAAGTAAACAACAATCCAAGCTCCCAAATTCAACCTCAGTCCCTCTGCCCTCCTACTAACTATAACTTTATTTCCTGTCCTTCATTTGGATTGCTGCTCTTCGACCTGGTAATACAAAATGTTCAACACAACTTCCTGCCCCTTGTCTCCCAAATCTCTACAGACCACACAGCTCCAGGGAACAGTGCTACATGCTCACAGGAGGAGACAGAGTACTGCTTGAACATACCACAACAGGTAGCTCCAGTCTGTCACTTCAGACAAGTGGTGAGAATGGCGTCTGCAAAATGTGGACATAGTCCAGTTCAGTCCCTAACATAGAAATCACAGTTCAACTGTGTGCCCCACCGTGTCACTGGAAAGTTGTTTCAGAAATAGATGAGCATTAGTTGCTAGGGATTTCCTGCTCATTTTCAGCTAAGTTCTTTGAAAGATCTTGAAAATCTCCAAAAATGGCAGGGGTCCACCAGAAGAAGTACAAAAAAATGCATAAATAGAAAGAGGTCTGAAGTTTAACCTGCATGCAGCTCTAAGGATGCCATTTTCATGCCTGCTTCTACTCCTGAGCATCCCAGTTTCTTCAAGATCCATCCATGCTATGCTGGCTGCCACAACCGGGCAATTACAACTGACTTTACTACAGAAAATGCACATAAAAGGGGGTAAAATGCTTTGTGAGTCTTTTTTCTGAGGACCTAAAAACACTTACAGAACAGGGCCACTGCGTGCAATTTTTTGCTTACGGTAATCCTCCTCTCCTCTGGAAAATCTTCATGACAATTCCCCTCTAATCTCAGAAATAGCCATTTGCCTTTGGGGCTCCCAGTGTTGCCCCTGCAATATCATAATACCTGAGTGACACTATCCTGCTTGGAACCAGCAAAAGAAGAAAACAGTTCCCATATCACTCCTAACAAGTAAAGTATTTGATGTCAATGTCTAGCAAGCCCACAATTCTGACACCTGTGAAACTGGACTTCAGCTGAAGTCAGAAATTTCCTTCCATACTTACACAGCTTCAATTAACAGGTTACTTCAGTGTCTTTTATATAAAGGGACTTTTATATTACAGCTGGTGGGGGTGCAGAAATACACTTAGAATTGCATTCCTATCAGACAGAAGAGAATGGTCTCAGCACAAGGTACCGAGTACCTGTGATCTGGTAAACCAGATGACTGAAAAATTCTGCATCATCCTAAATTCTCTTAACATATTAGATTCACTGCCAATTCTTTTGTTAGGGTCCTCCTCCAAAGCAAAAAAATCAAAATAAGGTTCTATGCTCTAGCCAGTTCTGTTAAACATGATCTACTCTCTTTATTTTTAAAATGTAGCAACATAGCAGGGTCTTCTCACTTAAAACCTGATATGAATGCAACACATCTTGCAGTACTTAGTTCCTTTGGTTTATCCCCGAAAGAACACACTGGAGTAATTTCTGCAGGAGTCTTGAATATATACATATATAGATTTGGAAAACTCCTAAGCACAGCAGTGACTAAGAAATAGATGACCAGGATTACATTACAAATTTAATTATAACTGATTGCTGTATCAGCTGAGCCCTTCAAAAGGTGGACACTAGTACTGCAAAAATAAAGTAACAATTAAGGATGAAGATCTACTGTAAGATATCTGTAATATGATGTGAAAATAGTTCTTATTTTTACTGCAGAAATAGAGAGAATGGCGCTGCAAGTGAGGAAGTAAGTTAGGATCTGAAGGAAGATGAATCCTCTGTACCTACGTCATACATACCCAGCTCTAACCTGGTCACTGTGTTACTGCAAGTGTCTAACTCTGCTCTTGTACAATCTAGATTTTCTCCTGTGCCGTTGTTATAACTGCAAGGTGAAATAGTTACAGTCTTAAGTGTGTGTCCTGAATGCTGACAGAGCAGCTGCTTATCCTGCTGAGATACATATATGCATGTGCATACACACACATGTATATGTCTGTGTACAAATAGGTTGCAGCGTAATAGCACAGATAGAAGTGTGAATGGTTTTAGGTGATGCATAGCCAAGAAGTAAAAATGGCCTTTAAAGATAGTCTTCACTTAAATATATAAATACAAACAATGGATAAAAATACCAAGCAGAAACTACAAATTCAAAGAACCAAACCAACCCAAACCACAAACAACAGTGCTGTCAGAATAAATCTTTTGCATAGGAAATTAAAGAAACTTACTTGCAAGGGGTTCCACTTCCCAGCCTTCCAGCACAGCACAAGGGAAATGATAAACAAGCAGAGTAAGAGAAAGTAGGAAGCACTCATTGAAGTCACTGATATAATTCAGACAGGACAGCTGAGGCTAGTAATTGCTAAAAGCAGAGGAGACTAAAGTGTGGCTTCCAGGCAAAATGCAGCTCATGAATGCACTGTCTTTCACAGAGTGAGTGGCAGATTTTGGACTCTGCCAGTGCATGGCTGAGCTCTCCAGCACATTCATAGAAAGCAGTTTTCTCGAGAACAACCCCATCCACTTTGGGGTCAGACACATCAACTCATGTGCTCTGCTCTTTAAGGGCAAAGTGCCTTGTACTTTACGTGATCTGTAAGCATGAGTTCTACCACCTACACGTGAGCACTGCATCTGCATGGCAACTGTAACGGGGTGGGCATTTCTGGGAGCGAAATCAGACCTTCCTGACTAATGTACTAGTGGCAGCAAGACACTGAATTTTGGCTCAAACAGTCTTGCTCTGGGAATACTAGAAAGAAAATATATAACTCTTTGCAATACCTCATTAATACCAAAACCCAAAAGAGGCTGTGATCTCTAACTTTGCCAATAGCAAACTCAGCAGAATTTCATTTTGTATTATTATTGCTATCACTTCCGGCTGTGAAATTAACATTTTGCTAACAACTACTATGAAGAAGAAAAATAGAACTGGCAGCCCCAAGAAAGCAGTTTACTTGTTGGGTTTTTTTTAATCTGATTTCCTTAATGTAGTTTTGTTCAGTGTACCAGATTGTAAAAAAGAAGTGTGGAAGCTCATATAAATACAATCACTATAAAGAGTATTATTAACTTATCTAACAATCATTAGGAGTGGGAAGTTTCCAGGAAAGGAGAATTTACCTAAAACAAGACTTATCTTCAGTAGCGTGTTATGGATTAGATAAAAAACAAAATAACCAAAAAGTAACCTCTATTGCTATTGAAAAACTTAAAATCATTAAACAGAACTGTGTTTTCTTACCTTGCCCTTTGAAATAGCTTTGTAGGCTACCTTTATGATTAGGTAAGACCACAAACATTGCAGAATTAGAAGAACGATAAGCAGCACATTGAGGACCCAAAAGGCAGGAAAATTGCCCAGAGCTTCATACAGTTCAAACAACGTTGTGTTTAATATCCTAGAAAAGAAAGGAACAGAAAAATAACACTTTCTTTAAGCCAACAATCGCAAAGAAGTTATTTTTAAATCAAGATGACAAGTACTTGATTAGATGGGATCCACATGGACAGTCAGTTTTCAAAATAATAGTGACTTGGACTGAATCACACAGGTGTCCCCACAGAGAAACAACATCAAAATGTTGCTTTCAATATTTAATTTGATTTGTAAATATTGCATATAGAAAACCAAGATCCTCACTGTGCATTTCTTCTCTTCATCTATACATATAGCAGCTGCTGGTTAACTCAAATAACTCCTTCCTTGATTAATAACAAAAATGATTGTATTTCATATTTTTTAAATGAAGTTATTCTATCTCAGCTGCCTCCAGTAGGGGTTTGGTGCCCCCATATTTTTTGCACAAAATGCAATTTGCATTTGTACAACCAAGAGTGAGGTTATGTACACTTATGTACAACCAGGAGTGAGGCTCAGCAGTTACATACAGGACAGGTGGACGATGGGGCAGTGAGGGAGAGCTTACTGCAGCCTTTTGATACTGAAAGGGGGGTTATGAAAAGATGGGGACAAACTTTTTAGTAGAGCCTGTTGAGATAAAGCAATGGCTAATGGTTTTAAGGTAAAAGAGGGCAGATTTAGACTAGATACAGGGAAGAGGATTTTTGCAATGAGGGTGGTAAAACACTGGAACAGATTGCTCAGAGAGGCTGTAGACTCCCCATGCTCGAAACATTCAAGGTCAGGTTGGAGAGGGCTCTGAGCAACGTGATCTGGATGAAGATGCCCCTGATCATTGCAAGGGAGGAGGGCTAGATGGCATTTAAAGATCCTTTGCAACCCAAATCATTCTATGATTCTAAGATGTTCAGGCAGTTCTAGACATTTGAACCAAATTTTTGAGAATCAGCATTTCAGATACAGTCAGTAAACTGATGTTATAATGATTTCTGAAGCTTTGTGAATACAGCACTAACTTTCTGCCCACTCTGCCAAAGCAGATGATTTAAATCTGGATCTCAGCAAACAGCCTGGGAGCAGAGTGGAGAACACACAACAGAAACAATGGCATTTTTTTAAAACAATGATCTAGGAATGGCTGTTAATTAGGGGGAGAAGAATAAGGCAATATAAGGGTTTGCCAGCCTTCACCCATTTCCCCTGCTGATGCAGAAATTCATTCAAAACTCCATTGGCTTTCTGTTCTTTTCTCCTCGTTTTAAATGAGCCATCCCGCTAGTCACTAGATGGCGCGTTCAGCCCAGCCAGCCCCGCGGCTCCGGGGCTCCGGCACCCCGGGATGGCGATGGCACCGGCATCCTGCACACAGCAGGAGCAGCACACAGCTCAGGGCACGAGTCATGGGTACTGCTCTCAGCTTGTTAATAAGCAATCACATCGCCACAATCCTTTCCAGCAACATAAAACCAGTTCAAGCAGTACTAACACGAAATACGTACAGACAGCAAATCCAAAATATGACATTTAGTGGTAATGACTTATGTGTGTAACACCATTTGTCAAAAATCAACTGGTGATTTCCAATACACTGGCCTAAATACTGTAGGGGTATTTCACAGTACTTCTACCTTTTTATTCTTGCCTTCTTATGCTGAACTGCACATTTGCTTCATAATTTATCGAGAAGTTGATGTTTTATCACCTCCCCATACAGCTGTGTTTTTTCACTGTTGTCTATGGTGTGAACACCAGAAAATGTTTTCCAGTTTGCAAAAACCCCATCATATTATTGCTTCTGTCAGTTAGAACTCTTCATTAGGTCAGCACTTCTCAGATCTTTGCAATTTGATACTAAATGCTAGCTTCTGCTTTTGAAAATTGTTTCTGGACTGTTTTATTTCTCAGCTCATGGAAAATCCTGATAGCTGGAGAGCGGAACACAATGTCATGGAAGGTATTCTTCCCTTATTAAATGCATCTCAAGGAGGGTTGTGCACCTGGCTGTGTGAAACAATCAGTTTAGCATCTTGGATCAGGCAGTATGGCTGATGAAAGCAAATAAAAATAAATTCACCACTTAAGATCCAATCTACTCTTACAGAAACCTGCGGTATTTTTTCAGGAACGCTGCCACAGTATCTGAGCCACTGGCAGAGATAATCCTGTACTTACTGTACTACCACTCTAATTAAACACTCAGAATAAAATTAACAGTTTCAACAACTATTAAATCATCTGCAACATATGAAAAGTAACACAGGTTTTTCCTCTACTAACTCTTTATCTAGCCAGCGAAGCAGTACTTGGGACACCAGAGATAACAGACCCACACTGACTCATTAAGATTACACTCCCTTCCCATAACTTTGTTGGCCCAAGTCCAGGCTCTTGGGTATCAGCTACTAATTCTTGGCAAGTTGATCCCTTTTCTTGCACCAAGAATGAAAGGAAAACCTGCAGAAGAAGGAAGAGGGATAAAGAAAGAGAGGAATGCGTGGAAGAGTAAAATGCTGATTTATATTTGTCTGAGGACTGACAAAGATGTGCTGTGTTTGCTTCTGAAAGGATCCTGAGAGGAATGAAAAGAGGTACCATATAGAAGGAGCAGGTATTCTTCCAGACAAGCAAGATATTAGTGATAAACTCTGCAGGATGATGCATAGCAGGATGATGGGGACTATTATCACATCCAGTGGGAGCAGAAACTGTGCAGCTGAAATCAGTGCTACTGGCACTGCTTCTATAGCACTGTCCAGTGACCAACATACTGTGCGTGCAACGTGCTGAATTAAACTCACTTTTTTAACACAGCACAGTAGACAGAAGTCTCAAAGTATGACCAAGGACAGCACAAAATGATACCAGCTTGTCCAAATAATTCAGAATGAATGTCATTATCTCCTTTTAGTGTATCTAAGACAACACTATTCTATATTGCACCATAACCACCTGTATTTAGACACCTTTCAACATTGCATATATTACAGAGAAAATAGGTAGTTACACTTATGCAATTAGGTAGTTACATTAATTATCCCATTTAGTGCAAGTAACTCAACAATATTCCTACCAGCAATGCTTCCAAGTTTCTGTCTTTTTTGTAACTTTTCCTTTAAAAGAACAAATAATTGCACTTCTGCCCCCAAAACATAGTACTTTATTCTTCATTAGATGTGGTAAAAAGTGACCATGACCAGAGAACAAAGAGTCAGGAGTTCTAATTTGTAGGTTTTGCCATTATACTAGCTTATGTGATCAAAGAAATGTTTAAATTTCTTTACACAGTTCAGTTTTTGTTAAAGACAGTCACAAAGTATTTGCACACCTACTTGACCACATAAAGATGCTGTGAGAATTAGCCTGTTTATAAAACACTGTGGACTATTTCCTTAACAGATGCCATGAAACTGACAGGTAGAAAAAAGTAACACTGAGATTCACAGATGAATGAAGAGCAGTGGAGTGTGTGCACATGTTGATCAGCCACAGGACGATAAATCAAATACATTTCACCAGCATGGGATTTAGACCTTGACTGAAATCTAGTAAGACTTCATATCCCAGGCTGTCCTACTTTTGATGACAGTGATACTCAAACGACCTTACTCATAGATGTTTCTGCATGAGAGACTTCAAATGAGTTAAATAGCTTTTTACCTGAGAAACAGTGTATGGAATGATACACAAAACAGTGATTAAATTGAGGAAATTTTGGTTTATAGCACTCCATGTACTGAAGTCCTCAAGCTGCAGTGCAGCTAAATATTTAAATATAGCAAATCCAGCACATAAAAGGCTATACTGCCAAGTTTTTCATCTGAGTTTCAGCTTGGCCAGCTGCTGTGTCTATATCACTGTTCTGCTTCTTGGTTTTGCTGAGTGGGAGAACAAGCTTGTTTCCCTTTTCAGATCCTGCCGTCTCTTACATTTGCAGCCCTCTGGAGTGTAAGTGCATGGCAAATACAAGAGGAGTAGCAGAGACCCGCTGTGAACAGAGAAGAGTCAGATGGACCAGTCACTCACACTGAAGCAAAGAAACAGGGAAAGAAGGACTGGGAGAGAAAGAGAGATGATCTTTCAACAGCATCTCAGACTGATTCACCAGATTGGCTGGTTGGTGATGTTCATTACCCTCTTCTTTTAGACAGCTGATGAAAGATCTCTGCAAAATGCAGTGACAGAAAGAACCTAAACCATTGAGTCAGTATTCAGAACAACATTAAATCCACACATTTCAATTTTATCAGTGAGCTCACCATCACGTGGCATTCTGCTCACCCACAGTAGCCCTGCACCAGAGGATTTCCTGACATGGTACTAATACACACTCAGCTGCTGGAGAGATGGGTGGCTCTTGTCCTAACACTAATCAGGAACAATACGTCTTTGCAGAAATTACAGCCCTGCCACTGAGACTGTGTTATTTTAAGCCCTGTGCAGATCAATAGGATTTCCAATTACTTAACTAAAATGATGGAGCAGGCAGGAAATTATTCATGTTTGATGTACTGTAGAAGAGACCATTCTGATCAAGCTGTCACTGTCCTGCTTTCAGCTGTGCTTTTCACTCTGTTCCCTCTCATCAGCAGTTACTGCTCATTAGCTGATTTTGCACCCATTGGTATGAATAGTAGCGTTTACACCCTTGTGGACAGAAAAAACAAAGATACAAGGTCACAGACACCTTCACAATCCAAGCTCAAACCTCAGAAGAGTCTTTCAACAGACATCAGGATATGGAGAGAATTCAGATTTCCTAGCGGAATCTAATTATACTCAGCAAAATGTTGTATCAGTAATGTGTCATGGCAAAATGCCTGTGTAAAGGCCCATGATAATAACAATTCACAGGCACCAAGGAACTATGTTATGCTAAGAATGACACTTCCAAATCTGAAAATCTTCAGGCACACATAAAACTTATATATGAGCAACAGAGAACACATATCAAGATCCATTTACCTGGAGTTCATGTTATTCTACAAATGGGAAAAGCATTTGTTTTAAACTATAGTTTCCAATCTTTGCAAAACAGAGTATCAGAGTATTTAAAAAAGCCTTCCTCATGCCTCTTTCTGTTGAGTGAAAGTAAGTGCAGTTGTGTTTAACTATATGCCACATCTATGTCTGTGAAATCAGCTCTAAACAGTTTTCAGTTTGATCCAATTTTCTTAGTAATTATCTATACTTTCATGGATATTATGGGTCAAACTCAAACTCTGCCATTGTGCAACATTGCTGAAACCAATAAAATGTGCTCACGTACATGGGGGCTGAGTTTCTCTCAAGATGTTCAGCCACTATGACCTCCTCCTAGCTGAACACAAACGAGATGCCAGCTCATCATGGCTGTTGATCACGGTGTGCAAAAGTCATTTACTATTTCAAGCTGGTTAAGTCAACTTACTCCCCTGCTTTCGTAGAGCTATGATTTTTACATCCCACATACATCAGAAGCTTGCAGTGAACCAGTAGCATTGTTTTGCGTTTATACTGACCATAGCATCACAAAATATGTGCCAGTAACAGCACCCCGGTGCTAAAGATACCTCTAAGAGAAAAGAGGCTGAGAAGAGGCAGAACGTTTGCACAAGTTTCAACTGCCTACCTGAGCTGATTTAAAAGTGGCTAACATGTCTGGCCACAAAAAAATACCAATGCTGTTTCCCTTCCTGAGAGATTTACACTCAGCAGAGTAATTCTGAGCAAGAGAAGTGCCACTGCACAGGTATCTGTCCTGTTTCCAGTTGGAGCACAGGTTTTAGACAGGACATTTTTCTTAATAAAAGGAGAAGTGAGAACACCAACCAAACAGGCTATCCTTGACAACAGAAAGCATTATTATAGCCACAGAGTACAGTCCGTAGAACCTAAAAATGAGGATAAGAATCAGGTTTAGAAGTCTGAATTTTTTCTTGATGTGAACCCATTAAAATTTTTAAAATGGAAACACTGAACAAATGCCACTTTTTGTTATTTACATTGCAAGGCCACAATGGTGAATGACACCTCTAAACTTTCCATTTCTTATAGCTTCCCTGTATATAGCTGGATCAGTATTAACCTGGTACTCTGAAGATTTCATCTTTGCTTCTTGTAAAATTCCGGAGGCCTGAATTCACAAATGTTGTACACAATTTGAGGAAATAAAATAACCAGGGATTAGAAAGGATAATATCTGATAATGTTTTGTCAGAGCAGATGGGATGACAACATTATATGCTCTGCTAAAGAGCTAAGACAAGAGTTGTGAGTAAATTTATAGACTTAGATAATTAAACCTTCTTTTTAATCCATAAATTGAAGTATTTGAGTTCTTTGAATATAAGATAAATATATAAACATGAGTTCTTTGAATATCCTACTGTTAATTTGTCAAAACCTTGTTATTAAATGCTCTTGATAAACTGATTGATTGTAAGTTGCCTTCTGAAACTACAAACAGACTGAAATGTAAGTACATCAGATAATTTTTGCTAGTTCTACATCATCTACTCGACAGCATGAAGAGCATCGGGAATCAAGTATCAAAAATCGTAATTTATTCCTTCAGTATCTGCTATTTACAAGCAACTTATGATTGTGCTGTGGTTTAAGACAATATTCTGAGAAAAATGACCTTGAGACAGTGTCAGAAGAGATTTGTTATCTTAATAAAAAAGTTATTTTATTATACTAGCCAGGTTAGAAAGATTTGCAATCCAACAAGAGTAACTAAAACCATCACAAAACAATTGTGTTCATTCAGAGTCAGCTGGGATTTATCTGGCTACCTGAATTCTTACTGTGTCAAGTAACTGACCAGGATTCTCGCTTTAACTACTGCCCATTTTTTGCTTTGACATAATAGGATGCCTTGAAGGGTAAGCTGGAGCTTTCTGTTTTACCAGTACGTTCAGAGGAATGAAGCAGGGTGACTCTGCTGGGGTCCACATGCTGTCTTCCCACACAATACACATGCTCCAAGGGCCAGTCTAGGTGAAACGTGCCAGGAAAGAAAACCAGCATGAAAGACTACAATTCCACTTTGTTCCTTGTTAAGAGCTGCACAAACCCAGTCAATATCAGCTAGAGAACAAAGTTAAGAAAAACAGAGGGTCAGCAAATTTTTGTAGCAGCTGCTACTTGTGAGAGCTCTGCACTGCCCTATTTGCTCAGAGAGAAGCTGATTCCGGGATAAAAGAAAGGAAGAGAACAGTGCAAACTGCCAATACTGTATCACTACTTGGAAACACAGCATGTGCCTTAACAACCTGGCTATGTCCCACACTAGTGGTCAACCAGTGATGATACAGGAGGAGCCATTCAGCCAGTCATGCAGAGGTGACAGCAAGTCTGGTAATAAGTAACTAGGGGTCATTACAGCTCACCATGGTGAACAGAGGTTAATTTTAACTCAGGAAGAATGACACCAGGCTTGTCTGGCTCCTGCACATAGTCACTGCCATGTAAAAGGCAATTAGGAATCAGCCATGAGCCAGACTGTGGGTACTCTCATGAACGAGCTTTAAAAATGAAAGAATTGCAAGGAACAAAGTTGCTCTTCTGAGGATTGGCCAACCCATGCTTATATAAGACATGTCGGCACCAAAATCTCATTTAGCAGCCATACTCTGCAGCTGATGAGGAGACATACACCTGAAACAGCTTTGAATTTTAACAGTGAGAATTACTTTTTCCATTTTTTTCCCCTTAGAATATTTTTAAACAGACTCACAAACGGACTATCCAGTTAAAATATCTGGACCTACGGACGTCAAACAAGACTATACCAACTAATCCAAGTAGTTGACTGTTCTCTTCAATGTGACACAACACTCTGGACACTGACAGTGTATGAAGAGATCAACAACAGAAAGACATAATACAGACTACCTGGATTATACCAAATTTGCCTAGATGAGAATTTGGGGGACAGCATATGCAGAACATGACCTCTGCTTCTTATAATCTGCTTAAATCAGGCTTTCATTTAAATCTGCACTGTCAAGGCCCTATTTTAACATTTTTCAGGGCATATATGTAATATGTGCATGCTGAGACCTCACAGATCACACGAATGCCAAGGCTGTTTGCATCCTTCTTTTTGACAGCAGTACTTGTCAGCAACACTTCCCTTAAACAGTTTTTTACCTCCCAGACAAAGTAAATCATTATAAAAGTAATCAAAATAAGCGAAAAACTCAGGAAAACGGCATTCTACTAACTAGTCAGAGCAACTTGAAAGAACCTGAATTTACCCAGCTTGGTGCCTTCACCTGGTAAATGTAAGCCCAGCTTCCCTGAGAGTTTGAGGTAACTGCTTTACCTAGCCTGATTAGACTAGCCAAGGGCTCATATTTTGGTTTGAGATTGCTTTCATTCTCCCTATAATCCTGTATCACCTGAGAAAACATCACGTTCCCCCTGATTCATGGAGAGTTGTGCTCTATGTTGTAATTTGCTCGAACATTGATTATGTGCAAGTGGGAGAATTTCACAAGCAAAATGTCTTGTCAGTGAAAATAGCAGCTTTACTCCTACATTCACTCAGCAGCAGGAGGCAGAAAGTATCCTGGGGTTTTTGAATTATTGCTGAAATGCACTCCAGATGCCTGCAGAAAGACTGCTAAATATATACCTAATTGCCAGTTTCTTTTGTCTTAGCCCTGCTGTTAAACAACCTTCAAACAACAGCATTTGATACACTTTGAATTCTTTATTAGCACCTTTATGCAAAATTAAATGGCACTTGTGCAAAGCAGCAGCACAACAGCATGCCAGTGCTTCGGAAGTGACGTCTCTGGAAGCCTGTCTTGGGCATTCACCTTCCTGTGTGGGGGAAGTTTTCTTATAAATTACAGTCTTCCTTTTACATTACATGCACACTGGTTTTATATCTCTCAGCTTTTATGCTGAGAGATTTGCATATTTATGTAATATTAATCAGGCACCAAATTTTGCTATTTTGAATTTTCAGCAAAGGAGAGCAAAACTATGCTTCCTGGCCTGCTGCCACTCCACTGAGTCATCTTTGCTGACATGCAAACTAATGGGGGTGAAGATTTAGAATTGCTGTTTCACAGAGGAAAAGGATTTGGGAGAGACAAGCTCAAGCATCCCATGCTTCAGCCCTGGTAACTCTAACTCCCATGTGCATTGCCTACAGTACAGCTGAGAACAATGAAACTGCCTCTGGGTGTATCTAAGGCTAACCATTAGGAATGCATACATCAAGGCTTTGGTCTGGAAATAAAATGGGTCTTAAAAAATCAAAGATCATATACACCACACTAAACTACTTGCATATTCAAATAAATAAATGTACTTTTCAATAATTAAGGAATATGGAGGTTTGGGCTGGTATAGACTTAGTTTTCTTCAAGGCAGGTAGTACAGGGCTATATCCTGGATTTGTGCTGGAAACAGTGTTGGTAGTTCCAGGATGTTTTTGCTATTGCTAAGCAGTGTTCACACAGAGTGAAGGCATTTTCTGCTCCTCACATGGCCCCACCAGTGAGGGGAACGGGGGCACATAAGCAGTTGGACAGGGACACAGCCAGGACAGCTGTCCCCAGCTGACCACAGGGATATCCCACACCACATAGTGTCATGCTCAGCATATAAACTTGGAGGAATATGGAGGAAGGAGAGGATGTTTGGAGTGTCAGTGTTTGTATTCCCAGGTCACCATTTCACATAGAGCCCTGCTGTCCTGCAGATGGCTGAACACCTGCCAGCCCACAGGATGTGGATGAAAGCCTTGTTTGGCTTTCTTTGTGTGCACAACTCTTGCCTTATCTATTGAACTATTTTTGCATTCTCTCACTTTTAACCTACTGATTCTTTCCCCCATCTCATTGGTGAAAAGTGAGTGAGCAGCTTCATGGGGCTTTGTTGGCAGCTGGGGTTAAACCATGACAGGGGAGAGAGAGACAGAGGGATCACCAGGGTAACCACTCTGGTTGTGACAGGGAGTACACAGCACACTATTGGCTGCTGCATTCCTGTTGATGGACAATCCCTGGCTCAGTTTTCTTTACACTCTCCCTTCATGTATTTCTATATTGATAATACCTGTTTTGAGCTTTCTCTTTTCTACATTAAAGAGTCCCACCTGTCTCAGCCTTTCCTCATGTGAGAGGTGCTCCAGTCCCCTAATCAATCTTAGTGACTATTTGCTGGATTGTCCCCAGTAGCTCTGTATCTCTCTGATGCTGGGGAGGCCAGAACTGGACACAGTGCTCCACATGGCCTCACGAGGGTAGGTAGAAAGGACAGATCACCTTCCTCAACCTGCTGCCCACACCCCTCCTAATGCAGCCCAGGAAACCACCAGCCTTCCTTACCAGCAGGGCACAGTGCTGCTCATGTTCACCTTGGTGTGCACTGGAACCCCCAGTTGCTCTGGTGCAAGGCTGCTTTCCAGATGGTCAGCCTCCAGAAAATACTGGTCTGAGACTTTGCACTGCTTTTGCTGAACCTCTGAGGTTCCTGTTGGCTGTATCTCCAGCCTGTTGAGGTTCAATCCCTTTGGATGGCAGCACAGCCCTGTGGTCTATCAGCCATTCCTCACAGGTAGGAACATGGGCAAAATTCCTGAGGGTGCACTCTGCCTAATAATCCAGTAATTACTGGATTATGTAATTACAAGTCAGCAATTTCATCATAGAAGGTTATCAGGTTGGCCAAGTATGATTTCCCCTTTGCAAATCCATCCAGCCCTCATCTGACTGAGCCTTCCCTGAAGCACAGTCATGTACTGCAGTCTCCAGTGGCAGAACTGCACTGGTGAAATAGGGTCCTCCCTTCATTTCTCAATATAAAATAGAATGCAAGAGAAAGGTGAAAATCCCACAAGCAGGAATGTCGCCATTTTTCCTATCTGAGATCTGAAACCAGAAAAACTAGCTTATCTCATTTACAGAAATTCAGTGAATGGCCCATTTGACTTCAAGGAAGGACTGAGGAAGGGAAGCAAACCTGTTTAAGAAATAATCGCCCCTTGAAGAAAATGAAAAGTGTTTCTAAACATGCAGTTTGTGAGTTTATCCATTGTCATGTTTTGTCATGGTTGCTCACCGGCTCAGCACAGTAGGGAGGAGGCATTATGACATGATCTTTGGAGTCATCAAATGCTAAATCAGACTTCTATATTGTAGAGTTAAGCAGAACTGGTGACGGTGACACAGCTCCCGAAGGGCACCTTGGTCCTACCCTGCCTGCATCAACAAAACCTCGAAGAGATATCCTTATAGAGGCTTTGAAAGGAAACTGTGGCAGAGAGGTTGACACTGGCATCTGCAAATCCTCTGCATATCCGAATAAGGAGCCCAGTGGTAATCTCTCTAAATAAACTCTTCAAAGGATACAATTTCTTGCTTCCCAAGAATAAAACTGTCACTGTTATCTACTAATGCAATGAGAGACCTCTCTTACTTTCCTAGAAACACAGATATCTGTGCTAATTCTGTTTATAAAAAAGAAAGGATTGAGAACAGAAAAGAGCCAAGGTAAACACCTTCTCTCAGCCCTCCTCATACAGAGTGCACAGGTTGCAGAAAAACTTCAATGCATTTTTACATGGAAGTACACCCATGTGTTTCCTAATAGCCATCTGCCCTCTGGATGCAGAAGATTATAGCCAAAAACTCAAATGTCTATGTTCAGTTTGTGTGCATGCATGTCTGTGCACCTAGCAGAGAGTATGTACAAATAAAAGCAGCTGAGTGGGAAGATGTGAGACTACAGTGAGACGTGTGTAACTATCTTATAGACATATGTGTTACACAGCTACCCCAAGAACCCCAACTCAAAGGAGAGGTGCAAAAGGAGTAGCCTGCAGTATTGCAATCTGTGTGGCAATAACATCCTTATACCAATTTCAGCAGGTCAGACTTTATTTGTTCCACTTTTTCTTTAAGCTGAAAATGTTCACAAAGTGTGCATTGAAAGCCATTGAGAATATCCTAACTTCAAGCTTAGCTTCTGTTCAGTTTTTTTTTTTGTGACTAATATTTTCATTTTTCTCTCGCTTCTTGCCAACACAGCCAGCCACCTGGTAGCCTGAAGTTATGCTGTCTCCAACCAACTTCTACCTTAAAACCAGCAGAAGCCCCAGATGCTTCTCATCTAGCACGCATTAAACACAATGGAACTCTAGCAAATAGGCTATTTCAGCACCTGGTTATGCCTGAAACTCTCCCTAGTGCTTTGGGAAACAGAGTAATGGCAATGAATCCTGTTCAATTACAACACAGTTATTTCCAAGCTTGTTTGGTGCTTAGCATTTGAGGAAAACGATGTCCTTACTCACCATAAGGGATATATGCCAAGCCTACTGACAATGAAGACAATGGCAAATGTAAGGAACAGAAGGTCACTCAGTTTTTGACACTTGCAGTAGTTTGCCATTTTGGCAGCCTGCAAAAGAAAAAGATACCTTTTTACTTCCAGGACAACTGAGTTCTCTTGTACTCTGTATAAGCTGTAAGAAGAAAAAGAAATCAAATTTTTATGAAATCACTAACATTTTCACTGGGCCACCTCACAGTGATCTTGGAACCCCACCAAGCAGCTGGAAAATGTCTTCTTTGAAGAAAAACCAACCCAGACTGCATACATATTTAATTTCTTTATTCCCCACTCAATTCCATTTTTGAGATTCTACAATTTCAGATGCACAAAAATCTTCTAAACCTTTCATTGAACTTCAGTGTGTTTATAGTGTCCTTGTCCCCAGCCTTCTTACCTGCCTGTCTCTCACCTTGCCAGTATGCTCCACTGGCATTTTCAGCAGTCACCCCTTCCATATGCCCCATGCTCTCTGACTTTCTAGTGCCTGCTATATAGAAACTTGGTCTCAATTCTTCCACTACACCCAATATCCTAAATTCTGCTGAAGCATCTCTTCTTAATTTTCTGCCTATACAGAATAGTTTCCACCTCAAAGATTATATCCCTCCCCCTCAAGTCTTTTTCCAAGGCTCTCTTTTCAACTTCTTCATTCTAACTTGTTGCCTTATGCTTATTTTTACATGCTTCTCTCATATGTCTTCATGCAGTCTTCTGACTCTTTCCCCATGAAGGACTCATCGATTCATTGCTCTTCTCTGAAACTCCTCATTAAAACATTCATCTTCCCTGAAGCTTCTTTATAATTTTCTCCCTGAAGAAAATAGTATACAGGGAAGGAAGCTTGTTTTAAGATATCTGTGATGCTTCCATAGTGGTAACGTGTGTAGTTATTTTTAAATAAAAACTTTAATATTTAATAACACTTTAATATGGGGACAGTATTCCTTCACGCTTTCTGTCAATGTTTCCAGAGTCCACTTAAGTCACTGGGAACCCTTTCAAAGCTCCTCTCCAAGGGCACCTGCATCCAGCTCCCATATAGAGAAGATACTTGTGCAGATTTTTCAGAGTGCGAAGAGAGAGCAAAATTACCCCAACTATGCACACAGAATACTATTCTCAATGCAGAATTCAAACCAGAGAAACAGATAATCTAGATGCCAAAACCAAACCTGCACTTTTGGATGATACCCAATTTTTGCAATGCTCCTACTGAAAACCTGAACATGAAGAATATTCCTCACTAAAGAAACCAAGTTAGGAAGCTCACAGAATATGAGGAAAACCACCAGTGCTGCAAAGAAAACATAACCCTTCTGAATCAGCTCCATTTTCTGGGGGACACAAGTGACTTTCCTAGCAGTTTGTACTCACAGCCTAGTTTGAAGGGAAAGAGAATCCTTCGGTGACAACATGCAAAGCCGAAGCATTACTAACTTCTTTGATTTTCAGATGATGGAAAATTCAGTCCAGGAATTCTGGATGTATTTCCATGGTGGCAGTCTAAAAAACTGATTTCATAGTGTATGAAGCTGATACTACTATAGCAACTTGTAGTAGTATCATGTAATTTCTCAAAAACAGTACAGCTATCGGGACATCAATTCTCAAATAACAAATTATAATAATTTTACAAATTATAGTGATAAAGCAAGACGACAAAAAAAGCAAAAGAATATGTTGCTGTTGGTTAGAATTTGGCCACCTAAGACAATACAACACAATTTTCTGTGTTTAAAAACCATGACCACAACTGAGTAACACAGCTCTATGTATTCCTGAAAATCCTACTACGGTTCTTCTATACTTCCAGATCCTGAAGATCTGTGGACAAAAATCTCACCTCCAGCATTTCCACCAATGCACAATACTTTTTGCAATGAGAACAGCAAAAAATGGTACATTCCAGCTTTCCACTGCGCATGCTTCATTAGGAAATGGTAGATGGAAAGAATCTAGTGGCCACCAGAAATAGCTTTTCATTTTTACCAATATGTAATAGGTAACACAGGTCAGGTGTTACACAACCAACCCATCGTGGCAAGATACTTAAGTTCTTTTGCAGTTTGCTAGTACTTATCCTCTGCACTGACTTTCCCCTCAGTAATGTCAGCAGTGTGCAAGAGCCCATCTCCTCTCATATAGCACCAGGGCTGTGATCCACTGCACTTGCAGAATTTCCAGTCAAAACAGACTGAAAGAATTGACTAGAAAGACCACTTCAATTATGCGCCTTATGAGGAAGCATATTTGCTGAATGTTTGCAACTCAGGCGAGAATACCAGCAATTCCTCTTTGTCTTAGTGAATAAACAGAGGGTAAGGTGTTAGCTAGCCTATTACAGTGTTTTTATAGTTCCACAGACACTGGTCTCATCGAGAATAAACATCTTTAAGTACTTCTTTCTGGTGGTGAGAAAAGAGGAATGAATAAAGTTTAGGTGAAATCACAGCTAGCTAAACACATTCCAAAATCAGAAAAATACACTTGCTGATATGTAATTATTTCTATCAGGAGAAATCCACATTCACTTTTGATTTCTATCTCAGGCAGTCATGTGCCTTCTAGATTAAAAAAAAAAATTAAAAATAAAACTGTATTTACAGCACTACTGAATCAGAATGCCAGGATCTTGATTTTGCAATAGGTGACTCACACAGTGAGTCTATATTCTGGCATAACAGGATCCTTGCAGGTACTTGAATAAAAAATAATTTCAGACAAAATAGTTATTAACTTTGGAGGAGAGTTCACAGAGAGCCAAATACCAGCATGACCCAGAGCTGTCTAGTAACTGAGGCAGATAAAGGATGAAATCTCTAAATTGCCACTATGAAAGTTGCAGACCATCTTGACTCTAAAGAATTTCAATCATCCCTTCTTCTCCAAATCCAACTGCTTAATGCTGGTACTAGGATCCAGAGGCATGGGAACCTGGAAAATCAGAGGTCAGCTCACTGGCCAAGCCCAAATAGCCACTAAATTGTCCAACAACCTCTGCTCAGCAAAGTGGAGCAGAACCACACTGTGACACCTTGATTCTTTTGGAGACAGGGTTATTACTCCACACACCATGTCAGAGGGGTTAAGAAGCAGGTGGCCCACTGTCAACCACTTCCCAGATTCTGCAACTTTAGCTTTTGATTTTACCATGTTGTATTTAAAATCTGCATGCAGCCCTCCCTGGCATGCAATGCATTACCAGTCTCTGCTCTGTACAACCAACTTATCAAGTGATAAACCAATTGGAAATCAGAAACATGCACTGCTACTAGCACAATATATTTAAGCAAGGAAATACACTCTATTAATCATCATTACCATCCTGAACTGGCTTAGGAAATACTTTTTCTGCATAGCAAAAAGATTTTACCTACTGACAGGATGACATACGAATTATCTCACCTCTAGGAAAATATCAGATGCATCATGGAGACATAAGATCAAGGTTCCCACTCGTGTCAAATTGGTTATATATGAGAAGGTAATCAGGGTGATTGCTACAATGTGATGTGTAAACATGATTCCAAAGTCCTAGAGCAGCAGAAGCAAGGAAAAGAAAACAAAAACCAAAAAACAATGAAGCAAACACTGATATTCAGTACTCATATACAAAAATGGATGTTTCTTAAATCCAGCATTATGTTTAAGTTAGAAAAAGATATACTACTAAAAAAGATATATCTACTATATAAGTGCATTATATACCCTGCTCTATATTTCATTTAGACTGAATAAAATAATCATTGTATGTTAACAAAATGCAAAAATATTATTGAAAGCTAGGCAATGACTACACTTCTTAGTTCACAGTAATTTAACTTAATAAAGTAAACATTTGCAATTGAAGTTACTCTGGAAAGGCATATGTACATACAAATCAATCCACCATACTTTTTATGCACTGAGTCACATACAAATATAATGATATGCACAATAAATTGCCAAATAATGCACCATTCAGAAGAGTGAAAATAGCAACAAGGGAACACTAAACACATTTCCAGTGCACTAGGACAACAGACACCTGCCAAGGACAACTGAGAGAATTCCAGATCCAGGCTTTTATTTGTTTGTTTTTAATCAAGGTGCTTTGTCTTCACACTGTAAAGGGTCAGAAAAGTCTTCAAATGAGCTGGTACACCTCCTCCTAATTGGTTCCAATCCGCTGCCTTCCAAATGATGCAGGCTAGCTGGTCTCCAGATCAGTAACTTGCGGTTATTTGGCAGAAAGTAACTGTTACTATTGAAAAATCTGGAGCAGTGAACCTCCCAGAAATAACATCACACTCCCAGATACTTGCCAAGCAGCAGATATAGCAGAAGGAATGACCTGCCTGCCTGGACTAGGCTCCCAGACTGATTAATGAGAGAAAAGGACCTGCAGAAATGAGGCTCTTCTCAGCAAGTGACTGACACTGAGTCAGTCAAAAAGAAGTCTTCTTGGCATTTGCTGAACTACCTGCACTGCTTTGAGAAAGTGACCTTAAGAAAAGATCACAGGCAACGTTTAACTGGGAAGTTTCTCTATGGACCAGATGCAAAGTTTGTTCCACAGCTCCCAGCAGACCTAGTGGCTCTCATGGAGAACTGTCTGAAGGGAGAGAGATCCAGGCAGACGAAAGGAGCAACTCCTTCAGGCAGCCTGCTCACCAAGTATATTGGGAGGTGGAATTTGGCTTTCTGATAGCATTTGTGGGCCAGTCCTGCTGAGCTGTGGTAGTCTTCAGCCAAGCAGCCCACAGCACAGAAACCAAATCTGAGACCCTTTAGAGAGGCAGCACCTGATTGACAAAGGAACTGCAGGTCCACACGTTGGGCCCCATGGAAAGTGCCATGAGCTCCAACTAACACAGTGCCAACTCTGGAAGAGCAGCAGCTACAGCTCCTGACGGCACTTGTCTCTTCAGCACTGAGAGAAGTAACTGAACAATGTTCCCACACTCCTCTATGGGAATGTAGCAGGCACCACTGCTTTTAAGGACATGCACTACTGCCTCTCAGTACCAGCACTTGCTTTCACTGCAGTGTACACCTGGAGCTCATGGAAAACCTGCAGCATGAGCAGTCTCACTAACTGAAGAGGGACAGGACCTGCTCCCAGCCTATCACTTTATATTTAATGCTATCAGGTGCTACAAGATCGTATTTCCTACTACTCAGTAGGCACTGGCAGTATCTCCAACACAGAATTGAGGAAGGGTAGGAGGGTAGGGAAGGGGAGAATTGAGATAAAAAGACTAAAACCAGAGACTTGTATGCCAGTTTAGTAAACACCCAACATTTCTCAGCTAGGTTATCTGGCCCCCAGCAGCATGGAACACAATAAAACACATTCAGCAGTCATATCAAGCCATTATTTTAAATCCATTTTTTTCAAGCAGACAGAAGAAAAAGATGAAGGATCTTTCCCTTTCTGAGTGTCCTAAGGGAAAAAAAGAGTATGGCATCCTAGTAATTTCAGGAACTACAAACCCACACATGGAGACCATTTTAGCATGTCACAGTAATAAAAACAGCAAAGCACCTACCTTATTCCCTGGGATTAGAAGCTACTAGCTACTAGCAGTCCTCTATGGCCATAGTGCAGCCTAGCTCTTTACCTCCTTCAGCTGCAAATACTATGGCACTGTTCTGAATTTTCCTTCCAAATGCAATTATGTTAGTGCATTGGCAGTCCAAATGGGGCAAAATGTCAAGTAGAAAATCTCCTCTGTTTTCACAGCTGACACATTTATGTTCTACAAATATAAGATTTCCAGTCCCTCTTGGATATTCTTCAAGGCATTCCTGACAATATGGATTATTCCTAAGCAATCCTAATGCTCCTGGGCAGCAGTCTTCTGCATTTTTGCATGAGTCTTCTTAAAGAAATGCTGTTCAGGGAACTCCTTCTGTAGTGATGTTTCTTAAAAGAGATAATTACTTGAATCTGCCATCTCTGAAACTGAGATGCAGGAAACTGACCTACAGAAAACTGTTAGAAAACTGTTAGAAAAAGGTAGCAATGATATAAATAAGACTGCTTTGTTATTGGGGTTCTTTCTTTCCAGTTTGTGACATTTCTTTAAATCATTAATTAATACTATGCCCTGAAGATGCTACCTGTTAAGATTTTAGTTATACCCAAGGGTAATTGTGGCTAGCACAGGTCTTTCTCGTGAGAACATTCTGCTGTGTTTCATAAACAAAGATAAAGTCTGGATGTTTTTCAAACAGTGTCTCGAGATTTGGACAGTTCAGGCCTGGCCAATCAGGCCTAGGGGGAGGTTTCTGGCTGACCAATCTGGGCGACCTCTGAAAAGTCTATATATATTGAAATCAAAATAATAAACAGTCTCTTTCTTGCTACACTGAGAACTCAGGTCTTTTCTGTGCTAGCAGCTCAACAGCGACAGGTAATGAGCACACAGATACTAATGGGACAAATCCCCATAATGCCAAGTGGTACTTGTGTTCCCAGCTTACTGCAGCACTTTCAACCATATATAGCAGACAAGCAGCTGTACAGGAATGGGCTTTTTAATTTTTTTTAATTGATGTATTTCAAATCATATGTATGTTTGTGAAAGATGTATTTATTTACGGAAGATTTGCAACCTCCAGTTGTAACTGCTGGACGACGTCATGTGGCTATGTGATGAAAATCTGTGGCTAAGAATAGGAGAAAGAACCTATTCCAGTCAATATCAGTGGGAAGAACACAGGGCAGAGAGCAGAGAAACCCCATGGGTCTCAACTTGTAGACAAGCCCTCTGTAATTAAGGCTTCTGCCACCCACATTTGTTCAACATGCCACACTCACTGACTGAACTGCCAAGTGGCTATGGAGCATTAGTGCCACTGAAGGGCAAAACATCATCTTCATGGCTTGTATCATAGATCAATAAGGGAAGGAAAGGTCTGCAAAACATATGCAATCGAAATTGCTTCCACTGAAACAAAAGAAATCAATTCTGGGTCTCTTTTTTACCAAGAAAAGTCTCTTTGAAGAAAGAGATCTAGTGTCCAAATTCAGCAAAATATAGTGTAATTTTCTAGAATCAAAATTCAGTATTCAAGAAAATTAGCAGCTACAGATAGTTTTATGATTGGAATGAGTGAACAGTCACACAAAAAAACCAAAACAGAAGCTCTAGGAACTGCCAAATGCTTGGAACTAAAAGGCATGAATACACAGAAAGGTCTCCTACATCTTCTACAAACCTGTGAAAACACTGAGAAGAGATTTTATACATTCCTTTAAATGTACCTGTCAAAATTTTTTCTGTGAAACAATACCTTAGTTACCCAGGAAATATGTAAATAAGCCTCACTGCTTTTAAGGTTCATCAGGTGCTTATGAAACTAACAGACTTCTCTCTTTTTTTTTTTTTGGTGTTTAACAAAACAGGAGTATGGGAAGCTGGACAAAGATGACAAAACATCAATTCATATTAGGTTGCAGTCTTTGAAGATGAACACCCTTAAGAGTAGAATGTCATTACAGCAACACAGTAGATATTTATGAAACTAACATGCCAGTATAAAACTGTAGAAGTTAATACACACAGTTCACTGACTTAATGCCAATAGTAGGTATGTGCAACAGCCTAGTTTGCTCACACCTCCAGTCGGGCAAAGACAATCTGGTGGAATTTATAGCACCTAAATAAAGACTAACAAGTATTTGAAAGTCATAAAAAACCCTGGAAATAATTTTTGATGTAATCCATTTGCTATCGGAGAAGAATCAAATGGAGATGGAAAACAGCAAGTACATTTCTCTTGAGCTACAGCAAGTAAAAGACCAGTGCTGGAGTTGGGCCAGTGCCGAGTGCTGCTGCTTTCAGCAAGGACACACTGCACCTCTCCTTCAGAAAAACCCAACTACATGAAAAAAAGCATCTGGCTGAATTCCTGCAGTGCACAAGACTGCCTGGGCACTTCTGACCATCCCAGAATGTAACGCAGCCACTGCTGCTGAATTTAAAGTATCTAAAACAATAACCAAGACTTAGATAAAAGTATTCCTTTCACCGTAACATGAAAACATCAACAGTTTACTTGGGTTGAGAACTGTTAATCTGCTCCATACAAGCCAATTGTGAAATATTACAATAGCATATGATATTAGCAAATTTTCTGCTTCTTCCTGTTAAACAGATCCCTGTTTCATATGGGCACCATTCCACACATTGCATATTGGGTGCATTACAAGGTTTCCACATTTTTTTTAAACTAAACCTTCTTTTAAAAGAGTACTATGGTGTTGCAAGAGCTGGTGTCTCTGTCAAGCTTGTACTCCTTTTTGTCAACTACTGTCTTTAGTACTAACATTTTTCAACTCAGTGGATTTCCTTGGCAGCTTGCACTCACAGACAGTTTTACTGTGTGACACCAGGGCACAGCTGCATTTCTCTAGTCTGATGTTCCTCATTATCAATTTCGCTTACACTACAAAAGGACTGTCTCCACAGTCCAAACTGAGTGATCTAATAGGTTATAAATATGGCATCTCCACTGTTTCCTCTAGAGTGCTGATAATGAAAGGCTTTTGACTTGCTGTAACTGCACTGCAGATGTTGTGCTCCTGCTCTCTGCTGGACACTGCATGTTTTGAGACACAGCAGCTGCATGGGACACTGCTAGGATCTGGTACTCTGGGTTCAAGCATTGCACATCTGTGGCCAGGATATTACTTGGCTGTTAGCGATCCACTTTCCCACCTCCACGTCCTATGCTATTTCCACAGCAGGTTGCTCTGAAGTTTTTCTGATAACAAGTAAAAGTCATTTATGTATAACTAAGAAACAGACTTGGCACCTGCAGCTTACTATATCAGTCAATATTACTTTTGATTTAAATTCATCTCCACTATCATACAGCTCCCTTGAGCACTCTTTCTCTTTATCTCTGGTTTTTGAAATAGTGAAGTTATACTCATTTCAAGCTCATGATTAACAGAATGTTTAGCATCTACAGACAATGCAAGCAAGGGATTTACAAGTATTCCTCATAAATTGGTTGTTTTATTCACAATTTACCCTCCAATATGGATTTAAATTTTGTGGACACTTTCTTGAGATTTCTACTTCTGAAATAATCTGGAAATCCAAATAGAGGAGTGTGTTTGTATATAGGTAGCTCTAGCATAGAACTCCTAGGAATACACTGTAGTTTCAAATGGAAGATAAGTTTATTCAGATCACACTGCATCCTTAATTTATTCTTTTCAGAGTTATGCTCCTGCTAAAATTCTAATAAACAGGGGTTTTTCCATTAGCATAGCCTACAATCATTTATTTAAATGACAGCTGAAGGAGGCACATAAATATACTAAAAAATAATTTCAAATGTATAAAAAAATTAATTTTGACACATTAAAGCCCCTGCAAGAGTAGCTCAAAGAACTGTTATTCTAGAATAACTGTTGTACTGCTTGTTCTGCTATGGACTAGGATTCTCTTTGGAGGAGAGAACTCGAAATATGGAACAGGTTGCTACTGATTCTGGGAGAAGATTTCTATTTGGACAGAGTTTTTTTTTTTCATTAACAGCCCTCTAATAGCAATGCTCAGCTACTTGAAATTTCATAACTGTAAGGGTAAAATTAAATATAACATCACTTTTTAATATTAAATGTATCCCTGTTTTCACTATCCTTTTGTAGAAAAAATGGAAAGCCCTCACAGATCTTCTCTCACAAAGTGATACTGTGAATTTATGAGGCAATCTTGCTCTTTTTAATTGGAATTTCATAATTTAAATCTTAGAATAAACAGTACATCTACAAGATACTACCTGTTCAATTCCATTCAACTCACTGTATGAAAGCAGAAGTTTTTTTTGGCTTCTGCTATTTGCCCTTCAATATTTGATTGCTCCAGGTTCTTCTTCCCATGTGCAGAAAAAACCCACATTATAGTAAAAAGGAACAGAGTAAGACAATCTCAGTCTCTCAGTGATTACTATCTGCAAGAGTTGAACCCTAGAAATTACTGTATTTCCAGTTCACTGCATATGTAATACAGGTATTCCTCAAGTCAAGAATGATTACGTTAAAGCTTAAAGCTTTTATTGGTTTTAGTCTCATTGTTCTTACCTTTCTTCTGACGTCAATGAATTGAGAAAACATTAAGGACCAGTAGAATGACAATTCAACCATGTAGTAATAATGAAGGTCAGGCATCAGTGGCTGAAAGATGGAGATGAGAAAAGGTTAATAGAGTCTAACTCACATTACAGGCAGCTGAAGTCTATAGGAGACATGTTTTATCACAGGGCACTATTGAATTATACACAAGCATCCTATGTAAAAAAAACCCCAATGATGGCTCTGGAGCAGACTAAATTCTGAGTACTCCTAAGTCTGTTTTGAAAGTTTACTTGAAACATCTTGCTGTGTATCAGTAATGTGAGTTTAAAGCATAGCAAAAAAAACCAATGCTAGAGTAGACTAGAAAAGAAGTAATGTTAGTGTATATCTCATCTGCTTACGATGAAAAATGCAGGCTTTGAGCAGAGCTCTTTCTAATATAAATGCCTATTTTTGAAGAATTTAACCATTTTATGGGGACATATTAATATTTGGAAAGAAGAAAATAAAATAAATTTATCCAAGCATCTTGTCTGATATACGACATGGTTACAGAGATGTTTCAAAGTAAAAGAAATAAAAATAATAATGCAAAACCAAAACCAACCTGGGGTAACTTCAAAGAAGGTAACTGGTGGCACACATAAGCTGTTTGGCCCCCAGCCTAAGAGACCCAGTCCTAGGAGCTACTCTAATTTGTGCTAATGTGCCTCCATGACAGTCACATCTTCCATGGCAGTGATAGAGAGGGACACTGGCAAAGGAGAAGCTCCTGAGGGCAACTCCCAATTAGATAAACCATCTCTAGAGCTGCCTGCACTGGCACAACTATGCACCCAAGCAGGGTATGAGCTGTTTCCATTGGCAAGAGGGATTTCAGTTGCACCTTTTATTCCTATTGCCTTTTGCAGACAAGTTTTTTGCAGCTGAAAACCAGTCCTTGGATTCCCAGAAAATGCTCTGTGGGTGTTATTTTAATGTAGACATATGCTTATGCTTTATGAAAAATGTGTACACTCAAAGTCAATCCTTTAAAGTGAATTCTTGGGTCAATATAATCCTTTTCTGATTCAGAGAGACTGCCAATAAACTTTTAATTAGGTGTAATTAAAAAAAGGAAAGAAAATAAGAGCTTGCAATGAACTGTAACTATTACACTCATTATTGCAAGGGAATTCACTGGGGAAAATTTCTAGTAAAAAATTAAGACTGTCAGCTGCTCTCTTAACAATAGCATTCATATTTCTAAACTCATACACAGTGATAGCATAGGGCAATTCTGAAGATGTCATGGATTCCCTCTTGGATCTATAATGTGTTTAACCTAGTTCAAATGTTAGGTTTCAGTTCTCCATAGACTTAACATCAATAGAAGTGTCCTGTGCTTATGGCTGTGTTGCCACCAAAATGATCCATTTTACTGTATCTACAGTAAAGTCCAGCTGGATTTCTGCTTTGCATTGTTGAGTAATTTACAAAGGAGTTGGAGCAGACAAAAGATTAGAAATTTTATCTAGTTATGGAAAAAAACAAACCAAACAAACAAAACAAAACAAAAGCAAAAACAAATTGAAAGCCCAGTACTTAGTCCCGATTAGCACCCAGTAGACATTTTTATCTTCCAGACAGTGATTTTCATAATGAATTTAATTTGAAAATTTGCTTTATGTTGGACCTTCACCACTACTAGAATGATATTAGACATAGAAATTTTAGCTCCCACACTCTAAAAGCTGTAACCAACTTTCTAAATGACCTTCTTCTTCTGGTAAGTCTGGTAAACATACGTTCTTCAATCAGTAAGATTCATGGTCTTTTGTTTTAAGTCAACGTCTTATTGCATGTAGTAATACAAAAATAGTAGAAAACGGGGCTGAGAGGCACCAGTGACTGTAGCCATATCAATCTAAGAAATACTTGCACGTAAAATTTCTGAGGGATTAAGTTTCAACACTTCCCCCATTCAATTTCTGCTGCTGCTTCCCTAATGTTGTTCGGTTCACCCTCAAGTCTCAGGGTCGAATTTAAGTCATTATTTCTTCTGAGGCTCCATGACCAAATTCCTTCAGCCTTTCTCAGATCAAGATTTCTGCTGCACTGTCTCCACTGAACTACTTCAAACAGATACACAACCTTCAAGAACAGTAGCATCTAAACACAGTTCTCTTGTTCAGCCTGTTAAGGGCTGTTCACTGTCACAGGCATTCATGTTTCGGACAATCCTCTTCTTCATACTTTTCAGTCTGGCAATTACTTTCTTTCCCCCTTCCCTGCTCTTTAGGGGAAAAAAAAAAAATAAATATATATATATATATGCCCTAGACAGGTTAAACTCCTTAAATTGCAAACTTTTATCTGGAGCTTTTGGAATTCAGTGTGTGAAATTCAGGTGTGACAGCTATGTTCATCTTTCCCATCTTGAACTCAAGTAAGATGAGAACTATCTAGCAATGCTCTGAAATGCTGAGTAGCCCGTTCATACAAACATATTGGCACAAAGCCCCACCACAATAAAAACAGAGCTCTGCAGTAGTGCCAAGCTTGTTTTCAGACAGCACTGTAACTTTTACCTGATATGGATACCCGCTCCAGCACTGCCTGGTATTCCAAAGCCAGGGTGTCTGAAAGAAAGAAAAAACAAAACAAAGGTCTGTACACACTACTTTGTGCAATGTTAAGTGTATATGTTTAATACCAATGAAGAACAAAAATATAAGAATAGCTTAAAATTTGCATTTTTTTATAGAAGCTATGAAAACTGAATAGAACAAGGAGACTTCTCAGAGTCTCACAGCATGAATTAGAGCAACTTGCCATTTTTCTTTGGTACCCCATGACCTCACTTTCACAGGAGTGCAGACTGAATGTAACTGGCTCATGCTTGGATGGTCAGAATTCACACTACCTTCTCAAAAGCACAGGAAATTTAGCCCTCAGGCTGCTCAAATATTTTGAAGAAGGTTCCTTGCATGTGCCATTATATATAAGCCCTCTTCCATATAGGATCCATCCTTCATCCCTGCCACGTTAGCTTAAAACAGCAAATAGTACCTTTTGCTTTCCTGGCTGAAGACATGACCATCCAGAGATGATAGATTTTGCTATCACATGGAAAATACTCTCATATATTATGGCAACATGGAAAATGCCAGAGACAAATTTATTGCAGCATGCATCCACAGACTCTTGCATTGCAAAAAGGTGGGCAAACTAAAAGGCTTGGGAAGATTAAGCTCTCTTATGCTTCCTGTTTCTTTGCTGCTTTCATGACATTTATATGATTATTTCTCTTTCAATGCTGCAGGAGAGCCTTTCAAATCTCTTACTGTAAGCATGTTGTTTCTTCCAGACTTCTTTAGTTTTTATCACCTTTTCTGAGCAACTAAGTGGATTTGAGATAGAAAATACCATATGGGTAAGGTCTTCTACACAACATACTCAACCATTTGAAGTATTTCCACTTTGGGTAGTAAGAACATGACCAAATGAACAACGGGCAAGTGACCAAATGAACAAAGGGCAAGTAGTACCAATTCCCTTTCTGTGAATGAGCAGGAGCAATGCCTTTCAGAGATGCATGTCTTGCAAATCACAGCTGCATCTCAGGTTCTGGCAGCATCTGGACCTTCAGAAGCACTTGCCTACACTACAAGTAACCACCCTAGGGCACCTAACTAGAAACATGAAAGAAAACTGTGGACTTAAGAACTTTGTGCAACTCATTTACATAACCTTATCTCCTCTAAATTAGAGTATAAAGGGGACAGAACATTATTAGTAAGTTTCCTGGGTGAAGGCAGCACTTACAGCATACATTTACTGCACTGAAGGCTTCCCCGAGATCACAGTTTTTCAAATAAATCCTCACTGTACAAGAGAAGGCATATTCTTGTTTTCACCATGAGGTGGAGCAGCTCAGCTCAGGCAAACCATAACAAACTCAATGAAAATACAATGGGTGAGCATCAAAGCAAGAAAATGGACACTAGGCAGAATGATTCTACCAGGTTGAGAATCAGGCTAGCTAAGAAGGATAGGTACATTAATAAAAGAAAGGACAAATCCTAGTCTGAATTACAGTCCAATTCCCAATTGATACTCAACTTCTGATAGTGATTTGTGTTACAGAAGACCCTTACAGCCTTTGCTGGTCAACAGTGATGAAATACGATTATTAAAGGCTCTTCCTGTATTTTTGAATCTGCCTATTAATGAATAAGAAGATAAAATAAAATTTGTACACCCATATCCCCAAAGCTCCTGAAATGGCAAAGAATAATTCTTACAGTAACCTGAGAGGCATACCAACATTCAAAGTAACAGACCTAGAGTTTTTGATATGCCTCTCACAAGGATGCTGTAAAAATTATAAAAGTCCATCCAAACTTTTCCTTCCCTCTATCAGAAATAATTTCTTCATGGAAGCAATTAATTGGTTCAAACGTCTCCACAGTATTTACTGTGCTATACAAGTTCCCCTCATTTCATGAAAAAAAAAAAGTCTTTGGAAACAGCCAAGGAAACCCCTCTGCAAGACAATATACAGAATCTAAACTATTTCTGTCTGACAGCCTCCTAAATTAGACCCATAGAAATATTCTAGGATAATTCATAGTTTTAGACAGGTCTGAAAAGCTGTAACTGTCTTTCATATCCTATTCAACGAGAGATAAGAGATGCTTCCTACCCAATTATTTTGCAGCCTAAAATACAGGTCCTAACAAAAAAAGCATATTTTTTCTCTTTCAAATATTATGACATCTTAAGGCCTCTTCATAGAGATGCCTGCTGCAGGAGCTACAGATACACAGGTTTATGTGCAATTAAAATGTTGATTGCTAAATAAAATAGGCCTCACTGGAGGAACCTACAACCACAAAGCCCTAAAGGGTATCACAAACTGACAAATAATGTAATGTGTGCATTAAGCCTCAGAGACAAATAACACATTGCAGACCACATGCCCCTTCTGAGCCACGTAAGGCTCAGAAAGCCATGCTGCCATCTCAGACAAAATGCTTGTGAGTAGCTGTTTGGAAACCTAGCGGATCCTATGTAGGCAACAGGGATTAGAACAGCAGGGCTCCTACACCACCTTCTTACCCTTCTTTCCTCCCCAGTCTCCCCTCCTCTTGACTTGCCTTGGCATCTCTGAGTTGGATCTTAACAGCTTTAGCAGCAGGGCACTTGGGTTATGCTTGGGCTGGAGGGTTTTAGGGAAGAGGTAGAGGAAGAGCTTAAGTCCAGCCTTCCTCTCTGACCTCCACAATGAGCCCTAGACTGCACCCAACACCTACATGTAAACCATGGTTATAGCTGGACCAAGAAGGATCTTATTTAATCCTCTGTGAACCTCACAGCTGTGGAATACTCTGCAGAGGCTTCAGCTCACACAGTCTGCAGTATGAGACCTAGACACATAAGTGAAAGCTGGATTAATCGTAAAGTACCCAAGACTGATATTCCAGGACACAAGCGAGTCCTGTGTGTGCTATTAGGACATGTCTGCAAACTTCCTCACAACAGGCAAGTTCACCATGAAGCAAAAGACAGCTCTTCCTGAAAAGTCCCATGATGGGTAAGAAGAAAAGGTCAGGGACTTGGCTCCACAACAGACCCTTTTCTGATGACCATAAAAGCAAGTTTCTGTTTTTACTTCCTGTTGAATACCCAATTTTTCATTTTACTTCTTATTCTTGGTATATAATCTCTGAAAAAGGCCCCTCTTAAGCTAGAAACAATACTAAATTATGCCAGGCACAAAGCACCAGTCCTATAATGCTGACACCCTGCAGTACAGAACATAAAGGAGTTCAGATGGAAACTGAAGTTTTACCACATTTTGATGCAGTGCAAAATAAATGCAGTATCAATGACAGAGGAGGTAAACAGCTGTTCAGTCTGTTGAGATTTACAGCATTAAGGAACAAATCACGTTAATTCCATTACACGAATATCTGCTAAAAACTCCAGCAAACCTCTCTCCAACTCTGTGATTAAAGAGAGTAGTTTTAAAGAATTCCTTCGGAAATAAAACTTCTCTTGAGACAAGGGAATTACTGAGGATTTTGGAAAAAAAAGCCCAAAAATCCCTCCCAAATTATCTGTGATGTTTGCCTACTAGGCCAGAAGCCTTCAGCTGTTTCGTATCCATTGCTTCATTCACTTAACTCTAGAGAAAGCATCTAATTGGCCCCTGGCTTTCAGAAAGCACTAAGAAGTGAAAATCACCAGGTCTTGCTCAAAATGCTGCTAGTATCTAGTATGTGAAAGGTCAGTTTTGATAGTAAATGGAGGGGGGAAAAAAAGCAGTACAATAAAAGCCTTTCTATTTGTGAGTATCACAAAGAGCTTCTATGTACCTGATTTACTCCTGACCATGAGGGCATGTTGTAACTCCTAAAAGGGTTCCTCCTAAATTCTCAGGTAAGTACGGAAAATCTTCTGAATTTTCCATCAAATAAAGAAATATAATCTGCCTGCAGTTTTTTCAGAATCCAGCATGTAAAATTCCAGGAACATGATGACAGAATCCCCACATTTCACTAGAGCCAATTTATGTTCAAAACACATTTCAAATCAAAATAAGACATCCTTAGTAAAAAAAAAAAAAAAAATTATGTTGCTTTTGAAATTAGAGAGTTTTTGAACCTGTACAACAAAACCAGCACAATACAGAGCATTCACTGTGTACATGTTCAGTTCTCTGCAAATTCAAAAGGCCAAGATTTCTATCTGGCTCAGTTAAATGTGTTTGAATACAATTTTATATCATTTGTCTCTGACAGTTACAAGCAATATTAAGTAGAACGGAAATTAGCACCATTAATTATAGTCACAATAATATATACTTATAGCAAAGCTCTATTGATCTTATCTTTTTGGGGCTGATCCAGGCAAAGAAGTCAAAGATGCCTCATGGCATTCATATCTACATTCATCATGTTAGAGCTGGTTCTTGCTCCTCACAGAAACGAGTGGTACCAAGTAAGGCCAGAAGATTTCCTCTTCATTAGCAGTGACTTAGCCCCAGAAATGCTGTATGCAATTTGCTCTTACCCCCGGAGCAAACATTCACTGTCTGATACATGTACAATGCATGACACAGCCATACTCTTTTGCTCAACAACAGCTGCCTTCTCCCAGCGCAGGCAGAACAGTGGCTCCTGCTCACATGGGCAGACAGACACCTCACGGTATCCTGAGCTTTACACCTCATCTACCCAAAACTGCAACTGCAGAGGAGGAGACTATGAGCTTTCTGTTCACTGCAAAATACAGTAACATTTAACACTTTTGACACATTTTTTATTATCCAGGAAATGAAAATGACAGGTTTTTTAGTCAGCAGCACCTTTTGTAACATTAGCAGGACGACAATTGTTCATAATTAACAGTTGCTTTGGGGTGTTGCATTGTAGTTTTTTTGGTTAGGTTTTTTTTTTCTTCATTGGTTGGTTGGTTTTTGTTTTTGCGCATTTCTACTTGCTTAAATCAAATAATATCTCAATGCTTGTTTTCCCCCAGTTATAACTAGAGATTATAGCATTTTTTTTTCTTTTTCAGTGTATTAATAAAGATTCCTCTCGCACATCACTTGGTTGAACAAGCACTTGCTTAGAGGTGAATAAAATTCCTTGATTTCCTTTTTTTTCTGCAACACCTGTATCCTCTTGGCATGGCATACTGAATGGCTGCTGACATTAGAAAGTAAGTTAGATTACCTTGCAGCACAAAAAGCATCCTTCCTTAGCTTCCCCTGCCAGGGGCTCTATGTTCAGCTGTTACAATCACTACACCCATGTATGGAAAACCCAAAAGATTTTTCAATAAGTTAATCTCTTAGATACAAATTCCACAATGGTCCTGGGCTTCCTTCCCCATCTTCTTACTTGGCTCAATGAGGATCAGCATAACTGTAGACTACTGCAGCCTTTCACTCTTAAGGAGCATGTACATATCCATGAAAATATCCGCTTCTGCATATATTCTCTTTCTCTTACCTACAGAAAAACTCCTTGGTATTAACTGTCGTAAAACAAACTACTGTTTTACAAGTTACAGCAAATGACCTTTTTTTTTTCCCACAAGTATCAATATTTTGCAGCTGACTTCTCTCCAGCAGAAAGAAAATGAAACTCTTTTTTATTTTTCTTGATTTTCAGAAGATTCATAAAGGAACAACCAGAACTTTCTGAGTCAGCTTTTAGAAGTTTCTATCATCCTCCACTAAGTCTGCCTGGCCTCCAAGGACTTCAGACTTAGGATGTCTCGGAAATTCTCTGATTTCCTAAAGACGTATGCTTTTTCTTACTATCCTCTGAACATTTGCCCTGGGTATAGCATCTTCCTTTGCTACTGTTGTATTTGCTTTGCTACTACTTAAGAATTTCTCATACTAAAGTTCCACTGATTTAAAAAATACACCAGGAAGTTTCCAGTCTCTACTGGCCAAGCATACTAGGCTCTGAAGGCACAACCTTAGCAGCCAATGATGTCAAGAGCACAGGCTGAGCTGTGGAATGACACTCTGCAGGCACTACTGCGAGTCACCTACACATCTAAATTATGTATGCTTCCCTCCATCCACAAAATCACTGAGTTCTGACAAAACACCATGCTGGGAACAAAGAGAACTTGGCAAAACAACAAAATCCATGGCTACTATTTTGCATCAATTTGTGTGTGTTCTTCCTTCAAGTGACTGTTAATTTGGACGCAGTTGCTTCTCACACCAGGGATAGCATTTTCATAGATCTTTCACAGATCCAAGCAGTCATTGGTATTTCCTGGCACAGCTAACTACGGAAGAGAAGACAATATGACACATTGTCGATGAACCTCCCGAGGTTCTCTTTTCACATATTGTGACTAAGCAAGCTGTTCTAAGTTTCTGCTTTTTTTTTTTGTCCTCCAGAGTATAGTGCTTTGTGTCTGTAGAAAAAAGGTTTGGGGGAGAAAATGCTTCTGCAACGAACAGTGCTCAGTCTTTCCTCTCAGCAATCTGCACTGCTGATTTCCAAACATAATTAAAAATTATACTTCTACTAATGGGAAACTATAAAATATGGAAGAACTTATAAAGGCCAAGATTAATAACAATAACTGGAAGATGCACTTGGCATTCAAATGCAAGTATATGTGTGCCCAAAAAAAAAGCTTTTAGAAAAAATATGAATTCAAGTTTTGATGTACTTACATAAAATGGTATCTGAAAAGGCAGAATGAGTTCCACACATGCATTCACTTTTCCCTTTAAAAATATCATCTACAGAGATTTGGTGCTTATGTCTTGTATTGATAAAAGTTGAATTTCAACCTACAGCTCATGTGAAAAAGGAAGCTGGTAAAAAGAATTAGAATCTGGAAGGGTCCTGATATTGATTAAGAAAATGCCCTGGGCAGAAAAGCAGAACATTCCAGCCAGAGAAATTGGTGACTGTAGCCTCTCCGCCCCTTACTCTACCAGAGAGCCACCAGTCCCCTTACCAAGCCAAGCCATTAAAATATTTTCTTTCTTTTGTGTACCTTCTTCCCCTAACACTTCCTCTGCTAGTTGCTTCATAGTAAACAAAACTTCTAAGAACTTTTGCCTTCATGTGTAATGCCAACATTTGCAAAGACTATTTGGCCACAGCTAGTTTAGTGGCTAGTGGTGCTATGACATTTTAGAGCAGCTGAAGGTCTGTATAAATATTACAGGAGCTAGGCTAAAGTTCCCAGCAACACTAATCCATGTGTTTTGTAGTTCCAAAATCTGCACTGTAAGAAGAGCACACAAAAAGTAGTGGACACATTCACTCGAGCTCTCCAGATGCCTGATAACCCTTTGATGAAGCAAAGCAGCTGTAGACCCGGTAGCTTTACAGCTGTCTTCTATTTTTGATCACAATGCCAGATCACATCAATTACCCTAGCACTTGCATCTAAGAGGATATTTATGGATTTACTTTATTTAAAAAGACAACACATAACTGCATGCCTGGAATTAGTTTGTTAAGAGAGAGTACTGAGGTTTACACTTGGAAAACCATACCTTGGTAGGAGGGAGACCTGCATAAAGTTAAACTTTTAAGAGATCAGGAACAATTCCAAGAGCAAATCATTAAAAAAATAAAATAAAATAAAATAAAATAGGGCACTTCAACCCTTACTGATCATTGCAGTGTTGCATGATTTCAGACTGCTCCTAATTTTTCTACAGGCTGGAGCTTCAACAAAGCTCCAGGTTTCCCAGAGCTCTGCGCTCTGATACTATGGTTACTCAATGGCATACAGGAAAGTGGTTAATAATTAAACTCATCATGTAATTACAGTTCCTATCTGTGGCTGCTCTGCCAGCAGAGTATATGTGTCTGATTTTGCCCAGCCACTGACTTCCATCCCACGTGCTGATGGGAAGTGTTATTAGATTCCTCATTGTACTCCTGAGGCTGAGTTTTGGAAATTCTGAGGCAGCTACTTTCCTTAGTAGGATTCACTGTGGTCTGCTTCACTGACATATAACATGTTTCACCACTGCAGTCCACAAAGGGAGACAGAGCCATTTTTTAGTAGAAAGAGCAACTCCATTCCAAGGTAAGCACCAAGGTAAAATTTCATGCCTAAACCCAGATGTTTAAGATTGTGGTATTTATGAATCTACACTGCCTACTGGAAAAACATTACAGAGACAAAAGCCAAACAAAAGCCCCAGCTGGTGTGTTTCACTGTACTTTAACATGGGCACATTGTAGCAAGATCTCAAAATGATCCCTGATAGTCTGAAAATTATAAAGTTACTGCAACTGCAGAATTTTTCATAGGAAATACAGGTTTTCTCTAGTTCACGGGGACAATATCTATGCCCAAAGAGGCAAGAATTTGTTTGAATCACATAATGCTATTATGGCCAGGTGGTGAAGAAGACCCTTCATTAGTGAACTCCCCACTCTCAAGTACTGCCACTAAAACCCAAGTGGAAGGAGCTGACTGCTTCTCAACACAGAGATACATGCAAGTCCCACCAGATGACTGAGACGGCAGAACTCCTTCAGACAGGTTGCTGGAACAGGCAGGCCAAAAGCCACACCAGTGTGATGGTCACTAGAGAGGAACCCATTTCTAAGCACTTCAGTCACTGAGCACAGCTAAAACGAGGCATAACCCTAAGCAACAATGAGTAAGGGCAGACTGAAGTAGCTTATTCCCCTTCCACTCCTGCAACTACTGCATTTTTTTGAGGTGCATATATACTGTATCAGGGCAATTCACCTTTGGGGCTGCAGGTCTCTTTACAACTGAAATACTAAGAATCACAGAATGTGCTGAGTTGGAAGGAATCCATCAGGATCATCAAGTCCAACTCCTGGCCCTGCTGAGGACATCCCAAGAATCACATTTCTTGGTGTATTTAATAATGTCACAAGTACTAAGCACTGAATGAAAAAATCTGAGTGACAGAATCTCTCTCATATTGCATTTTCCTCTGACAGAAAGACCGAAGGGGGAAATGTCAATTAATTTTTATATAAAACCACAGTTTGCAATAATTTTTTCCTGCTCAGTTCTGACTCAAGTGACCATGATAACATGTACTTCTCTAAAGCAAACTAAGACAGCCAAAATAATTTCCCAAAATGTCTAAACCTACACAAAATGTTACATCCATTTTCCCTTTGTTTTTCACCTTCCCCTCCCGCCGAGGAAGTGCAAAGACAAAAGCGTTTTGTTGTTTCCATTTGTCATCTGCTGGTGGATCTATTCAGACATGACTTGCAGTTTTTTGCAACTGATCTATTAAAACAACTAGCAATAAGACTGGCTGGTAGGGATGAAAACACTATCATGGATTGCATATGATTTTGTTTCATAAATTACAAATTTGTATTACGTTTTAGTATAAAACCATAAACAGTAAATTTGTGCCACAGCAAAAAACCTAAAGTAACTGGGCAAGAGGAAAGAGTTTTCTCTCCCTCGTCTACTTGAGCCTACAAATCCTGGGAACAGGACAAAAATCCATGGTCAAACTCCCTGAATCACCTCTGAGATAATAACAGGTAAAAAATAGAAGCAAAACTCTGAATTATGTTCAAATTTACAGCAGTAAGTACTTCCCCATGCTAACCTGACATTGTTCAATAGCCAATAGCCAAGACCATCAGTAAGCAGAAAAAATGAGAAAGCTCTGAGGTGTGACAGGATAACATTGGAAGGGAATATAATCAGAAAAAACCCAAAAGATGACTGATAATATATTTGTTTATTGTCAAGATTTTTTCCCTACTACTTTAAAGATAAAATGAAGCAGCTTAATGATTTGAAGCACATATAGTACAAAAATACATATTGTTCTACAGATTTTACTAGTTTAATTGAGACTACAGCAAGCCTGCTCTGTCATTCCCTCAGTAGTGAGTACAACTCATTAATGGCAACTCAAAACACCAGTTACATTATTAATAACCTATTCTTATATCCAAACCTTTAGCCTTTGCTCAGGTTTAATTAGGTGTGAAAAATACAACTGGTTCATTAATTTCAATAGCAAAACATGAAAAGCTCATGGCAATAGAGTGCTCAGCTAATACTTTGCTACCGGTATGAATGAACCACCATAGTTTATAGATTAATTAAATCTTTTTTTATAATAAAATTGCCCAAATATAACACTTTGGGAAGTATTTCCTCTAGATCTGTCATTTTTATGATAGGACACTGAAAAATTTAAATCTTTCAGAAAGCTGGGCTGTCAAGAAAATGAATACTGTGCTGAAGTCAAAATTAGTAACCAGTCCACAGAGGGACATGAGGTCTGGCAGCCCCTCTTTGACTGCCCTGAACCATGGTGTAATGCACAAGCAGTAGAGATGCCGTATATGGCTCAGTATCAGCTTAACTTGCCAAATTGATGATTACACAGCATTTACTTACTACTCTGATGTTATTAAATACTCCCAGCTGGATTCAAAACAGATAAAGTGAAATTCAATTCTAGATTAGATGTGTTTTTTAAATTAGTGTGTTGCTTTTCCGTCCCATGATTATGTAAAATTTGTCCTATTGTCTACATTTGAAAGTCCTGCTGCTATCAGTGTCCTATTACTGAATTAGGTTATCATTGATATTCTCCTTTTGCTTTTTCTTTCAAAATTCTTCAGTTTCCTTTCAGGCACAAATAAATTCTGCCAGCTTGCTTAGCTTTGTCCTCATTTGCCTGATCCAGTTATCTTAACTTTCAACAGTTTACACAGCAAATTATTTCCTATGCTCACTTGCCTTCTCTTACAAAGCCTCGTTGTCCAAAATGCATACATTTTCCTTGTTTAAGTACACTGAGGTGCTACAGTCATTTCAAACTAAGTTTCTCCACTAACTTTGATCCTACTCACAGCATGAGTCATGATTTATATCTCAGGCATCCAAAACACTATTAATCTCTCCTAAATGGTCTCAACAATTTTTATGCCCTTCTGAAGAGATACCTGAAACAAATTCCTTTTCCATGAGATGGGATCTAACTATGGTCTTCCTGGAAACCTGTTCCACTCATGGCTTATTTGAAAATGTAATATGGCATTTCCCCTTTCTCACAATAGCATTCTTCAAAAGACTCTGGAGCACGGGTATTCCTTCCTGCTCACTCAGTGAATTAGAATGTTTTATTAATCACCTAATGCTCAGCCCCGCTTTCACAGACAGGACTAAGATTATAATTCGATTTTAACATTAAAAATTATTGTAGCTTAAAAATTTTCATCACTTGCAGGAACTCAGCAATTGGTTTTATGAGTTAAAAAAGAAAAAAAAAAAAGAAAATAAGAAAAAAAAAAGCTAATAAAATCCCCCAGAGAATCCAAATCAATTTTAAAGCATCCAAAGGCAGGCTTCATTTCCACCCGGAGTGGCACACATATCACATTATCCCTCTGTTAATAGCACAGTAAAATATCAAATATCAGCATTGTGTTAAAAGGGCTTCACAGTGGCCTCTGACATTCTACATTTAAATGAGAATATTTATCCAGCATCAGGCAAATAAGCTCACTAAAGAAAAGGAATTACAAGGCTTCAGTCATAGATAATATAACGACCTTTTGGGTGGAACATGGGAAGGAAACATCACAAGAGATGCAGACTAGAGCAGAAAAAGTGCCCAACAGAACGCCTGATTCAATTGATTCAAGAATGAAGGAGCTATCAAGGGCCCTGGAGGTAAACTCCCTGCTGCCCAGCTCTTGCCATGGTATTGCTTTCTAGAGTCAGTTCTGATTTAAATCAAGGTGGCAGATTATTTCCCAAACTCATGCTTTAGTATCTCAGCGTTAAAACCAGAAAAAAATTAGCCTGCTTTAAGGAATCTTATTCTATGAATCAGATGATAAGACATATTCCAAGCAGCAGCATGAATTTTTCCAAGATGCTGCATTTCTTGTATTGTTATGTTCTGCAAAATATCCAGCAGCATTAGTTTCATGAAAAAGTAAATGCAGCAGGTGTGGCAAGAGAAGATGGGAACAATAAATTAAATACTGACCATTCTGATGCAGGTAATTTTTTTCTGATCCAAGTAATTTTTTTCTGATCGAAACGACGTAACATGCAATGCATTCTGCAAATAGCTTTCCAATAACTGAGGAACTTTTATGACAAAATCAAGCCTATCCTACTGCTACCAAGACTGAAAACGATCTAGAGCACTGGACATTTTGAATACAGCAATTTACTTTTCAGTTTGACAGTTGCTGGTTTTTTGCAGTACATTTTTTTCAGTTCAGTTTAGAATCAACTAATGTTGATTCCCACCCATGATGAATCTTTCTAGCATTAAACCAGAAAGCTTTGAAAGTCACAACTATCAATTGCTGCCTTGGGGAACTCAGGTATTACAGATTATGGCTTTCAGTGGGAAGAGTTGTTGTCAATATTGTAAGCATGAATGATGTCCTCTTGATTCCCATACAATATTGAGAAAAAATAAATTTATTCCATATTTCTCATGAGAGTAGTGTCTGAGAGTCCCCATGAAGGATGTTCTCAATGCACTGTAGAGAAATTGTATGAAGAATTTGAAACTATTAATTTCTGCATTCAAACCATTCTGTTATTTTTTCCCAGAACAGTATCATTAATATGCTAACTAAAACCCCACTTAAACTGTTAGTATGACCTTAGGTTTGAAAACTGTCCCACTCTTATTTCCCACATGATACAAACTTACAATCTTCATCACAGAAATGCTTGTTTCCACAAATACAACAGTTTCATGAAGTGGTTGTGCATATCAATTTATTTACTTCATCTAAGGTTAACAACCTCAATAATATGTGAACCGTAATACAGAAACAATGTCAATAACCATCCACCAATTTACTGACATGCTCTCTTTTTTGTATTTCAAATGAAGGTGGTCTGACTTTAGGCTCTAAAATTCTGGAGTACAAGCATTCCAAAATGGCATTTACAAATTCTACACTACTCTCTCTGGGCTGTAACATGTGCATATATTGCTGCTGCTATTTTATTCCAAAAAGAATCAAAGAATAAGCCAACTCAGCCAAGCAGCAGAATGCAACACTCTCGCAAAAAAGCACAAAGCCAGTTTCTCTCCACATGCACACAGAAATTGTGGGCCACTAACAGAGCATCTTCTGCTGTCACACAGAAACTCACTGGCTCAGTGGCTAGCGCACATATGAGGATAAGCACTGCATTTTCGTCATTTGAAATATCCTGTAGTTTCAAGAAAGAGGAACAGCAGAAGTGGAGCTCTACCTGACAGGCTTTCTATTCATTCATACAACATTGCTATTTTCTATTTGCCTTCCATACATTTATGTAACTTGAGCAGGTTTTTGGAGTCAAATTTATACTTCAACATGGCTTTCCCTGCTCTTCTGCAAGCTACATGTACCACTAGAAATTATAACTTCCCACCAGACAGCTCTCAGTTCTTCAGTATGGGATGACTCATGAGGAAGGACACTCAATCAGCTGCATACATACAGAAGCTTATTGCACCCAGCATTTTTTATATATAGCCACATCATACTCGTATCATCTGCCTTACTTCAACACTAAATTTGAAAAATAGCAAGATTTGTTTATCCAGGCAAATGATCCTTTTCCCGGCAGAATACCTACATGAAACTTCACGTTTCCAAATCTCAATATAGACTTCAGAAGACTTGGAGAAAATTAATCCTCTTTTGTAAGTTTGCAATTCTCGTGGACAATTAAAGGAAGGAAATTAAAAGTGAAAAGTCTATGTACGTCACCTGGAGGCTTTGCATCCATCTTTGTAAAGATTTTCCATTTTACAGCATTATACAGGCATTGCTTAGCATCAAGGATGAGCAAGCAAGAAACAAGCCAATCCTGATCTCTTTGCTCTGCTTCTTTATCACCAAAGATAATGATATTTTTTCCATTTAATTGGAGCACAATCAGACCATTAACTCTTAATGAGCAAAGCCACCATTTATTTAACTACAAAAACTACCAAAGACAACAAAAACATTATCTCATTCCTATGTTAAGGATAAGTAAAGCAATCAATTTAATGCCACCAGAACTTAACGTCTTGTTGGCGTCACTACTGGTGTGGTGCTCTGCAAGGAAGTGTTTTGTAGACATGCAAATGAAACAAATGGTAGTGCTGAAAATCTCAGTTTCATTCAGAAAGGGAAGAATTTGCATATACATGATCAGAGTGGAAATATAATCAATTACTTATATTTTGCGCTTCAAATCTTATTGATTTATAAAGATACAAAGAATGCTGTAGTGAATGCTGGCTTCAGACCTTCAGTGTCAAAACATTCAGAAGTCTGAAAACTAAGAGGGGATGGTCACATCTAGCATTTGCCATTTCACCAAGAATGGGCGCAATGAGGTTTAGATGGAAAGGTGAATGCTTCACATCAAATGATTTTGTGGGCCATCCACTCTTTAGTCACAAATAATTTAAATCTTCTCCAGAAAACAGTGAAGACTGGAGCTGGCAGCTAATAACAAAGAAAGCTTCATCTTCTCTTTCAGAGTTGGTACCTTGGTCCATTTTCCTCATACAGAAGAATACTCATTACCAAATCTGCTCTTGAATATAAGATTTGAGGTAGAATGTGGACTACTTAAACTCTTAACCTACATTTACATTGATTCCCTCTTCTCATAAAGTATCAAAAATAACAGAGGTGACTTCAAATCCTAATTATGATGACCTATTTCATCCCCTAAGTGCATCAGCCATCACACTGCAGGGCATGTTCTGAAACACACAGTGCTATGGGATCAAGTGACAAACCCATCTATCTCCCAGCATCTACTTTATGTCCTGCAGACACTAATAATAAAAAACTTATTTAAAACATGTAGGTTGATAGGTTCTGTTGCAACAGAGCAAACTTCAGTGACAAAGCTTTGTATCAGACATTTTTTCCCTGTGTATTGAGTTTTTTTGAGATTTCAATGAAAGTAATATTTATTATTTGATTAATAACCTAAAAGCATATACTTGTCACTGGAAAAAGAGAAAACCCAAAAGAAGAATTCAATAAAGAGACATAGCTTTCAGTGAGAAAAAATTTTTATATCTCCAGCAATGTACTCAGAAAATACAGCATGTCAAAGTTATTGATGTATCATGTGCAGCTGTAACAAAAAAAAAATTTACAGGTTGCTTTATTTGGTGCAGAAATTTCTTCCATCTATATCAGCCATTAACTGCTGTCATGGACAATAACAAAGACAAGCTTGCCATGTCATTTCACAGAGTGTTACAACTGCTCTGAAGAACAGCTCTATTAGCTCTCGCATGCTTCTGTAGGAAGCAAAAACCAAAGCTGAAAGCCTAGGCCTCTTCTTCCTTGCCAGATGCTCTACCCAAGCAAACCTAAAACTTGAATGTAGTCAGTCAACACCATTCTAAAAATAAATTAACATTGGCATGTATGTAACACTGATAGTATCATACTTCCAGAACTAAACCAGAGTTGATTAAGTCTCCTAAGTAACTATTGCTTCTTAAGCTTGGACACATCTTCCCCAAATGCCAGATAAGCTCCACAAAATCACCCAAGTTACAATGACCCTCTGCAAGAATGGTGGTTTGCCACAATATCCTGTTTAGACCTTCCTTGGGTGGTCTGGTGGGCACAAGGAAACACTGACATCCACCCTTCTGCTGATACTGCACTGATGCAGTATTATTTCTTTATGCAGCAAATAGGGAAGCTGACAGTAGAGACAAGGCAGCAATGATTCATGTGCTGTGGGCATTATGAGAAAGGTGTTTTCAGAAAGAATCCAAAAGGTGGAATTCACTTCTAGGCAAAGAGCCAGCACAAAACAAAGGACATCAAAATCAGCTCAAAATGGTGTTTAAGTAATTGACGGGCCCCATGCCAGTCTTGTAGGTGAATTTCACTCTCAGACTAAGGAAAGAAAATATAAGAGAATCAAATGTGAACAAGAAGTCATCAACACATACAGCAAAGCAAAGGAGTGGCAGGTTGTAATGAGGCTAGATCAAGTTGGAAGGGAAGGACAGTAATATAGAAAACAGCATATTTTGTTTTCTGGCAATTCAAGAACTAACAAAGAAATTACAAAAGAGGTGATGCATTGGGCATAGTGTTTTGGGGAGTGTCTTTTGTCCAGCTGAGTTGGTCCACTTTTATAAAGGAAGTACCTGTAAGAGTTACGGTCATACTGACCAATTTATAAGAAGCACTTCCCATTCAAGATGGCAAAACCAGTTTTCTCAAATCAAGGATCTTAACGATCCAGAAATGGACAAACCAACCAACCTGGAATGATTCTGTTATTTTGAAAAACACCAAAATGTACCTTCCCTTTAAAAAATATGTTCTTATTACATTTGGATGTTTGAAAGACATACTGTATCAAAATGTCTAATCTAACAATCCAAGGTTATGTATTAATTAAACATTAGCTTAGGTTTTAAAAGTCAAAGTGAGTATCTCGAATTTGGTGCTATGTGGTGGCATATTCCATTCTTCAAAACAAGAATATTTGTGGTGTTCACCCTTTCATGCCCTCTCTCAGTAAGGCAGCACAAGTTGCTGGGATGGAACTGCACCTGTAGGCACTGCCATTGTGCCTAGGTTTATCAGTCTTCTGGACTAGGTACCTAAGGGATGGTCTTAGGCAGGCCTTGTTATTGGAAAGGATTCAGACCTCTGCTGTAGTTCAGCACAGTAAGAAGCTGCTGACTATGATATGAACTTTCTTTCTCCAGGCAAAACAGCTTTTTGAAGGAAAGATCTTTCTACCAAATTTGTCAGAGTATTTATTATGCTTAACTTCTTTCACTAGCTTCTTAAGGAAGCAATTAAATGTTCTTTGCAATTATTCCATTTAGAAAACCAAGACAGATTAAAAAGAACTAACCACTTGGGTACCATAACAAAGCTCTGAAAGAAGGGTTTCCCTTCCGATTTTCAGGTCTGGATTTTATTCCTTGCAAACCCAGATCTTGCACTTCAGTAGATTCAGCAAAATCTTGGCTGTTTGATGAACAGCAAAAGGCCTGTACTGCCTTTTGTTACACAATGTTACTAGGGAGATAATGCAAATATGAAGACAATCACAATCATTAATTTTGTTAATTTACATGTATTTCCATGTGAAAAACCTGGGGTATACAAGGCAGAACACTGGAATAATGACAATAACATAAAATGTTACAAGACTCATTTATAACACTGTGTATAAATGAGTAATTATAAATACATACACAATTATATAATGAACAATTTCTCTTCATAAAAATGAAATATTTTGAAAGTTAAAATTACAGCAGAAGTACACAACAGATCCTTGTTCAGCAAGCATCTGTATATCTTACTATGTCAGCCAGCCCTTCTCAAACTGCAGTGATATGCTAAACTGGAAGACATCCTGCACTTTGCACGTCAACTCAGCCTTTAGAAAGAGCTCACAATGGCTTGGAATGAAGCACACATTTACTGTACCCTTCTTAGTCTATAGAAATGCTGGCATTCCGATTTTTTCCTAGAAAGGACACTTTATTTGTGCTAACAGAGATTTGCTTTCTTAATCATAGGAATGTTTTCTGATAGTGATTTTGTGATACTTGCTAATGGTGATTTTTGTAGCATTTGCTGTAATGTAGAAAAATTCAGATGACAAAACCACTGTGTATTGGAGAATCCTATGAACCCAAAGTCACGATCTCCACACGCCCACAGGCCAGGTAACCTTTTGGGCTGTGATAATTGTCCATTAAAACTGTTCTCATATTTCATACCACAGACATTTATGAAATCATGAAAACAAAATACCAGATAATGACCATACAGCATGGGAATGGATGAAGTACACAAAAAACATAAGTGTTCAAGGAGGCAGGGAGAGAATGCAATTGCAGGCTGCTCTGGCCCACAACTTCCTCTGGGGCTGACTACTGCTAAATTGCTGAGAACAGCTCTCATGTGCCTGCATGCTGAGGGGGGTAACTCCTGCTTACACCAATCTGCCTTGCACCTGGGACATCCTCAAGAACTACAGACATAAAAGAGACTAATAGAACTTCTTTTACTTACAAAGCACCAGAAACATCCAGGATATGTTTTCTTGTGTCAAATTTTTGACCAAAACAAAGATTACATGAACACACTGAGTGCACACCTCTCCCCAATTTCACCTCCCAGAATTGCACAAATATGGCCTGACTTGCACAAAAGCTCTGAGAACTAGTCACACTGTAAAAACAATTTGCACCACAAATCCATTTTACTCTCTATGGCAGGGTTAACAGACCTATGTCAGAGCATTTAGAAGCTATCGATACCCTTCTCTTTTTAAACTACCTGAAACACAGCATTGATGGAAACTCTGCAGAAATTTCCTTCCACACTACATTAGACAAAAGAATAGGCAAAAAAATTTTTTTTTCTAAAACACTAATGCATTTTGTTTGTCAGTAAAAAGTAACCTCTGTCAGAGGCATTTAAACAAGGATGATGGAGGAATTGAGACTAATACTTTGGTAATCCTTACTGACAGTTTAATGCCTATGAAAATGGAAAGAAATGAAGTGAACTAGGTTGCTATGCCTATTTTTCTTTTAAAACTCCATTAAATATTGATAAGAACTTATATTCCTTACCACTGTTAGTAGCAAAGCATTTTATGAATGCAAATTAAATTGTAATTTTTACTCCTTGTGAACATAGTCTTTATGCCTGTGCTTCATATTATACCTGCTCAAGACTTCAAGTCTGTGATGTGTTATGAAAGCATAATAATATAAGTGCCTACCTTTTTCAGGAACCGTACTCCATAGGTAAATATATAAAGGTAAAATGTAAATCTCCACCTGCAAAAGGTACAAGAGATTAACTCTAGGATACCAGACTTACACATTTTACAGTTCAACCCACGATTTCTTATAGCACTGCCAAACCACCACACTCTAGTCACATTAACAGAAGCTGAACCAAAATTTTGGTCTGGTTTTCTACAACTTTCGTTATCAAACATTGTACTCATTTCCCCACTTTTTTTGACTTCTCATTAGCTCTCTGAAAATACTGGCTCATTGCATCTAAACAGGGGAAAAAACCCTCACACATTTTCAAGGATAATTAAGTTTTTAAAAGTTTTGTGAAACCAGCAGGACAGTGGAAGAGAGAGGACAATTTGCCCATCTGTTGCAGGAAAGTTCACCTGCTATTAGATAACAGGAAAAAGATAGTAAGAAATTTTATTAAGACTTCAACAGTTGACTTGGGAGTACTGCAAATCAAATAGACTCTTTAGTAACGAGAAGCATCATTCACAATGAGCTGGAAATTCACTTGGCAGATTCCAGCACTTCACACTTGTTTTCAGGGAGTGCATTTGCGTCAGATAGATATGCTGCATACAGATATATATATACAATTTACATCCACTTCCCATACATCCCCTGAAAAAAATTATCTACATTTTCCCAAATGCACATGGAGTAACTGCTGGGCTTCTGGTTTTTCTTTTCAGATAGATGCAAACTAGAAGAAAAGAACTGGATGCCAGGAAAAATAAGAGAAATCACCAGGAGATTTAATACAACATCATCCTCTCCTCTGTGTCTTTCTCCTGTCTTCAAGAAAAGAATACAGACAGAATAACTTCCTATAATTTGGACCCATCACTCACTTAGGAAAGAGCTATTGGAAGTCTAAGGAAATGAAATCATAACCTTGCAGTATAAATTACTAAAGGAATTCTTGCTGGTTTTTTTTTTCCCCAAGGGTTGGACTGACTACACATGCATGCTTAATATAAACACCAGAGAAGTAATATTCGTAACATTTATAGGAGGATGAGATTCAGCTTCCTTAGTGTGAAGCAATTCTACAAAGTGAATCATCTTCAATGACATATTTTACAGCACTTACAACTTTCTCTCCACAGGCAAAACTATTAGCTTCCAGTTAATTTGCACTGGAGTGCTTTCAAATATTACTGGAATGATTGCAAAACTGAGAATGTTCCCATGTAAAACAAGGTTAATCCAAATCTTTCTCTTCAAAGCTACTTTTACGAGTATTTAGCAAGACAATTGTGTCATACATAAATAACCCTCTGCCAGTTTGAGGAGAGTGTAAGAACATCAACGAGATTTAAAAAGTGATACTTCAGTTGAACAGAAACTCTCTTTTACATTCTATTCTCCATAGCACTGCAGAAATTGATTTATTAAACTGATATGACAGAAATAACAAACCCTACAAGGGTTTGGTCACTGTAGTAACATGGCTCACTATTTTCATGCTGGCAGTTTCAAGATACTGTGAAAATAGACTACTTGGAGGCAAAATCTTAGTTGTGCTGGTAGAAACCTTCATATCATGCAGATGAAAGGAACAGCAAGGGTAGTATTATGAAGGAAGGATTTATTTGTGTGGCAAGTTCTCGTTAGGCCAGTCCTGCAGCTAGTAAACTTGCCATTTAATTTCAAGGTTACATATATCATCTAGAGAAAGTTTGAAGGCTGTCACTGAAAAGAAAAATATTAGGTGGAAAAACCTGTCTAACCTATTCACTGATGAGCACTTTCAGTGCCCTCCTTTCACACTTGAGTGTGAGCAGCTATGATAAATTCATTGCAAAGAGTTTTATCACCTTTATTTCACATTTCTCCAAGGAAAATTCATAACATGCTTAAGGGCTTTTCTAGCTTGCTTGTTGGGAGATGCAATATTCCACAGAGGAGTTCAAAGGTAGTCTGATATATCTGAAATATGTTAATAATTGAGTTTTAGCTGGTGGGAGTCAGGGATTTTTCAGTCTGCATGGACATTTGGAAGACTCTGATTTCAGCATTTCCTGCAGCTATCACCCTCCAAAAAATAAAAAGACCCTTTCCCAAAACAAACAAATTAAGAAACACCAATATTCCCATCTAACTTTCCACCCACCTTCCAAAGCACTGACACTGCTATAGATTTGTGCTGAAGCCATTGATTGCCTTGGAGGAAAGTTCCTGGAGCTTCAGAAAACCTTCAGAGCCAAGAGCCACTGGGTATTATTTGGGTCTGCCAAAACCAGTCAACTTGCTACAACTGTTCAACTGCTACAAAGGTGATAGACGCACACAAGGATATGATAATGTATGTTCTCTTTCCCTAACTTGCCAAACAAGTGAACTTGGGTTGACCACCAGAAGATGAAGCCAGGCTAAGAACTAAGTGATAGACCAAGTCAAAGTGCTAACTTCTTAAAGAAAAAAAAAAAATTATAGAAAAAAGCTCATTCCTGTTGAACAACAAGCACAAAAGCTATCCTACAAACTTCTGGCTTGGTCAAACTCCAATAAACAAAAATTCTAAACAAAGCAAAGTCAGAATTGGCCCCGGGCATGTTTATCCCCGTTAACCAGCTACTTCTGGTGGCAACAAAGCAACAAAAGGCTTTCCATTCCCCTGTAGCTAGCAGCTAGCTGCTTTTTCTGCAGACTTTAAAGGGCAATTCTCCCAGCTCAATACCCCAACTGGAATCTTATTCTCATACAAGGAAGTCCAAGGAGTTTCCTGCACTTTTTTACCACTACTTTAGATGGTTTCTTGCTGCACAAGTGCTCTAATGTGAATGATGGATTTCAATCTACAGTATGTACTTCTTTACCCCTCTGTTTGGGTCCCACAGCAGCCCACTGATGAGGAAAATCAAATAAAGGAAAGCAGTTACCAGCAGTAATCACACCCATTCACAGTATAGTCCAGCGTCCAAACCACCTCTGCATTTTCGGAACTTGGGCAAAATGTTCCTTCTGTCTGCACAGGACATCACAGAAGAGAAGGATATCTTTCTTAAGTGTGAGGTTATCAAGTCTAATTCCAGCTGAAGTCACAAAGTGGTAGTTGACGAAGTGATGTCTTGAATTTGTCCTAGATAACAGTCCCAAATCTTATGTTGGAAAATGCCCTTAGCCTGAGCACAGTCTGAGTAGTTGCAGACCCCACGGAAGGGCAGATGCCTGGCCAGTGGTATTAACCCTTTCTAGTACCCTTTCTAATATCCTGCTTAAGGTCCTCAAGCATCAGCTGCTCATGCTGAGTGTCCACATGTCACTGGATACTGCTCTTGTTTGGTTCACAGCTGGTTGCAACAGGGAAAACAACTTCTTCTAAAGCAACAGTAGCAGAGCCCAAGAGACTAGGAAAAGCAAGACAAGATCTGTACTAAGATGTCTCTTGCTCGCCTTTCCCCCCAGCAATATTCTCTGCCCTATTAAAGCCATGCAAAGGAGGCCACAAGGTGAAGCACTCCATCGTGGGCAACTGCCACAGCAATTCACACTTAACTGACAGATGACAACTGAAGCTTCTCTGTTTTGTGAGAATTTACTCTGTCCTTCACACTTCCAACATTCCTTTGGTCAGCTGTATGGAGACACAAAACTTGAACTACCCACACACACACAAAGTGTGCTGCTTGAAAGACTTTTAAGTTAGTTTAAATCCAGCAAACCTGCATGAAAGCACACAAGGCACAAATGTTCTGGAAGACCTGATCTGTCTGCTCTCAATAAGGTTTATGAGGTTCACTTTAGTCCTCCAAACTGAACCAGGATTGCATCTGGTCTGCTCAAAGTCAGAATAAGATGAAATGGTTTATATATGGACGAACCTTCTGGCAAATTCTGCAGGTTGAGCTGCTGCTTACCAGGCCAATGTTTCAAATGTGAATGTGACTCACTGCAGCAAAAAGTCAAACTAAAAAGTGAATCTTGAATAACAGAAAGATAAATTCCATTCTAATGTAGTCTTAAATGCTGCAGAGTCCCTCAAAGGTGCAGCAGCAGATCTGACTGCTCTTGTTCTGTGTTTGAATGCATTCCCAATCCAGAGCACAGTCAGTTTCTTAACCTCTCAACCCTTTTAACTTTGAGCTACTGATGAAATTTTAAAGATGCTTCAGCAGGATACAGAACATCATCTAAAAAGATGGAAAAGTTGGAGAGCCTCCACCAGCTAACCTGCCATACCCCATGGTAGGCTCAATTCAGCAAAAACTATTTACGTGCCCACTTGAGCAAGCACTTCACTGATTTAATGCATATGTCTAGTCAGGTTCTCTTCATCACACTGATGGAATTTTGTCCCTCAAATATTTTTCTGAATTTTTGCTCTGAAATGTGATATTAAACTTCAGCTAATAAAAATTGTTCAAGCAGTGCTCAAGTAAAGCATGCCCCTATTCCGTACTTTTTGCAGAGCTCACCACATGGGGCTCATGCTCTCTGTCAGGATGATGCCATCCTCCCCACAGACCTGCTGTCCAGCTCAGTGAGCTCAGCATGGCTGCTCTCCTAGAAAAAATGGACATTTCTTCCTAGGGTAAGGGTGAAGAGGCACAAGGCCTTTCTGCTCCTGCAGTTTTCCCTTTCTTCCATTTCTTTTGCAGGAAGACTGAGTGACCAGGCTGTGAACATTGGCAGTCCTGCAGAACTTTACAGCACCCACTTGGCAGTGCACAGTGCTTATGGACTTGATGCCAAACCAGTGTCTGCTGCTCAGCAATGGTGTACAAGGATCCAAAGCTATCCAACTTTTGACAACCAAACATGAGACAGCAAATGCACAATGCTAAAAACACAAAATCCATTTTGCTTCCAAAACTGTAGCTGTTATTTACAGAGATGCCTTTGCATTGGTTTGCTACAGTCAGGGCCACAAACAGCAACGTAAGAATGCCACACTTCAAAACACTTAACATTAAAAAAAAAAAATCATCTTATTTAGCAGCTAGGCATAGGCTCACCACATTGCCTACAGTAGAAGAAACTGGCTCTCTGGCTCTGAAAACTATTTTCAGAGAAACTGCAGATGCCTGAAGTTTTTCCATGGAAATATACTTCAGTAAAATGTCAGATTTGCTGTTCTCCATTACCCACTGCTCAGCTGCTGGCAGTGACTGACAGACCTCTGGGCTCAGGCTTTGGGCTGAAAATCGAACTGAGCCTAATGCAAACTCCACAGCTGCAGGTCTTGGTTCTGGAGATGAGAAGGCTTGAACTGCCATTACATAGCCTGTTCTCCATTTTAATCCCCACTATCTGAATGGACTGGACAAACATGTGGCTGGGCTACAGAATCATTAGCTGGGACTGAAAATTACTTTTTGTTGCAATGGTTTCTTTTGGCTGTGAAGAGTATATTCACAGTGAAAGTGCTCAAAGAAGCATTTCTAAGGCTAATTTTAAACAATATTGAATGTCTATTTCTTTTAAATGGGAAGCATCGCTAAGTTCCACACATGCTCACTATGACTTAAAGCAGTTTATGTTTTTTCCTCAAATTGCATATTTCTGCTCCCCCAAATACAGTACAACAGTCTTCAATTTTCTGATTCACTCAAGAGACTTAATCCAATTAATGTTGCTTCTGACATAGCCAGAGGTATGCATTCCTTCTAGATGACTACATCCAAAGACAATTATTTACAGGATGATCCCAAAAAACTCTGAACGTCTGGATCAACTTCTTAATATTTGTAACATTGTCTATGAACCTATTATACTCCAACTTTAGGTTAAAACCAAAACCAAACACAACAAAAAGCAACCCTTCACCCCTAAACCAACAAATAATTCCCCCAAAGACACTATTTTTTAGGCAATGAATCATGTAGAAATACAAGACACAGCACTGAAAAAAAATACATAATCCATCCAATAAATAGGAGCTCAAACAGTACGCTCCACTCTTTACTCATCTTCCATCCTGGTACCTAGTCTCATACAAAGCTACAAGTATAACTGTATGGTTAATGGAAGTAGCTCCACTATTCCAATTTGCTGCCTCCCCAGATTTCTGTAGTGATAATTTGCCGCATTTCCACAAAGCCTAGCAGATGCAAGTAGATATAAAAAAATGTTAATTAAAAAAAGAATACATAGGTAACTAAACAAATTAATAAAATCTTCTTGCCTCTTTTGGCATGGTATTGCTGTTGAATTAGTCTGGATCATGCAATGGAAAACAGTTTCTGCACTATGGTTAAGCAGATGCTATGTGAGGAAGAAGACAGTTATGCACAATTCACTAAGATGTGCAAACCAGGAGGTACGATAAATTGAGAAAACTGTATTGCTTTCCTCTTCAATCTTCTGGATTAAGATTTGACTGTCATCTGATTTTCCTCTTGGCTGCAGTTTGAATCAGTTATTTAATATTTAGTATTACAGTGCCACTTGAGACCAGTCCTGTCCTAAATCTGTATGCTGAAAATGCACCTCTGAAAGTCTTAAGAGCAAAATTCAGTAGTGCAGAAAGGAGGAAAGGAAATACAGTACTAAATTCTGAAGTGATGCAGTTTTATAAATAATAAAGCATGTTTATATAATTAGGCCAGAAAATATGCATAATACAAAAGGTGTTTTGGTAACTCATTCTAGGTTACATAGTTTCTGTTTAATGGTTATGCAATTTTCCTCTTCTGAGTACTTTGATGGCTACATAAAATAAAGGACTGATAAGACCTCAGAGTTCTATCAGCATTGCCAAATCCTGCCCTGCAAAGAGATACTATCTGGGAAGCTCATGGGAAGCACACACAGAAAAACCAGATGTCACTGCCATGCACAGTCCCTTGTGGTCTGATCAGCAGACCTCTTTTCCCATCAGTGATGTTCAATGCACACAGCAGATGAGTCTTGGAGAGAAAAACCAACTCAAAAGACTTTCTAATAGGGACCTCTACTTTCCATTCTCACTAGTGATCTCACAAGTCACCTGTTTCTAAACACAACAGCTGCCCACTGTCCATCTCTTTTACAGTTCTAGAGGAATGAAAACTTGAATCTTCCAGACTGTGTTTGCTTTTCACCTAGCAACGCTGTCCTAGCCATTATGGCCAACATATTTGTATGCATAAGGCACCTTTTATGACAGCTAACCATCTTCTTAGACCAACTTGTATTAGCTGTTTTCTTTTGTTCTCATGTTGAATGTTACTTTCCTGCAACATATGTGTGCCCCAGACAGGTTTTTAGCCTGCTAAAGCAGATGCTGAACTTTGAAGTAGTGATCTTTGCAGAGGTAGGCTAGGTGTCAGTGTTGTTTCTCCATTGCCCAGCTTCCATCCATGCAGCACATACCAAGTTTGTGCACAGCAACCACACACCCTCTTATTACACGGCTAGAGATCAGCGTTCCGGGGAAGGTCTGCAGTGTCTTCACATTCTGTACTTCCATTGCAGAAGATAAACCTCCCCAACTGCTAAGCAGGAGTTGCAATGCTATCATAGCTAAGACTGGAGGATAAAGCAACGTTTTTAGCAGTATATTCAAACCTCATCTTGTCAATTTTGTTTTTGCTTTTACATCCCAAAGAAGTACATTTACTTTGTCATTCACATTCTTTCCCTTTCCATGCCTCCGATTCATCGTTTGTTGGATCACTGAAAACTTTGGAAAAACCTCTACAAGATGCTCATTACAGTGAAGGCTTTTTTTGGTAAAATGTAATGAGTTCATGGATGTACATAAAACACAAAACGGTAGCAAAGAGATGAAGTTACCAGAAAGGTCCCCATTGCAGCCTGGGCTCTGTGTGCTGTCACAGCAGGTCTGTTTATGCCCCTCCTGGTGAGACACCGAAGTAGAAGACAGAAGCTGTATCAAAGACAAGGCTACCATGTGCCTGTAGCTGCATTATTTACCACAGCATCATCCCAAAAAGCTTTAGAGGAACCAGCAAGTTTCTCACCTCCATCAGCATCGTGTCCTTGCAAACACATAGTGCCCACTAGCACTACATTCATTCAGCTACAAGCCACTGCGCACCACTTTCCACTGGCAGACAACTTATGAACAGGGAAAACAGTGTGGTTACATGCCTACTTACATGTAAGTGAAAAATACTAGACAATACAAGCTAATTCTCCTATTAATTCTGTGTCTTTGTGAACACAGACACAGTCCACATATCTATAAAATGAAAGCCAATCAAACATAAAACTAAACTGTGTAACAACATAAATACAAGGGAGAAGAGAGAAGTAAGGGTTTGTATGCCAATGCATTTACTGCTGTGTACAAAATAAAATCTTACTGCCACTTTACTCTTCAGTGACCAAGGTATTTTCATAGAGCCTGACTGTGACTAGCCTGTGGAGCACAAGTCATACTCAAGTTTCTTTCTTTTGGTACAGACTCGAAATAGGAAAAAATACTAGATAGTTCTGGACTACTCAGTCTGTGCAGTTTCCAGTCTCCTGTGGAAGAGAACAAACTACTGCAAAAGGCACCCCTGTTGAACCAAATCTGTATGGATTCAGTGTGAATTTGGCAGACACCATTTTCTATTTCTACACATAGAGAACAACTGTGAAGTCATCAGAAATGGGATTAAGAATGTTATCCATCTGAAGTAGCATTTTGTTCATTGTTATTTTTCTTTTTTAAATGAAAATAAGAGTAGAACTTGGTTGAAATCTGCACTTACAGAAGACTCAAAAATTCATCCACATGAATGAAGAATTTATTCTGAATTTGAATGTAGCATTTCATTAAATAAATAAATAAAATAAGTTTTAAAAGTATAATGCGTTTCATAAAGTTACTACAGCCTAAGCGTACCTTGCTCATGTTCCCTTCATACTAAAAATACCTAACAAGTCAAACAAAAGTTTAGTTAGGATTAGCAACAAAATTAACATCTGAGAAACAGAAAAAGACAAAACAGTAAGGAGGTAAAAAGTTCAAGGTAAAAATTGCACAAGTAACCACTAAAGCATATACAGGGAGCCAACACCAAACATACAGGATAAAAGCAATGAAATGAGCAGAACATGTTGTGAAAGTGAGGAAGAAACTTTTTGGCTGTCTTACCCCTCTTCTGCTCAGCTTTTAAATCCAACACCATAGATGAACTAAAGAACTGGCAAACACTATTACAGATCTGAGAAATAAACCTGACCTTAATTTTTAACAGATAATAACTATTTTACATTATTTGCTATTCTATTGGGCAAGAATGATTTTATTACTGGAAAGTTTCATTAGACAGAAATTAATTAAGCCCTTAAATTTTGGCAGCAATGAAGTATTTTTAAACAAGAGAACAAGAGATCAGTACCTGAAATGCCCAAAGAAATGATGAAAACACAGTCCAATCCCTCAGTGAGAACAAGAATGATAAAGTGGAAGAAATTCCAGCGGTGCATTCACAGAATATCCTCCCCAAAACATCAAGAGTCAGTTTTTAACCCCAGTGAATGCCATCTAGTAAGCTTAAAAAGTAGTCTTCAGGTTTGTTCCATTTCCAGAGGAAATGGCCTCAAGCTGCGCCAGGAGAGGTTCAGATTGTCCATCAGGAAGAATTTCTTCATGGAAAGGGTTGGAAAGCATTGGAATAGACTACCCAGGGAAATGGTGGAATCAGCATCCCTGGAAGTGTTCAAGAAACAACTGGACCTGGCACTTAGTGCCATGATCTAGTTGTCAAGGTGATAACTGGTCAAACATAGGACTCAATGGTCTTGGAGGTCTTTTCCAACCTAAACTATTCTGATCCCAGACCAAACCCTTGCTTGCTTGGCCATCCATCTCCTGCGGCTCTTCTGAAAAACCACAGTTCTGTCTCCATGTCCCTTCCCTTTCAAGACACTTGTCTCCAGTGTTTGCCAACTTCATTTAAGGCTGAGGCTGACTGAAAGCGGCAGCTCATCTCTTCCATAATCAAGAACACCTTCAGTTTTAAGGTGCATTGAACACAAGAAAGCAGCAGCTACTGCAGTCTTCGTAGTTTTTCTTTAGTTGTCTTAAATTATTATATTGTTACTGTAATTTTGGATTTGTGTTCACATTAACTAGAATTTAGGGAGGAATTATTTAATTTCCATAATATAAAACAATGGTGAGCACATACAACCCACAAGAGAATGGAAACCCAGTTAATTTATTACAACCTTGCTTAATGTACATGATAATGTTAAGTGATGGTGTCTTTGCAGGATGAGCACATGAGTTAATTTAAATGTATTAATTGTGTTAAAAACTGTGTCACAGAAGGCAGTAAGGCCAGGGGATTCAGAGTTTTAAGTAATCCAATTTGAGGGAAGAGGGGAATTTCATAAGATGCAAAATGATAAGTGCTTAAAGCACAGTCTAAAAATATGGTAAGCATATAATGAGGATATGGCATGGACATCTTTGCCTGTCTGCTCCAGCAGAACAGCATGGAAAGAGGGCTGGCAACTCCTGACACTTAACTGATTTTATAATTTCCCCCTAATACTATGTCTGGGCAGTGAGAAGTCTTAATGCCCAGCTTAAAAACAGAAAACAGTGATCACAGACCAGATTCATATGTAGCTATGGCAGATACAGTAGCAAAGGAATCACGAGGGAACTGCCAACCTTGCCTAATGCTGGCGTCTGTTTCATATCAGCCCTGAGCTAACTTGAGCAGCATACCATGGAGTTGCAAGAAGTCTACTACCATCTTCCCCTTCTCCAGATGATTCAGCTTTTTTAAAGCAGCAGGACAGCAGGGCAAAAGGGGAAGATCCAGCGTCAATATTTTACTATTCAATATTAAAAAATTATAGGAAGAATGAGATAAAGGGTACAAACAGAGCCACAGGTGCAGCTGTTCAGTAGAAAAGCACTCATTCACTCAGCCTGTGGTAATCTAATCTTGTCCTAGAGCTGGCAGAAGGAAGAGATGAACTCAGGGGACCACAAAGCACACCATGCTCTGCTCCACCACACCATGTACCCCCACTTCGTCACATCAGAAGGGGCCACATGGCTGGAGCTATTTCCCCGCTTCTCTCCTACATCACATCAAAACCTGAGCTTTCACACTGGATACAAGGACTGCCCGTGCTTCCCTGGTTTCCCTTTTGTTTCTGGACTGCATTCACACTCTCCACAACCACAATAAAAAGAACTCCAGCAAACCTAAGACCCACAACAGGAAAATTTGACTGATGAGCACACTATGTTTGTACACAGGGTAACCTTTAACCACAGAGACTATAGTGGGTCACCCTACAGAACAGCTGTACAGCTAGCTGTCTGGGAAGGCATATCAGAGGGCAAGGATGCAGAGCTCAGGGAGGTGGCCTTCACTTCTTATTAGATGTACAATGGTAGCCTGTGCTGCTGAACTACAGCTGCAGCCAGCCTGTGCAAGTATGCCTAACACAGATGTTCCAAGAGGCAAAGCTGAAGGCATAAACCCAGAGCAAACCATGCTGTAGCAGCTGGGTGTGATTGCCCAGATTCTGCCTTTGGAAATGTGAGTGCTGGGCAAGCTGTATGTTGGAGAGGAGGTACATGCAAGATGTCTACCATTGATTTATCATAGAGATGTGTTTATCATAGAGATTTATCGTAGAGAACAAGTGTTAAAATTGCTGTCAGTGGTTGCACTATGTTCTCACAACTTTAAAATTAGGGTAAGTTGCCAGCCATTGATGCATTTGTGTGTCCAGGGACACAAGTTAAGAATTACTATGTCTTATGTAACTCAAGGCAACCAGTATTGTCTTACCCTCTTTCTCTTGGAGCAGAGAAGCCATCAGTGAACCAGCACTGAATGACATCATACAAAAACATGTATTTACACAAAATAAAAAGCTTAATCAATACTTTTATGCACTGACTTCATATATGGCTTAGAGAGTAGGAGAAAGAATCAGTTACATACAGAGCTATTGAGTGCTGCTCTCATGGAGTAACATTTTACCCAGATATAAAACAGACCAGGATTTCTGTCTTGGGTTTTTTACATACTCAAACATGCCTCCAGGCCTTTTTGCATAGCTCTAGTTTCCCTGACATGAGTCTCAGTATAAATGCCTCATTCACTTCTACCTTCTATGGTGGCCTTGCATTCAAGTATATCTCTCTTCCTTTGCAGTGACGTTACTAGACATAATTCTTTTAAGAGAATAATAGGTCCTTGAATGTATCAATCCCAGAGTCTAGATGTAACTCTTACAGTACTATGGTAAAACTGCAGTATTTTACATGGTTACTATAGATAACAATTGCCAGACCATCTTTATTACTCTGAAGTTTAATTACCACTTGGATAGCAATTAGAGTAATCTTTCTCAACTTCCCTACCACCTGAAGCTATAATAAACACTTCTTGCACTCAGCAAAGTCACATCTTCCCTGTTCTGGAAAACTTCCACAGACTCCAATTCCCTTTCACTGAAGACTTATGTCCTCCCTCCACAAGCTACCTCACAAATCTGATCCTGCCAGCACCTGAGCCCCTACTCCCTACTTGCCCTTCATGCCACAAACGCTATTCGTCACAAGGCTCTTCTCTTCTTTACCTCTGTGCTCCAGTTTCAGTATGTGATACTTCAAAGACTTTACACTAGTCTTCACAACAATCTTCTAAGCAAACTGTGGACACAATCCACTTATTAACACAATACCAAACACCTGATTGCCCAAGTAAATGAAACAATCTCTTTAATTACAAATTACTGTTGACATATTGCCTCAGGATAGCAATTAATTCCATGAAAGAAACATGAAATCCTGTTTAATTACTCTGAGCGTGAAAAACTGTTTTCATTATGTTGCGGTTTTGGAGGATGTTACAGCAGACTTTACCCTAGAGCTTCTCTACTCAGCCCGGTTCAGCGCCTCAGTGCTCCAAACCCTCTGTCCCAGGGCTGGACACTGCGCTCTCACCGGCCAGGGAGCCATAAGGCTAGCTCTGGTTCGTCTGCTTCCACAACCGGCGGTGATAAAGGAGGCGAGGAGGGTCTATGCGTTGTGTCCATGGAAGATGTTTATTCGCATGGTGCAGCAGAGGCCAACGACCTCCCCGAGGCAGAGATGCCTCGAGGGCGAAGGCCTCACATGCACAGCCACATGTGGAGCATAAACACACGTGGAGCATAGACAGCAAGATGGCGGAGGGTAAGGGGTTTTATAGGGAAACAGAGGGGCAGGGACAGCACACAGGCCCAGTGACCTCTGGGTACAGGGGAGGTACAGGGGCGGAGTTAGGAGTACAGGAACCAACAGGGGAAACCCGAGGGAGTGGCCAGGGCCACGTGGGGTTAGGGTACAGGAACCAATAGGGAAAACTGGGGGCGTGGCTAGGACTGTGTGGAGTAGGGAAGGCAGGACAATAGGTGACAAGTACAGTCGTTAAGAAAGGGGTGTGGGGAACTTGCAGCTATTACCACAATATCATTACTCAGTTTTGAATATGCTCCTTTTCTCTTTTTAATTTAAAACTCCTGGTGTTGTGCAACCAAATAGGCACTTGCTGTTCTCCATTTTTCTTTATCCAATCTATCATTTCCATATGCTTTTATGTACTGAGGTGACCCTCTCTTTTCTTCCCTAGTCTTTCTGATCTCCTGCACAACCCTTGTAGCATCTACAGTCACCATGCTGCCATTTGCATCTGCAAAGTACCAAAGCTTCAATTACATTTAATAATTATTTTAATTTAAAATGGCAATGGAACAGTCTGTCCTGCTCATACCAGTCTAGCAGCAAAAAGAAAAATAGTGTCAGCCAACCCAGCTTTATAGGGTTCACCAAATAAGAGCCCTACTCCCTCCAAAGACACTGTTCCCTGAGTAGCGTAAGACCCAGCTTGTTTTGTTCCCCTTGTCTTACACTAATGTCATCATTAAATCTGTAACACCTGATATATGAATCCTTACCCAGACATCTCATCGAGGTCAAGGTGGCAAAAACTCAACTAGTTTGGATAGGCTTGTATCCAGTCTTCAGGGCTGGAATAGTGGATACCATATGCCCAGGGTCTACTTTACATTCATACAAAATACAGCTCTGAAACATCATGAGAATTCATGGGCTTGCAGTTTTTTGTTTTCATTGCATCCACTGCATGGTTCTCAATTATATCACAAAATACAGTGTCCTTCAGACACCATTAACAGAAATATGAATTAACTGCTGCAGTATTGTAAAAGTTTCTCTGAAGTGCCAATGAGTATTTCATTCAAGGTCACAGAAAGCTAACTGAAATACTGAAAATAGTAAAGAAGTTAAGGATCAGCAAAAAAAAAAAAAAAGCAAATTACTCAGGTTTTTCACCTGTGTAAAAGTGTTTCAGTCCTATTAACTGTTTCTGTACTAAGTGTGTCAGAAGAAAGAAACCAGTAATTACACAGAGGCTTTTAATACTATGCCTCATTTCCGAGTTTGCTACTATTTCACAGTCACTTCCTAAAATTTTTGATTTTCCTTGATGCTTGCTCTTTCAGGTGAGACAATTGTCCTGTGATCATTTGTCAACAGAAGCACTTGCCCCAGACATAGCACCCAGCCCACAGCAGAACATAGCCCAGGGCAGCTGGTTACAATGAGAGGAAGCGGGAGAACTAAGTGTCTGCCCAGTTAAAAAAAAAAAGAAAAAAAAAGAATTCAGAATTACAATAGCAAGGAGGACGTCTGTTTATCAGCGCATTAGTCAGGTGTGCGGTTTCCCTTTTACCAAGCATCTGATTGAGTTACCAGTGCTTTAGATCAGAACAGACCACATAAGCAAGGAACAGATTATGCCTCACACCTTTTAGAGAGAGGGGAGGAACAGCCATTCCTGTTCCACGGAAAACAGCAGAGGAAAACAGGGGAAATAGTGCAATTCTGTGGCCATTGAAGAGTAACTACCACACCTGCCCCAAAGAATCTAGCATGACTTCACAGACCCATCCCCTTGTTTGCTCTTCTGGTCATGAAACACTGGTTAGTACTTCATTCCATGTAGCACTGAAGCAGCTGACAAATCAGAATTTAACAGATCCAAACCACCATCTACCACATATTTCTGCTGAGATCAGAAGTGTTTTAGAAGCTGATTTAGGCGAGCCTGATGCTATTAAAAATTCAGAGCTAAAAGCCTATTTATTTTCTAGTGCTTTACTGCTCAACACAAAGCACAGACTGATGAATTCTTTCATGCATTTTAAGATTTGTATCAGCACAGTTCAGAATTTCAACAACCAAACAGCTGTCTTAATTTCTTTCGCTTGCATAGGGTTTTTTCCAGTACAATTTTGTAGGAGAGAATTACTCTGTACTTGAGAAAAGCACTGTGCGCCAAGAAGTTGCAAACAGCCCATAAAATTTTCACACAAATGTGCATAATAAGGAAAAATACCCAACCTGTATTTTTCTATACCTATACACATACATGTGCACACATACACACATATATACAGTCATAGATAGATAAAGTCTTCCTCCAAAGCAACATGCATAAACAAAACTTCAATTCCTTAGCAAAAAGAATGTCTAGCTAGGATATGAGACAGAGGCTCTTCTCTTCCCTATATCAGAACTAAAAGACACCCTACTTACAGACATTTTAGTATCCAAGCTTCTTCTAGAGAATAACGAGGTGGGGAAAAAATAGATCTTTGGCTCTTCAGTCGGCACATTTCCATATTTTCACATGCAGAATGTTGCATAAACTCAAAACACCTCTCTTGGCCATATGTTTCTTCCAGCCACTCCTTAGAAACCATGTAAATGTCTCTAATAAACAGCTTGCTTAAATGTACATAGCTGTTGGACAGACAAGTTATCAGCCTGACAAAATCCCAGGCTAATAACTTATGGCTTGTATGCAGCAAGCCATAAACATAGGTTCTTTTCCTTTGCTCCAGACAACAAGGGGGAAGGATGGAATGCTGTCTCTTTCTATACTAAGTCTTTTAGAAAACCAGACATGCCTACACACTGCTAGTGTGAACAGAAGCACAACATACTGAAACTGGGAAGAAACTGGAAGTGGTTTGGGAATCACTACTGCATTGGCTTCCTGACACATCAAACATGAACAAAGACATTCTTGGATCCTGTATTCTGTCTCGCAATCAGTAAAGTAATTTTCTTGATGTTAGGCTGTGCCATAGGGACAGAGAGAAAAGAACAATAAAAACCCAACAGAAATACATGGAAGTAGAAAAGTCCACTTTGCACACTCAGTTGACCACTTTTTTCATCCTTTATGCATCTTGGATATTTCAAGATGAGGAAAGGAGCAAAAATGTTATCGATTCACACAACAGAAAAAGAAAAGCTATGGACAGACTACCCCCTGCAGCTAATATAGCAGCCTAAGTGCCTGAGCTTTGTAATCTGAGGTTACACAAAGTAAATACCTTTCCTAGTGACTACAAACTGTGACTTAAACTCCAAGTTTCAAGCCAGAATCACCAAATCCTTGGGATAGAAGGATTGGCTTGCTAGTAAAATAATACTCAGTGCTGCACTTATCACTGTCTCTCTAAAAGGATCATTAATCACCACCTGGTGATTATGTACATTAATCATCACCTAGTGAAATTATCTTCTGCATATTTCATGCAAGTACTTATCACCAGAACATCTAAAAGCTTAAGCAGGTGCATAATACCACTGAAGTCTCACCATTAGGTTCTCTGTGGCTCCAATAATCAAATCACACCTTCTCTTTCAGACACACAAAACTCTACGGCATGAATACTGGTTAAGGTTCCTGAAAAAGTAATTTATTTTCACTACAATGCTGTGACACAAATAGTACCTATGGACAAGAGATTTTATTACCGATTTTTTCTTCATAACACCACCATCTGCCCATGGCCAGACTACCTGACAAAGACTGGCAGAAAAGGCATTATTCCCTTTGGAAAAAACAAAACATAACAAACAAACAAAACAAAAATCAAATGAGACAAAACACCCCACAAAAGCAAACAAAAACTAACAAATCAACAAGAACCACCCCCAAACAAACCAGGAAAAAATCCCAAAAGAAAACCAAAATCAAACAACCCAAACACCCCCTACCCTTCCAAAAAAGCAGTGTAGGTTTTGGAGTTTCTCTGCACTCTGTTCATGACCCGAATTTTAACTGCTTGAAAAGGAAAAGAAGGGAAGGGGTAGACAAAGTGAGAAATCCGGGACTATAAGAATCTAGTAATGAAATTACTGGCATGGTGTGTTTGGGGCTGGATCTTGGCTGTCATTCATCTTAGGCAAGAGTTGTTTATCATCAAATTTCACTCCCAGTCTTTGTCCTGTTGAAGCTACTCTACCTTAGATAGTGCCCACGCTATTCATTTGCAAGAAAGATAAGACAGTCAAAACCGGCCTACAGCCCTTCTGGCAGAGCTCCTTTTCCCTTTCATCATGGAAAAGCCACTCTGGGACCAAGGAACACTTTGTCTAGCAGTATATTGAATCGTCTCCACATAAAAAGAGTTAGAGCTCTTTTTAAGCAGATCCACATTTGCTGTGGGTTCTGTCACTTTTCTTCCTAAGCCACAGTCAATCAGTGCTGTTGCCAGCAAAACTGAAGCTTTCTCTGGAGGGACAGCAGCAGCTCAGCAGTATGAAGGTGTAGGCAGAGATCACTGTCATTTTGCTTGCTCTGCACTTGCTTATTATGTAAGGGTGTATTTCATTCTCTGTCAAAACTCTCCAGCGGCTCCCGAATTAGTGAAGGCTTGAGTGATCCCCTTCACATGACTGTTGTGGGAACATGAACTTCAGGTAGCTCATAGCTTCAAAGCACCTGCCACACACAGAAACTACATCTAAAAAGCCACCCCATTAACTCAATAGATATGAAAAGGCAACAGACCTTACACCAAAGGATTTATTCAGTCAAAACTTTCTGAAGTACCTCACTTAGCGCCCTGATGGACAGATTTAATTTAACAACACTTTAACACCCATATTGAAGGGATGAAAGGGTAACCCTGGGTTCTCAGTGGCAGTCTGACTATGTGCCAAAAACATTGTCCAAGATGTATCAGATCAGCTGGTGCTACACACTCCATCACTGGAAATGCTCCTAGGACAAGGCACACACAATTAGTTGGATAACACCACATTCCCACAGCATTATTTACATGTAGAAATAGAGAGGCAGCTCCCACTGCACCTCTTGCAAACCATTACAAGATAGAACCTGAAGTATCCACCTATTATTTATGCCACCTTGCTTCTTTTTGGACAAATTTTATCATTACTATTAAGTACACATATTGCAGAAATGCCCAATGGCTCCCTCTATACACAGCTGGCACCAAATTCTGTCAACACTTCACAACACCTTGAACTTGCCTTCCAGTCTGCATTCACAGCTGACATTTGCATGCTTTTTTGATAATGTATGCCACACAGGAGCAAATTCAGCACCCATTACTATCCTATCTGTGACAGTATTTTGTGGTAGGCTTAAATTTTTCTACTGCTAGGCCCACCCAAATGCACTGGCACCAGTGCAAGACAGTGAAGTCTTTGTGCTGAGTTACAGAGGCACCAAAATGTACCACACAAATATACCTGCTCTAAGGCTAGTACACCTGTAATTTTTCCCAAGATTCCACAGCCTTTCCTACAAGTTTGGAAGACAAGTTAACAGCTACAATCCTTGCAGAAAAATGGGTGGCTCTTCACTGATCTCAAAAATTAGTAACTCTAAGGCCACCAGCTGCTGGCAGCAGGATAACTGGGTCTATCCATAATCTCATCCTGCCTTGCTTTATTAAACATTAAGTAAGGAGGATTTTAGCTGGAAATACCAAAGAAAGGACTTAAGCATTCTGACACTTAAGTTTTTCTGTTTATTAAAGAGCAATCATCTTTAGACAATTTATCTTTTGTCTTCTTTTTATTTAACAACCCAACTACCTTTCATCAATCGTCTATCTCATCTCCCCACCAGGTTGTATGGCTAAAGGTAGTGCTGTAAGGACAGTACACTAACACCAGGTGACTTGTGGTAAAGGATCAGGCTGGTGCGCTCAAAGTATAGAATCACAACTACATGATTTCTGAAAGCTTTTGACCACTGAAAGTACACGAAAAATATAGTCTGACTCCTTCAGGAGAATGAAGATTGTTTTCTCATTAAAGTTATATTCTACCATTTTTTATAACTTTCTACCTCTCTACAAAAATACCTGTGAAAAGCAAAGGGGAAAACTGATGAGAAACAGGCTCAACAAGACTCAAGAAGAGAACACGCATCCTTACATGCTCTCACAGAACTTCCTAAGGGTGCTGGGCTTTTCCTGGTTGCGTCTTTGTCGAAACCAACGTTGAATGCTGCGTACATCCCAGTCCAGCTGCTTGGAGAGGCCTTCCAGCCTCTTCTCATCTGGATGCTACAAAACAGAGAAGCACAAAAATTATTTTCTTGTCCAACTGCATTAACACTTTAAATTCAGAATCACTGAATTGATTCTGAGTAATTGACTCTTGCCTTCTTATCTAGGCTGCCTGTCTAACATATGGATACACAGAAATACATTCAACGAAATCTCTACTGGCAGATGCATGTCAGAATAAATTTATAATTACAATTATTAATCTAGAAGGACAGATGCTGTTACATGACATGTGGGTCCACTACTAATAAGAAACTTAAAAGGGACAACGGATTGAAACTTGCTTGAAACTTGGAAGTGAAGTTTAGTAGGCATAAAATGCCATGCATTCCTGGAGCAGTGGCGCTCACAAACACCCCACTGCCTGCCACATGCTCTACCTGCTCAACCCTCCTACGTCAGGATCTTTGTCCTATCAACTATTGCACAAGGGAAGATGGTTTGACTGACACAGAAAGAAGACAAATCCCACGTTTGTGCATGACAATGTTAGAAAATGAGGTCATTAAACAAAGTGACAATTTCAAAAGGAAAATCACCTTGACAACAGTGAGAGAATTATTTTCTCTTTTGTAAAACTAAATACACACAAATATTCTCCAAAGCATAAAATGTGGAAATCTCATACCATTAGCATGGCTTCAAACCAGTGCAGAGGTAAGGCAAAAGAAAATGAGTCTGTCCTGAATTTGAAGAGTAGTACAGGACAAATCTCCAGTCATACAGCAATTCTACATGCACAGTAAAGCACATGTACTACTTATAGATTTCTCCTGATCACATCCTTTTTTAAAGAAACAGAAAGAGCTTTGGACAATCTGTTTTCTGGAACTTTAGCCTTATTTCTGCAAGCCAGATACATACAGTGAGTGAGATACAAGAGCTCTTGCAACAAAGAGCTTTAAATTTTTAAATATTGCAAGATATAAACCAGCAAAACTTTTGTTAGGCTGAAGTTCTGTCTATCAGCCTCCACGAAAACACAGGAAAGCACAGGAAAGACAGGGAAAGGAAAGGATGAGACAAGAGAAGGGTGAAGTATTTGCCACCCATCTCAATGAAGTTTTTTTTCTCAATGAAGCCAAGGTAACCACTAGCTTTTCAATGGAAGGTTAAGAAAAGCAGTTTCTGTAGCCTTAGAAAAATGAAATGTTTGGTGCAGCTCCTGGGAGTTTGACTAGAGAGAAACGCTGTACAGGATTCAAAAAAGGCTGTTAGCTAAATTGGACAGTTTCTCTGAGAGCAACTACCAGATTCTTGCAGGAAAGTAAATGCTTTCCTTTGGAGCTCTTCACACTCACAGGTATTTCAGGCCCTGTGTCAGACTACCAGATTCTACCAGGAAATATAAAAAAAAAATAAATCACAAATAACCCCACAACAAACAGCACCTAATCATTCTCCCTTCAGCTGAGTTTGCGAGAGTATATCCTGCAGCATTCAGGAACAAGGCATATACAATTCCCTCCCTGAAAACAGGACAAAAGTCACACCAAGTGCCATGGTGATCTCAGGATGGTGTAGGACACACAAGCAAGACAGGTCCACAGCGTATTTCACTGTCTGTGACACTGAACCAAATTTTGCCCTTCATGACTTTAATACTCTCTGAATTCTACACTGGTGCCCGGCTGCAGCCTGAAACAAAGGTGGGATTGGAAAGCATCTGCAGAAAAATTTGGGATGCTTCAAAAGCATGGACAGAATGACATACAGGTTTACTTAAGATGTCATATGGTGAGAGATGTAGAGACAGAGATACAAGTTGTGGGAGAAAAACTTGTAAAAAAAGAGATGCAAGCTGTAAATAAAACATTATTTAATCCATTTCTCCCACTTCTCTATCTTGTTCTCCTGTAGCTGGGACATCAGCAAGACAGCTTTGAAGTTTCATGGAAAACATCAATCTTACTGATTCACAATGAGCTCTTTTTTAATTTAAAAAACCCAACTATTTTGCAAAAATTTCTAACAGATAAGAAGAAAAAAATAGTAGGTGGCTATGCGGCATCTACAAAGTGTTTCTGTGACAATTTTTTTTTTGATTGAAAGCCTACAGGAGGCATCACAAAGAGATACACAACTGCTCAAATTGACATACTAATGACATCCCCAGTATTTGCATTTCTGATTTTAGGTGTAAAAATGCATTTATTTGTTAGCTTTGCTTTGCTCAGACAAAGTTAGTTTACAGAGCCACATCCCACTTCATAAGGTAAATATTTTAGTAAGACACTCTACCTTTGTAATAGCTGTGAAAACCTTTTCCAGGATAGCATTAGGTTGAGCTTTCTGTGGTCCGTTGGCTTGGACTTTAAGGCCTAAGGCACATGGTTTAGCAATGAACCTGTGAAAAACATGAAAATGAGAGAAGAAAACAGGTGAAATCCTTCAGTTATTTACTTCATTACTGTTATCAATCAATGACATGGTAAACGGGCAAACATTATAACCCTGCCAACAAAAACAATACTTAGTTTTACAGCTCAAAAGCAAGCTCATATGGGCAATTACATCACAAAATAAGTAACATCACTTTGAAGGATGAAAGGAGCTCCGTGGAACACATGAAACAGAGGATTTTCTTTCATGTTGTGAAAAAAGGGATTAGAACAAAAGCATGACAGGAATGCATCCTAGAGAAGTACCAACTAATGAAAAGAACAGGGTAGCTTGTAGAGATGAGGAGCATATAATATCATCCTCCAAACAGAGCCTTTTTTGTAAATCAGTTTCCAAAGTAGCTACTGCCTCAGGAGTCCTTTGGCACAATGGAATTTCAGAATCCTGAAGGGTGGCAAGCACTTAAACTGCCCAGTCAATACAATTTTCTAAAAGCATACAAAATTTACATGGTACAGATACAAGCAGGGCTCTGCCCTCCGAACTCTTCTACTAAAATATGAGGCTGTCTCACCCAAATCCTAACACCAACGTTCTCTGATCCATTTTAGAGTTGAACCACGTAGTTTATATTATATATACTCAAAGACCACAACTCTAATCACAAAAAATTAAATTATTTGTAACTGTGAGTCCAACTCTGGAATTCCCATGAAAGCTACAAACTCTGTACAGGAATCACATTCATATATGAACAGAATGAACTTCTGCCATCTTTGAATTGTATAATTCTTGATTGCACTTAAAAGGCTTCTGTTTCCTAAAATTTCATTTGCCAACAAGGTCCAGAACAACCCTTGGTACTTAAATAGTTCCACATTTATCCAGCTGAATGACCCCAAGCTATTAAAAATCATGTATTTCTTACCCACACACAAGCCCCATTTTAAGCACTGTATGAGCTACAACTGCTGTTTCTGCCATGTTTAAGACAGCACAGCTGATTAAAGAGAATTAATTCCTAGGCAATTATAATGGTTACGGCAATAGCATTTGGTAAAGAAAGATGGGTGATGCCAGACCACCTTGTTTTCCTGGAGAAAAGTTCTTGATACATTGACACTATTCCCATATGAAAGGCAATTCTATAGCCTGAAATAATGCTGGTGACTGAGAACAGGAAGGTGAATATCCAAAAACACATGCAATGTTATCAGTGACCTTATCATTTGTTCCTAGCGTGTTACAGAAGAAAAAAAACCCTTATACTTTGTAAAAGATTGGCAATCTAAATTTATTGCAGGTTGCAACCATCGTGCTAGCTCCACAGCATCAACCAACTTGAAGGCATTGCATCAGCTGTAAATCCCCTGCTTTAGGGTTAAAAGATTTGACAAAACTAGTTTCACTGCTGAGTTCAAGCAGGCAGTCCAGTCTTCTGCTCAGGAAAGAAATGCATGTAAGCTCTACACGTTAGATGTCAATGCAGTATAATCTAGCCACACTGCAAACTTGTATATTAGTTAAACTATAAACTGACAAAAGAAGTGAGAATTGTATTCTTTAGTTCAAAACAGACATAACCAAACCAATGCTGGTCATTGCTGTTAGATGATAACCAAAAAGACAGCTGAAGAAGCTAATGGACTTTGATTTCAGACGTTTAATTTACAACTCTAAGGAGTTCTAAAACACTTTGTCATGTAGCAGCAGGGCTCAGAATATTAGCGTCTTTGTTTTGTATCAAAAAGCTGAAAACCATCCAGAAATTCTGGTCTTCATTATTAAAGACAATTTCAAGACAATAAAAACAATTTCGTGAAGAGTAAGCAATAGAGCCAGACAAGAGTCAATCCTAAAAGAGACAATAAAGGCGATGTCAATCAGTGTTAAAGCTAATTTTACAAAGCCATAAAAGGAAAAAAGTAGAGGGGCAGAAGAATTAAAAGTAGGGCACTTAAAAGTAGAGGGGCAGAAGAATGCTGTAGGCAGCATAAAAACAAACAAAATAAATGGAAGACAACAGCAGCAGCAGATTCACACATTCACAGAGAGGAACCCAAGCCCAGCCTCTGCCATCAACAGCCACATCAAGAAACAGTCACAAAATAAACACAAAACCCAAAATAAAAATTGTTTCAGATGGATTTTCTGGCCCCTTGCAAAGTCAGTGTCCTCTGAAGTAAGACATGACTTGGGAGTTTTTTATTTGAAGGGTATAGGGGTTTTTTGGTTGGTTGGGTAAGGGAATTTTGTTTGTATTGGTGGGGGTTTTGTTTGTCTGCTTGGGTTTTTTGCTGTTACTTTGTTTGTTTGTTTGTTGTTCTTTTAATAAAGTAAGTCTTTCAACTTCTGTTTCACTTTCGTCCTTCTCCTGAGAGAAGAAATGTGATCGCTATGATGTAATTCCAATAGAAAGGCAGTTCACTAAACATGCTAATTTAAAAGAAAAAAGCAGATAAAAAGTCTCAGTTAAAAAAAAAAAATTCAACAAGAAGCAATTACAACAAGTTTCATGCTGAGCTGATCTTCATTTAAATCTAAGCATACCAGCTGATCTGCTTGAATGACACTATTAAAATTACAGGTCATGTTAATGAACAGCCTAGATAAATCCAGGACAAAGCACAGCTCCAGTGTTTATTTTTTTTTTAATTGTAATGCTGATGTTATTACCTGAAACAAAACACATTTTCTAAACACAAATGTGAGTTTTTCTGCCTTTCCTGCTAATGTTTTTCATATGTATGGGAGGAATGGGCACGACTCAAAGCAGAGCTCGTCCACAAGGACAGCAAAGCACAGTCAGGACATGTTCAGGGCTCACAGCTGCAAGACACAGGATTATTTTGGCCAGCTATGTCAGTGACAAGGGGACAGGGAAAGCTACAAAAAGCCCACAAAGGTCCTACTAGGAAATCAAGAGAAACAAAGCCATTTTAAACAAAACATTTAATATACCTGCAATACTGAACAGGTTTGACCACTAATTCAAGTATGCATGAGCCAATCCCTGTCCATGTGGTTACTTCTGGTGGAACTTGTAAAATGTGAGGTGTTTTTTATTTTTCATACAAGAACTTAACCAATTCAAGCTATACTTTACAGTATAAAAATTGTTTTTCAAGACTACAATAGAATAAAGTAGAATTCCTTTAATAGGATCCCAAATGTCATACCAGGTATCTCAAAAAACATCATTAACATGATATTTTTCTGCAATAATTTAAATTGATTCATAAGTAAAAAACCGGAATTAATGTTTGATACATGTACAAACTATGAGTGTTTTGCCAAACGCTGCACTTCTTAAAAGCACTATTCATTTTTCTCATTTCTGCTAACACTGTGGTATTCAAATCCCTAAACAGCGTTAGTGAAACCCATGGGACTGTTTATTGCATAAGGTACTGCAATTAAGAGGGAGTAGCTATTGTGAAAGAGCAAGGAGAGCAGAATTGAGTATATTGCCAGCTTTTCTCTTAAAAAAATGGAAATCTGAACAAACACCACGCTAATATCTCTTTTTCAATGGATTTCAGTACAGCTGAATTGAAAGCTGGCATTCAATTACGCAGAAATTAAAGGACAAACACTTCTTGCTGAATGCAGCCCCATCTATTCTGGATCTAGAAATGAAAGACTAACATAAACAAGAGAATTAAAATTAGAATTCAAGAACCTTTTCAAAGGCAGGTTCCCCATTCACAGTAAAAAGCCACATTTAAAAACCAAACCAAACCAAAAATCCCACACTCAGCCAGTTCAGCGACCGGGGGCTACTGCAGAGTAGCAGAGTTCCCGGGAAAGCACTGAGCCCTTGCAGACCCCCTAGAGCACAGCTGTGCCCCAAGGCACCAGTCGAGTGTCCCACAGCCCTCGGGGCAGGCACTGCCCGGCATTTCGGATCCTGTCCTTCTCAATTCACTTCTTTACAACAGCAAGGTCTCACACTCCAGTCAAAACTCAGAATCAGTTTTTCTCTAGAAAGGGGTCAGAAAACCCTTTGCAAAATGATCCCCCACCTCCTCCAGGGTATAAAAAGAAACATGAGTTTCACCACAAATGTGTCAATTTAATCAAATACCATTTTGGTTTCCCCAGGCAGGTGCAGTACTGCATGAGGGAGACAGCAAGCTCACCTGACCACAAATGCTGGGGAAAACAAAACCCCAAACCTGCCAGAATTAATTAGAAATGTTACCCCTCACAATCCTTGGAGGATGACGTTCATTTGCACTTGCAAAGTCTGCATTAAATAAATGGGATTTTTTAAGTATCACATGAAGGATGAGAAGTAAAATTATCTTTTTTTCTCCTTACTACAAATCAAGCAGCCCCACTTGTAACACATAATCTTTGCCCTGAATCTGGCCAGACACAGATATATAACTCTTTAGTCACCTGGGGCACTGTGAATGTGCCTGTAGGGCCCTGTGATAGCATGTGAATGTGGTGTTTTCACACCAGCAGGTCATCTGCCATTTCTGAGCTGACCAGAGTAGATGCCCTTTAGCAAATTCATGTCTGACAGTTTCTCAGCAGTTCTGAAGATATTTAAACCACCACAGTCCACAGCAGGTAAATAGGGATTATAGGTTTGGGTTTTTTAACAGCCTAAAAGGTCTGCAATAACTAACAAGGCTTTCCAAAGAGGGCCAAAAAAACACAAAATGCCAAACAAACAGGAATTAAGCTAACAGAGTTAATGAATATTAGATTCATGTAACTCACACTCTTTTTAATGTATGGGGCTTTTAATGTATGGCTTCTTCTAAATGTCAATTTAAGAAATAATACCAGTCTTAAAATAATTGACACTGTTAGGTGATACATGTCCAACCAAGTTTTCTTACAAAATTGTAAGATAATCCATTCAACAGAACATAAATCAAAACAAGGTTGGTTGATACAGAGGAAAAGGGTGTTTAACACTTCTGCACTTAATACTGGCATGTTTAAAATAAGTCAACATCAGAGGGAAGGATCTGCAAGAGTCTCACCAGATCCCACACTCAGCAATGACTGGCAAGGTAAGTTTAGATTTTTTTTTCTTCATTTAGGTACATATCATCCCACAAATTAGTAAACCCTTTTTTCCTTCCAGTATTTTAAGCACGGAAAGTTTCTTCCCTTCCTTAAGTAACTTTATTTTATGGCCAACTTCAATAGAGAAGCCCACTCAGAAATTTTCATTAGTGCAAGTGAGAAAAGCTAAGCCAATGAATATTTCACACTTTCCTAAAAAATCTTGGTTAATCATAGCTTAAATCAGTCCCTTTTGTCATTCATTTTTATCAAAAGTAGGTCACATTATGGACCAACAGATATGACTAATGGCCTGTTATTACATACCATCCATAACCTAAATAACAATCTATTTTCTGAGAAGATACCTCAGCATGGCACAAAGAATCTGAACAAAATCACCCTGGAGACTGCTCCTGCATGACCTCTGCTAACAGATAAATATCACGAAGCAAACAGGCAGGACCTTGGCTATGATGTCCCCATATACACTGAGACTATGCAGTTTTGCTTTAGCCTTTCACGTCCACAGAAACATTTGAGTTAGTTGCTTGTCAATGCATGATGAGAGCTTGAGTCTCCTCTTCCTGTGCTGAGGACACAGCTTTGTGGAGTAATTTGAGAAAACTGTGGTGAATGTTGAAGTGCACAGCGCATCTCTGAGTCATCCCAAGTATAACCAGATGATCTCCAGAGGTCTCTTCCAACCCCAACCATTCCGTGATAACAAACTTTAGTTAAGTGGTAGGCTCTGATTAAATACATACAGTATCTCTGTGAAACTGGGGAAAACTCTCACTCAGACACTGGCATAGTTCAAGTGGTGCTTACATAAAAGGCTGCTCATGTTGCTAACACCAACCATGAGCTCAAAAAAACCCAAACAAAACCAACAAGCAAACTATTCCTTGACAATCTAGTATGTCCATAAAATCTCGTTGTTTCCTATCAGTATACTTACAAATACCATGGAAGGCACTTAAACCAGCAAAAATTCCTCCCTTTGCTAAAGATGTACACAAATCTGTTTTGAAGAGTCTGGCTTCTTTTTTGAAAGAGTGATGCAGAGCAAATTTACCCAGCTCATTTACTTTATGCTCACTAAACACAGATTATTCCAGGGATTTATGATTACAATTGTCTAACTTGTTGGACACTGCTTGCTGGTTTTAAACAGAAACAATTTAAATTTGCTCTAAGGATGAGTAAAAGCAGGAAGGGCTTGTTTGTGAGCAGATGTTCAACCAATTTACTGCTACAACACTCAAAAACAATTACTGAATTTGTTTTGTTATTTTGGTATAGACGACCTACTTAACTCAGAAGTTACTTGTATTAGCAGTAATTAAAATAAAATTTAAAAACCCACAAACCCTAGAAAAATATTAATAGTCCTAAGACAAATTCAGTTGATAAACAGGATTGTCACTTTAGTATACCTAACACAACACTGGTTTTGGCTTTGTGTTTCCCAACAACTTATGCTACAGAAGACCCAACGGGGTACAATGTCTGAAGCACAGGCAGGGGTCTTAATGCAGGTAATCTCATCCAAAATGTACGTACACAGGAAAGTTAACTTCGCTGAAATTTTTCTGATGTGCTGAGAAATGGGTCCGAACTCCCATAATGAAACCTTTCCAAAGGAAAGAATCTGTCTGCCCAAGCAAAAATCCAAGCACACATGTCTATATGTCAGCAAGAGCCTTCTGCTGCTGAGCATTCCAAGCAGTGGCTCAGAGGGCAGTGGGCAGGAGGGAACAGAGCCAATCCTTCCAGGGGAACCTATTCCCAACCCACCTGAAATGACTTCAGAAAAGCACATGTGTGCACCTGCCTTTCATCTGATATGTTCAATGCTTTTCCTTCCCTTCTCACAGGGATGCATTAGCTGTTATTTCCACACCAGTATCATCATCCCATGCCTCACGTTAAATCACACAAACTAAACACTATATGGTGCAATCCACATGTGTTTCCAAAAAGCAAAAGCTAAGCAGCTTGCAAGAGAATTCAGCTTCCAAAATTACTGAGGTTTTGTCTTTTTTTGGCTCAACTTATTAGACAAAAGTCATACTCACTGGAAAAAAAAAAAAGATAGCAGGCAAATCACTGCTTTGGAGTTTGGCTTTTTTCCCCCAAGGTTTTGAAAGCTTTTTGTTAATGTTTTGACCCAAGAGACCTTTCTAAGAAGCAAACATATCTTTGACCTCAGCACTTCTACAACATATTTTAAGTTTCATTAAACTTAATGTTTTTAAAAAAAAAAAACACAAAAGCAACCAACCAACAAAAAAACCTCAAAAAACCTCCAAAGGAACAAACAAAAAACCCTCCAAAACCAACCAACAAAAAAAAAAACCAAAAAAACCCCCCCAAAAAACACCAACAAAACAAAACAGCAAAATCAACAACGATCACCCAACTTCTGCTACTTCTTAAACACACAGCTGGGAATCTATCTGATATCTTTCCTAACAAAGGACATTGCTCATGCCTCCCAACAAAATTCAAATTACATGTCAAGCTGGCAGTAGAAAACTCATCTATTACAATATTTGGACTTCACAGATCAGGGCTGGCAGATGCTGGCAGTGCCACAGAAGGGCAGTGGAACTAATGGTCTGGAATGAGAAACTGCTCATCTATAAAAAGAAGAGAAATGCAATACTTTACTGAGCGCAGGTGTTCGCTAGGGTCGAGCATGGGCAGGGTCCTAGAAGGCATCACTGCACGTGGGCTCTGTCAGGTTTGCTCCATGCCCAAAATGGACCTGCCAGGTGTACTGCCAGTCCTGCCACAGCCCCTGAAATACAACAGCACCCCTCCCATGCATTTTTCAGCCTTCTAACATAAATTATTCTTTCCTTTGGTAGATCAAAGATGGATATGGAAGGCAGGCTAAAGAATAGCCCTACACCTTTAACACTTGATTCAATAGGAATACTGACATGTACACATATTAGCTCCATAAATCCACTCCATTGCTGCTTGCAAGAGTAATGCTTTACCTTCGAAAAGGTTTTTGTACTTTTGCATCTGGGAAACCGAGTGCCCTATAAATTCAGCACATTGTCTTAGCATCAAGTGTTTTCTTAATGCCATGCAAGTGAAATTTGATTTTACACAGATCAGCTTCAGAGAAGAAAATCTGGCCAAAGTAATCTGCTTCAGGGCAGTAACTCAGAACTTCCATTCAGGAGTATTTTCACATAAGAAGAAGTTTCACTTTACCAAACAGTATGTGAAATGTAGCTGTGTACTTCAGCTTTCAGACTTAGTGGTTAGTCCAGTGCAAACACACATAATTTAAAGTAAATAAAGCAAATTATCACTCAACAGTAGTGTTAGGAAATGCTTTGTCCTAACAGAGTTATTCTTAAGAAACACAACTGGTATGACTGACGCGTACCTTTGAATCACTTCAAAATGGTTCATTTTTGCAGTTAAATTTGTCACATTTATATTGTCCTGCCTTTTTGACTGAACATACGTCTCTGAAAGACATATTTGTTCATGGTACAAAGTTTAAAAAACATTATTAAAATTTTAAAAATTTTCGGGAGATTCTGCTCCAGTAACAAAACCCATGACTAGTAACATGTTTGGCTTGAGTTACCTTTGTATACCTGTTAGCTCCCATCACAAGCTGCAGGCCAGATCCCACTGATCTCGGCCCCAATTTCAAATCCTGTTCACACAGACTCCTAAACCTTTTTCCCTCACTGAGTTGGAAAGTCTATTTAATCCTTTCTCCAGGTTAGTTCATAACAGGACTGACGCGTACAGAGGGTGTTCAGCCACCAATATGAGACCACCCCAGTGCAGTTTCTACCAGTGGTGCTCCAGTTGCTATTCCAGCCAGTATGTTACTACAAAAATAGGACACAAATAAGGCCAGCACCTTACAAACAGTAGTCCTGTTTTCCAAACATGGAAGCCTTTTTAAAAAAATATATGTATGCATAAAGTTATAAGCATTTCAATTTCTCCATAAACTCTAAGATCGAAGTGGGGAGGAACTACATGCTCCAGAATAGCAACAAGCACTGCACAAATGTAGACAAAGGTCACAAATAAATATTTTTGCAGCCAGCTGTCTAATGCTTTCTTTCTTTGTAATCTCTAAAAATAAAGAGTTTAGTCACTCTGTAACTTTCCAAGCACAGATCAGGCAGAGGGAGAAGGAGCGGAAGTGAAGATACACTCCAGTCCCCTCACCTCTCACACTTGGTGCCTTCTCTTAGCTACCCTCTGCCAGCATCACCATACAATTCTGAAGGTATCACTCTCACCCTTTTTGCAATAAAATCAGGACACACGAGTCAGGGTCAATGGCAAAACTCAGTCTCCAAAATTGTAGCCCACTGCTAAAGGTCAATGAAGACAAAAATATTCTCCCAACTTCTAGAAAGTTGTGGCTTAGGGACTTTCTAGACCAAAAAAGGCATCTTTGCACATAGCAGTCCCCAAAGAGCTGACCCTCCCTCCCCAAGCTGCACTAGCAGCTCACAGAGCCTGTAAAAACTTCCCACAGTCTATGGCAGAGCTCCCCAGTGTAAATTCTGACTCTGTGAAGATAATCATTCCACTTCATTTTGAACTCATTGCTGGCCAGTTTCATTTCTGCTTTTTTATTTCTTGCACTGGGTAAAAATGAACAGTCAATCCCAAAGCATTCTTTGTCATTCCTGACACTATAGATTTGTCTCCTACTCCCCTCTGCCACCTTCTAAAATACATTGTTGATATGTCCCTTCATTTCAGCAAGTGTGGGACAACCAAAGCGAAGAGTCAACCATAAAACATCTACATATGAAAAGGCATGTGATCCAAAGGGATTTGATGCTGGACAGAGAAAAGGGCAGGAAGACAGCACAGAAAGAAGTCAAAGACTGACAAAACCTTAATTTTAAAATCACAATAGGTTACCCTAATACAATGACACTGTTCCAATCCTCCAGGCCCTGCAGCATTACTTTATCTTTTGCTTTGGTCACATCTTAAATATGTGAGCAAAAACAAACAAAAAAATTGTGAGCAATACCTGTGTCTACAGTAAAGGCACAGCCAAGGCATGCCATCCTCTGGCCTCTTGACACAAACATACACTTTTAGTGCAATTCTCCTTCACCGACCAAGGCAGATTCCAAGGTGCACAAGAAACTGCAGTTACTGCAACCAGGCCCTGAGTAAGAGCAGGTGCAAGAAAGGTAAAGCCCAAACCTCTGTCTGTCTGCTCCAAGTGTGCACTTGTGTTTGAGCAAATGACCCAGTCTGCCTGCAGGACCTGTAGGCATGCTCTGCTCCTGGACATTGTCATCACACTACCTGGAAGCAGCACAAACTTCGTATCTTGCAAGAAGACCATGCACCACAAAGTATTTAAATATTTGTAAGCTTTCTCTTTGTCCTCTTGTGAATTCAGTTTCTGTACTGCTGGTGGGCTGTCGTGGCATACAACAGAGAGAATTTCAACATCTGCGTCACTCTTACAGGCAAACCACTACCTCTGGTGCAAATTCTATTTCTCCCTGCCTCAGAAGGTAGGACATGTTTCAGGAACTTTCCTGCTCTGAGTAGCGTGCTCACATGCAATCTTTCTTCTGCTCCCTTTGAAGAGGGAATAGGTCATGGATACCTCACTGCAGGACAGTTGTACTTCAAATAGGGATGGTTGGTTTGACTTGGAAGTTAAGCTTTGATTCCAAGAGCTAAGTCAAAAAATCATCCAACCTTTTGCAGGCGCTTCAAGAGGAACCAGTTGTCATTCCAGATGGCAGGTATTAATCACAAAAAAATTATCACAATGGTATTAATTCACTGTTTTTTCTGTATGTGTATGAACATGTATATATGTACACTGAAACAAGCATACATATATAAAGCATATGTAATGGCATATATATTTATATATTTGTGTATGTGTATATTTTATATATGTGTATATACAATCAAACTTCAGCATAGTGTCTGACTACTCAAACACATGAATTAGAACGATATTTCTTTCCAGACACTTTACACAAACTTAGAACAAAACCCAGCTCCTAACTGGTACAAAAATCTAGTTCCTCAGTTTATTTCTAATTAGCTACTGATACAGAAAGATAAGAGAGAGATGTAGATATTCAGGAAATCTATTCCAAAAGAAGTATGCAGCCTAATAACACAATAAATTATTTTCCCTGTTTTATCCTTGAATTTGTATTATTTAAGAAAATAAGGATTGTTCAAAATTCACGGACAGAATGGGGCAGGCTGATCTGAGCCATTCCCACCTGCCCAGGCACAGCACCCTAAGCAAGGGCAGCCACCTGAAGTACTTGGGCTTCCTCACATACACTTGTCCCTCTCTGCCACTTTTACTGCAGCCACAGAAGAAGCAGATTAGGGCTTCAAGAAACTGAAGATTATCACTGCACACCACCCCAGAAAAACATGGAGTTTTCAGCTGGATCAGTCATCTGATTTGATTCTCTCCATCAACACAGCATCACTAAACTGAGACATTAGCAAACCTGAAGGTGAACTCTATAGTTGCTCAAGTCAAGCCATCACAGGACCATATTCAGATTCTACTTTGGATATCTTATTTCATATTTCTTAAAAAATATTCTCTTCTGAGAAAAGGGATTAAAAAAAACTGTATTTGGATACTTATAATTCGAAAGATTTATTATAAATTGTTTTTCCAAAAGAAGTTCTTCAGCAAAAGATTTATTAAAATACCTATACAAATGCTCACACCTGAAACCTCAAAAACCAGCTCAGATGGACCCCTTTTGAGGAGTAGTTTCCACCTGCACTGTATGATCATTAAATAACTTATGGACTGATCAAAACATTCAACTAAGACAAAAAGCAACTAGGTCTCAGTAGCTCCCAAGTCTTCCTGTACATTTTCACCTTTCTATTCTATTGCTGAATTTTCTTAATGCCTTCTTGTTTGATTGCCAGCTCAGCAAGGCACTCTTTCAGAAAGGCAGAGAAGCAATCTGGAAGGCAGCTGCAGCACTGTATGCAGAAGTGCAGAGCACCCAGCCCTCCAAATGAGTTTACTGACCCTCTGACCCTATTCTGGGGAGCCAGGGAAACTAGTGCCCAATAGAGTGCAGGATATACTACATGGCAGCGTTTGAAATGCAGAACTTTATGCGTTCTGCCTTCCACACTAAGGCTGTCCCGAAGCAAAACCTGCCATCACAGGCAAACAAGTCTTGCACACAAAAAGCTCAAAACACAGCTGACAGGCATCTCATTGCACTCCTAATGTGATAAACAATTAGTGATCGGACAAAACAGTGCAAGAACAAATCCTATTAACAAATAATAGCATTTGTTAGCGGATCACCCAAACGACACTTTGGAAACAATTCCCTGGGCTGCTGCAGCCAGAAACCTCAGCCAGGGAAGGGATCCATGCTGCAGGGTGCACTGGTGAGCTGCATGCACAGCTACCAGTCATCCAGAGGAGCTCACTGTGTGACAACAATGCTGGCCCACCGGTTTTGACAGCATTTGAAAATGCTGCAGCATGTGTCAGACGAAAGAAAATAAGTAATCTCATATCATGGGTGTGTCTGAATGATTTACACTTTGGATCCATAAGCAAGTGTATTTTCTACATCAAAGCGAACTGTTGCAATCGTATTTTCTTTTTCCTCATTACAAGATTTTTGTCAGCAACTTGCACACTACAACTTCAAATGAGATCTGACTAAAAAACACCTCATAAAGTACACCTGACTAAATGTGATTCTGTAATAGTATTGCAATATAAATGCCCACCTCTACCAGCAGGAGAAAAATAAAATATTTGGGCAGGTGGGTACTTGAGGGAGCCTGACACTGTAACATTGTCCCCCACTAGTTGCTATTAGATGCCACAAATAATCGATGCTGACACAGTAACACAAAAGGTGTTTTTTTAGTATTAAAGAGTTTGAAAAAAAAGGAGAAGACAAATGCCTTATGCTGAAAACTAGACTGAGCACTTACCTGCCCCGGCAGGTCACAAACTACTTATAAGGTAACAGTTACTTAAAACCTCCAAGTGGCAAGCGTTTGTTACTCTTTGTATTCCTGTTTAGGGTGCCATATGCCTTTTCATCTTTGGATCATTACAATTGTCTTGCTTATTTATTTTTTTAAAACACACCACAGTGCATGCGGCTTGGGATCAAAACCAAAACTTGGAACCCATATGAGTTATATCATTATAGAAGCTTTATACACAATTGTAGATCACCAGTTTAATTTTTTTTAATGGCAAGAAACAGCATTCCTAAGATTAGTCATTGAGTAATTCTTGTTTAAGAGTATAACTAAAAAGTCAAAAAGAAAAAAAAATTGCCTTTAAAACAAGCTGTGACAGCAATGACTGGGTGCAGTTTGAGCAAATCCGCAGTGTACATGCTTCTGAAGACACAGGCTACACTAGCCCAACCACCAAAACCTTCCCAGCAGAACTTGCAACACGAACACACTGCCTTGCTGGGGATCAACTCTTCCACAGATCTTCAGAGCTCTTCCCATTGCTCTGGGTACCGCGGTAAACTGAGCATTCTGGTGCGCATGGACAATTATGAGGCAGCTCGGCCAAAAAAGCACAAAGTCTATCCAGAATGTTATCTGGTTTGTTCATCTGACAACTCAAATGGAAGCGACAGCCAGTCTCTCACCCAGCTGGGTTAGAGATTAGCCATGTGTAATATTGCTGCTCTTGAACTGTGGAGTGCTGTACGCTTGGCAAGAGGACAAAGAAGGGGGGAGATGAAAGAGCGAGGGGAAAAATCTAGGTAGGAATTACTGCAGGACTGATTTTCAAGCCTTGCCCATAGAGTCTATTTTCCCAGGAAAACACAAAAGCTTATAGCTCACCATAAGCACTTGGCCAGTGTGCTGCTAAGGCCCCCACACTTCCCTATTATATACACTCCAAAACAGTGAGCACACACATCATCAGTTCAGTATCTGCACAGGGCTTGAACTGCAGCAAGGCTTTGAAAGCACTGAGCACATGGTCATTACCAACTTCACAGGGAATCATAGATCCAACTCCGCCTTCCCTTGGGAACAAATTAGACATGACGTCTCCATCCAAGATACACGACAAAGTATCTCAGCTCAAGACCACAGCTCACTTAGAGCAGGACTGGGAACGTTAGGCCAGCAGATATGATGCCTCAGAAGGATACTGAGAGCAGCTTCTATGAGCAGGCACCTCCTTTCAGCTCCTGGGCTGACAGTCACTTTCTTGACGTGCAGGTCAGCCATCATCCCCTGCAGAAATGTTACTGACACAGCCTGGCTCCCAAAGAGCATGACTACTAAAGCCAGGCACACAAAGAAAAGCAAACATCTTCAGAATACCCTGGACCATGGCATAATCCTGAATTTTACTTTAGAATAGGAAACAGAGATAAAATTATTCCATTGCAAGATCAGCTTCTACCTAGAGGGATATCTTTCCAGCTTCAGAGAGAAGCACTTGCAAACCAAAGAGGGGTGGAAGAAGGAGGGCTGGTTACACCAAGGTCAGAAGCAGCATGCATCCATTTCCAAGCCTGATGCAGGAATATTGCTGACTGACACATACAGGCTGTCCAAGCAGAGAGAACTTCTTAGGAGCTCCCATGAAGCCTACAGAACCTCCCCAGGTCTGAGCACCAGTCTGCTCTGCCCTTTGCCCATCACTGAGGTCCTGTCCTTACTAGCTGAGAGCTGCAGACTCTTGCCCTTTTCAAGAGCCTCTCCAGCTGGCACGAACCAACACTAGAGCCACAGCCAGTGCCATAAAGGAGCAGAGATCCCATGCAAACAGTGAGAAACTGCAAAGCAGCATAAAGCCATATTCCATGGCCACTGTCTGTAGCACCATAAAAGAGAGCCTCCAGACAGAGAGATAGGAAGCCAGGCTGTAACCAGCAAGGATGGGTTTACGCAATCTCCTGATAGAGTTTCAGCTGCATCTCAGAGAAGCTTCAGGAAGAGAAGTCAGTTTCCTGGTTTTCTGTTGGCTATGGTTTTCTTGTAGCAGACACAAGTGGTTCAAGAACCAAACCAGTTATTAAAAATGCAGAACAGGTAAAAAACCCCTTGTTGGCCCACACCAGAGCCATGTGTTCAGTTAGCAAAGTGCTCTAGAGGGAATCTGTGATCAAAAGGAAGAAAAACATTATACATAAACCTATTCAACAACTGAATATCCCCCTTCAAATGTCTGTTGTAATGTTTATTCAGAGCATCTGGAGGATCAAAGCCTGTCATGAATCCCCATGCTGCTGCAGAATTTAGTACTAATCCCTGGTGCTTCACTGCTAAGTAAGGGAAGACAAATAAACAAACAAGCAAAGCAAGCAAAGGCCAGGGCAAGTGCTATAAATAGATATAAGAAAGCCAAATGATAATTTAAAGATGTTATCAAGAATTTAAAAAAAAAAATCTTTCAGCCTCCTTTAGCTTTGTGTGCAAAGCAGCACTACATAACTCCTACGCAAAGTAAAAAGTGAGTGTATTTCACATGCTTAGTAATACTGCAGGCGGGACAAAAAACCTAGCGTGTAATGTCATGCAGGAGAAGATCGAGCAGCAGGGCACAAAGCAGTAAACACCACAGCAATCCACCAGAAATAGGTGCTTTCCATTGCTTCCTCTCCACACACACATATTTCATGACACTATACGATACTAACAAAATTTTACATTTTAACACACCAAATTTGAACATTTAAAATCAACGCAGCTGTTCACACAGGGAAAAAAAAAACAAACCTCTTCTAAAGCAGCAGATTTATAACTGAGTCTGTCTGCACAGCCATGCAGATTGAAAAAACTAGGTCAAATCTTTTGCTAGTCAACCTCACTGCCATTCCTCCCCAGCCCTCCTCCCCTTTAGATTTCAGTACTTATTGAAGGAATCAATTAACAGACCTGTCATGCAGGTCTCAAATTGCTTCTGCCTGGTACATATCAGGGGTCATCTACACAACTACAGACAGAAGGGGAAAAGTTAAATCACTATAGTCTTTCCAATTCACAAATCCTAATCCTAGAGCACATGTACTCAGTGCTACTATGGTCTATTAGAAACCAAATAAATGACGCATGACAGAAAATAGAAGTACATGGAAAGGGGCGAGAGGCAGACAAATATAGGCTAGAAGGAGGCAAAAAATAGAGGAATTGCTGTGCTTTCACTTTTGCTGTGCTTGCAGCAAAACCATAACAGCATCTGCTGCTTTTAATGACATCTTGCTAGTGCATTTTGTACAGCTTCATGGTGAACAGTTTTAGAAATCTCATAAATACCTCCATTTTGACACTAGATTTCAAAGAGAAACTGTAATACTAGGTTATATATCTACTCATCAACCTCTGCACATTTAAACAATTCTCTTCTGGAAAAAAGGACTCACACTCTGGAATTCCTATATTCACTGTCACAAAGGCATTAAGTGAGTTTTTAAATATTCACAAAATGTAGGGACCAAGTCAGTCCAATTGCAGCTTACTCATTTTTATTCATTTCTCTCCTTCTGTTCCAGAGACAGAAGGCACTCTATTTCATCATCATAAAAAAGAAGAAAAATATATGCCATTTTGTATCAGACAAATACTGAAACAAATCACTCTTAAACCCTATTTCCACCACATGCAATATGCTGCCTGACAAGTTCCTGCAAGAAGGCAAAGAAATCAACTTCCTGACTTACTGCAGTGATGGCCAACCTAACTGGTTTGGCAAGCCACATATCACAACTTTCATACAGTTGAGTGCCACGTTGAGTGCCACGGGATGCTGGCTGACAGCTGAAGGCTGAGGGGGACCAGTCCCAGCTCTTACTGCCAAGCACCTCCTCTAAACCATGTGGTGACAGCAGCCTTGCGTGCTGCTGCTGTTGCTGCCTTCCCTGTGAGGAGGACTGGGACAGCAGCCAAGGGACTCCAGCGGTGGGAAAGCAAGTGCTGGGAGCAGAGAGGAGGTTGCTGCTGTTAGGCAGGAGTGCCTTGCTCATTTGCTTTGACAGAAAATAACGACCACTGTAGAATGTGACACGTACAAAGCCGGCTGGCAAAAGTCACAACCAGTCTTAAGCCACTTTAGTTCAAATTCATGGAAACCATCATAATTTCACTTTCCACGCAGGTGCTATGCTGGCTCTTTATTGCACTGCTAAAACCTTTTCCTCTCACCAGCAAACCCAGGACTATCATAAACCACCCAGAAAAGCCATTTTGAGCACAGTATACAGCTGAGTAGCAGACATCACAGACTGCATCCCAAATTCTAGAATGTGCACAGGGAGCCTTTGATGGCTTTTTTAGTTTTACCCTTCCTGCCTTTGGCTAAATTCCTTTGAAGCTAAGGCTATGCTACACATAACTCATCTAAATCTGCCCCATTTAGCCTTTGTTTCTGAGCAGTATCTTAGCTACAGCAGTTACAGTTGAACTTTCATTACCTTGAATAATTTTTCACCCCTAACTCAGCACATCATAAACAATGATTGCTTTAGTACCTTAGATAAACAACTATTGAAAACCTGAGGAAAATGTTTGGGCTTTCTTTTAGGCTGGTTGGTTCATGTTTGTTTCATTAGGTTTTTTGACAGTGATACATGCAGAGGGGGGAAGCATCTTGCACTCTTACCCACTACATTGTCAGGTAGCAACCACAGCATATTTTGACTTACTCTGTTTTGAAGTCTGTACCTTAATGCTGAGTACCTCTTTCTGAGCTGCACTCATGCACAATTGTCTAAAACAGATCTTTTGCTTCTAGCAAAATGCAAAGCTCATTTTATATTAATCTTCTGAACAGTGGTGAGATAGCATGTCTGTGTTTACCTAAATGATACTTCCTTCATTTATCCTTAAATTTTAAATACTGCCCCAGAATCTGAGATTCAAAAAGGTGGTTTTTCACCATCCTATTCAATAGATAAATTGTACAACAACTTGAGAAACTTCATTTGCAGAAGTATGATTTCTTGTTCCACAGTTCAATCAGAAACTGGTGCTGTTCTTTAACAATGTCTAACAGATCAACACTGTCAACTAGGTTTGTTTCCAATATGAAGCAAAGTTTATTTTACTTCTAAAATACCAGCTGAAATTACAAAAATCCAACTAGAAATTACTTTTTCATTCATTTATTAAAAAAGCTACTCAAACTAATGTTTTATACAATTTAACAATAGCTCTCCAGAAAACTCAAACTGTTTTAAGTGAATTTTTTCAATTGTTCAAATTCCTTCTGTTAGATCATTAATGTATTTTATGACTGATAGTCTAACAACAAACTAAACAGAAAAGATCTCCCTTATGAAATAGGTGTTTCTCAATAGGGAAATAAAATTTGCAGATTTTTTCCTAAGCCTCAGTTATTGGGAAAATATCTACGAGACTTTCAGAGAACAGCTCTTGGCCGTTATTGGGTTCTTGCCATAATGAACATCTGCTCAGTCTATAAATTAATTGCTGAAAACATCTTGTGCTTCTAGATGATCCAGGCAATCATAACTATTCTGGGTTACTAGAGAACATTACCATTTTTCTCACACACACAGGCACACATCCCCCCTTACAGTACAGCATAAAACAAGAACAATTATTTTGCTTTATTCTTAATATCATAAAATAATGTTTTAGTGCTAATCAAGTCATCAGGGTAGCACACTATTAGGCTCCCTAGATGATTTAAGCAGTACTTTTGTACTTTGATATCCTAAGAATATGAAGGATGCCTTGCCTAGCTGATTGGAAATGTTCTTTATCTTAAAATCAAGAATACCTTTATCTGTCCTGGTTTGCTAACAGCACTTTGTCAGGCAGTTGCAGTGGGCAAAGAAAAGTCCACTTTACACAACTCATTGCAAACAAACAGCAATATTTTTCTTTCCCACAAAAGGCTCACCAGACTCAAATTTCACCTACTTGCTCCATGCTCAAGAATTTCCATTTATCCTGGCTATATTGAAGTTTGTCACCTCACCTGTAATTCCTCTGTTCTTGGAACTTTCAGCTCACCAATCAGAAATTGGCTCATTTTAATACTATTTTTAACCTCTACAGATGCAAATCACTTTGCCTAATGGCATTTAACATCAATCTCCCGTATTTCCTTTCAGTTACTTTTCAGACCAGTTCCCGGTCTCACTGATCATCCAGGGTTCTTGTGAAAGATAAGGACCCAATCTATCCCTAAGATCTTCCAGAAGTAAAAATACCTACATTTTCCAACCAAACCTGGAAGGCTATTATTGACTTAATTTGAAAAGAGAAGGAAGGGTGCTGTCCCTCCTAAATAACAGATTTCCAGATGTCATCAGCAGAGGGAAACAGATACCAGTCCATAATCATTTTGCATCACATGAGCCAGCAGGCATCTCTTAGTTGTCACCTGTCTTCAATGAAGATTTAGCAAGAAGATGAGGGTGGTGCCTGGGCATGCTGCACCCTTCCACGTGGGACAGGATTGCAATGATACAAAACACTATGGCTTTCTCACTGAAAAAAAAAGAGAGAAAAGAAAAAAAAGGGGGAAAAAAGCAAAAAAAAAAAGCACATTTTAATTCTTAAGAATTTTCAGGTCTGTTCCATGAACAACTTGAAGAAGACAAGACATACATAGATTAAGCCTTTTCCTTGCCTAGGATATGTGTCCTCATATATCTTTGAATTTAGAAGTGGATCTGAAGGGAATAGTTGCAAAAGCATTGTTTCTGGTGACACAAAACAAACGGGCATGCCTGGTTATACTGCATTCCGCCCAAGGGCACAGACTTACATCATGGTCATGTTTTCCCCACACACACTCTATCTTTAGTCTCACTCCCCTCTCCCACACTCAAGAAGACAGTTGAGTGTCTTCCAGTTCTGCTTCTTTGCCCCATTCCCACCTCTGGTCCTCAGCCTCTCCATTAACGATTTTTACCCAGCAAGCACAGCAAGAATTTGGTGAGTAATTAGTTCTCCAAATTTTAAATTCCAAGTAAGCAAGAGAAGTGTCAAGATATTGAAGAGCAGCAGATTGTCATACCACAAGTCATGTGGTTGCTGCACTGCATCTCCACAAAAATTATCTACATTACTCACACACATGAGGGGGTTGACTTGTCGTGATCTGTCATCCGAGATGCAAATATTTATTGATGGCACAGAAGTATTCCAACTTCTGTTTTTATTACTCATTATTTTAACACTGTTAAGAGGCTTTGGAATGCCAAATTCACTCAGCCTGTTCTGCAGTAGGACCAAAAGAACTTAGAATTTTATTCCTATTTTGTTTATACTGTAAATAATCCAGCTGCAGGACAAAGATTTAACCTAGAGCTGAACTGAACTAGATCTAAACTGAGACCTAAAGCACACTCCACTAGTGTGCTACTGTCATAAATAAAGCCTAAGAGTAAAAATTCCTTCATTAAAATTACAAAAACTACAAGATAATAACTTTGTAACTACTTTTTATTTGGTGTCTTAAATACCATTCAGGTGTTCAAAAGCATTATTAAAACACAGATTTTTTTAATGCAGCATTTTGTTCTGCTGGTTTTTCACCTTTACACAGCCTTATTACACACAGTCAGTGACACAGCCATCATATTATTGCTCAGATCTTTCTCAACTGCTCATATGCATTAAGTTCACTTTATACACCTGCATCTGAATACACCCTCAGAACAGGCAAATAATCACCTCTACTATTATTACTTTCATTGTTACTATCATGCTTTCAATATAGTTTCAGAGGTGAGAAAAACCCCTGACTCTTTTGGGCACACTGTAAATGGATTATAAAGCAAGATGATATCATTAAAATTAAAATAGTCTGACATCTTAGATTTTGCTACGATGAAGAGTTTCTTTTGTTTCTTTTAAGTAATAAGCTAGAAATTTTTCAGGCAAGACAATATTTAAGAACATGTTAAGAAGCAAAAAAGTTAACTTTCCAGTGGCTGCTAGAGCTTAGAGGTACAAGTGCCTTTTTTCAAGATTTGAGTTCTCCAAAACAGATTTCTGATAAGGATTCCCACATGCTCTGAACGTTTTGTACTTAATTTCATCTTCTTCCAGGTCTGTCCTTGTCAAAGCAGGAACTGGACTTATTAATGGTGCTCCTTTAGGAGTGGGTGCTTCATACAGTTGTTGGCCACTGTCAGTCACTGAGACCTTATACATGTAAGTCTTATTTAAGAGATGGAGAGAAAAATACCACATAAAACTCCAGTGTGAAGGTGAAATTTTCCATCTTCTGGCTTCTGCTCTATCCTCACATACCCCAGACACATTCTGAAATTATTCCAGGATGGAAGCAATTGCACCTGTAAGACTGGAGTAAACTGTTCAAGGGGAAGGGAGCTAAGTTCAGCAGAACGACTCACTCTACGTTAAGCTCTGAAAAGTTCTTGCTATTTGTGATAGTTCTCACTAAACAACATGAAAACCTGTTAGAGGCAATAAGCAGTTACCGTAGTTATGTTACAAAAAAAGGATCCCAGGCCCCATAACAGATTATTCAAAATAATCAGCAGAAAACACAAGCACACTAATTTTCAGTCCTCTGCTTGACTGTAATACTCAGACCTCCTGAGGTCAGAAGCCTCAGTCTTTCAATGTCAACAGCAAAACCAGACCAATATACTTCTCATTACTGTCTCATGGACTACAACTGTGGAGGATCAGGAGGATGCAAAGCCCACTCCTGTGATTAAGTCTTCTAGATGATAACTGCTCTTCTGAAGGTAAAGCTGAGAGGGGACATTTGCCAAGGCCTCAGTTGAAGACAGCTCAAGGAAAGGAAGCTGGAAGAAAATAAAGGGTGGATCCAGTGTGCTGTTCATTATGCAACTGTACTCATTCAGAGGCCTCTTTATGTCATTCAATATAAACAAATACCTGCAGCACTACCAGGCAAGGCAAAAAAAGCCTTGTTGTGAAGCAGAGTGGGAGACTTGTTGAGACAGTCTCGGAGGTCATCACTACAACCTATTTTAATATCAACATGTACACACACCCAGTTGTACTCTCTAAATCACAAAATCATCACATGTGGAACAAACACCATCATCATCATCATCATCAAGATCACTTTTTCTGTTTGTTTGTACTCAGAGCTCTTAATAGCTGCTTATATTGTTACTCTGGCAGTGACTACAGTTTACATAGAATGGCTGAGTTCACATTAAGCTACCTGCCACATGGACTGACAGCAATGCAGCTGCAGCACACTGCCTGCTGGGGCAACACCTGAATCCTACTTTCAGGCCACCCTACACGTGTAGACAGGAGCTGCAACCACTGCACAGATGTATCAGACTTTCTCCTTCACCATGAAGTAGCGTTGTCTTCAGAGAGCAGAACTGAGGCACGACACAGGAAAGCTGTCCACAAGCTGCTTACCAGCTGCCTGTCACTGAGCAGAAGGCATCTTTAGCTACTACTAGAGATGTTCTTGTTAAAGGGACTGAGGGAAGGAGTAGCAAGGCTGGCATGTGATCCCTTTCACTGCTTCATCACGCTACACCATGCAGGAGCATGTCTTACTCTGTGAGAAAAGAGCAAGTCATCCCAGTTAACATCAAATTCTAACTAACCGTCTATGTGTGAGATTTTCCGACAAAATTAATGCTTTATGGCTGTGCACATACTTCTAGTCCCGAAAAAATGGAAGAGGGGAGCAAATGTGGCACTTAGTCAATGAAAGAAAAATGCAATGCAAAAAAAAATTCCATATATATATATATATGTATAAAGATAGAATTGCTTCTGCTTCCTAATTACTAAAACAGCAACCTAATTACTAGATTAGATTACTACATTACTAAAACTCCATGGCTACACGTGACTGTAGCATTTCACAACATTATGACATAATGTCACAAAATTTCTGGTCTTTCACCAAAGTTACAGGCTGATAAAATACCAGAACTCAGGAAAAGCTGATTTCTAATTTATACTGGCAGAAGATCAGACTTAGGACGTTTGAGTAAATAAATTTTATTTCAGTGTAATACAGATCCTCAAATCATTTTGTCCACCCTCAAAGAAACTGTAATTTACACCACCAGCAGACCTTACTGTATGCAAATAATCCAATAAGACTGTGTGAGAAAATTCTCTTTATGCATGTAATACAATCTCACAAAATTAATGCCCTTTTTACATTAAAATTCATCTAGGAAAACAAATGCTAATTTGTTGGAAGACCAACAACTAGTCTAATGTATGGACTCCAGGATGTTTCACAAGAAACTCTAAAGTCACTGGGCAGGGAGTGTGAAAACCCCTGATCATTATTTTTTCATGTATCACTTAGCATTTACTAGTCCACGTGCAGGTATGACTTAGGATTTACTAGTCCATGTGCAGCAGGAAGGCCTAAAGCTTTGCAAGAGATTCACAGGAGTCCCAGATGAAGTTAATACAAGTCTGAAAAAGAAGACCAGATGCAAGTGGTAATACCTGGATTCCAAAGACTGGTTTTATATATGAAGATAAACTAATGTACATTTTTACCTGAAATTTCTACCCATGTACAAGAAGAAAAGGTAAGATGTTGGATACTACTGCCTTGGCTCTTCATTCCAACAAGCCTTTCGCAAGACAGAGACTCACCATCATAAACAAAGAAAGAAAGTCAAAATCCTTAACACTTTCCTATTGAGGTCAAGGTCTCCAGTCAGCCACAGGTATTCAAGGGAAACAGAAGTCCTTTGCATATTGTACACAAAACACCGGACATGGAGGACTGAAATCAAAGAATCACTTTATGGACCACATAGCTGGCAACATTCTTGCTTTGAAGGATACCTCCTATGCATAACTTCTCAGTGTGCTGTGCTCTAGTTTGAGAGCTGGAAGAGGATGGCAGATTATTTAGCAGATGTCATCTTCTTAGTCAATGCACTTGGGTTATTTTCAAACGATTTAAAGAAAATATTTCCTGGTATAGATACAGGACTGTACAGGAAAAAATGGGAAAGAAGCTATGGTTTGTTCCTGATAAACACTTGAAGGATTTTGAGATTAAGATGACCTACACATTGTTTTTTCACCAAATTGAGAAAGATTCTTCATGAAATTAGGATCAGCTTGAAACCTTCAAGAACCCTTAAAAATAAACATAAAAGCAGATGCACTTCAAGGTAAAACTGAAGTTTCCTTTTCTTTGAGGCAATTTACTTAGGAATTTGTTACTAGTATTTAAAGCTCTAAACCACTCTGGTGTTACACCTGAATTATTCCCATCAGGAAACAAGGCAAAATAAAAATGTAATACTTATGCAATGGATACTAACTGCTAGCGTCTCTTCAAACCTTGGAGTCAGCTCTTGATGGAAGAGTAAGCAAGATGAAGTAGTGTTCTATTTCTGCTAGTGCACTTTTCATCTTGACAACTGAAGGTAAATGTCAGGCTAGAGATTCAAACTCTTGCCATGACTCCAACAAACCAGCAGCCTGTTTTCAAGAAAATCAACCTGTTAAGAGGTAGTATTTTTCTTCAATAAAACACAAAAAAAACAACTTAAAAACACAATGAAACTTTCTGTGCATCAGGCATACAGACACAAACTGGTTAACTCTGGTGAAGAATGTAAGCTTCTGGAGGCTGGCAATGCTATAGAGATCTCATTTTTATCTCTACATCCTTGTCTTGTAACCAAACCCATTTATCAGTGTTGGCTGAAAGTCAAGACATCTGTTCCTGATGAAATTTTGACATTTCTAACTTTCTATTTCATTTCAAACTGGAAAAAAACCAAGTATTTTTCATGTTTCCTCTAAATGCTCTAGAAAATAACAATTCCAGATTAGCACACATGACAGTACCTCTAGTTAGGATATAGGATGTGTTTCTTGTGTCAAATATCAAACTGTTTCATTGTCATCCCAACAAGTGACTTTTTTGAAATACCTTATTTTCTAGACCATTCAATATTTTACATCCACTCCTTACAACTATTTTTTTAATGTAATAATATTTAAAATGTATAAAAAAGAACATTGCATCAGAATGATATAATGCTGCTGTGGTATATAAATTACTTGGTGTCACACACACATACATATATATTTTTAACTACACATTTTATTACCTATATAAAGAATTAGTGAATGTGAAACTAAAGACTGACTTCTCTCTCTTTTTTCTCTAAATCTGATTTACTCTTGTTATCTTGAACACAAAAGAAATAAATGGTCTTCCAGTAAGGCACATGATTTCTGCTCCCTGCCATCTAAGCACCTCTTTCTGTCAATTTTTTCAAAACCAAAATTATCTTGAAGATATTGCAATGTTGCAAATAAACAACTTAAGGGGAACAAAACTAAAATTATCCTCAAAATGGCCTGTAATAATAAAATTTAATGCTGTAGGAGACTCAAAGCATTGATCCTAGAAGGGAATAGACTGTGTTTACTTCAAAACAACTCAGACTTCATTTTGGGTAGGAATAAGCTAATTCCTGTCTTAGGCTGAGGAGATCCACACCTATTTCTCAATTTACATCCTGTCTGTTCACACACCAGATTACAATAAAATCAGAAGACCCATCCTACAGAAAATGGAAAATGCAGATGTCCATTCACTCAAATGTTAAGTGCTCTGCCCCTAATTTTCTTCTGTAGGCTTACAAGTGAACTTCAACTTAATCCTCTCCTCAGTTTTCCAACAGAGTTTACAAACTTCATAAAGACAGAGCTCTCAGGAGCACCCTGAAGCCCTGCACTGATGCCACTTAGTGAGGTTTATGATTTCACACAATTGCCAAGGTTAGAAGAAACCTCTGGAGTTCACCAAGTCTTCTTGGTGGATGGTCAATTAGTGCAGGACCATGTCCATATTTTTTCAATACAACTGGAGACTCCACTGCCTCTCTGGGCAATCTGTCACAATGTTTCACCATCATCCCAAGAAAAATTTTGTTATGTTTAAACAGAACTTCCTGCATTTCAATTGCTTGTTGCCTCTTGTCCTTTCACTGTACAACTCTAACAAGAATTTTTGTCCACCAGCACTCCCAGGACTCCATCTACAGTTCAATTTGTCATCATCACGTCAATGCAATCACTGTTAATATAGTACAAGTGTTGTAATACTGGGAAATGTTTGGTACTGAACTGTTCATACTTTCAGGCTACTCTCTTATCATATCAGTTCTCACCCTTCTCTCATACTGCTGTGTGGGAAAACATGACAGATAAGAATCAACCGCTCAATTACCACTCCATTATTGCTTCAGTATATACACAACACGTTTCTGCTTGTGGTCTAACCACCTGCTTTTCTTCTTCTCAGCAGCTTCTTTCCAACATGATGCCCATAACAGGAATTAATTATATCTTATTGGACCTGATAGTCTCATCCAGAAGCACGCTTTGGACAACCTCAAGTATTGAAGCAGGAAGTTTGAGAAAAGCTAATGGACAACTGCAGAAAAGCTTGTCAACAAGCACATATTCATGACCCACTGATTTCCTAGAACTTTGTTTTCAATAGAAGCAACTGGTCTTACCAGTTGCAAGGGGGATTTTGGTCTTGACAAAGCAATGGTCTCTTCTGCTATAGCAGAGCTCCAGAGAGCCGCAGCCCTGACAGTCAACTGCTGAGAGGCTGAAGCCTCCAGCTCCCCAGCTGCACAGGTCTCCTGGTTGAAAAGTGCCATCTGAGTTCACCCACCACCCCAAAAATTTCTCAGCTCACTTTCATTTCACGCGGATTTAATTTTGTATGCTTTGTCACACTGTAATGCCCACCGGTTTAGTCTAGCATTCCACACATTTACACTGTCCACTTACAAAGTTTCAGCAGCTGCCATATCAAATCTAATTTCTGTGCATCTTTAAGGATCATACCTTGTTCAAGCAGTCCCCTTAATAAAAGCACACCAAGCAGTCTGTCTCCAACTATGGAGGCAACTGTGTTTGTCTCAGCAATAGATACATCACACAGTCACAACAGACACGAGGAAAAGCAAGCACAAGGGATATTACAACATACCACTCTGAGCTTCTTTCCACATTACTTCTGCGATCAGGAACTGCTTTTGAGTAAAGTATTTTACTTTGAGCTAAAGGGCACAGTCTTATTTCCAAATAAGCAATTCCCTGCCACTGCTTGACAGCATCTCTCATTAGGCTAGGCAGTTTAGCTCGTTTGTACCATTTCAAGGCAGACAGTATTGGTGCAAAAGCAGTTCTCATATTTGAAAGTTCTGCCAAACACCATAGGAAAGTATAAACCGAGAGCACTCTTCACTTCCACTCTCTTCTCAGTGAAAAGATGAGAGTCCCATGGACAAGATCAACAACATTCCCAATGAAAGTTCAGGTATCTATACGTCATATAGAACTGAATTCAGTCAGGACAAAAGGGAGTGAAGAGATCCTAACGTTGAAGTGAGGATATCAGCATCATTTCTATCAAGCCTTTTTCTATTTCTGCTTGTGGAACTAAAAAATACTAAGTTTATCTCAAAGGCTGGCAAATGGGCAGTGAGTAGATGTGACAACACCACACATAATATTATTCCACTACTGACAAAAACAGAGAAACTAGCTTCTGCAAATGATAGGCAAACACTACTGCATGCACAAATACTCAAACAGCTTAAAGAATGTAAGATTTTATGCCAGTGAACATATTCCAAGCTCTAACTTTGTGCACCAGTGTTCGCTATGTCAGCTAGATTTATTTCTTTTAATATAGTACTATAGGTTATTGCCCTCATCCACAAAGGAGAAGCCAATATAGCAAATATATTATTAAAAGGAAACTTCTATTGCACTTGCACTAAGAAAAAATGCAAGTGATTTAGCTATTTTGCTCTAACTATCTTTGCATCCTGTGAGTGCAAAGAAGGCTTTTCATCATTTCAGACCAAACTTTGAAGTGCATCATTTATAATATTAAAATGAATTTTAGGTTAGCGAACCTGAAAGATACTTCATTAATACAAGGTAGTCTGGAGAACCTCAGCATTTTGTTCCTCCCTGGAACAAATGGCCAATATACAAATGTATGTATATCTCACACATTAAAAAATATGTAACATGGTTAACTGGATATTATTGTATTGCTTCACAATTCTTAAACATAATAGTACAATTACCTTGAGAGATAAAACTTGATTGTGCTACATCAGTAATAGTTACATGAGGCTTCACAATTGCTCAGAAATATGAAAGCTTAACAACAGCAAAATTTGCTATTATGAGAGATACAAACTACACAGGAAAAAAAATAAAACTACAGTTTACTCTCTGCTTTTTGTGTGGAAGTCACAGCTTTGTGTTACAGGTTCACCTGAAAACCATCTCTAGGATTACAACTGACTGTGCTAAACACTCCAGCTCTCCCACCTTGTCCACAATTTGACTACTTCAGAACAACCAGAAAGGGATCACCAGAAACTGATGGATGCCGTATGGTGTACAGTTAGTCTTCTACAAGGGCTGTGTGCTAAAAACACTTCTTCACAGACGACAGAAATTCTCAGCCCATCTGATTATCAGGAACTTTGCTCACCTTAAAGCAAGACATCAGTGATTCCTCCTATTACAAATGACCAGACACCCACATCTCCCTTCCATTCCCTTGATGTGGATGGCCCCCAAAATCTCTAAGTGCCCAATGAATAGAGTCACACTTGTGGGAGACACAAAGCAATCAAGGTGTTAGACAAACAACTCCAAGGATGCACATGATATGCCTCTGATTGTCCATAAGGTGTCAACTACAGTCTTAAGCATACTCCTGGATATTATATAAGGTTACATCACTTATGAAAGCAATATACTTTTATGCTATAATTTATACTTCATTCTCAAAATTCCAAGACCACCTTGAGAGAGGCAAATGCCATCTTGAGAAACACCAAATGCTAATAAACTGTCAACCTACTGCAGGCATGGGATATTTAACAACATGAGAATAAAGAACAAACCCCCCTTCTCCCCCCCAGTATGGTCAAATAAACACTGTTCAGCTCAGGCACCAACCCTGTTGACAGAAACAGAGATAGATTTAAGGGAACAGAATATTCCAAATGTTAATTTACTAAATATTTTGTATAGACTAATAAGACACTGGTCTGCAGGTGTGTGGAAAGAAGCAGCACACCAGAAGCTCCTCTCTTTTCCAAGAATAAATCCTTGGCAAATACCTGTTAATCAGTGAAAGAGGCAGAGGTAGGAGCAGCAGAAAGAGACACAGGTAATTTGGATCCAATTGCACAGTTACAAGAATGCAGGCAGGAACTGAATTGGGGTTCCTACCAGTAACTGGAACCCTCACTGAGACAAAACCCCACTAACAGCAGCTCTGCCTCAGTAATAGGCTCCCAGCACCCACTAGTGACCTGCCACTGAAACCTTTCCATAGGCAGAGCTATGGTTTAGCTGTCATATTTCTCCCACATGGATATTTTAGGAGTCAGTTTTCATGGCATGTCTACTGGAGCTCAGCACACACTTCCCATTTAACTCCTAATTTTAAGACTGACACTAATGCACACCTGTAAATGGCCCTATACAAAGGACATTCAAAGAGTGTGCATTTTATCCACTCCACCTTCTTTTAAAGGAACACTCTAAGCTCATGTGTGAGCACACGACTACATTACACCACAGAGATGTGCACCAGCACTGGCAGGATCAGCATGTGTGAGTGTACACTGCACTGGTCTGAGCTGGTAAGGCAGACAGGCCAAGATAGGCAACAGATCTCCAGGTAAAACAAACATTTTGTTGGGAGGCATCTGCATGTGTTAGTGGCTGAAGCTCAACCCTGAAACCCTTGGAAACAAAAGCTGGTTACATAAAGAAAAATATAAATGACAGAAAATTAGCAACTTAAAGAAATACAGCTAAACAGATAGTACAAGCAAGATATAAACGCATTTTAAAGCTATTTACTGCTAGGGTTCTATTGTTACATTTTAAAAATAAATTGGTTTAAAGTTCAAATAAGGGTTTTAGTTATTTTCTTTCCAGTGTCTGTCTTTGCATATGTTAGCAATTTCAATACTCTATTCAATTTCAACAGAATTAAGCATTTAGTAACCAGTAATCAAGCAAAAAGGAAAAGCCCTATAGGTTATCTTATGAAAAAAATTAATTAGTGAAAAAAAAAATAGAGAAAGAACTGAGAAAGCTATTGTCAGCAAACATGTGCATCCACTCACACACAAGTGAATTACACCTGAGTGACCAGATTTTGCCTAGCACACAGGGAAGTAAGCAAAAAATCTATAAACATTACAGCCTACAAAAAGGTTTCAACAGAAATAAGTATCAGTGCCCCACCCGGCCTCCCCAGCTGCAATTCTGGGCTGCTGGAAATGCAGCAAGTTTGTACACTCTCTTCCAAAATTTGTATCCTGACTAGCCTCCTTTTTGCTGTAAAACACCACCAATACTAGATGTCCTAGGGAGTACAAAAACCAAATTTGTATGTATACACTACACACCAGAAACACTTGCAAGACTGTATGTATTGTCATCTGAATGAATTTGTATAGGTAGCAAAAAATATATATACATGCCCATACAGTCATTGTATCATGTCACCCAGATCCACTAGTTCTACTGTGTCATACTAAATGAAAGTCAGCTGAGGTTACCTTTGAGGCTGAATTATCATTATGAAAGCCAAGTTTCATGTATAAGCCCTGAATTTCCATATGCTTACTAACTACAGTATCTTGATCAGAGCAATAGTAAATTATGGGGCTGGCTCAGTTCAACTCAGTGTGGTGCACCCAGGAGGGCTGTTGCTATATATAACCAAGTTATCTCTGACCTTATGAGACATTCCATCAACTGCAGAATAGCAGCATCACCTCTGAGAACTGCTCCCCATCAAGGCCAGATGACAATAAAAGCAGTATAAGCCTAGTTTGCTGATTCATGGAGTGATCTCATTAGATCTGAGCCCAAACTGCTGCTTACAAGATGAGGGAGATAAAATATACTGCAACTGCAGGGCAAAGATGAAATATGAGTAACCAGAATAGATGAGCCAAGTTTAAAGTAAGTAGTAATATCAGACTACTTGACTCAGAAGACTGGTGGACAACATCAGAAATCTGTTTAGTCAGGAACACTTTTGGAGGATTTAGTCAACTTCTCCCTTGAGAGAAGTCTCTAAAACCAAAGTGTTACTCTGTCACTTTGTGTCCAACAGGCACACCAATTGCTGAGTGAATACTGTTTTTGTATAAGCACATACTCCTTACAGAGGACATGCGTAGGAGTTTAAGAAAGGATGCTGCTTCTGAGCAGAGAGGTCTAGTGCAGAGGAAGAAGAGCCATGTTATCCCATAAACAAAAGAAGAAAAATTGTAATTGCCCAGATTAACAAGTGCTTCTTTATCTTTTTTAGGCCAGTCAAAATTACAACACCCTGCTATTAGTAAAACCAGTTTCAATTCAGCTTTAAGCTGTCTTTCCCACATTAGAACTGGAAAGGATCCAGGGAGACAGAGACTTATTACTGAGCACTTATATTAACTGTAGGCATTGTATAGCACAGGGGATATCCTTAACTGCTTACATGCCCTAAAAAAAGTAGTAAAACAAAATGGATACCTACTATGGGGAAAGATGTTCCCACACTTCCACTGCATTGCTAAACTCCTGTCATCTTCCAAATTACTAGGTAACACTACGTTTGTGCTATGTTATTATAGTTTTCTAAAATGTACTTTGTGTTGAAAGAAAGAGATGAATGAGAAAGAAGAAAAAAGAGAAAAGGCTGTTAAGGTATTTTAACACCTCATTCATAACTATAATAACCTTGGCAGATACATCAACTAAATCTCCTGGCTATGAGATTATACCTTAGATCAAAGCTTATTTCAGGAGCACTGATCATCATCAGAGCCACTTGCTGAAGTGACTGAGCATACAATTAGTGTTCTAATCTAACTTTTCCTTTCATTTAAGAAGGCTGGTCAGTGATAGCAGGACAAAGAAATTAATAAAAAGTAGCTCATTTGAAAGCAGAAAAAAAAAATTAAGAAGTGTCTAGATTATTTTTGTGGCTTGGTTAGCTTATTCACCAAGCCAGCAACAAAACAACAACAAAAAAAATCCCCATAGGAATAACTCCGTAAATAATAGGTTTACATGTAAGGAACAAAATTTCCAAGTTCTGTCATTTCAATTCCACCTGTAAATATGTACACACAAACACATATGTATATAGAATATAAACATATATGTCAACTTGTTACCCTTAGCATTTCAAGTTGTATCCCCCAAACATGTGAAGAACTTTGTAAGCAAAGACATGTAAAGTCCAACTCCCGCAAACCATATTTCTTACTACTGTGAGAATTCATAAAGTTGGTGACCCTTCCTATGATGCACAGGAAGTAAACCATACTACTCCAGCAGCCCAGCAATCAGCTGCTATGAAGCAGCCTGAAAATAATGGATATAAAATACGTAATCAAATTCTTAACACCTTGTGTCTGCTTACCTACCAGCAGACAGAATTACAAGAGCACCTGTATTAGAGTTAGGGTGTCTTACCACACAAAATAGAGAATGCACTGATGTTACAAATACTACAGTACAATCATAGATGTAAAATAGACCTGCAAGTTTTTTAAAAATGTATCACAGAATCTATTTTTATTTTTTCTTTAGCTGCTACCATTGCAACTGCTAAACATTCCAGGATGCAGGATGTACATCAGTCATCCACAACTTGAGTTCTGAAAGAACAACTTGTTTTAACACAGAGAAGAATGAAAAAAATACCAATTTTAAAGATATTACTCTCCTCCCTCTTCTAAAGCCTATATAATTGCAGACCTTTAATGGATGATGTGCATGAAGCACTTCTGTAGCTCCCAAGAACCAAAGCACAGAAATCTGAAAAAAAAAATTAACAATAACCAATAATAAAGCTCGATTGTTCCCCCATTCAAAGTCATATACAATCCCCGTGTTTTCATTAATGGAAACAGGTCCAGTTGCTGTTGCTCAGCCTCCTTTAATAAAATGCTCTACATGAAAAAATCACTATTGTACCGTGCTGTGTGGATTAATCCCACACAAAACAGCCTGATTCTACTCTCACAGTGTAGTTTTGAAATTGATTTTAATTTAAAAAGGAAAAAATGCATACCTCAGTAATTGTTAATGAAACATCTTTGGAAGTCTCTCATACAATCAGGCTAGCAGAACATATTTCTAGATCTGTTCAAATTTCAAAAATTTCAAAATCAGTCTAATGAATACAAGAGAATTTAAAAAGAACTGATTTTCTCATCTGTATGCATAACTAACACTTAAAAATATAATGTATTGCAAAATTAAAAATTACTTTAAATGAATAAAGAAAAATAACTAGAGGAAGTGAATACAAACAACTACATAAACAGAGTAACTTCTACCATGGTAAGTACAGCCACATCAGAATTAGCAGAAATGTGAATTTAACTTTAGGCTGAAATTGTCTCTCTGACTAACTGTTCCTCCATCGACACACAGCCCTGCTGTGATGCGTATTGCAGTTCAGATGGCAAAGAGATGCAATATCATGTACCCACTCTCAACACGCAGAAGTACACATCATACAGATTGCAAACAAAAAAAATTAACGGTTTGACATCATCTAAATAATGCTTGTAATTGCATTCATTAATCCAATTGTAATTATATTGCAGTATTTAACTCAATTGCTTCAATTAACTTTTCACAACCTCAGATTTTCAGACAGATGACTGCTTTTGCTGTCTGGTTTCAGTAAATCTGTAAGGCAACGCAAAAGTTAACAACAGCCCGTGATAGCCTATTTTTCAAAACAAATATGGTCCTCTCAACCAAGTTAGAAAAACAGGCAAGTTCTAACCAAAGAGAGGGAATGCTTACAAAATGTGAAACAGTCCCTGGCAGATCAGCTGTTTTATCATTTTTAAAGTATCTTTACAGCCCTTCTCTGGCATGTAGTAACTACAGGTCTTCCTTTATCTTCCTTGACTACCCTAACAGCATACCTAGGAAGACAACACTGCAAACACGTAGGTGTTAGCATGAGGAGTCGTTCTTTTGTTCTCTGTGCCGAGGGAACACCACCTGTGTCAGGCGGCGCAGCAGCGTGCGCAGTGAGCACACATCGGCTCCAGCTGCCTCCCGACAGGCGAGCCCCGCTCGGCACCGCACGACAACGCTCACACAGCAAATACACTCACTGCTGACCGAGCGCTAGGCTGGCTGTCTTGTGTTTAAACATACATACACACGGGGTTTGAGTTCAGCAGCCTCGCAGAACGGTGAGTTTGGTTCAGCGATGAACAGCGTCTGGCGCGTTTCGTCACCGAGCTCCCACACGCTGACAGCCCCGGGAGTGCTCCGATACTGAGCACGGAGCGCTCACCGATACCATTTGCACTGGCCACGCACAGCTCCGCTCAGCCCCGCCGCCCCGGGCTGCTCTCACCCAGAACTGTCCCTTCCTACCTGACGCCCTCGCTGAACAGCCGCCGCCGGCCCTCAGCTCCCCGCCGCCGCTGCTCCGCCGCGAAGGACACGGCGCGGGCTTCGCCCCGGGGAACTCTCCGGAGAGCGGCCCTGCGGCGGGGGCACGGGCGAACTCTCCCGCCGGGACCACTTGCCGCCGCGGCCCGTCGCCACGCGCTTCCTGCGGGGCTTCCCTGAGGGGGGCGGACAGGACCCCTCCGCAGCCCGCGGATGGCGGGCAGGCGCCCCAGTCCACACAGGTGCCGGAGGGCCCTTCTGCCCCCGCCCGCCGCGGCCGGCGCAGGTGGCGGGAGGGCTGCGCCCATTCCCGGGCAGACCTCGCCTCCTAGCGCCCGCGCCGGGCCACGCTGCAGGCAGCGGGAACGGAGCGCCAGCAGCCTCCCGAACCCCTTCACCTTCCTGCATCGGGCCCGCTAGGTGACCGACCGAGGGGCAGGGAGAACGTAAGGGCCCGGTAAGGCTGGCAGAGAAGCAGCGACGGGGAAGATGCCGAGCTGACAAGGCTCCCCGGCTGCCCTTGGGCCCACCCTGCCCAGCCAAGCCACGCCAGGGGCGACGCGGGGAGCTCGGCGTTACCTCTCGAAGAGCAGCCGGATCATGAAGATGCAGAAGGCCAGGGGGAAAGCGAGGTAGAGGTCCTCCGCCTGCGGGAAGACGGCTTCCTCCGTGCTCTGCAGGTCCGCCCAGGTGACGTTGTGCGGCAGCCAGAACCGCTCGTTCCAGAACCAGGCGAGGATCCCTGCCATCTTTGCTTTGTCTGCCGCGGCGCCCCTCGCTCCGCTCCGCCCGCGGCGAGGCGCGTGTGAGCGGCTGCCGGGAGAGAGGAGGATGGAGGCGTGTGTCAGCCCCGCAGCCGCGGATGATGCTGCCAAACGGCGCCGTGCAGGTTCCCCGCCCGGCGGGGGCAGCGGCCGCCCCGCCTGTCACACGGCCGCGCCGGCCCCCATTGGCTCCCGGCCGCGCCCGCCACTGCTCGGGGCCCCGCCGGGCGGGCCGGAGCCGCCTTCCCCCGCCCCTTTCTCCTGCCAAAAGACCGCACCGAAGCCCGAAGCCGAAGTGATGCGGCCCGAGAGAGCGGAGCCCCCATCCCAGGGGCACTCGCCGTGGCCAAGGCTGCCGGTAGCAGTGCTGTACCCACCGGGCACAGCCTCCACCTCAGTGTCGGCCCGGGGCCCCGCCGGCCTGGCGGCTCCGCGCCGTGTCACCCAGCCGCCCCTTCGTCCCCCGGCCGGGCTGCTAGCGAGCCTGGCAAGGCTGTCGCCCGATTGGAATAGGCAGGGGGCAGCAGAGAAAAGCCCCCTGTGAGCTGCCGGGGTTGGCTGCCGTAGCCTGGTCCCCGGGAGTGACCCCTGCCCGGAGCGCTGCTCTCGGCCCTCTGGGCTGAGGTGTAGGACCGAGCGGGACTGGCCCGGGTGGAAGGACTTTCCAACATTCAGTGGCTACTCTGAACGCGGGTACAACAAACAGGCGAAAATGTGACTTGGAAAAGCGTCGGAAAGCACACAACTCATCAGCAACAAAATTGAGGTTAGGTCTGTGGCTTTGCATTCCTAGCTAAAGAAAACCTTTTTGGTTTTATGTAGGTTTTTACTTCTGATTCCTTATCTCACTGCCGTGTCTTGCTAGAGGTAAGATGCCAGAGAAAAACTACATTTGACTCCACTAAACTTTCCAGTAGGCTTTAGTATAGCTATAGCCACAGGACTGTATGCATGGTGGTCCAGGCACACACAAAAGTACTTCAAATAGTAGGTATTCCACTCCTGTAACATCACTGTTTTGTCTGCCTTACCTCAGTTTATTTTAGATGGCTTCTGTTTTCTTCTTTGTATCATCATACTTTCCATCAGGGTACTGAATACTGAGACACAGACTTCTGCACATGCCCTGCTTCAGAGTTTTATCATCCTCCTATTATGTTTTATGCTAACTTGCTCTTTTCACCCCACTGGCTCTATTTGCCCTTCCTGAAGTTAATTGCACAGCTCTATATGTCTGTGCTGACATTTATGTGCTGAATAATATCATAAGTCAAACATAATGCTGTGGAAAACATCACATCAATTTAAAGAAAGCCAACAACTTCTATACATGGTGATAATTTCCATCTAGGACATTTCAGGGAAGTTTCAGGAAATGCTTTGGCAGGATAGCTGAGAAGCCATGCAGGTAAATCTGTCAGGGAATGTTTCTGTTTTATTGCTGAGACAATTTCCTAAGTGTCTGTATTACTATTCCGAATAAGTTCTTGTGGTTGCTTCTTGGGGAAGAGCATGGACACCTAGTCCATCAAATCATCTGGAAAAAAGTGTGAGTTCTAGCACCACTGCCAGATCTGCCTGCACCATCTCTTCCTTCACTGTGTCTCAGAATTCTTCTCAGACATGAGCTGTCAAAATCCAGGGCTTTGCTGTAATCTCACTTCAGAGGGAAAGCAGACCACAAGTTGCACACTCCTAATGTAGCTTTTGTCACGTAAAAATAAGATTTACTGAGCATAAGAAAACTTTTTTTTTCTCAAATCAGCAAGACTACTTTAATCCCGTGCCAAAAAATTGCCTATCCTTCTTCCTTCCAACTTCTCTGCCTTGTTCTGAAAGCCAGATTTCACCATTCTTCCAGCTGACCTAGAACTCCCGTAGAATTTCCCCTGGAAGCTTATCTTTCATCACTGTCTCACAAACACCTGAGCTGGTTCCTGCACAAACACATATACCTCTCAAATCATCCAGATCACTCCATTTTCTGAATGGACTTGCATAAGTGAGTTTTAAATGGAGATATGGCGCCAAAATTACCTCAGAAGCACCATCTTTGAAATCTGATCAAAAGCTCTTTAGATATCATTTTAATATCTGTCAATATACAGATAACCATTTACTTCATTAATAATTGTGTTTAAGGCAAAGTTATTTTTAATCAGAAAACTGGTGTCATTATCTCACAGCTGAAGGTGACCTGTCTTTTTGCAGCCTATTTCAATATTCCAATCAGTTTAGAAGTACATTCAATATTTATGTCTGTTTTCATTCCAATAAAGTAGTTCTTTCCCAGTCGTTACTGAGACTCACGGGTGCTGGTGCTTGGCTTTGCTTGTGTGCAGATAAAGGAAAGGAACAGATCTTTGCAAAATGAATCTAGCAACAGCAATAATGTGATGATGCATGAGAGGTTAATTCCTCCTGAACAATTAGTGTAATTGACTTTTGTGTCAGACTAAAATTATGTCAGGATGATAGATCTCTAGGCATATTTGAAAATGAATGACAGTCCTGAAATGTTTGGAAGGATGACCAATTAAAAGCTTTTAATTGAATTCAAACTGTAGATGTAGCCAAGATATGACTATGGAATGAGGATGCCTGAATATTGTGCTTTGAAAGGAGATACTACTTCAGTGGGGGTTTTTTTCTGCCCCCTAAAGTTGTAATATCACAAAATGGAGCCCAGTAGAACTTTAAAAACTATGGTTTCATACGTAGTCTCATATCTTCAAGGAACTTACTCCAAGATAGCACTAAAATTTGGAGATTCTAAAAGTAGGTAAAGGGCTGAAACTGAGTCTGATTTCTTCAAAACCCAGTCTGGACACTTCATAATTACTAAGAAGAGTTAGTAATAACTAAACAGATTTCCTAAAAGTTACTGAACTTATGTCACTACTCCAAAAAGAAAAAGATAAAACTGACAGGCTACGCATGACTAAGTCAAGACCTTGAGCCATATTGTTGGCCACCTGGAGGAGTTTGTCCACCAAAACAGGAGAAGCTGCAAAACCTCTTGATTTTAAAAGACTGCTGAAGAATTGAAAGAAATCAGCCAATCTTATTTTAATCTCATTTAGTGTGCTGTAATTCTGGAGTAGCCCCAGGTTTGCATTAAAGGGACCAGTCCCTTTAATGAACTGGGTAGTACAGGTGCCAATAACACAATCCATGGAGACTTCTTGTTATCCAAATCTGAACTGCATTGTTCCTAAGCAGAAGAGATGGCTATGGTTGATCGTTAAAAAAGCACTGGTGCCAGTCCCATTTCCATAGCTCAGTATCATTAGACTGCTAATGATGTGCCAAGCAGAAGGGCCAAGAACTGCCTGGGTGTTGTGTGACTGCTCTGTGCCCTCCTGGGGAAGATGAAGGACCATGGGCACAGGGCAAGTGGCAGTGCAAGTCATGGCCATGAGCTGTCATTCTTCCAACCTGTCTTCTACCTGCTGGTCCCAGCAGTTCTTGTGCTCCCTTCTAGCTTCTTATGCTACTATTCTTTCCAGGTTTTCTAATAATTTCACCTAAGAATCACAGTAACAGATCAGCACTCTTCATTACAAAAGCTATGCTGGGCCAGTCACATTAGTCCTGACTCCTGTGTGGGGTTGTATTAGTCTGAAGAGACTAGTCTGGCTTCACCCAGTTACCAAACAACATGCTCCGAATTCAAATCACAAGCAGAGCTCTATGTAATAGCACTTAAAATACATCAATACAGAGGTGTCCCCAAGTTACATCACTTTGCAGCCTTCCAAATGTTTTATCTGGCAGACAAGCAAGTTTGTCACTTGGAAAGACATGCAATGGTAATTAGTTTGTCTGCTGGGGAAGCTACGTGGACAAATAGCGCTAGCTGAAAGAAAGGTTTACAAGCCTTGGCATGGCTTTTGTTTTGTGCTGGGCTCCAATTAAAGTCAAGACCTGAAGCAGAACTGCCCTATGACGACTGTTCAGAAGGAGAGGAGGAAGCAGGGATTGCCTGAGTCACTGTGTGTCTCCATGCGTCATTTGTCTGCATTGTTCACTTTGATTTAGCTTCTTGCTCTAGACTTCTAAAGAAAGTGTGCCAAAATGTATGTCCTAATTATGATACCATCATAGTTCACATGATTACAATGTTGCTTAACTACCTGAATGTATTCTAACCTGAACTAGGCCCACTCAAGCCACAGTAAGAGCAGTCAGTCTGCCTTATCAATTTAAAATAAATTATCCTGAAAAAAACCTTGTAATGAGGTTTGCACAATTCTGAGCAAAGATAGGCAGCTGGGAAAAGTGCCAGTTTTATCTTAACTTAGATACATTGTGTTACACTTCAGCTGGCCCTTCAGAAACATGGTTCAGAACTGCTTCATGCATATCCATGTGGCCAGGTGGGCTATAGAGTCACATTAGAATTTACTTAGCAAAGGGACTTTTCAAATCTGTGTGACATCAAAATTTACTGTATACTGTATGTATCTTGTCTCTCTAGCATCCAGACATGCTCTGGGGGCTGCAGACTTTCAGTAGCCAGGCCTTGTTTCCATGCTCAGTGAGATCTGGGCTCTGACCAGCCACGTTGGTGTGCCTGACTTGCCAATGAACATGCAATCTGGAGTCTCTGCCAGCTTTGTGTCAGCTATGGGGGAGCACACAATACCTGACTCTCCATGCAATAAGAGTGCTAATCTAGCATAAAAAGTCAGCTGCTACAATGCTGACCTGTCATATCATTTACAGGGAATTTGCATTGTCTGTGTGAGCTTCTGAGAGATCAGTACTTCCTATCTCGTGGCTGCAAGCTGGGTTCCAGTCCTGGCAGCCTGGGAGTCATTTGCTGTCTTGTTTAACAACAGTCCTGAAAACTCAAAAAATTCTGTCAGAACTAAATTTTCTTGTTTACAAGTAATTTTCAGACAGTTTCCAAGATAATTACATTCTGCTCAGGAGAGCATTCACCTGGTCATCTCAGTTTATTCTTCAAAGCTCATTTAACATCACTGTCACAATGTCATCTGGTAGTTACCTGGTAACACTTTGTGTTCATATTTGAATGAAGCCAATGCTATTTAGTATTTGGTTTTAAGACCCCATCTATATGTAAATTATTATTTGCCTAGGAGCTAGAGGACAGTTAACTGGCATGCCATAAACTTGTGTTTTCTTAACATAGATTTAAATATCTTCCACATGAATTTCACTATACTTATGTCACAACTGTACGAATTTTATTTTCACCCAAAATATACATTTGGGTTGACTGAAACTATTGCTAAATTCATGTCGAATTTAATATTTTAGCATTTTCATTTCCCTAAATTATCAAACATATATTCTGACATTTTCAAACCAAAGCATCCATATTTTATTTCATAATGACATTGCAAGGATAAGATTACTTCATTTCTTATGTGACTTGGAAGTAAACTATAAATCAAAGGACTGGGTAAAATCAGAGACACCATAATTGTATGATACAAGTTTATCTTTAAAGCTCTAGATAGTAATTAAAGATTTCCTTACCTATACTGACAGTGTCAAGATTGTCAAGATTACAGGTCACATATTATTGCACTTAACTCAGTCAAGTGGAAAAGGTACCAGAAAGCTGAACTGATGGCTCAATGGGCCACACTCCCTGCTGGGGTAACTGCTACTATTTATGCTTTGTAGTGAATGTGACAACTTACTGTGTCCTGTAAATACAGTCATAACTCCACAAATGGAAGCTGACAATCTTATCTCCTCCCTCTGATACAGAGCACAGCTATTATGGGCATTGACACAGTGGATGAGTTAGGTATGGCTTTAAGCATTTTCTGAGTTGGAAATATGTCGCTGTTGAGCTGCTAGCAGAGAAGAAAAACCCGGATTCTCAGCGTAGCATAGAAAAGAGAGATTTATTATTTTGAATCCAACCCATATAGGCTTTTCAGAGGTCACCCAGATTGGTCAGTCAGAAACCTCCCCCTAGGCCTGATTGGCCAGGCCTGAACTGTCCAAATCTCGAGACACTGTTCTAGCAACATCCAAACTTTATCTTTGTTTATAAAACACAGAAGTTCTCATGGGAAAGACCTGTGCTAGCCACAGCAATATAATACTCTATTTCTGTTTTCTCTGGACTTGTGGAGAGGCAAAACCTGAGAACAGCACCTCAGCTTTTCCCAGCTTTGTTTCAACTCCAGCATGTGTTCTCTCTGTTACAAGTTCATTCTGGATAATTAATCAGCAGAAAAATGAAAGTACCTTCAGCCCAGCTATGGAAAAGGGCCTGTTTTTATTCCTCCCATGAAAACAAAGAGCATCAACATACTTTGTCTGTCAGACTGTGTGTATAGGTACTGTATTATTACACAAAACATTATGTACACACCTTGATTTAAATTTTATATTTAGTCTTTGACCAATGTCATCATTTTACATTTTCCGGTGGGTAACGCTCTTCAAATTAGTGGCTGCAGCCCATTTGTATTCTTTGGAGCCTTTGTCTCCTTGATACCCAAAGCTGCCATCCACCCTGCAAGTTGGCTGGCCAACCCAGGCTAATAGGTGCTTTGTGTCCAGGCACAGTAACATGGACACAACAGCAGAATCTGTTCAGGGATTTGTCTCTCCTTCAATTTATTTCCACCCACTTTTTTGGGGATAAATAGTGGTGTAGCTGTTTAGCAACTCTTTCTGATAAAAAGTGTAAAGATTCAAAATGTCAGTTCAAGCATCCAGGAGAGGAGATGAGAGGTTTTGTTCACCCTCACATAGTCTTGCTGTGTACAGAAATAGGAAGCCTGTACAGATAATGTAATATAAATATAAGTAAGAACGAGTATGTTGCTTTGGGCAATAGACCAGTAAGTCTTCTCATCTGGAAGTAAAGATCTAGTGGAATACAAGTGAATTTATCCTGAGATGTGCTAATAAAAGAGGAAATAACCCCAACCATCCCTCCTGTACCCATCAACCATGACACATGTGATTGACAGAGCATCAGAGCTGCCCTTACTGCTTTTTTTATTTGTTGTAAGGGACAGAATTCATACAGAATTTAATGCAAACAGTAAAATTAATGTTGGACATGTCTTAAAAATCCATGCAGTTAGCCTCCAACTAGACCCCGTGCTACTGGTCATTGACCCTCCCTTTGGGACCTGCCATTCAGTCAGTTTTCAATCCACCTCACTGTCTGCTCATCCAGTCCACAATTCCTGAGTTTGCCTATGACGATATTATGAGAGACAGTGTTGAAAGCCTTGCTGAAGACTTTCGACACCATTGCCAAAGGCCTTGCAATCCATTTCTGAAGTCAGTGACAGCTTTGTCTCTGACTTCAAAGGAAAATTATCAGACTGATACAAAATGCAGGGGCTGAGCTTATTATATTCTCTCTGTCATCAGGTTGTTGCTATTTTGCTGTAACATTTGAACTTCATATAAATTGGAAACAAAACAATAGGAGAAGGCTATTTTAACTGATTTGATGTGCCATCTAATGAATTTCTGCAAAACTGACCTGAACAAATCAGGTACACCAATTAATAACTTTCTGGAAATGGAATTTTCATGGAGGGCACCCTTTTGCCACATCCGGCGCAGTTGTACTATTTCATTCATTTCCCAGGTAATGGTAAATATTGTTGAGGCTGGTGGTCTTCATTCCAGACTAAGCGAATTCAGGCATCACACTACATGCTGATTGGCACTGCTGCAAAACACTGCTCGTGCTAGTGCTGCCTCCTTACACTCTGGCTTTTGTTGCAGTGCTGAGGAAGCCTTTCCTTCTGCACAATGAAGGGGGCCAGGCTGTAATATGGGAACTTTGCAAACATAAACTGTACATTGGAAACTACTTTTTGTTAGCTAACCCACTTCATAAGACATCACAATAAATACAGCTGCAAAAGCTCAGGAGTTTGCCTGGTGGACAAGGTCTATATCAAGACAGCTAAATTAAGTAGGAATGTTCTGAACCAAGCAAATGAAGGTAGCTGAATAATATCAATTAACATTGGCAGATTTTCCTTAAATTATTTTTCCCCCAATATTTCAGTCAATACAATTACTTTTTCAAGTAATTGTATTGTAAGGATACTCCATAGGGAAAAAAGTGGTATAACTTAATTTCAATCATGATCTTTTAACTAGCATTCTCATAATTGTCATTATTTGCTATTTTTTATCAATAAAAGAGGCTTTCATTTACTAAAACCCTAAGTAATTAAACCTCAGGAAGAAAACGCTGCTTCTACAAATAAGAACTCGTCACAGAAACAAACGAAATAATGCAAACCACAATGCACTCATTTGTAACTGTGCACTTAGGATATCAGCAGAGGATGAAGATGCAGCTGACTTGACCCCGAAGTGTAGGTGGGGGGAGTAGGAGAGGGAGTTAAAGGGACATAGCTTAAAGCAATGAAAATACTATCCCTCTTTATCCTGTTGCACCTTCCAGTGGGTTTGATCACCAAGTACAACTTACTTTTGTTCTGCCCCTGGGAAGAGAAACACTCTGACATTATTACAGCTGAACCCACATCTCTTCAATGAGGTCAGCATTCCCCAGTCTCGCCACAACCAGTTCAGGTTCCTCAGTCTTCTTTTTTGGAGCTCAATTTGTGCTGCTCTTGATGTGCTCTGGCCCTTACAAATGGGGAACAGAGCTGCTGCCTCAGTTATGGAACAAGATTTCCCTACACCATAACAAACTTTTTCAGGAAATGGTAGAGCAAGGCAGGCAGTGTCCTGTAGCTACATAATTTCAAACACAAAAACTCTTCACATGAGCTGTGGTTAAACAGAGTCAGACACACAGAGCTGCATTGAATTCCAAAATATACCACCCCCCAATTTTCCTGTCTTTAAATAAATGCCGCTTACTTAAAACACATTAATGTTGTGTTATATTTTTCAAGTCCTCTAGAGGACAGCTTGGAGGGCAGGCTGTTGGATGATGAGGACAGGACAGGCACAGTTCTGCCATTTTAATGAAAATATTGTGTAGTTTCTACCTTGATTTTTCACTGAGAAGCAAGATAAAAACTCTCTGGCTTGTTATTTTGGGTCATATGCTATACCTTCCTGCTATGTGAATGTTTACATCCTGTTTGAAATCAGTCAGCAGGCACGGTCACAATATAACCTCTATAATCCTTTGCTTGTTCCAGTAGGTATGCAAGATTTTCCATGTGCCATAACAGCATGTTTGATATATTTATTTCACTACAATAGTATTTCATAAGTCAGTCTGAAAGCAGAGGGTCCAAACAAAATATTGGGATTAAACCCTCAACACGCATCTTGTAAGATTTACACTCTGTAGTGTATTGACTCAGGCTCTGTAGTATTATAAAATGTAGAAGAATCACACTACATAAATACTAGTATTTTGTCAGCATCTATACACTTAAATTTTAATGACTTTTAAAATTAAAGGAAATGTAGTAAAATAGGAAAATAGTTACGGCTTTCCCTTTGGTAAATTTAGTATATTGTGTTGAATTGTGTTTCACCAAACCTATTACATGATACAGAACAAACTGAAGAGGAAATAAGAATCATAGCACCCCACAAAACTAAGTGCAAGCATCTACAAGGATGGGCTGAGCTAATAACGGTGTGGATAGTCACCATGTGAGGGAGCACTTAGCATCAACTTGCCAACTCCTTTTAACCACACTTGGCAGTTTTCTCCTTTTATTATTACTCTACCAATCAGTAACTCTAAAAAGACCAGCAGTCAGTGCTTCGCAGGTGTTCTTTTGTAACAAGATAACATTAATTAGGTATTTAAATCTGTAATTGCTGTTTATTTCCTTGACTTTCTGCATCAACAATTTCTTAATGTTTTCCTTCTGCAGACTTTTTATTACCTTCTAAGCGATTTGTTCTTACTCACTTGCCTGCTTCTCCTCTGTTCTTTCCTGTGCATGTGGTCATTTTCCCACTCACTTATTATTCAAACTCAATGTTTAGTAAATTTAAGCCATGAAAATATGTATCTTTTTACCGCAGTGTTATTTGAGACTGTTACTGTGTTTATTAGTGCACTCACAGAATTATGATGTTCTGCTTGATTTCATGCTGATTTGATTACTAGATCATCCTAGGAACGGAAAGAAACCAGCAAAAAGTGTAGAGGCAGAGGCTGTTTCAAATAGGAATTAAGAGGGTACTAAAATATGCTTTTAAAATCACTGACCCAGAAATATTGAAGATAGTTGTCATATTTACCACAATATTCTCAGCATGTTCAGTCATCCCATAAGCCAGCATGAAGCAAGGCAAATAGGAGCAAGGATACATCCAATACCAACTGGATGTGAAACAGTATTAACAGATTTTCAATTTTAGGATGGAAAAGGGTACCAGCCATTGTATATGGAGTGGCTACTGCCAAGGAGATAAATGATTTGTGTTTTTTTGAACCTCATCTTTCATTCTTTGTCTACCTCAGCATTTGCTATTAATTCTGCAAAAAGCTGAGGTAACAGAGAAAAGGAATGACGGAAAGGTCCATCAGAAAGGCTCCCCCCAGCAGAATTTTGTTGCCACTGACTTCAGAGGAGCAGGAAGCAGCTCTGGCAGAAGCCTGAGCTCTGATGCTAACTCTGATTGACTCAGGGATCAGGTGAAGCAGATATGAAGGGAACTGCACCTGACAATTAATTATTTCAGGATGATAAGGCTGCTACCTGCCTGGCAGGAGTAGAGATCAGTGGCTTGTCCACAGCACAGCACTTACCTTAAGGAACACTTCATATGTTTTTCCCAATCTAGTAGCTAAAAACCATACAAAATTACCTTATCAAGCCATGACTTGTCAATGAGATTTGCTAGTAAAGCAACCACCAAGTGCCCCCTTTTGGGTTGGCCATGTCATAATATTGGGTGACAGCTATGTATGTCTGTGTCACCTGTATAGAAGTACTGTAATTGGAAAGCAGATCCACTTTTGATTAGCAGTTAATTCTTCCTGTCGTTACAGAAATGATAACACATTTCAGGTGAGTACCATGGTATTTTCCAACAATCTGCTAATAGCAAGTTTCTTCTTGTCTCGTCTGCTGCTGTTGACACGTATCAGGATAGATATTGAGGAAAAGATTCTCAACAAGCTTTGCCTTTCCAGGCTAACCATTAAAGGCCTTTAAAAAAAGTATGCATAATTTGAAGGCACTTAGGTAGTTTTACAAATAGGACAAATGCATCTCTGTATGTGGCTCAAACTACATACCTGTGACAATCAAATGGCACTATTCTTCTCCTGGAGCAGTAACTGGCACTGTGCCAAAGACCAACTGCCTAGCAGCTTTGACTTCTGAGTTTACTATTTTTCTAATCTTAGTATTTCAAATCCTTAAATCCTATGACCTTCTACTTTTAATGTTATTCCATATTATACAGATGACTCTACAGCTGCTTGTCAGCACTGATCCTATCAATTTTGCCTATTAAGTCACTAGATGTATTTCCTTCCACAGACCCACTATAGAATTGTGAGATGTGACTAAGGGATCTTTTCATTACCATGACTCTTGGCCACCTTTCCCAACACATTGATTCTATTGATTCTTGTCTTCTCCATCATTTTATTTAGCTGTAGGTTTCTAGTTTTCCTTGATTTCAGAGCTTCTTAAAGGAACATTTTACCAATTTTAAGACCCCTCCTTCTTAAAGAAATGCAGGAATGTGCACAAAGAAGTGTAGCATTTTAAATAACTCAGCTGGTGGGACAAAATTTCTAAACTAAAACACAGCTTAGTCTTCCTGCAATGCTAAGCAGCATAAACATCCTCTTACTTCTGAAATCTCAGTGGAGTCCTGCTATCTCCCTTAATGGTATACAGCACTTTTTGTCTTCAAGTACAGACAAGACAATGCATTCCTCTCTTTTTTTTTTTAGTGGCTAAATTTTAACTAATTTCACAGGGGAAGAAAAGAATACTGTAATGAACTTCTCTGCCAACATGAATTCTGAATTACCTCACAGCATTCACCACAGCTAGTCCCTCAGAGCCTCTATTAGTTACACCTTTTCTTTTGTGATATCCTTGTGTTGCATGTCTGATAGCCACATTAGGATTTAAGCACTTTCAAATATTCTCCTAGTCAGCTAACCACATGCATCTGCAGCTCTCCTCATTTGCGTGGTTCCAGTAACAGCTGTGTAGCTCTGAAATGCAAACCAGAAACAAAGTATGTGTGAGAATGTATGCAATCCACAGCAACTGGAGTCAGAGCAGTAGGATCTTACTTTCACCATGTGCCTCTGGGAACAAGGAGGGCAGCATGGAAGCAATAACTTCTGCTCCCTATTAAAATATTTTGGTCATCCTATCCTGATCCATGCCTCTGTGACTACAGACAAGGTCACGAGTCCTTTATTCTCAGCTTCTGCTTCAAGCAGTAAAGAACATACTCCATAGTCCTACACTGATTCTTGTACTTCTGGGCTAGCAGGGAGCAACGAACAAAATTTAGTATGGAAGGGCTGACACCGAATAAAGAGGAGACATAATGCATATTCAGAAATGTGCAAAGAAGACAAATGCACAAGAAATAGGAGCTGGAGAGCTGGTCCATCACATGCCTTGGCATTTTCTGCATAACTGGAAATTTATTGCACATATCCAGGGTGGTTGTATCCTATTCCCAAGCCCCCAGTTTATCAAGCCTGGTCGGGCAGCCCTTGCAAGTCTGAAGTCAGATCTGAAGGAATCTAGAAAACACATGCCATCTGTCCTAATTGCTTGAACAATAGAGATCCAGGACTGTAGATAAGGGATTATTAAAAAGAGGAAAGGCACTTCACTGGTGAATTTATTTTAATTACAGGCAAAGGAGCTAAGGATACAATTTTCAGGTCATTGCATCTCTGCTATTTCAATGGCTGTAGGGACTTAATCCTCATCTATCTTGACTGCACATTGTGTGGGTTAATTGGCATTTCTGCATAAACTATATTATATGGAGTGTACTAATAAATTTTAAGGGTCCTTAAAAAGTATTAAGAAAATTAGTAATATATTAATAACTTAGTTCTGAAAGTCATACTACATTTAAACATTCTTTTGAAATCACTTCAAATTTCAGCAATAAACACCTACAAATCACCCTTTCCAAGAATCAGCACAAACACAGGCCAGAAGCTAAGGAAGATGAGCAGTTGGAGGAAAAAATAATTGACTTGCCACTCCATTATGCTTCAGGCTCCTGCACTGGGATTTACTCAAAGAAAAATCTGTTTAATGTGCCTTTTAAATTCGTCTTCTGATGCCATAACCTGAGGGAGATCAGGCTGTGTCTAGTCAGGCAGCTGGGAGGGACAGAAATGATGTCTTGATTGACTTCTACCTGTCACTGCCACAAGCGTGCCCAGAGCGCCACCACAGGGGTGGCCCAGGTGGAACACCTGCCTTTGGTGTGGCGTAGCCAACACTGCCCTGTCCTCCCACGTAGCCCTGGGCTCCCACAGGTGCTGCCCTTCTGCCTCCCATGGTAATGGCAGGCGGGCCAGCAGGGCTAGGTGCAGGGGGTCCACTCCGTTTTGCAACTGATAATGAATGAGGAATACACTAATTAAACGTAAACAAGTAGAGTCACACCCTTCCAAAGAAAACTGCAAGCTGCAATGCCACCTGTGTGAGCATGCCAGGAGGGAAACATGCCACGGGGATTAGCAACAGCTGCAGCCCACGTGCTTCCCACATGCCCTGGGTTCTGGAAGGCACAGTGGGACTGTCCCACAGAAATTTACATCGGTGGACTCATCGGTGTTATTACATGTCAAAGTTCTTTTCTGTGACAGATTTCCCCAGGAAAGAAGTTGTTTTACTCCAATTGCTTTGCATACATTCACACAGCAAAGACACAGTTTTCTCCTGGGGCATTCCTCCTGGCTTCACACTAGCAATTTACTAAGGAATGTGCAACATCTTCCATATGTTAAAGTTAACCCGAGGGCTAGATGTCCAGGAGAGCATTACGCAAAATTAAGGCCACAATTGAAACAAAGCTAAACCATCAACCCTAGGGAGTCTGGTGACCATGTTCTGGCAGGAAGGTAGGAAGCTGGTAATGATATTGTGTAACTCCCTGGAAGTCTGAGTGATGTGGCCCCACCTGACAGGCAAACTCTGCTGTTTGGAAATCTGGCCTCCTTGCGCACATGCTGTGTGGAAACCGAGTGTTGCAAATAGTCAGCTTTCTGGCATGCAGGAGTTTCAGGCAGTGGCATTTGCTGGCAGCAAGATCAGATCCATCGTGCCAGGCTGGGAACTGGGAGAAGGGGATACCCCATCTTGAAAAATCTTTCATTTCACTTGGCAGCTGCTATCCTTATGTACCCTGTGGCTATGCTTACTCTACTGACACTCTGCTAGAGAAAGCTTCAATTTAACATACACTGTTTATTAACACCTTTTCAAATCCTAGTGTAAACCAAGCTGTGAAAAGTTTGCAGTCATGAGCTGGTTAAAATTAACCCTAGCATAAGGTCCAGGGTTTAGCTTGAAAAGCTAACAGCAGATAAACCACAGACTGTCATTGCACCAGAACAAAAGCAGTTACTGGTTGATTGCTCACCATATAAATGCTGCACTGGGAATAATAGTATCTGGATGAAGTGTATTCATTTTTCTATTACTGCTTTGTTGTGAAATACTAATATAAGCTGAGCAATTTGTATTCTGATGTGTTTTAATTGGAGACAACTGAAACTAAAATGGCTTCAAACTACTTCCTTCTACCCTCACCTAGCCTGCTCCTCACTAAAGGAGGTCCTCATTTAAAGGAAGACTGTCCCAGCACCCTGCCCTTGTCCCAAATACAAAGTGATCTCCCTGTGGAAAAAGAGTGCAGATGCCTCAAAAATTCAAGCAGCTACAGTCAAGGACACTTCCCCTCGACACAGTGTTACAGAGGCCTCCCCTGTCTGAGGCTTCAAGATACCTACTGCACAAGAAATCCTGCTTTGCTGGGAGATCCTCCTGTAATCCTTTGGGCCACTGTACTATGAGGCCTGCATGAGTACAGAGCAGAGGCTCTGGAGCAGAGCTGAGCGGATAACTGCAGGAGGCTGAAGGAAGACACATTGTGTCAGAGAGAGACAGGTCAAGAGAGTCCAGCCCAGAGGGTTCAGGGCAGATACAGCCTTTGCAGGTGGTCTGGGAGGAGAGATTGCAGCTCTTCTGACACGTACTGCAGGCCATTGCAAACAGACTTAAAGTGCGTTCCAGCCTTCTAAATTAGTGTCTGAAATTCATCATCAGGCACATGCTACTTTAGTATTTTGTATCATGATGATTAATTGTCAGTGCAGTTAAGGCAATTAATATATTTCCAAAAGGTAAGGTCAAAAACTTAATATTTTGATATGTCCCAGAACAAATCAAGAACTTGGCAGCTGAATCAGACTCAGGATTCCTTTTATCTGCCAGCAGTCAGTACAAGGTGTTTCAGAAGAATATATAAGACCTCTGTAGCCAGCACATGAGGAAAACATTGAGGCTTCTATTCTCACCCCGACATGTGCTTTAGATTTCTTTCTGATCTAATGGAGATTTTGTGAATACCAAAAAATACCTTTCAGAGAGCTTTCTCCGTAGTTACAACTCTGGCTATTTGTTATTTAGAGAAACTCTGACTGTCGCTGTTGAGCCGCTAGCAGAGAAAAAGACCCAAGTTCTCAGTGTGACAAGAAAGAAGAATTTATTATTTTGATTTCAATATATATATAGACTTTTCAGAGGTCACCCAGACTGGTCGGTCAGAAACCTCCCCCTAGGCCTGACTGGCCAGGCCTGAACTGTCCAAATCTCGAGGCACTGTTTCAAAAACATCCAAACTTTATTTTTGTTTATAAAACACAGAAGAATGTTCTCACGGGAAAGACCTGTGCTAGCCACATCTGACTATCACTTGTCAGCCTTCATAATCTTCCTCATGCTGGAGGAGTACAAAGATTGTATTAGGTGCTCAGTGTAGAGCCCCATTACTTTCGTATACCCATTCTCTAATTTAATTGCATGTTGCCTTGCTCTTGCCTATAAAAATACGGCAGACAGAAAGCCTCAAGTAAGTTCATAATATTATTGTTATCTACCATGTTCTTATTTATCTCCACATTAAAGCAAACCTATACTGTATTTTTAACTTGTCTCTATGTAAGAGTTTTTTCTATTCTCTTGATTCCATTCCCGTCTTTTTTTTTGATTCACCTTTTTTTCTGAAACCACTCTGATTAGCTCTGGGGTATCCTTTTTGACATGGAGTTACGAAGACTGTGCAGCTGATGCTGCAGTGTCAGTACAAACAATGACAGATTTTTTTCTGTCACAGTGTATCTGCTATTCTTTTCTTCCCCTTTAATGACTTGTTTGCTCTTTTGACCACCAATGCCCATTGAGAAACCTGCAGTGATGCTTCATTTTAAATTTTAAATTAGTTTGGACTCCTATGAAACATATGATTAGTTTAATTTTTCACTTTCAATCTACAGTAGAGTGCATATCTGAGCACTGAAAAATCTATTCTGTCTCATCTGAGAAACTTCAAAGAGACCATTTTTAAATATTGCCCTGTCTTTTCATAAGCTATTCTTTCTGGTACATAATTTCCTAGATGACAGCCTCCTAGATAATTTCAGCTTCTTTTCTGTTGTGGAAGTAAACTGGGGTGATAAAGAGAAAAAATAAGGTTTTTTAACACTTCTTTATTTACCTTTTTGTTACAATTTCACAATGTAAAAAGTGCAAGACAATTATGAGTTTGGGGCAATTGTTGGATAAGTTTTTGAAGATATTTTAATTTTTAATACTGTCCTTTTTGGCAACTATTGAACAAGCCTGTTTGCTGTAAGATTTTTAAAACCTTATTTTAAAAGTTATATAGGAACCCCAGGAAATCAAGTGTATTCAATTAAAGGCACCTTTTTCTTCAACCTTTTGAAAAAATATATGGCAAATAACTTTTTATTAGTTACCTAAATTAAACATAATGATGATGCTTTATTAATATATTAAAGGGAAAATTCTGATAGTTTCAGTAACACCAGATCATAAGTTCTTACCCCTCTTGTTTGATACTTTCTGGTCATATCAGCCATGACAAGCCTTCAATAACACTTGTGTGAACAATCTGAACAAAGATTTCTCTGAAGTTAAGAATTAAGTGCTTTGCTCTACACAAAATGAAGTGTTCAGCAGCACTTCTCATCATGAGTACACTGTGAAATACTTGTGTGAAACCAGTTTAGCAGAGTTGCACAACAACTGGCCACATAAGTACTTGTATCCAAAGACTGAGCTCCTTCTATATCTTCATTTGAGCTTTCAAAAATTGATTTTGGCTTTTATTTCAAGTATCTTCCACTGCTGTCTCAAAACAGAAGATTAACAAGCTACTTAAATGCTTGCAACCATTTATCATTGTGTCACGAGAAAAAAATCTGTGAAAACATAGAAAAATGATCACTTGATTAAGCTATAAGAAAAAGAACAGGAACCAGAACTAGATTGAGAGCCAATGAATATGCATTCATGTTTTTAAGTCTGAAAGGAACATGACATAACCTTAGACAAATCACTTCATATAGTACTTCAAGTAGTTCTGCTTCCTCTCCAACTGTCAAACAGGGATAATTATAGTCTGCAGGACAGAAAAAATGTAATTTCCACGGTAAATACGTAGTGTGGTAGTGTACAGTATTACTGGCAGAGTCCTACAGTCCACTAGGACTCTTGGGAATTAGTCCTGAAATTTGGATCCCTTGTGCATCCAAACCTTTTTGGTCTGTGCAGAGTTCAGGCACCATTTCTAGCTTGATCTCTTGCCTTTTCAGTGGAGGCAGGACCTGGCAGCTCAGCTCTTCTGTGTTCTTAAGCTACCTCTGGGACTTTCCTGTATGGCCCAGTCAGAAGTATTTTGCTGACTAGTAAGCTGCTTGATAGGTTTGACCTCCCTGTAGTACTAACTCCACATAGTAACTTGTTACTGAGTCATACCAGATTCCTTGATCATGGAGAGCTGGGGCCCCCCAGGATACTTGTTAGAAGCACCATAACACCAAGTGAAATCTATTCCATTAAAGCCCCCCTGTGCCTCCAGAAGCATTCACTCTGGTCAGTCTGTGCTTGCCTGCCTTGTGAGCTGATCTCCTGATTGGCTTGGATGAGAAAACTCCCAATACTGCCCTGCAGCGATCAGCCAATGACAGGAAAAGCGTCTCCGAGAATGTGTCCTCATGCAAGTCAATTACCACGTGCTCCACACCAGCTGAAAAGGGCATTTTAGCTTCTGGCAGCCTAATTTAGTGCATATTGGTGCATGTCTAAGTGCTCAGACCAAGGGCGAAACAAAAGCTGCTGTCATTCTGAGTATCTCAGCGAACTTGTGTAGTCATCAGTAGCACTGGGGACCATGAGAGCACTGGGGAATGGAGCTGGGTGTGTCTCGTTTTCCTGTGCTTCTCTTGCACAGTTTTGGGAGAGGAGAGCTCTGCAGAGATCTCTAGAAAGGTAGCATTGATCCTGCTGCCACGGCTGAGCTTTCCTGGTATGTGGCACATTTCTCCCTGCCCTTCATTCTTCTTAGAAGTGACACCAAACAAAGTGAGTTTGAGTCAAAAATAATTCTTTCAGAAGGACCTGTTTTGCATCCTTCCCCATTCTTCCCTTTTTTCGTTCTCACAGTCTTCCTGCAGCAGCTGCAGGTAATGTAGTTGTTAGTGTTGCTGCCAAAAGTCCCTCAGGAGCCTAATCACTGATTTGCAGAACTGTTGCTGTTTGACTGTAAAATGTCAAATACTCATCAACAAGCTGCAGCTTGTCTGCAATGATCAGCACTGTGACTTGGAGCACCATTCATGCTGGCCATGTTAAAATGGTATAATTGAATTAAAAAGCAGGGTAATATGATGGCAATGAAGGACTTACCCTTTATAACTTTGACAACTCATTCCAGGGTTTTGGAATATGGAAAAGCTGCCTACAGTATTGACTTCACTAATAGGAAGACAGTTTCTCCTATGAGGAAGCAATGATTTCTATAGTAATGTGTAAGGGCTGGATGTATGGAATCAGCTGCAAGCTAATTACAGCTTGTTGCAAATAAAGGACTTTAAAATAGGCAGCCTCCCAGAAAAAGCTTCTTTCTGGACACTGTTAAGAGCAGGGAAAACTCTCTTGAACATGCAGGATTTGTCCCTGGAAGTGGGCCTGCCAAAAAATACAACCCACATGTAACTTCCATCTGGTTGATTATACTTATTTTCTTGGGAGCTCTCTTGCTTATCTTATTTATTCTCCTCTATAAAATGCATTAAAACAGAGAAATCTAAAGCCGGCTTTGAATTTCACATGCCACACTGTCTGGGTCCTGCACCAGTGGTATACCACATCCAAATGAAAGAGACTTTAGTGATAATTCTTTATCAGTAATAGGTTGATACCAGATTGATAGCCATATATACAATTTTCTAAGTATCTTAGCAGGATGTAACACAGATTTTTGCATCCTAACATGGGAAAGCAATTATAGTTTTTCTTTCCTTCACATACAACCGAACAAATACACTTCAGGTGACTTATCACCACTTTAACCTCTTGTTTGTTCATGTGGTTTGCTTATTAGCATGAGGAGTGCTTGTTTTTCATGTGTAATAAAACTGACCCAGGTCTGATCATCACAGTGAAAAGACGAGAGCTCCAGAGATACAATACTGGTCCCAGATAAAATTTTTTATTGCCAGTAATTTGAAAGAAAACTGTTACTAAAAATGAGACTTGGGTATAAATTGATGAGATGATATATCAGCCCAGATCCCTGTGTTTCCATGTAATGTGTTATGGCAATGTGGACAGTTCCTCATAGCTACAGTACCAAAGACGTCGGCACTAGTAACTTAGTATTCCATTAGCTTTTTTCACCCGAATATTAACTAGGTCTCATTGTACACCTCAGGATACCTCAGTACAATGAAAACAACTCAAGTGTACTGTAAGAGAAGTTTTAAGGAAGTATCTTCAGCTACTATTGTTTCAATATTTTGTTGCAACCATTACTTAGTATTTCCTCACTGAAGTATTCATGCATTGACATGCATCCCCTTATAACAATGCTTATATCGCAAGGCAAAAATAGGCTCTGAGATGAAAACTGCATTGTTAACCTTGACTACACCTTCCATATTTTATGTGTAGATTTCTCCTGTTTACTGACAGACTCTTACAAATATATTTTACTGACCATGTTAAAATGGATATTCAGGGTTCTTTTAAAATTCCCATTACTGAAAACCTAATTTAGTGTCCCATGTATTTTATTACATATATCTATCTTATTCAAAAACTAGGGAGGATGTCTATGCTCTCATGGCTAAATATAAATGTTCTTTTGGAGATGACCCAGTTTTTTCATTTGTTGGATTGTTCCAGAGGGATCTTGACAGGCTTGAGAGGGGGGCTGATGGAAACCTCATGAAGCTCAATAAAGCCAAGTGCAAGGTCCTACACCTGGGTCATGGCAATCCCAGGCACTCCTACAGGTTGGGTGGAATAGGGATTGAGAGCAGCCCTGTGGAGAGACTGGGGGGTGATGGCTGATGAAAAACTCAATGTGAGCCATCAGTGTGCACTCACTGCTCAGAAAGCCAAACGTATCCTGGGCTGCATCCAAAGGAGTGGGGGGGCAGCAGGGCAAGGGAGGGAATTCTGAGCCTCTGCTCTTGTCAGACCCTGCCCAGGGTACTGCAGCCAGGTCTGGTGTCCCCAGCATAAGAAGGAAATGGAACTGCTGGAGCAAATCCATGGGCCACAAAGTTGATAAGGGGATTGCAGCACTTTCCCTATGAAGACAGGCTGGGAAAGTTGAGGCTGTTCATCCTGCAGAAGAGAAGGTTGTGGGGAGACCTCACAGCAACCTTGCAGTATGTGAAGGGGATCTACAGGGAAGCTGGAGAGGGACTCTCTGTCAGGAGCTGAAGTGGTAAGATAACGAGTAATGGGTACAAGTTGAAAGGGGAAAAGTTTAGCTTAGATACTAGGAAGACATTTTTTACAGTGAGGGTAGTGAGGCACTGGAACAGGTTACCCAGGGAAGCTGTGGATGCCCCAACCTTGACAGGCCAGGTTTAATAAGGTCTTGAGAAACCTGGTCTAGTGTGAGGTGTCCCTGCTCATGTCAGGGGATTTGGGACTAGATTATCTTTAAGGTCCTTTCCAACCCTAATATTCTATGATTCTATGACTGCCATGTTGGGCACAAAGTTTTTGTATAAATATGTATCAAGGACACCTATATTAATTCATGCATGCAGTAAAACCTGTATTTTCCTGATGACAGAAACATCTTTTCATCTTCAGTAGATGCAAGATTGAACCTTATTATCTATGCATTAAAAGCCTAATTTTTTTTCTGGATACGCATCTGAGTAAGAACTTGAGCTTAATGACATTTGGGTCAAATGGAATAAAATCTTCCACTATCTGGATTGTTCAAAGTTATTACATCCTACAATGGCAAACTGCTATTTAAGGAAAACTACTTTTTTCCCCCCCAGTATGAAATAAGTGCATTGATCTCAGTATAGATATATAGCCTGAAAATGTATTTGATTTGAAAATCACTTAACATACAGTTGTGAAATTCCCTGTATTCTCTCTTCTGTGGCACTGCAGTATTTGATCTATATTTAATGTTTAATATTTTTAATTAGGATCTAATTTCACCAGGATAGATCTTAATCCAGATATGAAATGGAGCATACTGCTGGGGAAAACTCATAAAACCACAGAAATATGAGTGGTGCTGCCTCATAGCTGGGTGAGTTCCTCTTGCATCTGTCCTGCTGAATTAGCAGATGTTTAGTCATATTATGGTATATACCAAGACATGTAAAATGTGTGAAAAACACAGGGCAAGTAATCAGCAGATTTTATTTCTCTGGCTTGGAGCTGCGTTTTGAAAACAAGGTGGGAAAGAGATGAGAGGTCAGATGATCATGTTGTGCTACTAAGGAGAACTAGCAACAGAGTTGCTAAATCATCTTTTACATCTCACTGGAAAGTTTCCTGGAGAGCTATACTTCACTAGATTAGTAACAAAAACTACACAACAAGTAAATAATAGTCCTACACCTTACATGCTGCATCAGGTAGACTTTTGTATCACATGGTCTAAAGGAGAAGTTCTTCCAAATAATTCTTTCGAGTAATAATGAAGTGGAATTTGGAAATGCTGCTTACAGCTGAATTTACGCACTGTGAACTCTGTTTTTAGCTAATCTTTGAGCATGAAATGAAGCCTCCAATTCCTTAAAAAATATTTTAAAAATCATCACAAAATCCACAATCAGATATACGCTCCCTTGCATTTTGGTTTTTGCTTGTCCATACAGACCAGGCATTGGTTCAAGCTGTTGTCTTGTACCTGGAGGACAGCATTTTCTGCTGTGTCTTTGTCTCTACATTTTGATTAGCCAACATTTTCCAAATTAGGATGACCTTTTCAATTGATATTGAGCCATATAAGGTGGATAATTGTAGAAGAGGGAGATAGAAAAAATTTTTTTTGTGAGCAAGTCCATTCTTCTTTAAGGAAAGACTACAGTCTCAGTGATGGATGTATCAGATTAAATTGTCATGGCAGTTGTATTTTTCAGGCATCTGCAATTATTTATTTATGTGAGGGGGAGCTTTAAGTGTAGAAAGTGGAGTAACAGATTTCTCAAAAAAAAAGAAATCAGCTCCCTAAAACTGTTTTTTTCTTATGGATGTTTTCATTCTTCCCTGAAACAGTTAAAATCTTTTAATTATTATTGGAACTGCAAGGGTTCAGTTTCTCTGTATAGCCACCACAGTAAGTATTAAGAGCAGGAAGTCAAAACAAGAGGTAGGAATGATAGTTAATCAGGCAGAGACAATTAAAAATCCCGTGGCACCAGTTAATTTTTTTAAACTGATGGATCACTTTTCACTATGAGGAAAGAAAAGAATTTCCATCTTTTAATTTGAATGAGATTTCTAGGAAACAGAAAAGCAAGAGCTTACTAAATCTGTGAATTAATTACCAGAGGCATAAAGATTGATCAAAGCACAGAAAATGAGGACATTTGAAACTCAGTGGAAAAGCTTATAATCTCTCCTTGGCATGTTACCATGGATCAAATAGGACCAAAATGGTTAAAACAATAGGAGTATACAGCCCAAAGCTTGCCCAAGCAATCACATGAGTAATGATGTTAACTGCCAGGAAATAGGGAATTTGCAGTATGTGATAGCAGCATCAGCTGAAGAACTACCTGCTATTATCTAATGGAATAATAATATTCATTGAATTTTTCCTCTGTGATTCCAAAGATCATGCTTGAAAAAAGTCTGTATGTTTTGCACGTAGGAACTGTTGTGATAACATAACTTACCTACTGCACTGTAAGAACTGATATTTTGCCAATGTCCAAATAAGAGGTCTTATTGATTGTAGATTTGTCTCAAACTGTTTTGCACTGCTGTTCCTTTGAGGTCACTATTTTTAATTGCATAGAGTCATCACCTGAACACAGAGCTGAGAATCATTCTTCAGCTCCAGTCTCACAACAGTTCTGTCAATGTTTGCACTTCGTTTTTACTTAAATCCTGAAGAACACACTGAAGAAAACAAGTACTCCGCAAAGTTGTATGACTTTTGAACTGCTGAAATATGGTTAGAAGGAGTGTTAGTGGGTTTTGCAGAAAAGTACCAGGATCAAAGACTAATTTAAAAAAACATAGAGTCAGTAAGGGATTCTGAAATACAATCTGGACGTACTTCCATAGTCAAGAGATTGGATAAATTCTTCTCTTCATTAGGTGCTTGTCAAAATTGCAGTACTTATGAAAAGTACTGTTCTCTGATCCCCAGAGATGTCAGCATCCTTTTTATAATCCAATTTTATGGAAAATGTCAGGAAGACAGGTGAATACCCTATTGCATGCTTCTTTGTGTGCCTTCGGCATGGTGCCTCCCTAAATTCTCTCTGCAATTTTAATATCAAAATGTAAATTTCATATGTAAAATTGCTTTACTGGATCCTTTTACCCAAATATATTTATTCAAAATATAAATGTTACATACGTAGAAATTTAATTTAAAACATCAATTCATACAAACAATTATCACTCCAGTACCACAGGAAAAGGGTCAGGAAAACTGTCAGAGTTCAAGCCTTCCACATCTTGCCCAGACGAGTGGAGAAGGAGGGAGGGAACTACCGGCTTGAGTTCCCAGGAAGTCTCTCTTCATTGCTGTGGAGGTCAGGCAGGTGAAAGCCATCTGACTGCTACCTCCAGCCTGCCTCTAAGGAATTGATTGGTTTGTTCCTAATGGTTTGATTTTCATTGCTGCAGTACAATGAGTATTGATCTCAAAAGTCATCTGGGGGCTTGGATTAGTCTGCAAGAATAATGGCTGGAAAAGACTATTGTAACATGGTAGATTTCAGGTGAGAAGAGCATCTAAAGGCATTTGGGTGCCCTCTGAACTAAATATGACTTGACTGAGGTTTGGAAGCAGTAGAAGGCTTGGGAGATACAAATACCTAAGTGGCAATTGAGGGAAGGAGTGTTTAGAGAGCAGGAATGAGGTCTCTGGATTTTAATGGGAAATTCAACATATGCAATATTGACTGTCACTGTATAAGACATAGTGAGGTTAGAAAAATGCAACTAGAATGATTAACAGAGTTAGAGAGCATTATTCTGTTACCTGGATGTTGAGAAGGTGATGTTGAGAAGGTTACCTGGATGTTACCTGGATGTTGAGAAGGTGAATTATACTATGTCTGAAGAAGGCACATGTGCATCTTTTACAAGCACCTCACTCTAGTAACATGCTTTGATCTGATGTGATATTCTCTGCCTTTTTAAAACACCTGTGTTATGCAGAGTAGTATCCATTCTCTGAGTTACCTTCTGTTTGCCTTCCCAAATGGAGCCAGCGCTGGTCAGGAACAAAAGAATTGCTTTGAAACATGAGCTAGAACCTGGAATTTCCTTTAAAAAAATTCTGGGTCATCCCACCCCAAAAAATTGTAATCCAAAATCAAAATGCAGACAAATGGCAAGAGACAAATGGCAAGAGACAAATGGCAAGAGACAGGTTTTAAATAAACTTGGCCCAAATTACAGTAATATTGATTAAAATAAATACATCTTAGAATCATAATATTGTTAAGGGTGGAAAAGACTTTTAAGATCATTGAGTCCAACCATTAACTACGATTTTAGAAAATGAAGTGATTTCCATTTTCTCTTCTTTCCCTCACTCTCTCCAACACTTGAGTCATAATGATGATGACTGGAACAAAAAGCAAAGTTGTTTTTTTTTTTTTAATTTTATTGCCATAATGACACTGCAGAGAGATTGCCTGGTTGATTCGAAGATTTGTGGCATATGATAACCATGTTGAGGTACTTCTTACAGTAAAAGCCATAAACAGACTCAACTATAGTTACCCAAATGGCCACTGATTTTTTTTGTTTGGTTGCCATTAAGCACCACAACATAACTAGCACAAAATGTTAATCTGCATCAGCTTCTCTTCAACATTACAGCACTTGTGAGGTCCTAAACTTTAGAGCTGTTAGATATGATGTACCCAAGTCAAGGAGCACTGCTTCTTCTTTGACTACAGGTCCCACCAGCAGCCCCTAACCTTTACAAACCTCAACTCCCAGTGGAAAAAAACTGAGTTAGTCAAAGCCATGACTGTCAAGGCCTTGAGTGCCTCACCGGGCAATGTTGCCTTGCAGGGATTGCACTCCTGTGCTCGAGGCCCACTCTGACACAGCATGGCTTGGTGACCTGAGCCAGCCTGCTCTGAAAAGCTGTGAGACCTGCTGTCCTCCCCTGGCTGGGGTCTTGCCAAACTGCCCCCTGTCACTGGCCCTGCTGCCTTGCTGGCACCCAGATCACCCTGTCCTTGCTAGTCCCTGACAGTCACCTTCCAGAAAGCTTCAAGTCTGGAAATATAGCCAATGCTAAAACCAAACAGAAAATATATTCTCCCTTGGATGCACCTAAATGCATGTGTGCTCCCTCCCTGGTCTGTGATGTCCCAGAAATAAGCCCATGGCTAAAAGTAATCAAAGTTTATGGAAGAGTAAAGAATGGTATTTTAAAGCTATGGTGGGACAAATATGAGAGATTATATCTTTTATAGAGCATTGATTAACTGGCAAATCTAGGAACTGACTGTCTGCAAGTGAGATAGGTCTATTTACCTTTGATTACAGAGTGTCCCTGGCCCTGTCACCTGGCTGAGAGAAATCAGTTCTTTCTTTCCTTGCAGTTTGGGGGCACTGCTAAATGATGCTCTGTGGCAGTCTCTGCAGAGACCTTGAAGACTGATGGGGTGGTGAAGTCTGGGACTGTGTTGATTTTGCAACCAGAGGAAGCCTGTCTGCCTGCCTTGCAGTATTACTCTTCCTCCATTAAGTAAGTGGTTCTAGCATTCAGGCTGGCCAGTCTGGCAGCTTTCAGGGGCACAAGGCTAAAATGCTTTAAAACCTGAGAAAACATTTGCTCTTTCTGTTTTGCAACCTCTCATTTGAAAGTAATAGTTCTTTGTGTTTGTCTGACTTGTCTCTACAAGCAATATGAACTTATAATTCATCAAGAGAAAGGAAATGTCACCTGAAACTTGCTGAGGAATATAAGATCAGCACTAATACAAATCAATACAGGTTACTTTCCTGATTCATAATGTGTGTCAGGTTGCAATTCCCGTGGCTGAAGGCAGCCTGCCTAATATATTTATCTGGTACTTGAATCAGCGCCCAGCTCTGCAGAATATAAGATTTTCATTTAAAAGTAATAGTCAGTTTTGAGGCCTGTTGAGAGATCTCATATTGTCATTGTGGTGCACGGGTTCTTAAATGTGTTTGGATGTGTGCCCTAAGAAAACACTGGTGATGGTGAATGAGCAGCACTATTTCCAGCTCAGGGTCATCGCGGTCAGCAGGGACAGTTTCCTGAAGGGTGCCATCATTCATATGCTGGTGCATCACTTGTACTGTGTCCAGTGTGCCTTAGACAATAGGACTGAGTCCTGCACCTCTCATGAGTCACCTTTACATTCCCTGCAAATATACCTGGCCAATGTTTTTTCAAATCTGAAATATTGGTAGGTTTGGGATAAGAAATACTTAAACTGATTTGAGACCTTCCTCCTGATTTTTGACTAGTTCATACATCAATGCTTCACAGAAGTTACATAGTTGGATAAATATTTTGCCAGAATCTCTAGGAAGCTTTGAAAAGGACTAGTACTACCTGCAGAGCAAATGCTAATTCAAGCAAACATAACCAAAATTATTTTATTCATATTGCAGGAAAATCTTGTGTAAGCCTAGAGCAGTAAATTTTTTCTTTACAGCCCAGAATCTAAGGCACTTATTAAAAGTGCAAGTCTTTATTATTTGATTTAAGACATTTGGAGGACAAGATCTGAATCTAAAAAGTAAACACATTTTCTCAATATGCTCTTGTAATAATTGTTCAATACAGCATTTATACTGTAGAATCTGTCAGAGAATATCAATAAATACGCACACAATACTGGTGGAAAGAAAGCTTTTGTGTTGTTTATTTCGTTAAAAATAGTAGCTTTTACTGCAGCAGAACAGATAATGCTTGCAAATGTTATAACTCCTGCATATTTTGAGTTTACATATTGCACTGTTTTGAGCAGCAAAATATATTTGTATATAACTTCAGAACTACATCAAAGAGACAACATAAACTTGTCCCTTTAAGTGGGAGACAACAAAAATCCCTTTTTGTATTGTCAGTTGCTGGGAGACTTGGAAGCATTAACAAAACCAAACTCATATTTTATTCTTTGTTTGACAAGGCAGCAAAGGAAATATTAATTTCTTTTGCCATTATTAAAGGCTACCATATTTCTGCCTAATAGAGAAAAACTATCAGATTTAAAAGCAAATACAAAACCCATTGAGTCTTCCTTAACCATGGTTTTAATACATTCTTGGAATACATTCAGGCATCTGCTTGCTAAAAAGCTTGTGGCAGAGAAAGGAGTTCCTAGCCTTCAGTTGGGGTGGTGTAAATGACCATAGGAAATGACCATAGGTGTAAATGACCATACTTAGCTGTTTTTAATGCTTCAGATTTCTTTCTGGGCAGATTAAAAATATATATTGGACGATTTTTAAAATTTCATGTGATAAGTGTAGTCTACTTAGATGGCTAGCAAGTTTAAAATGACAGTGATTCTAAGCTGAAATACTGCTGCCACCATTGATACAGAAAATTCATTTTTTCTGCTTGTTTTATATCAGGAGATTTGTTGATCTTGCCTCAGTTCTGCAGCAAGCCATTATTCTTACATCTCATTTTGTATGTGTTTAGTTTCACACCTTTCTGGGAGTGGGGTAAGGTGCCATGTGTTCCTTTGGCTGTCTCTGGCTGGAGATGACCTTACCTGTCATCTCTGATACCTGTTCCCATCTCTTCTTCTGCCTCCAGATTCTTCCATTGTAAGTATTCTAGCTGGGAATTTTCTATCAAGAATGTCCACAGGTTACCAACAATGATTCATTGTTAGAACTGTCAAATTATATTTTGCGCTATTAAATAACAGGATATAGCATCAGTGAAACTGAATCTGACACAGTTTCACTACAGTCCTTTTCAATAGGGATGATATTACTTTCAAGGGACTTTCAGCAATCTACTAAATTAAGGGATAAAGACTACCAGCTTTACTGTGAGTTGCTCAAACTTGTGCCACAGAATCTGCAACTTAGAGTATTTATGTAGCTAAAAAAGGCTGACTTTGTCAATCAGCTGCTTAGCTGAGATACTCCTTTAGCATATCTGTTCCAGCAAATTGGGAATATTAAATTGTATATTTTTGCCATCAACAGAAACAGCTCTATGAAAGATTTTACCCATGCCCCTTTTTTTTTTTGGCATCAGGAAGTACCCTTTTGTCTCCACTGAATTGTGTTGTGGCATATCTTGTTTGCTTTCTAAATCCACATAAAGCCCATAATTTTAAATCCATTTTAATCTTAAAGATCAGCACTCTGCTGTCTTAAAAAATAAAACAAAACTAACATATGGGTAAGATCTTGGTCCAGAATTGTTAAGTGGACTTGGGCACGTCCTGTCCCAGCTTGTGCTAATGGCCTTAGCTTTGTGTGCCCTTAAGAGATATGTTTGACAGTCACAGCCCACGTTTTGTTCAAGTCAATTTTCTGGTTTGATTGGTGTTGTTTTTTTTTTTTTTAATTGTTGTTTGTTTGTTTGGTTTTTTGTTGGTTTGGTTTTTTGTTGTGTTTTTGTTTTGCTTTTGTTTTTGTTTTAAATCTAATCATTATCTGACTGCCTTTTACTTTTCTTCAGTCATGAAAGCAAAAGCTTTCAGGGCTTTATGACATTTAGTGCTACCATTTAGAACTACCTGCCAGTCGCCATGGATTTATAGGTCTGCCACCTGATTTAGAGCTCTGCCACCTTTCCTCCCTCAAAACTCTGCTGGATCTCAGTGCCATATTTTCCACCCTCTGCAGATTTCTTCCTAGAGTGGATAACTTTAGTTGTCTCAGCATGTCAGCAGGCTAGTCAAGATTCTGGACTATTGAAAGACTGGGAATGGTGTTTCTGTTCACACTTCCAGCCACAACCCAGTCAACTGTAGGAAACCAGGATATGATCACAAAGGCACACAGCTTAGACAGGTTGCATATTTCCTTACAGTTTCACTTTCCTCCGGTTAAAAGATATTGCACACATACATTTCAAATGTATGTGTAGCACATTAATCAAATCTTTGTCATAAAAAATTGTAGTAAACTTATTCTAAGTAAACAGTGTCTGAGGTGCTTGATGGGTTTGTTAAAGAAGTTTTAGTTACTGTGGGAAATGAGCTGATACCCCAAGAGTTTTTTGGTTTGTTGTGGATTTTTTTTACTGTTGGATCACAGAATCAGAGAATCACAGAATTGTCAGGGTTGGAAGGGACCTCTGAAGATCATTATCTAGATATTCAATTGTATCAGAGCTCCCAGATACCCCATTCTTCCCATCAAATACCATTCTTGCCTTTTGCTTGTTACCCAGCAATATTCTTCCTGGACTTTACACATCCCAGAGTGAGCTGTGCCTGCTGCCCTGGCTTGTAGCATCCTCTTCTCATACAGCTCTCTCTGGTGCCACTCAAAGATCACATCCCAGAACTACACCACTCCAGCTGATGATGCTCTGGCTAAATTGTATGGCCTATATGAGTGAGTACTTTCATACAAGCACTGTGCCATGTGTTGCTGGTGTAATCACTGGCAAAACAGAGCTGTGCCTATGTTAGGACTTGTTTACCAGCAAAGATAATTTGCATTTTAGTGGCACCATTTCCTAGTATATTTTTCTGTATATTGGCAAAATTAGGCTTTTATATCAGTACAATAAGCACCCTTACATTAGCATAACAAACAGAACTAGTCAAAGTGTGGTTTCTGCAGCTATAGCTAATCTTGTAGGTGCAATGGTACTGGCCAGAGTGCCGGGGCAGAGCGCAGACTTTGCTGTATTTGCAGAGGATGCATTACAGGATGTAACAGCAAAACCTGCTCAGACTAGAGTAGTTGATGTTTGTGCCCAGTTGATCCTACTATTGGTAAAGCTGGAAACAAAATTAGGAGTTCTGTCTTGGCATGCTATACCTAGTGTTATATACTAAATGTGGGGCTTGTATGGGTACATCATCAATCACTAATTATGTCTGATGAGCGTGTTTTGTATATTTTAATGATACACCAGTAGAATTTAAAAAAGGTGCCTAAACTGCCTAATTTCTGTTTCTTGTCTATTAAAAACACCATGTTTATTAGTTTCGGTTTCTGTCATTCTTGGATAAATTAGATTTTTAAAGAAATCATAAAAACAATAAGGGATGCATTAGAAAATAATGCTATTTATAATACTACTTTTAAAGCTTCTTTTCCTGAATTACACAAATGGTGCAAGACCCAAAGCAATTGTTAAAGGTCTTTTAAGGAAGACTAACATCTAAATAATTGAGTCAACAAATTTATTTTTAAACACTGTGAACATTTTAGGAGATACAGAGAGGAGAGAAAGGGAGTATTTAGGAATTTTAAAGGACCTCAGTGTTCTGAGAAAGAGATATTTTTCTTTAGTTTGAGTTCTATTTTTAATGCCTTAACTGGTATTTTAATCTTCCTAAGGTAAAGGCTACTCATTTGCTGAATTTACTCCATGTTGCTGGGTTTTTGTTTCAGTCATTATTCCATAACTTGTCTTAATCCAAGAAGCTTTATGAGATTTAGCTGATACACAGGACAGGACATTAACTTCTGTACTTTCGCCTTTGCGTAGTTTCATGCAGTATTTCATCACTTTGTTAGAGTACAGGGAATTAGAGCAATAGGCAACTCTCTGAATTAAAATCTGAAGCTACACTGAGAGTGTAGCTTGATCTGTAACGTGACTCTGGGAATTAATGGTGGGTATGGGAAACACTCCTAATAAGAGAAACACTCCAGACCTCTTGACACTAAGCCCATGTTGCCCATGGGCTCTAAGCACACCAGCTGGATTTGCAACCTCTTCCCCTACACCTAGAGGTTTACTGTCAGTACTCAAGGCCAGCTCAGACACGGTGCTGCTCTGTAACCTTGGATCAAGGTACTGTGAAAACAGCCAAGTTGCAAGACAGAGCTATGAGAAGCGTTGCCTGGGTCCTCTGCTGTGTTCAAGCTCAGACCTTTGCCTGTGGCTCTTGCCTGAGAAATGCTGTGGCTATGCTTGGTCCTTGCCTGAGCTCCTATCCTGCAGTAGTGCCCAGTCTTGCACCCTGATGGTGCTGACCTTGCCTTGCTGACAGAGCTCCCTACCTGCAGCTTGGACCTGCCCGGTCCCCAGACTCACCTGGCAGTCATTGGACTGTTAGCTACCTCTGGCTGCCATCCCTGGGCCTCTCCAGGCTCCTGGCAGGATGTCTCCTGCTTGGTGTGGCCACTGGCCCTGCTGCCTTGCTGATACTTGTGGCTCCTGGCTCACCTGCCCTCCAGGGCAGCCCAGCCCTTGCTGCTCCCTGACATGACTTGCTCAAGCAGAAGCTCTTCATTAAACAGATTTCTTCCTCAAGGATGACCTCAATTGAGGAGCTCTGCCTGTCCTGCAAAAGCTCCAGCAAGCTGCCCTGAGAGACAGGAGCCTGAGCTTTTCATAATGCTCAAGTTGGACTGGGAATCTTGTTGATTTACTTGAGGGGAAATTTAGCCAGCAGCATTGGACAATTTAATTTCTCATTTGTAAATCATAATGTTGGAGAGAAATTATAAAATGTAAGCAAGATTTATTTTGGTTTTAAGTGCCATTTTGATTTCCCAGGAAGCACTGCTCCTCAGACCCCAAATTTTCCTGGAACAAATAAAAAAATTGGAAAATCTAAATACAATCATATGTTTTTGTTTAATGGTTATGTTTCATATACAGGCATACTTATGGCACTTAGATTACAAAATTATTTCCACTTACATCCCCAAAACTAAAAGTAAAACATTTAGAAGTGTTTAAATCCCAAGAGCTCAAGCACTTTATAAACATTGCTGAATTGAAGCTTGTAGCTTTCCAGTAAAGTATGAATTGTTTCTTCCTTGATCCTATAGAAAAGAAAATGAACAAAGACTAGGGTCATTTACTCAAACGATTAATAGCCTTTTATAACTAAGGCATTGTTTTGGTCATTCCGTAACCATCTAACAAAGCTAAAACCATGCTCCTGCTTAAATGGTGGCATATCCTATTCCCCACTATTGGCTGCATTTTTCTGCTGTCTCCCTTGTTTATCCTGTCTATCACTCGTTTGGCTGCCCAGTGACTAGCCAGTGCTTTCAGGTGAACCAAACCAGGAACTAGCTGTCAACCAGGTTAGATCTCTGTCATGAGGCTATTTGAAATCTCATCCTTAGAAAATTCGTATTACACTCCCAGTTTTGCTACAGAGTTCTTTTATAACCTCTAGCAAATCCCTTAAGCTTTTTCTGTTTCCACTTGTGAAATTGAGGTAATTGTATTCCCCAGTCTTTTTGTATGTGAAGATTAATTTATTAATATGCATGAGATGCTCATATCCTACAGTGATGAAAGCTATAGAAGTTCCTAGATCGACTCTTTTATATATTGAGTCTTATTCATTCACAGCTGGAGTGTTTATTCCTGATAAAAGCTTCAGTAAGCCAGACACCTCCACATCATCTTAATTATACCAATTTAAAATCTAACTAAATAATCTTTAGTTCATTGCCATTTTCAGGGTGACTGTATCCTAAATTCATTCAAATAATCATAGTGGAAACTGTGATTCCTGTAGGCTCCAAAAGGCATTTTTTTGGCAAAGAGTCTATTGTTGCCAATACCTGAAGGGCTAGCATGTAAATATTCTAAATGTATGCAAAATTCTGAATTTTGAATGTTTGAAATGTATAAGGATTGGTGTGGCATCATGATTTAGGTAATTAGCCACTCAGGCTCATGGTGCTGGAACGAGCTAATAATATTTAGCTGGCAATTTTAAAATTCTAGCTGGTTTGGCAGCAACAACAAGTTAACTGCACAATGTGTTCCCATGGCCTTGTTTGAAAAGCTGGATGGGCAGATGTGAAGACTTAACTGCCGTAACAGGGCTTCCTACCATGCAAAGCCAGCCGTGACACTGAGGAACAAGCTCCGTTGACACTGAGGCTGCATCTGCTCTGCAGCTCTGCTGAGAAGCTCACCCAGGCTCCATTATTCTTTTTAACTTATGTCTTTAATATGCCTTTCAAGGCTCCTCACTTTCAAAAGAGCTGAGACAAAGATAGCGTTTCCTGTATCTGTGGCCTGAAAAGCAGATTAATAAAAAATACCTTAAAAAAGCTCCTTGCCTTTTTTAAGCACCACTAACAGCTTGGGGTGTGACACATAAGTAAATAATTAAAAGGCCCATTTGGCTACATAGCAACAAAGTTTAGCTTAACGGTTCTTGTCTCAATAATTATTAATATCCAGAACACAGTTTTTTTCCTAGGATCTTAAAAGGATTAATTTGCTGAGTGGTACAGCTTGCGAAGGTTTTCAAGGAGGAGGGGATAAGAAAAGAGATGAAGGCATCAAGGCCTTCAACCCAGGAAAAAAAAAGAAATGGCTTATTTTGTAAGGTCACTATGCTTTGATAGACATTAACTTCAGTGAAACTTAGTAAGGACAGCTGACAGTGCCTTTGGGATCAAAGGTTTTCCAGTGTAAATGTTCCAGTGTTTCCATCTCAACATGAGGAAGAACATCTTTACATTAAGGGTTGCAGAGCACTGGAACAGGCTGCCCAGGGAGGTTGTGGAGTCTCCTTTTCTGAAGACATTTGAAAACCATATAGACACATTCCTGTGTAACTTGCTCTAGGTCACTCTGCCTTGGTGGGGGCAGGGTTGAGAGGGATGATCTCCAGAGGTCTCTTCTAACCCTAATGATTCTGTATTAAGTACAATGTTTTTTGTAATGTGAATTGCCAAAAAGATACTCATGTATTCTTTGTGAGCAGAAACTAACCTAAGCTGTAAGATTTGATGAAAGCAAGCACCCCCATGACAATAATGGTCATGTTTTACTGTGCATTCACTAGAAGAAAAAGGGAGGGGGAAATCATTTAGTCTGCTCCCATCAGCACCAGCTGCTGTTGTGTCAGCCTTCATATCTCATGACATTGTTTAAAGCACACCCATCCCTGACTGCCACCAAATTAGAGGCATCCAAACCTTACCTACATAATTGCAGAGAACTGTGCTGCTGTATGTGATAGTCAAAACTGCATTTTTAGGCCAGTTTTGTAAGAGAGGGTGGTTTTACTTTACTCATTTCCCTGAGGTAGAAGTGATAGTAGAGAGGAGAGTTCCTTCTCATGCTGGGTTAGTCTGTGGTAGGTTATATTGCTGTTTTGGTTGCATCTGCTGCCTTTCTATTAAAAAAAAAGTAATTTGGGTGGATGCTGTCCCCTGTCTAAGCTACTAGTGTACATACCACTGCTTATAAACCCCAGTCCTCATGCTTGTCTTTGAGTTTATATAGGTATGCCTACATTTAAAGTTAATTAGTTGGTCTGCAATGTTGTTGTAAGCACCGATGTTATCTTGCCTAAATTCTGCAAACCTAGAAAAGGTTCTTTTGTTGTGTTATTTTGCGTTATTTTGTTCTAAACAGTTTTTGTTCCATTTGCAGAGGGTACTGTGGGAAACTTTCAAAAGGTCTGAGCATGGCTTAACTCTTCTGCCATGGTGGCCTATGCGGTTTTAAATATTGCCAGTTTTGATTGTAATCTGACTGTGTAAAGCCTTTATTCACTTGGGAATCAATCATTTGGTGACTGGACTCAGTGACCCAGACAATCTCATGGAATCCTATGTTTTCAAGCACTCGGAAAAACCAAACCATATTCAGACGGGACCATTCTGAACTGTCGTCAATTCGGAGAGCGGTGATTTTTACGTGAGTCCTATCTCTTTCTCTGGAGCCTCCAAGCCGGCAGGCTGCTGTTCCTGCCGGTGTCGGGAAGCCTTGCGGGAGCAGGGCGCTGGCCCTTCCCTGCCGCCTGCAGCAGGGGGCGAGCGGCCCGCGGCTCCCGGCCAGCCCTGGCCCCGCACTGCCCGCGCTGCCGGCCCGGGGCGCGACTTCTACCCGAGCTGCGCTGTGAGCGCACGGAACTTCCCGTGAGCCCGGCTGCTTATAATAGTGCTAGCCGGGAAGGTTCCTCCTCTAAAAGCTGCTCATTTCAACCAAGTGCAGAGTGCGGGTGCGTTCTAGAAATTGCCAAAATTATAGGGATTAGTTGGGCAAATTGGGACAATAATCACGACAAAATAACTATAATGGTATCAGATGTTAACCAGTGGTTTAGATAGTGATATGGCAGTAGCATCACAGAAATTCATGGCTCAGAAACGAACCACCTCCAACCTCCTCCCCCCCAACAACAACCGAGTACAGATGGAGAAGCTGGCTGTTTTCCATCAATAGTGAGTAACCCATTTTCTCTGCTGATTGATTTGGCCTGTGCTGTTGCCCTTTTACTATTTTTTTTATGCTATTCTTGGCAGAAAGGTCTTGGCATTAAACTTAATGCTGAATGACAATTTAATACTTCCTCTTCCAAGTCTTACTGACCTTTAATTTTATGGCAAATAATTTCTAATTTGTATACAGGAAAATATTTCAATGACCTAGCTTTTAGAAATGAGATTGAGAGGAGTCATTAGTTTAGCACAAAAGTGTGCAATATTTTTATTCTACTCCTAGAAGTCTCCATACTAAGCTGTTGCTTGTGAGAAAATGGAAGTGCAGTGCACAAATTATTCCATATTTGTAAGTTGTTGATATATCTTCTGATGAAACATTAAGAAGTGGTTAGGACTTCCTCCAGCTTTCTCAGCAACACAACAAGATAGAAGTAACTTGCTTTCCTTTTTGGAATAACCTTCTATTAACTGAGTTTTCACTGAATAAACCACACAAGAAACTTTAGTTAGTAAAATGGGATTATCCCCAATTGAACTAGAACTGAATAAAGCAGCTAACAGGTGTTAGTTGTTACATGTATCCTTACTTGATTTTAAATCACACTTCGTCGTACTTCCTAACAATTTGTGAGGTTGAGTTCTTTTAGACAGGCAGCTTTGCTGCTTGCATACTGTAATTACCTTAAATTACCTTAAATTCATTTTGTAGCAGGAAATAAGATTTGGAACTATATAGCAATCTTATGTTACCACTCTTCTTTCCAGAGCTCCAAAAATCTTAAAATGCAAAGCATTCAAAGTAGAAGTGAGACTGTAGACTACACAAATAGCTATTTTCTAAATTACTTCATAGTAAGTAAAATCCCGATGATATCACTGCACACATGAGGCTACTAAGAGGGGAGAAGAAAAAAAAATCCATACTATTACTAACGAGAAAGTTTCATTTAACCCGTTTGTCGTTGTTTTTTTTTTAACCTCGTACTGTATAATGGGAAACACTAGAGAAGTTAATTATGATTCTTATTTGTTTAAATCACTTGGTTCTGGTTAGCCAAGGGGAGCATTTTCAACTGTCCTCAGTCCTCGGTGGCATGAGCTGAGGCAGTGTCTGGGCTGAGGTGACATGGTGCAGCTGTGCTGCTCGTCCTGGAGAGGGCCACTCATGTCATATGGTGATTTAACCACTTTGCAGGACTGCAGCATGATCGCCGATGAGAGTAAATGCTTTCTTCACGTCCTCAAACTCGAGTACAAGTCATGTTGCAGCAGCAGCGCTCTCAGCAGTGACACTCGTATGTGAGCTGTGCTCCGCAGCAGCCCGTGTGCTCATGCTATCGGCCTAACAGGTGCTTTCCAGCATCCCGCCAAGGGACGCGGCTTCCCACCAGCGCTCCCCGGCCGCCGCTCGGCCCTGGCGGGGTGCGGCAGTCCGCCGGCAGGGCCGTGGCCTGCACACAAAGCCTGCAGCCCTGTGCGGGACCCCATAGCGCTTCCAGCCGCGGAGAGCATCCCAGCTAGCCGCGGCATGAGCGGGGAAGGACGATGGCCAGAGCCGCCGCCAGCAGGCAGGTAGGTAGGTAGGTTACGGGGCGCAGGGGAAGGCGGCGAGCACCGGGGTGCGCGGGGCCGCTCCCGCGGAGCGCCTCCGCCAGAGCGCCCGCGCTTCTCCCTCGGGCGGGGGCAAGTCCGGGGGCACCGCCTCGCTCCGCCGGCGCCGCGCCGACACCGCCCGAGGCCACCGAGCCCAAGCACCGCGCTCGGGCTCCGTCTCTCCGCAGCGGCGCGGGGCGAGCGGCCGGGGCCGGCGGCGACGCCCGCCTCTGCCTCCTCCCCCTCGGTGCTCTGCCTCCTCCCTCCGCCGGGCGGGCGGCCGGCTGCGCGGGCAGGGCGGGCGGGAGGCAGAGCGCGGCTGAAAGGTGTTGCTGGAGGGGAAGTTTGGAGAAGGTCGTCGGGTGCCTGGGCGCTCCGGCAGCATCATGGCGGAGCAGGGCGAGTCGCCGGTCCACGTCCAACAGCCCCAGCCGGCGCCGGCACCCGCCGCCCCGGCTGCCGGCTGGCCCATCTGCAGGGACGCCTACGAGCTGCAGGAGGTGATCGGTCAGTGGAGCTGGGGCGCGGCGGGGCGGAGGCGGGGAAGGAAGGCAGGGATGCCGCGGCCGGCCCCGGGCCTACCGCCGCTCGCTCTCCCGCAGGCTGGGCTCGCTCACTGCGGCGGACGCGCCCGGCACTGCAGCGGCGGCTGCTGCAAACTTTATCCGCCCGGCGGCGGGCGGCCCCGGGGGGCGGCGGCTCCTTCTAGAACCCGCCGCGCCCCGCCCGGTGCGGTTCGGTGAGGTGCCGCTGCCCTGCGGTGCATCGTCACCCGAGCCTTGACCTGCTGCTTGTCACTGGGACCCCGGCAACTCCGCAGATGCGCTCCGTGTGCTTTGTATGTCTACGCTGTGTGTGTCCGTGGATGCGCACATGTGCGTGCATCCGCTTAGATTACTCTGCATTTTTCCGGTGCTTTCATAGGGGAGGTAAATCTCGCCCGTAGATTTGCTGCTCACTTGACGACTCTCTCTTAATAAGTGTATATACATGTATACGTGTACGTATAGATTTAAACGATTTCCTCTTCTCCCTCACTGTTTGATCTTGCTCCCATCCCCTCGTGCCCCTCGGCCCCATGCCCGTCGGTGGCACTTAAGGCCAGCGGGGGATTACAGCTTCGTTTTCACCCCAGCCAACCTGCTTTTGACCCGGTTTGCCATGAGAAGTTTAACCCGTCTGCTGGTTCCCCGCCCTTGTCCCTGTTGGAAGGGGACTTTCTTGGTTAGTGCTTCAGCACTTTATTCACGTGTTCAACTAGTGTACCTCAGATGTGTTCAATCTCCATTCCCTTTATTTGGATTAGGTTATTTTGAATTTTACTTTGAGAAACATTAACTTGTTAGCAATATGTGCGATTGAAAGTTTTTCATCTCTTGGCCTAGATGCTGCTTGTTGCTAATGATCTACTTAGGGAAAACTTGGTTTTATTTGTATGTAACATTTTAAACTTCTAGCAAATACTGCAGATGGCAAAGACCAGCTCTAAGACTGATTGCTGTTTCTTACAAATGAGGCCACTTAAGTGAGAGAAGTCCAGGAGACTTGCCTGCTGGTGCTGTTGATTATCTTCAGTATTATATAACAAATGCTAATTGTTGTCAGGCTGATGACAACCAGAACTACATGTTATTGATCTGGGTTGGAAATTGTGTGTGCTCAACTTTGTCATTAAGCTTTTTATTTTCCATGGGCAGAAACAGTTGAGAAAAGTACTTCTTCCTTAAAATGGTATGGCTTTTTGTTGACCCAGGTGGTGCCTTTGTGTTCCTGTTTGTACTTCCTAGGCTGTGAATAGAGACTATGGAGGGATGAGGGTTCAGGTGGTCAGGTCCCTGGAGGTGGCTGACTTGGATCGGTATTGAGCAGGTGTTGCCTGTGGAGGCGCCGCAAAGGTATGGGTTTACTGGACAGAGGACTTTGTCTTCCTCAGTCTGGGGCATGGATCAAAGTTTGCCAAGTGGAAGTGATTCTACTAGCATAAAGACATCTTTGCTGAGGAGTAGACCCCTCTTCTAAGGTAAAAAAGGCCTCAAAGATGTTGGATTAATCCTTATCTAGGGTGTAATATGACTCATGTGAGTTCCTTAAATAATAGTTGTTTTCTGTTACAATACCTGTAGAATGCCTGGGTGAGAGTTTCCTTTAGAAACTCCTTTCCACTTAAAGCTTTCATCTTTTGGTATGTAAACTGTATTTCTAAATGTTAATATATATTTATATCCTGTTGATCAGGTGGATGTTAAATCAGACTAGCAGATCTGTAGTAAAACTTTATTTTTATAGTTACTTATGGGTGCTCTTAAATGTTGATATTACTTAACTGAATGCCTAGAGAGGAAATTGAGGTCAGGGTATATTGAATCAGATTCTTGGACGCACTGAACTTGCCTGCCATAATTTTACTAAGATAAAGTTGCTTCCATGACTTTCTTTCGAAGTTGCTGAGATTGATTTTGTACCACTTGACTTAAAAATCTTGTGCTTAGTCAAAGATACGATTTTTATTAACGCCTTGTATTTGTTCTCTTAATTTACTGGAACTCGCTATGAGATTAAATTTAGTCTGGATACTATTAAAAATAGAAAAAAAACCCAACCAAATGCACCCCACCCCACTTTCTAAAACAAACAAACAAACAAACAAACAAAAAAAACCCCCAAACCAAGGCTCCTGTAAATTCCATGTATTTGACCACATGCTAACATAATTTTGGAGCTGTAGGATGAATGTTGGTTTTAATGAACATGGTAAGGGACTCTTAAAGAATATTTTTTTATATCTGAGGGAGGAGAGAATGGCATAGTCTGAACTTGGTTCAGCAGCACCCTTTGCTTGGGCTATGCCGGGGTTAATGCATTGTGAACAGTAGTTACCACTTGCTGAAACAGAGCTGATCACCTCTGGAAAGCACTACATACTTTTCCCTGAGGAGCTGGCTAGTGTCAGTTCAGTTCAGTTCCAACAGCTGTTTCCCAGTTAAATGAGGAAAATAACAATACAGTGAAGCACCTTAGTGGGCTTTGCAGGAGGAAAGATGTGCAGGGTGAGATACACCATAATAATTTATCACAATGCTTCCCAACAGAATAGACTTTAGATACTACGGTAACTAAAGCACAAATGGAGAATGGCTGTTTTAGGGATGTTTTAAAGTTTTGGTGGGGATTATGAAATGAAGGTAATTGTTAGTCATGGGGTCTGTCTCCATCCCTTGGATTTAGCAGTTGGAGAAGTTGTTCTTCTCTGTGAGAACTTTTCTTATTGCTCGTCTGTGTCTAGCCACATGCTGTTTTGAAAGCCAAGGCCAAATGATATGGATTTCCAACGAAAAAGCTTTTTTTCATTTTCAGTCTGTTGTGTCCTTCATGATGTCTGTGAGATTCAAGTGCCTGCTAAGGAGAAAATACTAGCTTTAAGGAGTGCTTCGTATGAGATGTTATTCCAAGTCTGCTTTATTTGTTAGGTGGCTGGCCAGTTCTCTGTAAACTCTTTGTGTGCAGTTTCATGATACATTTAATCTGCTCTAACAGGCAGCTGCTGAAAGGATCGCATTGATCTGACAGCGAACTAGTTCTTCTGCCGGGTCAGTTTTCTGCTGGATCAGGTTCCCTGCTTGACTTGCGGCATGGCTTTGTGATTGATAGGGCTGATGCAAGGAAGAGGCTCTTCCCATTAATGCTTGTATACTTATATTTTCTGGAGTGGGGAAAACTTTCTGATTGCTCTCTGTAAACATATAGAGTAGGAAGTTAAGAGGAAATTTTTTACCTTAATTCAGATTAATACAGGCTGTCCATTAACAAAAGCACTTAGAGTGGGATTCCTAACTGTTAGGACAGGAGGATTCAACCAACCTTCTGGCAGTAGTTACAGAGATAAGAATTGTAATTGCTATTAAGGTAGAGCCAGATTTAATTTAGTGAAGACCTGGGAGATCTCTTTCTAAAATTTTAATTCATTAAAATGCTCAGTGGACTTTAATTGTGTGGAGGGGGTTTTGTTGGTGTTTTGGTGTTTTTTTGTAAGATGGATATGACTTAGATTAAAAAAGAAGCAGCTAATAAAAGCAATACTGTGAGAGGTGTTCTTATGCAGTTTGGGTTTATAACCAAGTATTCAGAATGAAATAACAGAAATAGATTTCTCCAACTTTGTCATGTACGTATGTGAGTTTTTTTTCCTCAGAAGCAATATAAATCTTCTCAGAATAAACATTTAAATGGTAATCAACATTAACAGTATTCAATTTTCAGGTTTTTTGAATTGTGTTTCTGCCTTTCAAATTGTAATGAGACAAAGCGGCATTAAATCTTGCTTGGTTGTTTTGTTTTATTTTGGGTGGTGTTTTTTGTAATTTTTTTTTCTTTTGGTTTTAATGTGGTCAAGTGGCTTTGACTTGTTTGGAAAACTACTTTGGAGCTGATGCTCATCTGCCAATGTAACTTATTGTTTGTCATCCTGCATTGATGGGAAGTGGAGTTTGTTGTGGAGAAACAGTGGATCATCTTGTGATTAGGTTGGGTGCTAGTTTTCATTATAAAATTATAGTTTTCTCTCCTGCTGTAACTGACTTGGAAAATTAATTTGGCTAGGAAACAGCCAGAATTAGATTGAAATTAAGGGTTACTTTTATGAGACAGATTATCTATATTGGCTGAAAATCAATAAAAATTTACCTTAGTTGAACTTGTGCATTTGTCTAGTTTTTTTCTAACTTTGAGCTCAAAAATATCTTGTGGTTTGTTGCCTCATAAGGCACAGTGTTGCTAAGTCAAAGGTGTTGGGATTTTAAGTAGAACAAGTTACCATGTGAGCCTGTTCTGCTGGTTTTATGGTTCTTACTGTAATCAGCCTGTGAACCACTCTTGGTTAATGGCTCTGGGGTCTTTGTTGGTGTTTCCATGGTATGTTATTTACTTTTTTTTTCTCCCCTGCTGCATGTACTGCTAATGGCTCTTTGACAGAGAATAGACTCTCCTATATTTGTTGTTATCTGAGCTCTTTGACTCTGTAGAGAGGTCTCTGATTATGATCCTCAGGAACCTGTGTTCACATTGGTAATGCTCTACGCTGTTTTGAAAAGCCTCTCTATAGTTAGAGGTAAAATTAAAGTTCTGTGTTGTTATTCTGTTAATCAGATGCTCGCGTCTCATTCCTACTTTCCAAAATTTCTTATCCCTATGTTTAATCAGGATTTTTTTTTTAATGTTTGAAGGGTTTTCTTTTGCAGTAGTTTTTATGTATATGCTGTAAATTAAATCAGTGCTCAATGAGATACCACACTAGCAACTAAATCTGTGGTAAAATTTCATATTTGCTCTTGCAAAACCTCCATAATTCTTGCATGAGCAGCTGCATAAATTGATAAGTAATACTTCATGCTGCCTAAGGTTTTTGTACCAAAACTTTCTGTAAAAATAAAGGCGTGCCTGCCTTAATTCTGCTTCCAAGTAAATTCTGTTCCTTACCAATAAATCTTAAAATCTACTACAGCGGCCTAAGCATATTATACATGTACATAATAAATACAGCCTTTGTAACATTAATTATAACTTAATACAACTGTAGCTTGAAAGGAAGAGTTTGATTTTGTACATTAAACTTTATGTTTAGGGAAATAAGTGGTCGAGATTTTCTGTCTGTCAATAACCATCTGTAGAAACTGTGGAAATTTTAAAACTCCATTTAGTGTTTTAATAAGGAGTGGCTTTTAATTCAGTTGCCAGGGTAAAGGTGGTCATGGTGCAATTTAAAAACACCTTGTAGAACACTCACAGTGCTGTGCTGCTAATGAGGCTGTGCAGAGCTTGAAGTTGTTAATTATTTGCTTTGTCTCCACATAGTAGTAATAGTGTTGGGGAAAGGACCTCTGTCTTGGTTTTTTGTTTTTTTTTTCCTAATGAAAATGAAATTTTCATTAGAAATACCCAGATTGGAGACATGACTGTAGATGACTCCATTTCATTGCTCCAAAGAGGTTAGACTTCAAGTGACTCTATGATCAACCTTTGTTATATAATCTAGTGAATTAAAAAAAAAATTAACTCATGCAATTGGAATTCAGACTCATCAGGAAAAAGATTAAAAGATGAATTTCAAATTGTAAAAAAAAACCAAAAACAAACAACCAAACCAAAAAGAGCTTCCTTTGGTTTTCTCCTGATTGCAAGTAACCAGCATATAAACCTTGTTTTCAAGTTACCTTGTTAACTGGAAGGGTAAAGGAACATGTGTTAACACATTAGCCAGTGTCTGGTGCTATGTAATGTACAGAAAATATGCTTTTCTGCTGCTCAAATCTGCCTACTTCCCTTTTGGTTGGCTTTTCTCTCTGTATGTGTTCTCTTTGCCTTCCATCCAAGTTCTTCCGACAGAGAAGCCCCAGAACCTCTGGTACCTGGAAAGTCCTGGCTCTGCAGGAGCTGCTTGGCTGTTAGAATAGGAGTCACTTCTACTGTGAGCGTGTGGAAATTTGCAGGGATTGCATGATTTTGTGCCTTGCAAAGTGTTATAGCAGCAAGGCTTTGCAACTTCAGAATGGAACCAGCTTAGCACTTTGATGGCAGGGGCCAAGTTCACACCTGGGAGAGCTGTTTGAGATTGGGTCAGATATTGTTCTGAAACAACTTCAGAACGGTTTTACTTTTTGTCTTTCAGTGAAGAATCACTTTCCTTAGGTCCAAGACCAGTTGTTTTTTTTTCCAGAATCTGTTTGTCAAATGGAGGTTCTGTTCATTAAGTGGAAACAGAACCACATCTGTTTTGATTGGCTTGAGGGGAAAAAACGGTGAGCTCTCCATGCAGAGGAGGTGTGGGTGGCTCATATAGTGGCTACTTGTCCAGGTCATATTTAATTTTTGTTTGCCTCCCTTGGTTCTCTCTTTCTCGTCCCCCATTTCACCTTCCAAAATAATTTGGAACTGTAAGGCAGCAGTTGATAGAAGCTGGTTTTTTTTTTCCAGTAATACTAGTAATTCTTGATGCTTAAAGAATGGGCCCTAAAAATCAAATTAAGTTAGCTACTCTTGTTAACTTCTTGGGTTTGCTGAAGTTAGTGGGATATTGCTGAGCAGAGGTTGCAGAGGAGCACTATGCTTTCCGAACTTGGAAAGCAAATATGTCTCTAGGCCATTTTCTGGTGCCCAAAATTAAAAGTGACTTCCCCCTCTCCCCGCCAAATCATACTTAATATATATTGATAATTCTTACCCTATATAAATAAAGAATGAGTGGTACTGAATGAGTGGATTTTTCCATATTTCTGCCATTTACAGCACAACCCTTCCAGTAGGATGAAAACCTGACACCTCTACTAGATTTCACTGTTTCTGGCTGAGTTTGAAGGTCTTCAGATATGCACACAGGTTGCATGGTTGAAGCTTGTGGGTTTAAGAACATTGTCATCCAGCAGTGGCAGAATGAGGCAACGCTGGTATGGTATAAAATTATTGAGAAAAGAATTTTCTCTAAAATTTTACTTCTTCTAAGAAGGAAGAGGTCTCACTCTATATATACACATATATATGTAGCTATTAGTCTTTGTATGGACTGTTCTAGGTTCTGTGTAGCTGTGGGATCAACTCTGTAAATGAAACAAGCAGTATTGTAAGCTTGTCTCTTGCCTTATTTGATGGGGTTTGACTGATGTCCTCCCTTGCCAACCCTAGGGCTGTGTGGTGGTGATGCAGCTTCTTCCTGCCTGGTGCTTCTGGCTGGAGACCATGCTTTGGTATTTAAGGGGTGACTGGGAAACCAGGAGTGCTAGACTGAAAAGATGGGGGAAAAAACCCCAATCCTGCCCTGAGGCAGATGATGTATTAATGAGAAAAAACAAGGGGAATTTACAGGGACAAACAAGCTATCGGTCATGTACCTAACAATCTGGAGGAATCTAATTTTTCCTGAAACTGCTGTCAAGTCAGAGTTGCTGTGACAGTTGGTTACCTTTCAGGAGACAGATTTTTGGGGAATGGTAGTGAAGAGGAAGCAGGTCAAACTTCATAGGGAAGTGTGTATGCTTCCTGGCATTTATGCAGGCTTCAGTTGACTAGTGACTGTTCTGTAGAAAATTTATATGGCAGTGGTGAGATGCTGAGAATTCTGATGAAGACTGGGTTTTAAAGAGTTCCTCTGAACAACTCCCAGGTACATTTTTCCAGGGTTGTTGTTTGTGACAATCATGAGGCTTGCTTGCAAGAGAAGCTCACTGAAAAGTTTGTAGAGTATTCTCCGTTTGTTAGCTGAAGTAATAAGTTTGTGGCATTAGTGTAGTTAATATTTTCAGTCCTTTGCCCCATGGTATTTGACTAGGTATGTTGCTTTACTCAGTAGTTCAGGGAAACTTCAGTATAGTAAATTAGGTGTCTCCATTAATCCTTTGTCTTTACAAATAGCAATTTCTGAATAATTTTATTAGCCTAATTATTTCTGTGGATGTCTAAATGCCTCTGAGATATTTTGATTTTAAGTTAAATATAGATGAAACTTGAGAATGTCCTATAAGGCTGATGTAATGATTATGTTACATAGCTCTTAGCTGAGCTGTGCTTATGCACTTAGAGAAATTAGAATCAGACTGAAAATTTGAAGCTTTTCTGTGTTCCTAATCATGCTTTCAGAAGAGTTGAGTACTTAATGGTCTTGAAGGTCAAGATCCATGTTGCATATCTGTTTGCCAAGTATGCCTGCATGTGGGTAGTGGTACAAAAATTGTTAATTTAACAGACCAGAAAAATAATGTGTATTTGTTGATCGTGGTTTCTGCCTTGTAGGAGTAATATGAACAAGACCATAAGCTTGAGCTATTGCTTTAGAGTTCTGAGGAGCAACATACTTGGATTCAAAAGCATAGGCATTCAATTATAAAGTTGCATTTTCCTTCTCACTTCTTTGCTTTGAAGACATTTTATTACAGGGACTGAATTTAAGCTTATAATTTATTCCTGTTAGTGTCTTGTCCTTCCAGACTCTGAGCCACTTCAGACTAATAATAGGAACTTCATTAGAATTAGATTAGAATCACCTAATGAAAATTTAATGATATAATAGTATTTATATTACTCCAACTCTTCCACTGTTTCATTTGAAGCAATATATGAGAAATAGGTACATTTTCTGCTTTAATCTGTGGCCACAGTAGACTGAGCTTCTAGGAGGCACATTTTGTTGGTGTGAACTAGTTGATTTGTAGCTCAACGCTGCTGTATTAATTAGAAATCTTTATGACACTGCAGTAGCAATAATGCCTTTGTTTTGGTAAATTGCTGTTCTTCATTCTCGGAAGAGAATGATGCACTGTGTGGTGACATCCGGAGGACTTGGAAAATACTGTGTTCATGCTATTAGAATTGTTCCAAGTGTTTACTTTCAAACTAAATGAGAAACAATAAAATATGCCAACTAAACCAACACCAGAATTTGTTTATAGTGCTACTTCAGAAACTAATAGTAATTCTTTTTTAATAGTTTTTTTCTAGGCAGGAGATCTGATTCAGCATAGCAAATCCTCAATTTGCCCCATTTTATAGGGGAATTCTGTGAAGTTCTGATGGTACCCTAGTAAGATTACTTTGGTTCGCTTGAATACCAGATACCAAATTGTCATATAGTTAGGCAGAAACACTGTCAGCATGGGTTTTGCCTTCCAGATGTTAAGACTTGTGTGCGTATTGAATAACAGATTCGGTATTGATGATGAAACAACAGGGAGAATGAAATGATCAGAATCCGTGTTTCTTTCCATGTGAGGATGAATGGATAAGAATATGGCAGATAAAATCCATAAATTCCCAAATCAAGTCATATCCTTCACTCTTTTTCATGCTTTTTTTGGGAAAATGCAGAATGAATATTGATTTCCTGGATACAGTCATGTGGAGTACAGTACATGCACATTTGCCCTTAGCACATGGCAGCCCCAACACAGTGTGTACATGAGGAGCTGCCTCCTGCCTGCAGCATGCCACTCGGGCAGGCAGCTGTGCAGCACAGCTGGGCTGCAAGAGCAGTGACAGCATGGCTGAAAGAGCCTGTTGAAAAGTCTTTGGCTGCTACTTTTTGTTTCTTCTTCCGTAACAAATTTGAAGTGTGAGTGAAGTTGGATTCCTTTTCATTTTGAAGGAAGCCAGAGCAGATCTGATCACAAAATAACATTTTTGTAAAAGAAAAAAAGTCTTTCCACAATTCCTCCAGTTTTTGCACAACTGGAGAAGAGTTCGTGTGCCTCAGAGCTTTTCTTCTGCTCCTTCATATTTTGAGCTAGTTTAACAGTTAGTTATTTTTCATTATGCCCAAAGAAAAGTATTCCTTTAAATCTCTTCAAATCGTTAACTGTTTCATGTAATGTTACTCATTCAATGGCACATGTATTTTCTAGTCCATAAGTCTGGTGAATTTGCAAGTTACCTTTCTATGCTGATATGAAAGTGGAGGCATTTTTTGTGTTCATTAGGTGAGTATAGCTAAACAACCTCTTTGCTGTCTGACATGATACATGCTATTTCTTGGTGGCATTGAATTCCCAATTTCTGGTCTCAACTTTTGTAAATTGTAGTAAAGTTAATATTGAAACTGAGTGTAGTTTATTTTGCCCTTACACGTAACACGTTTCACTTTTTTTCTTCTTAATATGGCAGCTCATATGGAAGATAATGGGATTGAGAGGAGAGATCATTCCAGGTATAGAACTTGACTTTTCACTGCTCAGTTCAGCTTCGTACCCTTTAGTTCATTAAGCTCTTAAAATGCTATACTTTTTATTACTTCATAATCAAAACGTTGGGAACATGATAGTGAAGGGAGTGTAAGCAGACTAGGTGTATAAAGTGGTTGTAAGGTACCTCAAGCAGACCTGAAAGCCATGGAATTTGTGAGGAAAGTGTAAGTTCTGCAAACTGGAGCAGAGATAGTTTATTTGCGTTTCACATTTGATGCCCATTAATATATCGTATGTTTTAAGTAGCGTATTTTATGAGAGATTCAATGTTTTTCGAACAGAAAACTAAATGTTTTCAGCTAATGTACTTGTTTGGTTCAGGTCCAGTTGGATTTGTTAAGTTGTCCCTGTGTGTTGGTTGTTCCCCTCATACCCTTTTTTTAGCATATGTAAGCAGAATAATTTTGCGGTGCACGAGAAACAAACTGCACCAGGGAATAAGATATATTTTTTCCCAAGAATCTGATAATCAAGCTTACCACTAAGACAACAGACAGGTTCCTTCAGGGATCCTTGGCATAGTGATGATAGCACTAAAACGTATTTACAGTTTAAGCTTTCTTTTCTTGATAAGATACTATATTTACAAGAACACAGAAATTATGATTAGAATGGCACAAGATTTCTACAAACAGAATCAGTTTAGAGCAATTTATAAGTCATGCAATACAGAATTGATAATATGACAACTTAAGAGTTCTAATTGACTAGATCCTAACTTATGATTTCTTATCAACTAAATAATGCAGAATTTATAATACAACTTAACTTACTATTTCTTATCAGCTGGACCCTCTGCAGATTGGGTCAAAACCCAATACATTGTTTGCTGTATCAATATAACAATCATAATCTAGACTCGAAGATGATGTGAAAGATATGAGTTGATCCTCAGAGGTAGCAGATGATGATGGAAGCATCTCTGGCCACAAGGGTCATGGATCTCACTGTCCACCAGCAGCTCAAGTCCCTACTCAGGACTTGTAAGTGCTTGATGTTATGGCAGTTCTAGTACTTGGTGTGCTGTTCTGCTTCCCAGGGACGAGGTCATCACCAGCAATGGAACCTGGGATGTTCAGTGCCAGTAAAGAAGGGAGTAATTGCCTTGATGCCCAGGGATTTTGAAGCTGGTGGGAAGAGGAAATCTATCTGGTTTGTCTGCTTGGTTCACAGGACCTTCAGGGCCCAGGAATAAGGGGAAAAGGAATGAATATGTGACCCATTCAGTCACAGAGAATAGCCGCTTGCCTTATGAAGTGGCATTAGTTGTGCTAACCACGTTACAAGGGGTCAGGAGCATTGCCTGCTGGTCACACCAGTCTTATCCTGCCCTTTCCACAAGGCAAATTCCAGTTCTGATAATTGCAAAGTCTGAAATAGTGGTGATTGTGGATGTTTTCTGTATAGACGTTTTTCACCTATAACACTTCTCATGAAGATATTTCAGATGTGGAGCAGAGCAAAAGGAATTTAATCTTAAGTAATGTTTATAATAGGGGTTTTCCCTAGACAGTTCACTCTCAGCTTTATTTAGACGACTCTTCTATTTTATAAGGACAAGTCAGGGAGAAAATAACACTTATTGAAAGTGGACTGCTTTTGTTTAAGTTTTCCTTAGCTGCTGTGATGCTGATGTTTCCATGATGTGGTTTACTTACGAATGGGATGATGCTCTCATACCTGACCTGGAAATGTCCAGGCTCCCTGTGAGCTCCATGACTAGCATATAAGAACACTCAAGGCCATTAAGTACTTAGCTAAAAGTTAGTTTTTGTGATGACATACACAGGTGAGCATTAAGCTCCCTGGATTTTTGGCATCACTCCACTTTTCTTTGCAACACATCTGCATCTTTCAGTATGAAGTATGACTGTATGACTGGAGTATGTGCAGTTTGTGTTAAAGACAGGCAAAAGGAGAGGCACTGTGGTTGCTCTGTCTCTGATGCACTTCTAAAAGCTGATCCTCAACTTACCCAAAATATGTGAATTCCTTTGTAGGTACCTTCTTTAAAAAAAGGCAGGAATGTGTTTTTATTATATGCTGTATCTTATTTTTGTGATTGGTAGGGATAAAAGTTTTCCAGTGTTGAAATGCTCTGCACTAAATTCAGTGTAGTGAATATGAAAACTAGGTAAGGAAGCTGGGATACTAAATGTCTTGCTACTGTAGCTTCAAAAGCAAGACAGTGCCATATATGAGATGACTGCATAGGGTAGCAGGATATGTTTCTCTGGTAGTGAGGCATGGCTTTACTTCTACTGAACTTCAACAGAAAGTGTCATCTTGAGCCAGGTCTAATTTATTGTTTCTCCCATATTCTTAACAAACACAGCGGCTTTTTTTGTGGTGATTCATTTATTTTTCTTATATTAGTAGAGTTGTACTAAATAAAGCCTCTATGACAAAGAAAAAAATATCTCAGACTGGGGTTTGACACCAGCACTAGCCAGTCTCTGTTAGGAGAGCTGCAGAGGGAACAGAGGGAGGGCAGTTGTGAGATGGCAGGAAGTAGTGGGCATAGTCTCTATTTTTTTATCCTCCCTTTCTAACTGTGTACTTATTGACAGGTTTACCTGAATGCCCTAAACATAATTAATGATCATCCTTGGACTTTTCAGTCTGATGTTAGTGTGTTGATGGCATTGTATCAAGCTGACAAGTGCTGAGCTCTGTATGGTTCTACGGAGAAATCTCCTTAACAAGAAAGTGTCTCAAAGCAAAAAGTTACCACTTAGGCTGCTATTTCATTTTAAAGCCAAATTAACTATTAAAAAAAACTGTGTCAGATCTAAATATATCTGGTTTCACTTTCTAGCCACAGATTTCTTAAATACCTTTGTCAGTGAGAGTAGAACTCTTAAAATTCTTTTAACCATGGCTGGTGGTGATACCTGATTGTTCTTCAGATAAGAGAGATGTTTCAGAAGAGATCCTGCAATATAATGTGTTTGGACTCTCTGATGCAGGGAAGTAAGACTTGTATTTTCCATATCATTGGTAGAGCTTCTCTACTTTCTTGTAGTTTCAATTATATTTCCTGAATAATTAGTTTGTGATTGACAGTTATTTGCTGGACTCTGGTGCTAGAACCCTTTGTGTTCAGGAAAGTAGTTGTATTCTCATGTGCTTTTGGCAGAAGAATTTTATTCTGTTCTGCAGATTTGTCAGGGAGCTATAACATAGTTCTGCATAGCAAACCTCAACATATTTTCTACAATTTATCTAGGCAAAACATCTGTTACAACCAGTTCTTTTACTATTTTGGTGAGGAAATAAAGAGAATAGCTCAAAAAGCTAGGTCATTGCCTCCTGTGCCTGTTTTTTGTGTATGTGGGGCTTTAGTGCTGATTGTGAATCCCTCTGCCTTTTTCTTTCTGTATGGAGAATATGATACCTGGTTGGTGCTGAAGCTTGCTGTATCGAAGCCTTAGCACAGGTTGCCTTAAAGCTTGCACAGAAATTTTCTTGGATTTTCTATAATGCATGATCATTTTGATGTCGATGTTTAGGCTATTTTTCTATGACTTCATTGCAGTCACAGAAATATCTCTATAGCATATTTGGTGAGGTTTTTCTGGATTGTTTATGCAATGGGCTTTTAAAAAGTAGTATAGGATAAGCTGGACTTCATGTCAGCTAATTTCACCCCACAAAAAAGTAAATACAACAGTTGAATAACTCAGTGGTTCTGTAGCCATAATAGTGAAGCTTTTAAATGAATAACTGCAAAACAAATTCAATGAGGAATTTAAGAGATTAATTTTTAAATGTTAAAAATGCAGAAGTAGCAATTCTATGTGTGGGCATAGATTTCATGTAACAGTGTATCTTAAGTGAATTATGTCATAATTGCTAGGATAAGCAAAGTAGTATCCAAGTGAGCTATAAGGAGAGAGATTTTATCCCAGCATGAATTAAGAACACAAAGTGGGCAAAAATTATTAGTAAATTGTATTTACATGATTATTGTAGTTAAGAACTCAAGTATTCATCATGTGAAGATGTAAAGGGAAATAATGACTCATTTGCTGTGAAGAAGCTAAGTTTCAGAAAAATTTAGAGTTCAGTATGGTGGTGGAAATGAGCTTTACTCAGCTGATTTATAACTTACTTTTAATCAGTGGAAGTAATATGAAAGAAAGTGAGTAATATTTGAAGTTGTCTGGGGTATTATGGGGTGAAAGCTAGAAACTGAAAGGAATTAAACATTCTTTGTTCTCTGTTTGTTAACCAAAAGTATTGCTTTGCCACCAACAGAATTTATTCTTTTGAAACTGAAGAGACTAGTTTGGCCCAGTGCTGCTACGGAATATTTTGAGGGGCTGATTGGTTCGTAACACATTTAGTAATGTAGGAGATATGCTATACAATATTGCATGCAACATACAGCATATATAACATAGCTTTCCAAGCTTGTATATAAATACAGGTGTGTTGTATGTTAATAAAGAACACTCCACATGTATTCACTAGTGGGAACCTAATATAGATTTGTGCACTCGTGGTTTCTGCTCCGTGCAAAAGGAATCCTGCAGTTATACTCTCTATGAGTTATGTTTAAGAATTACCTAGGGGACTCTTCTTCAGAAATAGAATGTCATGAGAGATTAAATAGACATACTTCCATAGCTGCTTCATCCATTTTCATAGATTTTATCATGTTTACTACTGGCTTTTTACAGATAGTTACAATTTAGTCTTGGATTGGAGACTGGTGTAAAATTTGTGTCCACTAATCAGTTACATTTAATAGGAGGTTTCTGTATGCTGGAGGAGCAGAAGTGTGTAAAAATGCAGATGATATAGGTTGATATGTAAGACTTTATATATTCTGAGGTAAGATATTTAGTATTCTCCAATTGCAACTGCTGTCTAACCTTCAGATACCTAGTCAGCAAGAAAACTTACCATAATCAACAAGCTTCATACTTCTCTTCAGAAATAAGAACCACTAATTGGTTCTAATACCACTAATGTGGTATTGGGGAAGGTCTCTTTTTGTAAAGTGACCTAAACTGCAGAAATCTCTAAAAGAGGTTTGTGCTGAAATACTGTAGAATCTAAAATTGAGCCACTAAAAAAAAGACTTGATAAATCGTTACGGTCTAATGACCATGGTTACTGACTATATTTTTTTTAAGGAGAAGTAGAAAATTGAAAAGAAATGTTTGTGATCTACTTCAAATACAGTTACTGTGTCATGATGAGTGTGAAGTATCAGACCTTTATAAATAATGGAATAAATGAAGTGTCGCATCCTTGTATGAAGGATGTGGGCATGTGCAATGTGCAAGTGATATGGTCCAACCATCTCACCCCACCCTCTATCTTTTTGAGACTTGACTAATGGAGAGTAGTTAAAACTAAAATGTTAATGTCCACTTGTTGATCACAGTTATTCAAATACCCTTCTCTTTGCCAAGTAGAGACAGGTTCTGCAAGGGTTAAATTCACGTTTAAAAAAAAAAGGAGAGAGGAAAAAATACGTTTATGTCAGGTTTAGAACAACTTGAAGGAACTTGTTCAGATAAGCTTAAATCCCAGATGAGTATTCATGGAGTTTTTATATGCTGTCTGTGAAGTATGTGCGTAGTGGAATTCAGTAGAGTGCTTTTAGGTTACATCCTTTCAGAGGAGGTGAAGTGTGGCCATATGTAGTAACTCTCAAGAAGGTTTCTGTTGTGTTAACCCAGTTAGTTAAAGCAATTCTAATGGCTCTGTTGGACTGGGGACAGGATGGTAGGGAGTGCATGGGCTATAGCGTGAAGGGACAGGTTGGCTGTGAGGGCATGCTTACACTAGAGATGATGGCAGCAAAACCACCAGGACAAGATGAAACTCTGACCTGTTGACAGTTGTGCAATGGGAGTAGTAGGCATCTTGATGTGGTTTGAAATTACATTATTTCACTGCTGACTTTTGAAATTGGCAAAGAGAACTTGTCTGTAGCAGAATGACTTTTCCAGTAGTGGAAAAACCCCATTGTTTTCACAAAGCTGGTTTTTTTGAGTCTGACCATGGGTTAACCTTTTGTTTTGTTCTTCTGCAGAGGACAACTGGATGTAAAGGCTTCATGCTTTATCCAACTTGAGCTTTCATTATACTGCATAATTTTTCTAAATAGAGACTGGATGTTAAACCAGTCTGTGGTTTGGTTATGGTATAGTCAGTGTTCTCTGCCTTGAGGGTTTTGGAAGATTCATAAGGCTCAGTGTATCTGAAGAAGCCCTACCTTCTGGCGGGAAATGGTTGACTGTAATGTATTCTATGCAGTCATTTTCTGTGATCCTAATTTGTTATGCTAAATGGTTGTGTGTGACAATTTAGTTTCCTTGCATGATAGTGCATTACTTCTGTAGTCTGTTACCTCTCAGCTGAACTGCTTATCTGGGTAGACTGGTTTCTAATAGCTGCTCCTCTGGAACACTTCACACTTCTACTTGTTTAGTGGATAAGACAAAAGGAGTCTTCTGACCATATGTGAAAGCTGCAGGTTTTCCTTATTTCTGTACCTGGTTGTTCACCTTATGAGCCAGAGAAGGAGATTTTAAGAGGAAGGAGGAATATAGCTCCTAAGTGTCTGGCTCCTACTTCAGTACATGAAACTGCTTTTTAAAACAGGTTTTATGTGTCTGTAGATCCAACCGAGAGTGAAGACTGCACAAATTGACTTTACTCTCAAACTAGTGTATTTTGTAGAGTATTGAGAAAGCAGGAGAAAGAAGAAACTAGATATATCAGCTTTATTCTAAGCTTAGAAAGCTTTTTGCATTGTCAGTACATCATAGAAATGTGGTGAAGAACATTTCATTGCAAGGCATCTCCATCTGAGAAGAAAACACAGAAAAATGTACTTTTTTTTTTTTTTTGTAATTTAATTTTTCCAAAATGGTTTGAAGTGTTACTTGCTGTCGTTTAACCTGAGGAAGCAGTCAAGATTTTATCCTGGCATTGGATGAATGATTTATCTGTGTGCTTTTTTTGTTTTGTCTTTTATGTGGCCTTTGTATATGAGTGGATTTTAAAAGTAAAGACATTGCTTCTTTTCTACAAGTAGCTAAAACTACTGGCATAGATGAAAAAGATACATTAGGAAAATCTTGGTCTTTATTCCTGTATACTTAATAGCTAAAAATACTCTTTTGTCTGTTTCAACCTACCATTGTAAGTCAAAGTAATGCGAGGATTTGTATTTTGATGTCTACTGAATGAGGAATTCATTAAAGTAATGTAGATGAGCCTTACCTTAGCTGAATTGTGCTGACTGGGTGGTTTCTTCCTTGGGATGTCTTATTTAATTTTTAAAATCTCTTAATTCTTTTATTAACTACATTATTGGAATTTTTAAAGGCTTTGTTCTGTAAGCAGACAGAACAGGACGTGTCAATATTTGTCTGTGACCACATCCTGCAGAAACATGACTAGTTAGTCCTGTTGAGAGTTTTTTTTAAAGAGACTTTTTTTTTCAAGATGAGCTCAGAATTTTGACATGAAATTCATACACAGTTAGAAAGCTTTGTGATTTGAGTAAAAACATCATGTGAACAAACAATACATGAAAATAGCTAAGCAAATAGCAATTAAAACATGTACAATAACTTTCAGTCATGAGGTATTGTTGGTGCTGTTTTCAGATGTGCAGAGGGAAAAGCTCTCAATTGTTCTTAAGTCGGCTGGTAACTGAATCCACGTTTGTAGAGCTTGACAACAAAAGGCTTTTTGTTCACAATTTGTATTCATCTAGGGCCTGCCAAATAAATAGAACATAGTTTATAAGCAGGCCAATATAACATGTTGCTCAAATGACTTACCAGAAATCCCTAATTTATATTAAAATATTTAGAATTACAGGTAGAAGCTTGTTGGGGGCTTTAGATTTCTGCATGGATGAGCACAGTGTAATTATCTGAGGAAGCACACATTGCTAGATTTGATGTGGCAGCAAGATGTGCAGCTTGAGCAAAACTCCTTCTGAATATTACTTGCAATCATTTCATTAATTTAGCAAGGCAATACCGACTGGGGCAACACCAGTGGGTGCTGAGAAAAGAAGCAACAAGGCCTTTTATTTGCAAATAAAGTGTACTAGAGAAAATTATTCTATTCCTTTGCCCAAATTTGTTCAATTCCCCTGGGCTTTGTTATTAGCATAGTTATGTGACCAGATGTGATTTACATGCCAAGTAAGCATGAGTGGCCTTCTCTGCTGGGCCATTCAGTAACCTGCATCTTCTCACTGTTGGTGTGATACTTGTGCCTCCTGTGCTCTTCACAAGAATCAGCATGCTCTTTGTAGGATGTTACTCTAATCATGATGAATGAGCAGGAACAATGGTGGAACTGTAGAAGATTTGGCATGTACAATTTACTGATAATTTTGTGTTCATTGCGTAGGGGAACAAAAAAACTGATTAAACAGGGACTGACCTGAAAGAACAGAAAGAAATAACATTTGATAAAGCATGGTACTCCCCCCTCCATGTAACACTTTAAATTGTATCAACTGTGCAGGTCATGTTCTTCATTAAAACAGAGGAATCCAAAGACAGAAGTGCAATGGTTCCTAAACTGTGAAATGCACTGAGGTGGTGGTTATGTCTTAATAAATGAGCACATCATTTTAAGTTGTTGACTTTGGAATTTTTTGTGGAGTATGGAAAATAAATTTTCAGGTTTTTCTTTTCCATCTGACAAGTGTGAAAGTTGTCGTGCTAGTAGAAAGGTATGCCCATGGGGAAAGCACTGAAAAAGGGTAAACAGCAGATTTGAAGTTCTTTGTCAGTGTGGGCTTCTTATGCCGGTCACTGGTTGAGATTCCTGTTATATTAAGACTATTCCTTTTCTGCCCTTTTTCAGGTAGCGGTGCTACAGCAGTTGTCCAGGCAGCACTGTGCAAACCCAGGCAAGAACGTGTAGCAATAAAGAGGATCAACTTAGAAAAATGCCAAACCAGTATGGATGAATTACTTGTAAGTAAATCAGGGGGCAGTGTGTTACATGGAGACTTACCTTCTGTTTTGACTTTGTTTTTTGCTTGGTCCAAGAGTGAGGATAGAATTTTATGCAGGATGTGAGAGAAGGATTTGAAAATAATCTGAAAGTCTTACACCAATCCCTAAAGATATAATTTTCTAATGTATATTTTCTAATGTCACGAAAACGAGATGTGCAAACTTGAATCCTGGGATAATTAACTTGGGATAACTGTGGGAAGACCCTAAACTCTTGTTTTCTGGAAACTTGATTTTTAAGAGATTACTATCTGGTTGTCTGTCTTTTTATAATACTGAGGAAAGACACATTTTCCTTTGGTTAAACACTGATTAAAAATATGAAGGTAAAATTTAGTAGGTCTCCTTAAAATATCTAAAGCACCAAAACATGTTGAATCATTTTGTAATGATAACTTTTAAACAGAAAAGGAAGAATGGCTACACTGCCATCTACACAAGGAAACTCTTGTTAAAGCTGATAACACACATTTATCCAATAGGCCATAACAAGAATGTTTGAAGAATGTTATTTGTTTGGGCCACTGATCAGAGAAAAAAAGGACCTGTAAGAGGCCATTTGTAAAGGAACTGCAAGAGTTTTTCCTTTGCGCTGGTTATAGCAATCCAGACAAAGTCACAAAGAGCTGTTAAAACCCAAAACTTACTGCTTTCTAATATTTCTAGTTAGGTACTTATAAGACTAATGAGTGTTTATATGTAGGCAGCATAACAAGATTTGAAGGACACAAAACCATTCTAAAAGTGAGAACACTCTCTTCTGTTCCACAGGTTATACTACTGCCTAGAGACTGTGGGCTTTTTCTAATGCAGAAATTCCTGCCTCTGAAGGAAATGATCTCCTCAGCAGGGAATTGCCAGTTCAAAAGATATCTTGAATTTGATACAGAGGGTATGGTCCGTCCAGTTTCTTCAGATAAAATGGCTTTTTTACAGTGGAGGACCCAAAATGCTCTTCCCCTGGTGATTGATGGCATTCACCTTCAGTTTATGTGACAGCTTGTATGCGACTTTGTTGTGCTTTTTACGAGGATTGTGGTAGTGGAAGTTACTTCTGAGGTAGTGAGAATTCTGTCAACTGAGAACTCAAAAGATAAATACAGAACTGTGTTTAAAAAGAGAACAGCCCAAGGTGAGATGCTGTGCATGATGTATTAACAGATACAGTCCCCAAAGAACATTTCTGTAAGAAGATAAATACTAATAATTGTAACATAAAATTGTCAAAATTTGATCTTTTTGGTTAGAGTTTGAACAAATAGTGGGAATTAAGAATTGAAACATTACAAGCAAACAAGCAAAACCCGACAAAACTGCCAAAATCTGCAAGAGAAATTTATGTGGTCGGGAGAAATTATTGCAGTTAGTTAACAGCTTGTACAAAGTTACCTTGCCAAGGGCTTGAGTGTCTTTACTGTTGACATGTCTTCACTGTCTGTCAAATGAGGCAGCAGGTCTTGAATTTTTGGTCCTATATTGCTTTCTTTTGGTACAAAGACAGCTGTCCATACCATTTTTTTTATTTTTTAACGTAAGTCAATTTCTGCTTTTCTGTGCTCAGATTTTTTGTTTATTTGTTGATCTGTTTTGATCTGAACATGAATTCTGTTTTTTCTAGTTCTTGGTTAGAAGAGTTAAAGAAGTGCGTGCACATTTCTGCATGCATACACATACATAATTGACTGTTTTTTGGGAGGGTCAGTATACTTATGACTCAGTTCTATTAGAGAAATTTTAAAATTTTGTTTAAAAAATAGAGACATTTTTTCTGGAAAAAGGCATCATTGACCTTCAAAACTCTTGTTACATCTGTACTAATCTTTTCATTTCAGTTGACAGTACTTAGAATGTTCTTGTGTTTTTGGCAGATTTTGAGTCTAATCAGTTTTTAGTCACTTATTTTAATGATGAAGCAGTTTTTATTGGCACAGGGATGTTCCTGAACTGTCTACTCTCTGAACACACTGTTTTTTAAAATGCTGGTGCTGAGTGCTTATGAATGCTGTGTACAGGCGCCCTTCACAAACTCTCAGCTGTGTGGCCTTCAGAGAAGTGGAAATGCATCAAGCCTGGTGCCCATGTAAGCACACTTAGGATTTGGGCCAGTGTCAATTAAAATAGAAAGGCAGTGTGGGAGGGAGTTTAAATATTACTGAGGTTACACAAACTGCCAAACTCCTGAAATTCGATACTCTGTTTCCTGCAATGTCCTGTGTTCTCACTATTGTAGGCTAAGTGTAACTTAACCCCCTGAGCCAAGGAAAAAGTCCTGTCCTTAGTATTGTCCTGACCGGGTATCTTCCCCATTCCCTTACCTCCGGTTTTTTAAAACAATCCAAAACTCAAGCCTACCAACTAAAGACAGTTCTGTAGAATGGCTGTTTGTTTCTGCTGTGGGCTGCCCTTGGAGGCAGGATGTCTGAGGAGCCCCTGGGCTGTTGGGGCCATTCCCGGGTGTGTGTGGAGCCCTGGGAAGCGCAGGGCACCTGGCTAGCCGTGGGAGCTGGGCCGGCCTGCCTGCTGCAGCGGAGCACGGAAAGGAGCTGGCTCACAGTTGCTTATTAACTGTGTCACCCACCTGCCCTTGGGCTGAAAGACATTTTTATGCAGCTGCTCAGTGAAACTGGATCAGGAATAACCTGGCTGAAAGAGGTTAGCTTTTAACCTGGGCATATTGCCTGGTGCAGCACAAGAATGCCTGGGCTAGTGCAAGGCACGGAGAAGAGATGGATGAGGAGGAGACTTAAATTGCTGTTACTTCTTTGCTGCTGTTGAATGTCTAAGGTGACATGAATGTGAAGAAGCTCCAGTGTGTTCTCCTGGATGTTATGCTGCAAGCTGTTTCCCTGGCAGTGTATTTTAAGTGAACGTTTTTCTCTCTCATCTGTGCATATCATGGGCCACAGCCAAATAACTGAAGTCTGTGGAGGCTTGCCATCCTGTGTGTGATAGGAGCTTTCTGGAACTGCAAGTCTGAAATTAATTCTTTCCTGATTAAAATTTCATCCTTTATCTCTCCTGAGGTGCTTTCTGTTTGTTTATTTTTGTTTTGCAAAGGCTCTTTGAAAAAAAGTCATGAAAGTTGAGACACAAGGTGCCTTTGGCCATAGTTACTGTGGTAGCTCAGTTGTTGCCCATGAGTTGATGCAGGGAGGTAAAATATTCAAAGCACTTTTCAGTTAAAGATAGTGAATCTTAGTCAATTAGTTACATTTCTGCATTATTAATGTCTGAGAATAATAGAGGAGGTGCATTTTTGCCCAGTGGTGTCAGGTGGACTTTTTGAATCACTATTATATTACCAGCATAGGAAAATAGTAAAACAGGATAAGAAATGAAATAGTAACCAGGAGTGGAAGAGTTACAGTTAAGATTTGGAATGGGTAGCTGAATTAAGAATCTGAAGCAGTAATTTGACTTGTGTTTAAGATGACATGTCTGTCTACTGTTTTCCACTTGCTGTCTTCTGGGGGATGAGGGGGAGCTATCTTGCTCTTATTATTCAGGCTCATTGACTCATTATCCAGGCATTCTCTGTTCTGTGGTTCAGGGTTCAGAAGTTGTCTGAGGAGGACTTTGTTCAACAGAACAAGATGAAATGTGTGTCAAACTACAGCCTGACTTTAATAGTCACCAACAAGCATCATGAGATTAAATCACAGTCTTTAAGACATATAATTAACTTTTTATTAGAAACCAGCTGTGATTTGGAGTGCATTGCAAATAACAGAAGACCTCTTGGAAACAACTGATAAAATGAAGTTGAAAGTTGAAGATTGCATTTGTGGCAGTTTTAATCAACCTAGAGGGGGGACCTGCATAGAGCCTAACTTGCACAAGTGCCATTGAGTCAGAAAGAAACACAGTTCACCTCAAAGCAGTTGCTTTTCAGGGAGGGAGGAGAGGAAGAAGTTTTTTTAGCTGGTTTGGCTTCTGAACTGGCTCACCCTCCAGGAGCATGTCCTCTAGCACCAAGGATGGAGCAGGGCTCTGTGGCCAGAGGCAGAGAGAGAGAAGCAGGGTTGTGGGAGCTTAAGCTGGTGTGAGGCCAAACCCTCTGGTGCAGAGGAGGCCTCATGCTCCTGTGTAAATGATTGGCAGAAGAATGAGAGCGGCCGGAAAGGTGTTACAGAACAATTACGTGAAAGAGCAAATAGAAAAAGGACTCTGCTTGAATTAACAGATACAAGGCAGTCATTCTTAATGTGTACAGCTGTGGCGTGTCATAGATGGTGTTACTTGGTAGTGCCACGTTGTGCATCTGTTGGTGACTGTGTGCTCCTCTAGTCAATTGTTTCCTGTGACTTTTGGTCTGTAATACTGCTTTTTCTCCATTTCTGCTTGACTGCGTGGCTCTGGTGTCTGTCCATCCCACAGTAGCTGAGCCAGTGGTGCTGTGTCCTTTGTCTGACAGCTTCCTTCCTTCTTTCCTACCTGTTCCCATTCTATTCTTCATATCCCTTTTGAACAGAAAATGGAGTAGATTTTGATCTTTCCTTGCATTTTGTTGTCCAGCCTGTACCCGTACCTTCAGCTCTTGGAGACTACTTATTCTTCATTACTTACTGTGACTTTGAGACTTTAACAGTAATTGCTTTGCTGTTCTCAGAAGAAAAGTGATGTATCTATGCCTGTGTCTCCTGGCCAACCCTCCTTCGTGTTCTTAGCAATAATGTTTTTTCTTGCATGCAGATCTTTGGGTAAATTGAAATGTTTTAATGCCTTGATGCATACTCTGTACATACTTTAGTTCTGTTGTAGTATTTCACTTTGGAAATTAAATTTTGTATTAGCAAAACTGATAGCTGGCTCTGTTATGTTGGGCTTTGTATTTCCTACAGAAAGAAATTCAAGCAATGAGTCAGTGCAATCACCCTAATGTGGTGACCTATTACACATCTTTTGTGGTCAAGGATGAACTTTGGCTGGTTATGAAGCTATTAAGTGGGGGTAAGTTACTGGTTTTACTTGTTTAGTTGCAAGGCAATTGTAGGATTTTTTTTTCCTAATGTACCTTCTTTGAGTTCATTGATCTAAACCAAATAATTTGAAGATCTTAGACACTGTATAGGATTAACCTGGAGATGTAGGCATGTTAAGCAGGAATGTGCAAGCTTAAAAAGCTTGTATATCTGTATTCACAGGACAGGCTAAGAATTACTGAAATACAATACTTACATAAACAGAATTTTATTTTCATTCTGAATCAATATATCAAAATTCTCTATTAAGGCTGTGTAGAGAAAACTGATGAGAATAAAGTAAATTCTGTCAGTGTGATCTTTTATTGAGTTTCTCTAGAATCGCCTCTATTTTTATAAAAATGCATATGTTTCTGATTTCATAATGAGTGTTGCTCATCCCCTTATTCAAGCAAGATCCATCCTAGGCCAAGTATTACACATGTTGAATCCTTTTTATTGCTTAAACTAACCAAACAATCATTGCATTTTTTTATGATAATGGTTCATGGTGTAAAATTTTTATTTAGTTCCAGAAGAGGAAAAAAGGGGCTGAACTTAATGTGCTTGTAGTTCAGAAAAGAGAGGCTCCAGAATAAGATGTGGTGCTCCTGGTTGTTACATGATGTTGTTCAAGATTAATCTTGATGGCAGCAGGCTACTTTCCCATGATGCTGGAAAACAAGGAGGGGAAAATGCTCATAACATTTGTTGTGTCACATTTGGTTCATTTGGTCAGTTCAATCAAAAGCAAGCATAGAGCAAGAGAGAAACCAGTGATTCATGACAGGAATTTACGGTCAGCTGTTGAATAATGCTTGGAAAAATACAAAATGTTTCCATTAAATGCCTTGAAATGTGTAATAAGTGAAGTTCAGACTGTGTGTCACTGGGAATGTTGTTATCATTTGTTTGCAGAGAATATCTCCTTCCTGTCTTGCAGCTGCATGTTTACATCATGAATACATGAACATAATCTAAACAGGATAATAAACGAAAACCTTTACAGTACATAGCTGTTTAAAGATGGGGTACTCCTGAATTTTTAATAAGTGGTTGCAATAAGTGGTAGGAAGCTGTTAGCAGATCTTTCTAGTGGATCATTGAGTGTTATGTTTTTTTGACCAAAAGCAGTTCTCTGTATCTTGTTTGAATGGGTTAGTAGTGAGCTTTACTCTAAGAGCTAGTTACCTGAAATATTTACATATACATGCAAAGATTTAAATTCCAGTAGCATCGAAAGAATGAAGAAATACAACTTTCTAAAGAATCTGATATGGTAATGCTTTGTATATGCTTTTTTTTTTTGTGTCCTGAATCTGCAATATAGGTTCAATGCTTGATATAATAAAGTATATTGTCAACAGAGGAGAGCACAAAAATGGTGTACTTGAAGAACCCATAATAGCAACAATTCTTAAAGAAGTTTTGGAGGGCTTAGACTATCTACACAGGAATGGGCAAATTCACAGGTAGGAGCATATACATAGTGAAAAGCATTTTCAAAATTGACTGTAGCTTGTTGATTCTGGTCAGCTGCAGTTGCTCAGCTAAGCAAGTTGTATTACCTCTTTCATATACCATAAATGTGATCAGTAATTATCAAGTGATCGTGCTCAGGCAGATGCTGTAATCTTGGGTGCAGTTGGTCACTGATATTTAGTACTTTCCTGGGTCTTTATCCTGTCTCTCTCTTCTAGTTTGGATAGGTCTGTGCTGTGATAAGAATCCCAGAACTGTGGTCTGTACTCCTGTGTTTGCTGGTGCTCCAGCTACCTAATCTGATTCTAATTTGTGGGATATGTTTTGTGACTTGGTTATTGTGTTGCCCAGTAAACCTGTAATATTGGGTGCTGGGGACTTCTGTAAAAATGTAAATTTTTTTTTTTCTTGATAAATAGTAAATATCTATTACAACTCTACCAACCTTTTTTTATGACCACATGTGAAGCTGGGATTGGTACTGGGGAGCTGCATCTTAGTGTATATGCATCTAGTGATTGCTCTCTTCTGTATATACTCTCTCCACTGACTTCCTCCATGTAAATTGTGCAGATCCCCTGGGGTGGTGTATACATACCTGCTGTAGCAACCCAGAGGTTGTTCCCACTATTTGATTGTTGGAAGTGTGTTCTAATTGTTCTATATATAATTCTATAAGTAGTAATGTAAATTCAATAAAACTTGGAAACAGTAATTTTCTCAAGTCTTAATTGTTATGATAGATTCTGTATGACAGATCTAAACTGTGCATTAAGAATGGGGTGCATGTTTCTATGAAAAAAAAACCAAACCAAAACAACCACAAAATTTTCTTCTTAACATTACGTGTCAGTAGGGTGTTAAATGGATATTACTGACTTAAACACATACTAAATTTTTAACACATTCAGTGCCAAGTAACTTTTCGTTATTGTACCCTATAGCAAAATATGGCTTCTATTCCTGAGCTTCAATAGCTTAATTGGGTAGAAATATACAGTATATTTACTTTCGTTGAAGATAGGTCTCTTCTCTGAAGTGATTGAAGAGGAGAATTTTTTTTCAACTTTTCTTTTTCATTAGTGATGCAGTTGGATGTGAAAAAACATTAATTCCTGGTTTACAGCCCTGAAAGCTTTCAGTTTATAAGAATACATTTATAAAAGGTACTAAAACAGACTTTGGACCTAAATATTTATCTTAAAATCTATCTCTGAAAATATCTATCTTAAAATCTGCTCATTTTATGCTAAAGCTGAATTCTGGTCTTTTTATACATGAAAATTTGTGAGACTTTGAATTCTGCTCTCTATTTTAATGCTATTTAGTTACATTTAATACTTCAGCTTCCTTTTTCTGTTTTATATTTGAAAATCCTATCTTGTGAAAGTATTCAGCATGCAATAGTTATTTGCTTGTATAAAATGTGCCATATGTACTTTCATGCTAACCCCTGTTTGTACATTCTAGAGATCTGAAGGCTGGCAACATTCTTCTGGGTGAGGATGGCTCTGTACAAATAGCAGGTAATGGTGGTAGTGGAGTAGTGGATAAATAAAAGAAAAAGGTAATTGCAGCCGGATCAAGGGCAGCTGATACCAAGGGGAAAAGTTTTTCTGCTGGCTTTTAACTATTCTTTTTGGGGTGCTGCAGCCACAAGTTGCCCCGTTTCAGATTTCAGGATTCTTGCTTATTGAAATGTAACTCAAAAATTATTCAGTATTTCTCTGTGTTGCATCAAATATATAAGGAAACTTTCTAGTGTCCTCTTAATGTTTTCATTTGATTCACTCATGCTCCCTAAACAGCTTGCAAATGGTAGAAACTGATATTTCTGTTAATTGCCTTTACTTCTGCAAGTAATTGTAATAGTTTTTGGGGATCCAAAATCCTGTGTGTACTGCCCTTCATAAGGACTTGACTATGAGTTAACTAGTCACTGAGATGCGTGAGATATATCTCACTGAGAATTGCTTTTGGCATATCTGCCCTTTGTCTTGCAGTGGTATCTGTTGGATACAGTTTAGCATCTTAAACATCCTCTGAATGCATTGATGTGCTTCTTGAGCTGTAGTCCGTAAGAATCAAATTATTTGGTCTCGTAAGAACAAGGCTCATATCCCGTCTCTCAAGGTGGTATCAGATTATGTGGAGAACAGAGGGAGCAGTGGTGATACCTGTCCCTTCCCCCAGCACACTGCCAGGCCTTCTGCAATTCGTTGTGGGTGACCTAGCATTGAAATCTATGTGTTTCGTAGCCTTCAGGAATAAAGATGGCTATAGACAGAAGTTGTATTTTTTATATAAATGATGATTGTGAAGTACCATGTAAACATGTATTTTAAGGGCTTTAATATGCCAATGTCAAATAATGATAAAACTACATTTTTCTGTAGTTTCTGGAGGTTTGGTTTTTTTTCAACTTTAAAATCAGGTAACAATAGGAAAGCAATAGGAAATAAATTGAAATCTATAGTAAACTACTCTATTTCAGTATAACTGGATTGTAAATAGTACAGTTGAAACAAATACTCTTCATATAGCTCCATTCAAAATTGTTAGTATTTCTGCATACCCTGGGAACCTGCTCTCTCTTCCACTTACCTCTCCCATACAGCTGTCACTGATGTAGTAATGGGTTAACAGAACACTGAGCTTTTTGTTTTGTTTTGTTTTTTTAATTTCTATTTTAGAATTTGGAAAAAAGCTATTCATGTCCTGGTCTACTATTAAATACATTTGACACATCTACATTAAATACAGATGACTTTGCTGATTGTCTTTGGTTTGTCAAATTCCCATAAATATTTAAATTACTCATAATATTCCCTCTTGTTCAAATCACATTTATATTTAGTTGCTATGCAGAAAAGCTCCTTGTCTTTGAACAACAGCAGATGCAACCCTTGCTTCAAGAAGATGTTTTAGAGTATATTCCCTGATAAAACTATACCTTCAATTCAATAGCATTTCATGACCAGTGTGTCATGGAGCAAAGGTCAGCCCTGCAATGGAGAGTTTCTATAAGTATACTTTTAGGAACTGACTTCATTTCTAAAATTAACTAAAAATAAAACCTTTTTTTTGCTTTGTTATTGGTAGTTAAAAAGATTTCAACTTTCTTCCTCTTTCCCTCTTTCAAGATTTTGGTGTTAGTGCATTTTTAGCTACCGGAGGTGATGTTACTCGTAACAAAGTAAGGAAAACATTTGTTGGTACTCCCTGTTGGATGGCCCCTGAAGTAATGGAGCAGGTATTTCTAATGCTAATAAAAAATTTCAAACATTTTTTTTCTTTTAATTTTGGAACTTGAGACATTACTTCCTTGATTTTCCCTTCTGGTTCTGTTTCAGGTGCGAGGTTATGACTTCAAGGCCGATATGTGGAGTTTTGGGATAACAGCCATTGAGTTAGCAACAGGAGCAGCACCTTATCACAAATACCCTCCTATGAAAGTAACAATCACTTTGTATTACTTAATGCTGTTAGCTGTATTATTAATGCTGCTAGATAGTTAGTGCTACTTCATTTTCAGTAGCAACTGAGGTATCTAAATAGATGTCTTTTATGGAGTATTTCTTCTCTTTTAATTTCTACGTTTCAGATTGGTTTTGCTTACGACACCTCATTTTTGGGTTTATTTTAGGTGTTAATGCTGACGCTTCAAAATGACCCTCCCACTTTAGAGACTGGTGTAGAGGACAAGGAGATGATGAAAAAGTATGGCAAATCCTTTAGAAAACTAATCTCATTATGCCTTCAAAAAGATCCTTCCAAAAGGTAGGTATTGCCATTTACAGTAGAATTATTTCTTAAAATATGTAGCCTACTTGAAGTTACAGTGTCAGAATCTTAAAGTGTATGTTTTGGACTTTGTAAATAGCAGCCTTCAGTCATCTCCATCTGGAGAGAAGAAATTGCCTCTTAACTGTCCCTTGAGTTTGCTTCTTCTGGTTGTTAACCTAATGTATTTATACTTAAACACAGTATTGAGTTAAACTCCTATCAAACAAAAGCCCTTGCTCTACATCTTAATTTCTCATCTGAATCAAGATATAAATCTTGATACTGTGCACAGTTCTAACAAGACTGTTCAGATTGATCAACAGAACTGTTGGTAACCAAATATGTCATTCTCTTGGCCTTTAAAAGAAATTAAAAATAAATAATTTTATGTTGATTTTTCTCATTTTGTGACATAACTTAGTGTTGCTTTAAACTGGGATATTTCCAGAGAAAATTACATACAAAAAAATGTATTTATTTTTTACTGTAAAGTTAGGGGCTCCAAGCTTGTTGAGTTTTTCTTGTTTTTATGTGTGGAATTGGATGTCGTGTTGTCTTTGCTGTTCATTCTTTCTTGTTATGTTTTTTGAATAGCCAAGATGATGAAAGTATTAAACATCTATTCCAAAACCATAGTTGAGGTCCCAAGTTCCCTGAGTGATTAATTTATTTATTCATTTTTATGCAGACCCATTTTTGTAGTCTGTTGCTGAAGAATTGTAGGAAGCACATCCTAATTAACATTATTTCCTAAGGTACTTAGTATATCACTGTTTTCTAGAGTTTCAGAGCTACTATTTATGGGGAAAGATTGTTCTGAGAGACCAATCCTGTTTTTGTAGGTCTTTTGTGGTATGTACTTCCTGATGTAATGCTAGCCTGAGTCCAGAATATGGCTGTAGGGAGTCAAATCAAAAAGGTGACAGCAGGAATACTAAGATAACAAGTGTAATTAAAAAAAAAAGATTGTGGCATCTTTATTCTTGAAATACTTGAAAATTTTTATTTCACTCAGAGATCATTTGTGTACTGCTTTCAGATTCCCAAACCCCTTACCCTTTTGGTCTTAGTAGCAAGTCCTGATACTTTGAGCTTAGTGCTGCAGTTTGACTGCTTACAGGTAGGAATGAATAATAATAATGGATAATCAAGCTCTTGATAATCAAGCTGCTTTTAGTTTCCAGTATCCAGCAATTTTCAGGGCAATATCAAATTGCTATGAAGTAATGAGAAGTAAATAAAATGAATTTTCCGTGTCTCATTGAATACATAATGATGAGTTACCTGACCTGTAGTAAAGGCATTGGTGTTGAAACTTTTTAGTGTTTAAGGTACTTATTTGAATTTATGCATTTATTAAAACATATTCAATATCTTCATACTCAGGATTGCCTTGAATGGAGCAGTTAGGCCAGCACATAGACACTTAGATCTGTGTGCCAGTTACTCTGTACTGGAATAGAGCAATTTTTTTTTATCTTGGGGGTTATTGTTATTTTTCACATTTCTTACAAGCCAGGATGTAAATTTACACAGAGATACCTCCAGTAGCCATCAATGTCAGTTGTGGGAGAAGTGCTTGCTCTTTGTGGCAAATTCTAGGACTGCCACTGCACTGCTATTGTCTCAGACTATGATGTTTCTCTTTTGGGGATCTGTATGTGGGTGTTTCTGTCTCTCCCCAGTGCCAAGGATGCTGCTAACAGTCATCAGCTGCAATTCATTGCCGCAGCTTGTGTGGAAGAACAGGGCCAGAAAGCATGTCCAGACCAGTTCAGAAGTGTCTGGCATAATTAGTGGTAGAGGAATGGAGAACACTAGTTTGAACAAAACTGTACTAAAATGGAGCTTTTAAGTGTGCATAGCCCTGTTATGGGATGTGATGCTACTGTACTTTGAGAACTTAAAAACTCTGACACAGCAGATGATTTTTCTTTTTAATGGTTTCCCTTCCTTTTTGCTCATACAAGATATATGTATGAAATTCTGCTGTGTCTGGTGGTCTCACAGGACCACTAATCAGAGCTCTTTTATTGTAGAATTTGGTGCTTTGGAGGTGAAAAAAAATACATGCTCTATGGAACCCACTGTCTGTCAAAAAATTGAATTTTTTGGTTAATGTCGAGTTGTTTCATTATTTCTTGCAGGGGTGTACTGATATATACTTACAGTCTATTTACTACTCCTCTTTTGCTCACTTACTTTTCAGATCTGTCCTCAACGAAATAAAGTAGGTCAGATTTTGGGGTTTTTTCAGATGGAGATTTTCTAAATGGAAGCTTTCCCACTGTGTTACCTAATTTGTGCTGTATTCAATCTCTTGCTGAAATTCAAATGGAAGAGTAGAGCAGATGTTGCTTCTGTTCATTTAGAAATAACGAATCTTGAAGATTCTGACTTCCCTAAATTTAGCTGTGTCAAACTTAGTCCTGGATGGACTCCTGATGGAAATAATGGAGGATTTTATCTCATCCCAAGAGATGTTTCACTTTCTCTCCAGAGTCTGGCTTTGGCTAGATAAGTAGCCTTTTGGATCCCTGAAGCTAGGGAGACAAAACCTGCTGTTGGGATCACTTTGGTAGCTGTGAGATTGTGGTTATCTGTTGGAAATGCTGAAATAGACTTAGAAATGCAAGTAAAAATGAAGTGTCTCAGTTTTTACCTTACAGCTGTTGCTTTGATTTGTATTTGTTGCTTGATTGGAAGATGATCCTGATGACTCTCTTTGGTTTATGCATCATGCTAATAGTGTCAGTATAGTTTCTTGAGAATACCTGCTGACATCAATGAAGTAAAAGAATGCCAATAGGAGGTACTGGTGCTGCTGTTTGGAAAATGTAATTATGCTTTTCTTGCTGTGGAGCAAAGTTTTAATTGCATTCATAGAGTCATTTGGGGAAGGAAACAATACCTGACTTTCTTTTGTGTTCTGGGTCTTTTTGTTTGTTTTTGTTTTTTTTTTAAAGGTTAAATGCATTTGTGTTGAACAAAAAAGGGGGAAAATTGGCAGCTTAAGAGACTGATTTTTTTTCTCTCTCTTTTTTGGTATTTTTGCCATAGAGAGGCTTAATTTTTTTCATGTGTGGTAAGTGAGTTTGTGTGAATTAATTCAGTAGCTATTATCATTCATTCCCCATTCATACAGTACTAATTCAAAAGTATTAGAGACGTACCATTTAACTAACGTCTTGTACTGTATTCACTGAGAGGGGTCTTTGTTTTCTGTTCTAATTTATTATTGATCTTTCAGGCCCACAGCAGCAGAACTTTTAAAATGCAAATTTTTCCAGAAAGCCAAGGTAAAACGTTTAACCCTATGAGTAAATTTTGCTCTGCCTTAAAATCTATGTGAAATTTCTTCTTTCCTCATATTGATTTTTAACTTAATAAATGTTGGTTTTGCAGAATAGAGAATACCTGATTGAAAAGCTTCTCACTAGAACACCTAATATAGCACAAAGAGCAAAAAAGGTGAGTGTATTCACATATTTTTCTTGACTGGTGTGGAAGAGAAAGCAGGGATTCCTCAGTTGCCTTACCTTTTTAGTTGACTGACTGAGCAATGCTTTTAATGTAGTCCTTCAAAGATAGTGAATGTTGAATGAATGTTTTCTGCAGCCTTGCTTTCTCTAGGAAGCCCTGAGGCATTTTGACTTCCTTTCTGGCCTTGTCAAAATGATACATGACTTTTGTCATACTTGATGAGATTTTTGTCTCGCTTCCTGTTGGGAAGCTACAAGTGAAGTAGTTGGGGAGAAAAAAAAGATGACCTGCAAACATACAGGTTCATAAACTGCAGAATTCATATCTTCATTGATCCCCTAGAGAAAGGGTGAAGATACTATAAATGGTATTTATTGGCAACCGCCTGGTTCTTTGGATTATTTCAAATGTTCCTCCCAAAAAGTCAGGTCAAAACTCTGCAAGAGTGCTGCTGAATTTTTCAGACTAGTGGAGCCTTATTCCACAGGTGACAGAGTTAAACCCACAGCTAAGGCATATTGCTGGTATTTATGTGGTGCCTTTGGCACTTGTATTAATGAGCTTACCAAGTCATGTGCAGCAGAATACAAAAAATACTAACTCCTAACAGGTAAGTATTGTAAAACCTTTAAATATGAAGCAAGCTACTGTTCATAAGAAGTAAGAAACAGGAATGAATGTGGGCTCCTGTTTGTTGTGTGTGAGGAACTGTGGAACTCCCTTTTCCCATTGTGTCGTGACTTAACTCACCATGTCTGTTGCGTATGAGAGACTGCATAGCCTGCATGGAGACTGCTGAGCCTCTGCAGGTGACAGAGTACTGTGGTGAGTCCCACTTTCTAAAAGCAGGCTTTCTGGGGGATATTTTGAGGAGGACATTTCAGAAAAGGAGCTGTGTCAGCCTTTATTGCCACATCAGTTAGGCTGCAGCTGCCTGGGCTGGAACTTGTAGGATTTTCTGTTGTCTTTGGGAGTATTTTTTTGGTGTAATTCTGCAGCACTGAAATGTTCTGACAGCCAGCAGCTCATACTTGGAAGAGACAGTCAGCAAGCTCTGAGTGCTTCAAGTTCCTTCAAATCTTCTTCTGTATAGAAGTAATTGTGGGAAATCGTTGGCAGGGGCTCTGAGAGGCTGGAGTAGGAAGGATGCCGAGAGGGTTTGTGGCAGGGGCGTTGTGCAGGTTTGGGTTTGCACCTGAGGGGAAAGGAGGAGTTCAGGGTTTGTCCGTGCGGTGGCAGCAATGCCCACATAAAAAATGATCCAGCTGGAGAAAACCAGTCACTGGTTTCGCTTTACACGTCGGGTGTGCAGGAGTGAGTTACATGTGCTGGTGTCAGCCAGGCTTCTGACAGAGCATGTGCCTCCTGAGGGGTCTGCTCCCAGCTTATCCTCAGCTCAGCTTTACAGACTCTCTGTTAACTCGTGCATACGTGCACCCATACTTATTTCTTTAGGTAATATAGCACTTGGAATTGCAAAGGGAATGCAGGATAGCCTCCCCTACACCACCAGAAATAATTCTCTGAGTTACTTTTTTGACAATTCTTTCTAATTTAAAAAAAGTGTGAATCTTGAGACATCAAAGCTATATGGTGGTAAAGACAAATTAATGCGTCTAGTTACATCATTCATGGAAAAATACTTTGGTTTTAGCTACCAAAAATGCTAAATTATTTATAGTTTAAAAGGACACAATATTAAAATTCATTGGGGATTTAAAGTTTAATTCACTTGTTAGAGCTTTGTATGTAACTGCTATTTTAAGACACCATGAAATATAAATGTACTTTATTAATAAAACTCCGGGGTTTTGTTTAAAAAGCTTGTGTAAGTTGAGTTTGGTTGCTTAAACATTGGCATGTAAAATGTCTAAGAGGTTGCTCTTGGAAAAAGTAACCCTGTAATTGAAAAGCTAATGTCACTAGGGCAGTAGATAGGAAGGAGCTGGTGTCATCACTGCTTAAATTATCTTCTGTAGCACTTGGTGTAAAATGCCTATGACTAATGATCTGTAGCACCACTGCTAGTACAGATGTCACATCTGCCCTGCGGTAATTTAATTTTTCTTCCATTTACCACATGTATAATTGCTTTGCCTTGTTGCCCAGAACTCCAGCCTCAGTTTAGTTTTAACTTTAAATTCTTCTCTTTTGACATAGTATTCACATGTTTTGCTTCTGCCTTTACAGCTTATGCTTAGCAGCTTATTTTTGCTAAATATGAGCTTGGGTCTGAGTTGGGTTTCAGTTGGGTCTGAAATTTCACAAATTTCAGGTACACAGGTCTTGCACGTGTGAGGAAAACATTTGGTGCTGTAAAGATGTGTCTTGCTTTAAATCCCAATTTGATAATTAATCAGCATCTTCATTGTGTGTTTAAAATACTGTTTAACATTAGAGTTGTAAGCTTTGTTTTTGTGCACATGTTCATCCTGTTCCATTCTTCCTTTGCTTTTAATTCTGCTAATTTTTAAATTATGTCCTTCGTCCTTGTCTTAGCCTAGTACTTAAGGATAATGCTGAACCACTTTACCCAGGAGGAGCGTCTTCTGCCTCTTCCTGAGCAGGACCTGGTGAGATATATATTGGTCCTGACTCACAGGAATGAGTGTTACACTGTGCAGGTTCTTACTGGGTTTCACTGATGGCACTGCTCACCTGTGAGAGCATTGCTGGTGTCAAGAAGAGCTGGAGAAAAGGCTGTGATGAATGGTCCAAGCTCAGTGTAGTTTGGTAAGCAGGGACATGCTCTGAAGCCACACTTGTGTCATTGATATAAATGTAGGAGCCCTGACAGCCCTGTGCCTCTGCCTGGTGAGATGGCGTGGTGGTAGAGCAGCCTGCCCAGTCCTGCTTGGAGGAGGGCTGTGTGCTACAGGTGTAAAACAGCTCACTAAGAGTTTACAGATACTATTTATTAACACGTGCTGAAGTAGTTTTCATTTTGAACTGAACACTAAGTTGTTTCATTTGTGATTAGGATTGCTGTATTGGAAGAGAGCAATTTAAAATTTGAAACAGCTTTTAGAGTTCCACAGTCAGTTTTCAAATCTTGTCACACTAAAAAATTAATTATAACTGTAAGTACTCTGTATGCCCAAAGGCCTTGGGTCAATTTTATGGTTTTATAATCCTATTTTTTAAATTTTTGAGCTCTCCAGCATGACTGCCACTTCTACAAAGCGAACGGGGGAAAAATCATGTATCTGCATTTCATTTTATTGCTGTCTGAAGTACTGCTAGTTAAAAAAACCCCTAAGCAATAATAGGGCTTGAATTCTATTTTTGGAATGTTGGTATTGCATTGTGCTCTTAATAGAACCTTTTTTTAGAGCTGAGAGTTGTATGTTAGTGGGAAAAGCCTGTGACAGCATGAAGAGATGATTAGTATGAGTGATACCAGTTTTTATTATACTTCACTAAAAATGCCTTTATGGATGGGTTGAAATTCTAGCTCCTCAGTGCAGCTATTTTAAGGTAATGGTCATGTTTCATTATATAAGAAATCATCAAGCCCCTGCATTTAATGAGAAAAATATCATTATATCCCAGATTTCCTGGACAGCTATAACAGCATGATTGCACCTCAGCAATACATACATGTACAGCACTTCCTTTTTCAGTAATGGATTTAATCTGATAATACATCTCACTAGTGATGTATGTTAGTACAGCGGGACTCCAGCTGGATTGAAAAGCAGAGAGGAACATGAGCTTGAGCTCAGATTGTTAATAAAATAGTATAATAATTTTTCTTTTCTTTAAGGAAAGCTTATTTCAATTTAAAGTAAAGGGACATGTGCTATACTGGAATATTTTTTCTGGAAAGCAGCAGCTGAACTAAAAATATGTGCTTGGCAAGGCTTTGTGTGAGGGAGGGCCCTCCATTGCAGAGGATTAATTGTTCATTTTATCCAGAACACTGCTACAAATTAAAAAAAATTAATAATAGAACTGTGTTTATAGTGTCAAATATTACTAAAAAAATAAAGGAGAAATTGCCCCTCAGACCATGCCAGGTATTTTGTTTATTTTCAAGAAGTTGTTGGAAGGGAAACTTAATGAAAACACGTTTTCCAAAAATGTAAATTTGACAGAAACTCACCGTCAGAAAGCGGTGCCTGCATTAGTGGGTAGTAAAAGTGGAAAGTGTTTTGAGGGGCAGACATATGCAGTTGCACCAGCTTTGTTTTAATATTTCATATAAAGGAAGAAGATTGCTTAGTGTTTTTGCCAGCATGTAGTTGTGCCATTAGATGCAAGAAACTTTGTACAGTATATGGGTTTGTCCATCTTTTCTTTCATAGGGTGCTTTTACCATCTGTATGGTCATTTGTGAGGTTGGTTTTTGTGCCTTCTCAAATGGATCTAATTGTTACAGAATAGGTGAGCTTTGAAACCAGCCATGGCTTGGTTGAGTGCCTTTGTAGTTCAGATAGCCATATGTATATCTAAAATAACTTGTATTACTTGTTATGGCAGAGTTTAAAGGCTCATACATGATTCATCTTAGTTGTTAAAAAGTAGCCCTCTTCCCATTGGAAGGCGTGTTCCAGTTCATGGGCTGTCATGGTTCCACTTCAGAATTCATTCTTGCAGTGAGTTGCTGCCTCTTGTGTAGCTGCATTGATCCGTAGCTAACGTTGTGTTCACGACCTGTTGACTTGTTCAAAAACATCTTCAACGTGGACTGATATGGCATTGGTGTATAATGAGAGCTTTATTCTCTATAGACCAGTAGCTTTTAGTATTTAGTGTTTATAGATGCTGTTGAAACTTTCAGAACTGGGGGACTATTTTCCAAAAAGTGCTGTTGAAGTGCTCTTGGCTTAAGGAGTTAAAATTATGGCTGGAGCCAAAAACGTCAAGCTTTTAATCAGAACAAGTAGATTAAGGCCAGCAGAGCAGAAAGAAGGGCTGGAACAGTAATGGTTTGTTTCTGTTCAGCTCTGAGAAACAGCTCCATGAGCAGGTTATTCAACCAGCTGCATCTGCAGCTACAGTCACACGGTGTGTGTGGAGAAAGGGCAGTGTCAGGGATGCTCACCCAGCAGGGCTGTGAGGGAGTTCCCGGCAGCAGAGGGCAGCCGCAGGCAGTGCTGTGCAGCTGTGGGATCCATCCTGCCCGAGCTGTGCCTCGAGCCACAGGCTGGCAGTCTCGCTCCAGCTCTGCTGCTGTAAATGCTGCAGGCTGGTTGAACGCATGCTGCTTCTTGATATCTGACTAAAATAGAAACACCGGGGCTTTGGAAAATTCGATTTTATAAAAATTGCAGATCTCTGTTAATAATTTTTATGTTAATTTATAACTTTTTTTGAGAACTGCTTTCAAGTTTTAATTTGATCACCTTAATATTTTTAAAATGTCTTGAATAAATTCAGGTGGAATGCAGAATGTATATTATAGTAATTTCTCTTATGTATATAAGTAAATAGAAAACTTGGAGAAAAAAGAAAAGGGTAGGAATTAGAATTTCACCTTGAAATGGTACTTTCAAGCCTCTGAGTTTGAAAGTAAGTGAAAGTCATAGTAAATTCTTCTTTGAATTCTACAGTAGTGTTTTCCTAAATATTCTTTAATGTGTCTCTAATGCTGACAGTGAAACCCATCTTATAATGACTTTGCTACTACTGAATAATGAAAGCCCTACATGAGGCTGTATTTGTCTTCTTTCTTTTCACCTCTGGTTATTTTAAGAAAGTAAATAGCTTGGATGATAGAAAAGCATGTTGGAATTGGAAAATGATGATTACCAAGGTGGATCTAGTGATCCCTCTAGTGGAAAGTCTTCTAGTAGTGATTCACCATCATGACATGCCTTCATCTGAGCAACGAGGAAGAAAGCTCTAAAGATCTGGATCTTTCTCTCTCTTCATCGTCTTTCAAAATACTGAGTTACTTCACCAGTTTGCTATATCTTTGATTTGTTTTCTTTGATTCTTGCCAGGTACCCTCTTGGCTTTGGCACCTTAATTTGATTGGAAGGGTTGAGGGGAGCAGGCAGGGAAAAGAAAGAGGAAAAAGAGAAAAGAGCCTCTCACTGCATGTGTGAATTAGCCATCAGGTCATGCCTGATAGCCATTTGGGATTCCTTGTGTTTGAGGTGAAGTGATACTTTTATGGAGCAATGTATGTCCTGTGCACAATTAATTGAAAACATCCTCCCCAGCACAGGTACATGCTCATGCCTGAAAGGGCTATTGTTAAAATGTGAATGAAAGAATTACTTGCAGCTAATAACATTCAGTAATGAAGTTTATGTAGCGGAACTCATTAATGGAGAAAAAGCGTCTGAAAACCAGAAATCATACTGAGTTACTAAATTTGCACATTTCCCATGTGACTAGAATTTCAGCAACACTGCAATTTCTCAAAGCAAAATCAGATTCAAATTTTGGACTCAGGCTGAAAGCAGAGATCTTAAGTATGTTGCAGTATTTCGGTAAAACCTCATGTTCTTGGAAAGCAGAATTAGGAGTTCAGGGAATTACCTGCACTTGTAAACAAGAGGTTTTGGTAACAAAATAGTGTCCCTACTTTGAGCTGCTACATTTTGCTGTCTCTAAGCACTATTATCTGGGCAGCAGAAGAATTGGTGAAGGGTGGGAAGGGGTGAGGGCATTGGACAAGGAATCCCCCAGAATGGGGGCAGGGAAGGACTTGGTGTACTGATAGATTCACCGTCTATGACAAAATGATTTTTTGTCATTTCCTCTAGAGGTGCAGGGATGTGCTCCCTCACCACCTCTCCCTTCAGTTAATAATGGCTTTGTTTTCCTCTCACTGGTAGCTCCACTGAATTCCATTTCTAAATTGGGAGAGTAGGTAAGATTTCACATCAGTCTTCTCAATTGATGGCCATGCCCTCGGGTGTCACACTTGTCATCATGTAAGCATGATCCTGTTTGGCTCATAAAAACAGATCAGTACCATCAATATTTAAAGCAAATGGTCTTTTTTTTTTTTTAAACAGAGATCCGTTTTTTGTTGACTGCTGCTGTCTTATCCCTTAAAAAGGCTGCTCTTACAGAACCAGTAGAAAGCTGAAGAAGCCCTGTTCAGTGCAAAATAGTCTCCTTTATTCAGTGTTCTTTCATGAAGAAAAATATAATGATCTTACATTTCTTGACTTTAGGCTGCCAGTGTAATTGATTCCAATAATGAATATTCCAATTGTTTCTGCGTATGAGTATGAAACACTGCAAGTTCTGTCTTTTTTCCCAAACAGGAGAAAAACAAAGACTGAGGTTTTTTTCTATGATGGTGATATTTGCAGTATGCAGAGTGGTTTCAGAAGAGGGGACACAAACACCAAATTACTGTGGTATCTTAACACCTTTTGAGTTCTACAAAGCAGAAATGTCAGAGTGTTTTTTTACAAAGGTAGCAGTACATCCCATTAATAATGATAGCCTGGTGAGAAAAAACAGGACTTTGAATTGAGTAAAACACATTCAGAAAATGTGCAGTTTTGTGGCTTCCATCAGAATAAAAATAAGACTTGATGATAATATAATGAATTCAGAGGAGTTTAAGAGTAGTCAGCAGTGAAGGGATTAGGATGTTCACATGAGCTGTGAGACTGGGTTGGATGGGAAAAAGCCTTCTCTTGAGGCAGTGCTTCAGCTCTTCAACAAAGGATGATGTGAACATGTGGGAACTCATGCACTGTCTTGGACCTCAGGTTTTTGTAGGTTTTTTTTCCCCCCAAAAAATGTGATTACAGTGTAGGTGTTCTTATGCTGTAAGAACAATGTTCTTTTGTATTAATATATGTTGTAGAAAGTGACTTAATGCCTTTTACCTCAAGTGCTAAGCTGTGATTAAAGATGTAACTGTTTTAATGAAAGCACTTGTGCCGTGATTGGATATACGATAGGCTGCTTTTCTTTGTTGCATGGGAATAAAAATAAATGCATAGGGATGGGGATTGAAATTTGCTTTTTTGTCTTAAGAAACATTCAGGGAAGGTTTGCAAGATGGTGAAAGGTAGAAATGATGAAATCTGTTTGCTCTATAGGCTTAAGCTGTGTATGGAAGGAACCGGTCTAGGGATTTTTTGGGAGATAAATACACAGAGCAAAGTGTGGTGCTAAAACCAAAACTGTTCAGTAATGTCCTATTCCTCGTAATTGTTCTTTCCATAAAATAACTAGCATGGAACTGGCATGGGAATTGGTTTTATAAATAATTCTCATGAAGTTGCATGAGAAGTGAAGCTCTTGGAAATTCTGATTAAAGAAAAACAAAAGAGGAGGGGACCACTGGCTATGCAAAAACCCTCTCCTTATCAATTACCAAGTAAATATTCAAACTTTAACGAGTGTATTTGTTCTATAAGGTCTTCTGAGATCTGTGTAACAGTGGAATTCCTGTCTCTTGTAAGAACCAGTGTGAGGTGAAGGTATACAGCATCAGTTGGTTGGTCTGTCTTTTTCTCTGCCTGAAAGTCAAATTTAGGCTTTTATGAGGACAGACTGCAGAAAATGAAAAGGGTGAGGTGTTTATATAACCACCTTGTCATTACAGCTCTCTGGGGCATATCAGATTGGGTGTATCTTGACTGCTGTACTAGCATAAGTAGCCGAAGGGCATCCATGGTAAAATAAAAGACAATTTTATCTCCAGAAAAAGCTAAGTTGCTGTATTTCTGGAAGGATATGTGTTTAAAAAACAAAAAAATTAAAAAATAGATTGCCCTCTGTAGAGATACACAAATGCAAAAAATGAGCAACAGCACTGACAATTATCCAGTTAGAAATTAGTAGGAAGCAGTGTCAGGGTTACACGAAGACTTTTGCAGATACACTTTACATGTGTGGAATCTACACATTTGCTACTTTCCAGGAATTCAGGAGAAATTAAATTGGGCTCTAAGTTTTCGGTATATGGAGGGTGGCAGGGCACCTTCCATGATACTGAATACTAGTACTCATTAGTGCCATCAATTTTGCTTATGCAAATGTATCCTACTTACCATACTTTCAGGTCATCATACTCCTTCTGTGGAACAAAGTTTAAAAATGCTGGTCTAAATCTATCCAGGACTCCATCACAAATATTCAGTTGCCAGAGACTTTAATAGGAGTGCTTTAAATAATTCAGATGGTGGGAAAGTCAATGTTACTAGTTCAGTCATCTTTCTGCAGAATGAGGAAAAATACAGTAGGTGCATAATATTGCTCTTGCTGACAAATAGATTTGAAACGTAGTCTAAAATCATGTGCTGTACCATGTATGAAATGCAGTAATGCTTAATGTGCATGCATTGGTATCCCACAGTGAATCCTTTCTATTTATTTATTTATTAAATTTAGACACTGAAATAAAATAACAAATCTGTAAGTGGGCCTAGTTCTTTGCTGTTTTAAGCAGTTATGAATAAGGAAGAAGAAAATTCTTAGTGTTCAGAAAGTGTTCATTCCTTTCGCTGTCACTTTACAAAAATAAACTTGCAAAGAGATTGCAGTAGCTAAAGAATCAGTAATGAATAATAGATTCTTCTTTCCCCAGTCTCTAACATCTATGTGTAGCGAGCACATCAGTGCCTAGTAGACAACAATTTATGTTTTGCTTCCCTGTGTTGTAGCTTTCTTTTCGTCAGGCCTTGGGAAATGTGGGCAGCTTCTGCATTCTGCTGTTGGAGCTCTCTCTGTGTCAGGCTGGTTAGGGCTGACCACTGGGTGGGATTTACAGTTGCCCTGTTCATCTGTGAACACACATTCTCCTGGAAAGCTAGTGCTTGGTGGCAGAGAATGTTAATTTATCTGTATCCTGCTTTAAAAGGGTGGGGACAAATAGGTCTGTCAGCAGCTTAATTTATACTTAAATCTTTGTGACTGTATTATTTGCTCATTCTGCAGTGAGCTTAAACCAGGAACAACATATACAAAAATACTACTACTAATAATATAATGCCTAATATTCTGTGGTGGTTATTAATGTTTTTTCACTCATTGTTTAACTGATGTACATAATGTCTTTCTTCCACAGCTGGGGTAATGGTGGCAGTGGCTTGTTTAGCTTTTCCTCCCAGAGGCTGCTTTTTATTTTACATTACAATGTTCTGAGCTGCTTTTGTGTTGGCTGTAGTTTAACTGCGAGTAATTCAAATAAAGTTTTTATTCTCTGGTATCTTCTGACTTATGTGAAATATGTTTTCTAATATGTGTGAATTTGTCTTGTAAAACTGAAGGCTTTCATTGTTTTCTTTTTTAGCTAAAGTAATGATTCAGTTTAGTTTCTATTTTTGAAGGATCATTTAGGTTTTTAATGAGTAAAATCTACATTAGAATTGAGCATGTTTTAATTTGTTTTCCTTTCCCTCTGAATTACTTCCTGAGAGCTGTACAGTTTTAGCATAAGGAATTATCAATATTGTGTATTTTGACTGAAGCTGATGGGGAAATTGCATTTGTATGGCTACTGCATGCAATGTAAAATGTAAACCAACTTGCTTCTTATTTCAGTAGATACACAAGAAGTTTGTTTTGGTTTCACATTCTGTCCTGGATTTGCTTTGTGCCCTTGTATAAATAGCTTCATATGTTTGCTGCTTTATTTCTGTCTGTGGAATGGAAGACCTGTGGCAGGGTATCAGGAGAAGTATATAGAATATTCTTAATTGCCTCAATGCTTTAATTATTATTAGAGTGAAAGGCAAGCATGCTGCCTGTGATATCAGTCTTCCAGTAGTATCTCAAATGATAGTCAGAACAGAAATTTAATATGTTATATAAATTATATATATTTCCATCCAATGTCTGATATTAGAGTTAGATGTTTACGATGAACAGAGACAATTTATTTGCAGACATGGTGTGCCACTCATGTTCTGTCTTTCACCTAGTTAGGGTCCATGCCCTCCATATGTGACTGATTCTTTATGGCTTTAACCAGAACTGAGTCTAAGCAAAGTCAGGCTTGCTAGTAAAAAAATTGTGCAAATTAGTTCAGTGACCATTGCAAGTGTTAAGCATACACACCAAAAAAATGTTGCCGACAACAACTTATATATTTGAAAGTTGAATAGGTTAGGTACTTTGCTCTAGCTGAAATTACAGTTTCTTTCCTGTTAATATGTGTGCTGGTGGGAATCAGTCTGATTGAAACAGAGTACCAGTAAACTTGTTTTTCTGCTTTCAGAAACCTCCCAAGAAAATAATTTAATTTAACATGGTATTTTGCTTTGTACTAACTTTCTTTTCCTTGAGACATTTGTTTATTGTTTATTAAAAGGCAATCTATTTAAAAACTTGAAATGCACTCCATCTTAATCAGTAAAGTTTTCTCCCAGAACTCTCTGCAAATGATGCAAGCATCATTAAGCCCCATTAAAATAATTCTATTTAGAATAAGTCTTCAAAACAACTGAAAATGGAAGCAGGAGAGATATTGATTAGTGCACAATGCAGTGTTTGAATGTGTCTGTAAACCATTATATCCTATTCTGCTGGAAAACATGTTTTTAGTTGAGGATGATGTCCTCTTCTAGGTTTGTGTAGAGCTATTTGGAAGATGCCTGTGCTGGTAAACAAAAGCCTTCCTCAGTCCTTGAAGGATAATAAATTACATCCACAAGCACCAGGCAAATTGCCTGCTAGATTACCTTGTGTCTGTGCTGATCCCTGATGATGTAGGCAGTAAGAGCCCACTGATTGTGCCTGGGCTGATTGCAGCTAAGTAAAGAATTGCTGTGCTACTGCTTCCTTTGATGTCTGCCTGGTTCTCCCTCCCAAATGCACACTAGCTGCTTCTACCAAGCTTCTACCGAGCTAGGCTAAAATTCAGGCATTAGAAGCTTGGTATGGGGAGTAGGGAAAATAATGCAGAATTTGTCCCTCAAGGGATAGAGTAGGGTGTTCTCCCACTGTCCTGCATAGGTGTCCCCTCTTCTCAGACACAAATGAGTACAAAATGTGGAGAAACAGTGGGGCACTCTAATTTGGTTTTACGAGGAAGAGGTGTAAGGGAGGAATATCATAAGGACTGAAGGAGATACAGAAGTGTGCTGAGGTTCTGAAAACATCACCCTTTTCTCTGGTTTAGTCTATATGTGCAGAAGGGAAGGGAGAGGAGCAGGTGGGTGTTTGTGAAGTGAAGGAAAGAAGAGTGGTAGAGTCCAGACAGACCTCAAGATACCTGTTCATGTATGGACAAGGTTTTGAAAGAGGGCTTCTATCACTCATGCTCTTGTGGTGTCAGGCCAGCCAGCTCCAAATTGTGTTTGGCCCAAACCCAGTACAGAAATAGCATAAGTGCCCAGCTCTGTGAAAATCTGCTTTTGAAAAATTGTATGAATGCCTGTATCACAGTTTTCTTGGAAGCTCATGGTCTTAGACTTGAAGTGTTCTATACTATTTTCATGCCATGCATCTTGCTGATATGGTACCTGATGGGATTTAGAAGCAGCTGGAATTTTATATCACATGCTGCATCTCTCTGCACATTATGGTTTGCAGCAACTGGGGGTGTTTAAAGCAGAGCTAATACCAGTTTAGTCTTTTTTGTAAGTTTCATTATGTTGAAAATGCCTGTAATTTTTCTAGTCAGAGACTAGATTTTTGTATTTAGTTTTTTCCCTGTTTTGTGTTTTTCATCACTGCCACCAACCAATAGAACCAAGTTGATGAATGCTTATACAATGCAAGACATTGAAACACACAGATAGGAATCTGCAAAACTAAGGTTAAACCAGACAGTTGTATAATGCTACAGATGCTGGCAGACAGGATATGCAATATTGAGCTAAGACCATCTAGTTACTTATTTTTTAAATTTATTTTTATTGATATCTTCTCCATCAGTTGTTTTTGGCCTGAAACCACTTTTCTGCCAAATTAGCTCTTTCTTTTGTATTTTGTGAACACTTAGTGTTTAGTTCCTTTTTTTCTCTTACCGATTTGTTTTCCGAAATAACTTTTTTCCATTCTTGTAATTGGAAAGGTTATGCTTTAAATTATGGCACCTTGGAGCTTACTTGAATGAGCATTTGAAGTTCTGGAGTATGAACTGCATGTTCTCTGGCTGCATACAGCTGTAGCCTTTTTTTTTTTTAATAAGGATAACTTTACTTTTAAAGTATTCTTAATACCTCTACAAATCTTACAGCTTTTTAGCAGAGCAATCAAAGTTTTTAAGACTTTTGTCCCAAGAACAATCTTGAAGTCTGTGTAACTTCTTCCTTGAATAGCTTCTTTTCATTTCAAGCAGTAAGCAGTTGTCATCTACTTGAGCTTGTTCCTAAGTGGTTGTAAAATATATCCAAGCTCTGTTGCCCTATATGAATTTTGTATCGGTTAGCTATTCCCATTGGCTTAAGGAGGTGAGACATTTTAGAATGTTAGTGGCTCCTGCAGCAAATTAATGAAAGCATATAGAATAAAAAGAGCAAATAATTGCTGATTAACCAGAACATTATAAAGACTAAAGATGTCTCTGTAATGGTAAACAATATTTTGGTAGGTCAGACGAGTGCCAGGTTCGAGTGGTCACCTCCATAAAACGGAAGATGGGGACTGGGAATGGAGTGATGATGAAATGGATGAGAAGAGTGAGGAAGGCAAAGCTGCTGTTTCTCAGGAAAAGGTACCTTCTGTTTGTGCCAAGACATTTACATTCTGCAAGATATTCTGTCTTTATGTTAATTGTTAGTATTTTTGGATCTTTATTGCATAAAACTGCATAGCTCATCTCTCACTGTATTTGTTTTCCAGTCACGAAGAGTGAAAGAGGAGGAGAATACAGAGGTAAAAATGTCTTTATCAATTTTTTTCTTCCAGGCATTTGAGTGAAGGGATTTCTTTTCCATGTATGCTGTTAAAAATGTGAATTGAGGTGGGAGTGTTGTTCTGCAGCCTTGTATGGCAAGTACTTGTAAGGATAGAGCTTTATGCCATTGTGCCTGCAACAATGAACTTGAGCACACCGGGGATAAGATGGATAGGAATTTAACAGTCATGTTATGTTTGTGCCCTGGAGAATTCATGGAGATAAGTAATATGGCTGTTTTTAATGAATCTTTATAACTGGATCACACTAATTGTTGTCTTTATCAGAATAATGAAGGGTGTGTTGGAGTAACCAGAACATCTCCAAATAATTTTTTCTTCCTAGGATTTATAACATGACATGGAGCTTATAATTAAAATATTTCCTTCTGTACACAGTAAAATAGTTCAGTACTGAAGCATATTAGATGAATTCAGAAGAATAAAATACCATATAGAATTTCATGGCCCTGTGCTGAGTGTGGGAAGCATCGCTGCTATAAAAAATTGTTTAGTAGGATTATGTCATACAGACTAAATGGTCTTTTAAAATTGTCTGTTCCTTGGGTGAGTGACCCTTGCCACTGCACCTGCAATTTTAGATTCTCTGATTTCCATTGGTGTAAGAGGATTCTGAAAACCTAGCAGCTTCTTGCCAGATTTGGTCCTGTTAGCTCCTGTGATGACCCAAGTCTCTCCATTGCAGACCTAATTTACACAGCGCTTCAGCGTCTGAGATACCTTGTGTAAGCTGAGTACAAAAAAAAGACTTTCACCACACAGTCTTTCTGTCTTAGATGTTCGAGTTCTACTGCTTGTGGAACTCATATCTACTCATATATATAATCTGCTCCTCAGTTTATACAGCTAACTCATAATAAAAATGTTAGTTGATGAAGGAGAAAAAGCATCTGCTTGATGTCTTCTGTTGATTTTTTGTTTGCTGAAATGCTCTAGAAGATGACTTGGAGCTAAGACTAGTGCATCTTGTCACGGTTGGTGCGTGCCTCTTGGGTCTTTGGCATGCACATTCCTATACATTGACATAACATGTCTTCTGCTGAAGATGCAGAAATAATAGAAGTAGTTTATATGAATGGAAGGAATTTAATTGAAGCAGAAAAAAACCTGCTATCATTTTAGTGACTGCGATAAATAATTTTCCAAGTATTCATTAATGTTTGCTGAAAATACACAGACAAAAATATGGATCTTGTGTAACTTACTTTTAAGTAGCTGTGATATAGAAAACTGTTGATAAAAGTGTCATGAAATTTGTGATGCAAGTCTTTATTTTGGGAAGAGTTTTGAACCCTTTGTAACCTTTGAACAGGCTGTTCTGTGAGTGGTGACAATATGCCAAGCTGGGTATGAAATCATAGTAGGGTAGGTGAGCCTGGTGCACTCTGTATGTAGGATACACTTTTGCTTGAGACTTCATACAAGTTTTAGTTGAGAGCTGGGGAGGATATCACAGTGTGAGGGAGGAGTGATAATGTGAAAGATATCAGTGTTCCTGATTTTTCTCTGTGAGAGACATTCTCCGAGCTGTGATACCTGCTTTGATATGCTACTAGTTCCTTGCATATGGGTAGATATAAGACTTCCTTAACAACCAAAACTGCTACACAAAAATAATGTGAGTAGCAGTTTCGTATTCTCACTGTGTACATATTATTTAATAGATTATTGGTGCTTTGATGCAAGGTGGATTATAAGCTGCTATACTCAGTGCTTTAATGCAGGCCTTATCTATTACTTGATTCTCTGTAATAAAAATATGGCAATTTTACTGGTATCAGCTAAATTTTAGACTGCGTACTGAAAGTGTTTAAAGGGTTTCTGAGAGTTAGAGAATGTGTTAAATATGCTGTGCTAACTTCAAACTGTTAGCATGGAAAGTTTTTTGTGATTTTTTTTTTCCTTTTGGCATCCTTTACAAGATGTTTTGCCTTTTTCTCTAATAGTCTCAGCCTGCTGTTAGTGAGGAATATAGTGAAGTTCCATGTGCGGTGAATCTTGTCTTAAGATTAAGGTAAGAGATTCTTCTATTTATTTATCTGTATTATCTTGATCTCCCTCATTAATTTCATAGGGTTAACATAAAGTCAGTGCTGAAGTCTGTAATCTCCCAGTATGACCAGTATGGATAGTGTTTCTGTGACTAATTGCTGTCTTTTAATTGCTTACTGAAATAGTGTAAAATGAAAAGCAGAATATGAATGTGTCTTCAGGCTAAGTGTACCCTTCATTAAGTATTTCTTTCTTTTTTTTCTTATAATGCAGAATCACAGTGAGAAGTTTTTAATGAGTTTCTTTCACACTTCAGCAGTCAGCCTCTGACAGAAATAAACCATACTTGTATTACAAGTTGCCTTCTCAAAATGTTTTTCACTGGCAAGTTTGATCAGCCACTGTGGAGAAGTGATGGGTATTATAGAAAATGGATACAAATATGTTGCCTGTCTTAAATTTGTACTTAGTTAAGATGTGTCAGATTACCTTTAATTAAAACCAGTTTGTAACTAAGATTTGAATTGCTTAATTATGCAGTCTAGTTCTTGGATAAAACTATATTTTTCATATGAAACTTTGATAGCTTTTTACATGTATTAAAGCTTTTTTATGTCTTTTCTTAAAAAACTTACTACCACTCACTTTAAAACTTTCATACATCCAGTTTGTGTTGACAGGATATCTGAGAGGTTGTAAATTCCTAATTTCTGCTATGGAGAAAAGTTAAGTGTTACAGTTTTTTTATGCTAACGAAAAGGTAAGAAGTCAGAAATAATTAGAAAATTACAACCAGTATGTTAGGAACAAATACCAGATTTATGCATAACAAATAGCTTTAAAACAGTAACATCAAAAATTGTTTGCGTCCTCATTTTAGCTGTTAGTAATCAGAAAAAAAAACAATTACACAGAATGAGTGCCAACTTTCAAAATCTATTTTCTTCCCTTTTCTTTCACTACTTTTCTAGTGACAGCTGAAGAAAATTGAGTGGCTGCCAAAGGTTGTTTACAGAAGGGAGGATTAATGAATTTTATTGTGGGGATAGGAAAGACTTAGAGATTATTTGGAATCATTTTAGTTGTCCAATTTACATAAGTGCCCAGTTATGCTATCAATATTCCTTTTCATCTCTCTGCTGGCAGGTAGATGAAACCATTTGCAAACAGACCAATTTGCACTGCTATGTGGATGTACCAGTGAGGTGCTTTGGGTATTTATAAATTATGATGAAACCTAGAGAGTGATTAGCTTCCACCCAGTTACTTGCAGTGTTGGCATATTTGGAGGGCAAACATTTTAGATCTGCAAGTATAGAAAAACATCAGGGATTATGTTTTCAGTTTTCTGCGGCTTCTAAGCAGAAGTGAAGGAGGACTGATCCTTCTGAACTTTTCAGTTCTTTTTAAGGATCCTCTTTAATTCATGGGTGGAAAAAATTCCCTCTCTCTGCTGTCCCTGAAAGCAAATCTGTAGTAACTAGATTAATGTCTTATGTTTATGAAAGTCTAGGGGGTTATTGGTAGAGAGGGAAGGAACAAGAATTTCAACTTGAGGAATCAGACAGTTTTCTTTAAACAGAAAAAAATAGTGTTGAATAGCATATACACTCTGGAGCCTCAGAACACTTTTGGCAGTGTCTTGAGAAAACCAAAAATCTGATGTGTAATTTTGCATTGAGTTTTGTTAATTTAACTGTCCTGCTTTGGAGGGAAGAACACTTTGTGTGCAAACCTCTGTCCCCATGTAAGCTCTGGCTGTGTCCTGTCTCAGTGGCAGGAGGTGGGCAGAGTTAGAAATCTTTGCACAGGCTTTGCTTCTGGAAGGCTGGCATGTGAGAAGGGTCAGAGGTAGCACATGAGCAGTGTGTGTGTGTTTGGGGGGAGCATGCGAGAGCAGGCTGTACTAAGTAGCACACTTTTCTTTTGGTTGGCACTTAGTGAAATGCCTTTTTGACCATGAGGGCTACAAGCTCCCTGTATCTCTGCCCAGCAGTGTAGATTCAGAGCTAGCATTTAGAATTTCTTTATATTTGCTAATTTAAAGGCAAGAGGTATTTTGGAACATTCACCAGAGTCAGCCACTGGCTGACTACATATATTGTCTTAGCAAGGTACCTTTGATAGTGCTTGAGTTGTGCTTCCTCTTCACTGATCCTTTCACTGTTAAGGTTTTGTCATGGAAGTTGATGCAAACATGTAGAGCTTTTTGGGCAGAAACAACTTAATATGAGGCTTGGGAGTGTGGACCATAAGGTTTTAAGAGTAGTGCCTGGGGATTTGGGACAGGGCAAAGGGTAGGGAGGTGGACAATCTTAAAAAGGAGCAAGAGGGGCTGGGGGTGGTGGGGTGTGGGCAGGAAGAAAGTGCTCCTCTGCTTTGTTCTTTTTTCCTCTTCTACAGCGAGGCTACACTATGACAACCCATCGCATTTTAGATGATAGTTTGCATTTTTTTTCCTAGCAGTATGTTCCCGAACAAGGTTAATAGTACCCATAAAAATTAAAAATTACTTTCACAAAGGAGGAATTCTGGCAGAAGAATCAATGCATTTAAATAATTCTTTACCTGAATGGTCAGGTTCTGTTATTTTTTTCCCAAGCAGAGCAGGGTTGGACTCATTCAGTAATTCAGTAGGGTGTGCTAAATTAACACCAGCTTCTCTTTACTGCAAATGCCTTGTTGTGTATCAGAAGCACAACTCACAGTCTGAAATAATCTTTAAAGAATCCCATGGTACTCTTTATACAAGTGGTGGTATTTAACTCTCTTACTCCAGTTGGAAACCATCCAGACTAACTGATTTATTTGTCCTTAACTTACATTTAATACCTTTCTGTTTTCATAGTTTTCTCAGTGCAACTAACTTGTCAAAAGATTCTCTACTGTCAGAGTTGCTTCATCAGCTGGAGACAGCAATTTCCAATTTATTTTCTATCTTTTGTGCTATTGTGTCTTGGAGTACATTGCCCCAGAAGTGAAATTATCAGCAGTCTGTTTTAGGTAATTCCATGCAAAGCTCTTGAAAGGCTCTAGTATTAAATGCTTAATACGGGCCATTAGTGTTTTAGAGCTCAAGTGTAGTTAAGAGAGTGTGCTTGAATTTTGCAGTGAACTGAAAATACTGGTTCTTACTGGCTTGATCTGTTGCCACAGTGTGTAGTTCTGACCCAGACTGAGTGATTGTTATATTGAAATGCTGATGCCTCTGTATCCTCAGCCTCAAGGGGAAGTGGTATTTGAGAGTAGAGAGGAATTAAATCTGTAATCCAAATTTTTTCTGGTAAGGCTGTGCACACCGCGTGTCTTGGCAGCAGACACTGCAAAGAGGGGCTGAAGGCAATTGTCTGTGATTTAGTTCTCCAACAGGATTGTTCACAGCACCAGGGAAAGGAAGTGGGTAGGAATTACCACCTTGATTTGAAATTTCCAATCTAACCACCAAGCTGTTACAGTTACAGATTTAGGAAGGTCACTGTTAGAGGGTTTGACTGCTTGGATTAATAACAGAAATATTTCATGTTAAATTAGGAGACTTGTTAGTGGTTAATAGTTAAGAATTGCAAATCACATGAAGCAATCTAAGGTGGTTAAATTAGCTCCTATGACAGGAAGATAATTTATTGGCAGTAATTTGGAATGTCCCAGGACCTAATTTAATACAGTTCTTGCACACTAGATGAATTAAGCCTATGGAAGAATAAAAGGGGCAAATGGAAATGTTTTACTGGCAAATACACAAGTTTCTGTCATTGTGTATCTTAGGCAGAATTGCCTGTAATGTCACTCTGTTATTTACATATAAATGTTTCTGTGTGTATTTATTAGAAAAACATTGTAACCTCTTTTAATATAGCTGGAAACAGTATGGCATTTGAGAAATTCTGCGGAATGTACTTTCTGGGGATCTGGACAGACACATACAAATCCAAGGAGTAGCTGGTAGCAGGTGGTTGCCTGTGCCACGCTGCAGCAGGAGAGTTGTTAGGACTTGAGTCAAATGTGATTTCCTGTGCATACCAGAACACAGACAATGAGGTATCACTCAGCAGTCTGAGCACAAGCTCAGGTGCTAATCTTCCTGCTTTTATGTTGGCCTTGTTTTTTGACATCTTTCTTACAAAATCAATTACATGTAAAGTCATAGGAAAAATGTATTTGGCTGGAGGTACCTAGAAGAGCTACTCCTGTGTTGATTAATACTTGAGTCTTACATTTGTAGTACTAAAACCCCAAAAACTATAAACAAGCAAACCCCAAAATATGTTCTGGCTAGAGATGGAATGAGTTTGATAATTGGCTTAGTACCATAAGTCAAAGTTCTTAATTTGAATTCTTTTTAATTTTTTTTTTCTCCTTCTAGTTTTGTTTTGGTATCTTAAGCAAAAGCTTCCATCATTTCTGTCTCTTTTGTAAGAAGTGGGGCTATCCTTCACCATGAATAGGTATTTCTCTTGTGTTTGCTATTAGAGTGGCTTCTGTTATTAAGTGTATTTAGTGACAAAATCCACAAACTCCCAGCTGTGGAGTAGATTTACAGCTGTAAAGTAACAGAACTTCTCTATAGTCTGGGAATTGATCCAGTAACAAACATAACCAAATCATTTGCAGAATTCTTGAAAGAAATGTACCTGTGATGACAGCCCTGAGTACTGTCCTATGTTTTATTCTGCCACCATCTCTAAGAGTTTGTTCTGGGAATGAGGGAGGTTTAGGGATGTGGTTACTGAACTGAATTTTATTTTCACAGCATGGAGATTTCATTTAAATAGTCTGTATAACCATGATTAAATCATGACTGAAATCAGTAAGGAGGAACTCTTGATTAAACTATTGATTCTAATCCTGGTTTTTCTTTTCACATCTGTTATATCCTTCAAAGTTTGCTCTTTAAAAATGGTAAATTATGTATTTCTTATTTGCTACTTAGGGATGTTTTCATGCCTTGCTGTATTTTTACTGAAAATTAATTAAAACCTGGAAAATTTATTTTAATTATGACCTAAATAATCCCATATGCTATTCCTATACCATCATTTATTTAATAGAGCAATGGTGTATTTGTTTATCAAAACAATTCTTGTATGTAAAATTTATAATTACTGAGCCAGGAATCAATATATATTTTTCTGCTTATTAAATTTAGGTTATCAAGAAGATTTCCATGTCTAAATATTTAGATGGAAGGAATTAGTCTTTTAACCTGCTCAGCTGTGGTTGTAAATCATGCAGGCAATTGCATTTGGGGATGTTGCTGATACTGAAAGTTTAAAATCACTAGAGCTTTTTTATTCCATTCTGACATTTTACTGCACTATTTACAAAACAAATAAGAAAAGAGGAGAAACAAAAAATAACAATGAATCCAATGTACCACACCCAAGCTTCTTTATGTTAAAGGAAACAATTTAAAGCTTGAATTGATCTCAGTGTTAAAAGTAATTTTATTTGTGTTATCAATGGCATGTACATTACTTTTCAACTGTAATAGGGTTTGCATTTTCATATCTCAAAACTTAATTCTAATTAGATATTCTACTAATACTTTTAAAAACATTTTTTTTTCACCTTGAGACCATGCTCTTCCATCTTCATCCATCTGCTCTAGAGCTGCCTGTGAATGTGGTGATGTAGTACATAGGGCAGGGCTGAAACCATTTGAAATTATTTTGTCTGTTCCCATTTAGTGGTGTGGTTCTCAGTCTTTCCACTCGTAGGGGTGTTCTGGGGCTGTATTGGCTCACTGAAAACAGACAGGTTTTGGTTGGTTGGTCTGTGACTTCTGCTATTTTTGGGAGAAAGGCAAAATTTTAACTGAGCTAATTTTATTTTTTCTGTTTTGCCACACAAGGCAATTGTTACTGCTCCTGTAGTGGGACCAGGGAGTGGCCATAAGAGGTGCACTGCATAGAGGTGGGACAAGAATTTAACATAGGAGCAGACTTTGCTGGTGAAGCTGATTTACAGTAAAGAGAAAGTTTGGCAGAATAACCAGATGAAACCTTTGAAGATTTTAAAACAAGTCTTAGACTTTTTTCTATGCTTCCCACTCCTTTTGATAAGGTAGTAAGAATCCATGACATTCAGATGGATGACATGCAGATTGTCATTATTTTTATGGTGGGTGAGATGTTTTCCTGGTTTACTTACAAGTCTTCTTTGGTTCTGACAGTGATTTACTGATAGGTCATCAGGACTGTAAAACTCTGAGCCAGTGGCATTCAAAGTATGCAGACATCCAGAGAGTTTTTGATTCAACATGCTTAAAACTTTCTTTGATTTGGATAAAGTAAAAAGTTTCTCTGTGCCTTCCCCTCAAAGCCTGTTTTGTGCACTGGGCACTTAGAAGGTTCTGTTAAAAAAACCCCATATACCTGTAGAACTTGTTGTGAGTCTTTTGTCTTGATTTAATAAATGAAATCACTTTTCTAGAGCTCTATTCTGAAGCACCCCCAGCCTCCTGGCAATGATTGGCCTTTCACGCTTTCCGATTTAAGGAACTGAAATTTTGCTTCAAGCATTGTGGTTATTTTTCAAAGCTGTACTTGAAGAATTTGTCAGTGAAATAATAGGTTATAATCCCTCTCCTTGTGCACCAGGCATGCAGAAGCATACAAAATAAGGCTTTGCGTGCTTAATCTCTAAGTTGCTCTGGTGTTTCTTATCAGTCAGGCAGCTTATGTATCACTTCAGTCATGCAGCTAATACAGGTTTGACTTCCCTAAAGTGGGCACTGATCAGTAATATTGGTATCAAGACATACAGACATCTTTCAGAGATACACTCGGAGTGGATAAGTTGAATTATAGGCAAATCCAGAAAGGCAACTGTATTTTACACAATGCACTGTAATGCTTAACAAAGGGATCAAATTATGTGTACATTGTCCCCTCTGTTATTGAAATGTTCTCTCTGAATACTTCCAGGTGATTTATTTTTAACATTACTGATTTTATCTGTACTTAATTTCAGTTCTTTCTAGGAAAAAGTCTGATTTAGATCACTTCTGGTTTCAACCAAGCATTGAAATTTCACCACACTAATAAATTCTAAGTATAACTGTGTTCTGCCCTTCCTTGTATGTCGCTGTTGAGCAGCTAGCAGAGTAAAGAAGCACCAGTTCTCAGTGGCAAGAAGGAAAGACTTTTATTGTTTTGATTTCATCACATATATAGAGTTTTCAAAAGTCACCCAGATTGGTCGGTCAGAAGCCTCCCCCTAGGCCTGATTGGCCAGGCTTGCACCGTCCAAGTCTTGGGACATTGTTCCAATAACATCCAAACTTTATCTTTATTTATAAAACACAAGAAGAATTCTCATGGGAAAAGCCTGTGCTAGCCACACTTGTATTTCAAGTACTTGTTAAAAACTGATGCTTTTCAGGAGTTAAATCTTTACCATTGCTCTTAAAAAAACTTCAGTGCTACTTCAGGAATAATTTCAGAGGAAAAAAACTTATGATCAATAATGCCATCTCTGCAGCAAAAAGCTGATAGCTCTTTGCCAAAGTTATTCCCACCTGCTGATATATGAGAGCAGGTAGGAAGTGTGAACCTAAAAAAAATGATGCAAGTGAATACTGCTTTTCGCTGCCTTTGCAGTGAAATGAGTCACTGATAACTGAGGCTAAAAAATATTGTTTCAGAATTTGCTGCTTGACTTAGCTGGAAATGAACATAGCAAGTCAAAAAATAGAAGTGCTTTGAATGTTCTTCTGATTTAGCTTCTGGCATCAGCAGCTACAGAAAGATATAGATATATCTAAAATGTCTCTAGTTCTAACACTTCTTTGTCATGATACGTAGACTTGGGGCTGTAAACCAGTGGATTGAGAGAAAGGACTTAATGTATATATGTCACTTCTAAAATGTTAAACGTGGTTTTGCAGACTTGCATATATCAGTTTTCTTGTTTCTGTTTCTTGACAGTTTCTTCTGTCACACATTTTCTTAGTTTCACTATAATTTCTCATCCATTTCTACAAGACTGAAAGCACTAGTTTCTTTTGAGTCTTAAGCAAGTTTGGCCTATCAGCTATGGATAGAATTGCTGTAAAGGCCTTTCCTGAGGGAGGAGCTGTCAGCTACCCTGGAGCCTTGGACAGTGTTCCTAGCTGGTCTAATCATGACCATAACAATTCACTTGGTGGCTGATTTTGTGATGTACACTTGCCTTTTCTGAATGGTAAGTGGCACACAGACAGGAAATCTTTAACAGATAACTGCTGTCTCATTCCAACAGCTTAAGAGCCAAATGATGGTGTTTCATTTTGGCATTGGCTGTTTTTCAGTGTTGAAAGCATCACTGGGTTGTACTTTGCTGTAAGTACCTCGTGGTGTGTACTAATTAACAAGTGTTTGCATGGTCTCAGGGATCTGCTCTTTACTCAAGATCACATGATGATTAAATAGTAGTAGCCATTTTTTTTTGGTGTATTTAACTGTTGAGTCCTGTAACTTTGTCTTGAAACATCATATACTAAACATGTTTCCTTCTTCTAGTAATGTGTATGGAGGGGGCTAGGTTGTAAACTCATGGAGTTTTTCCAAAACTACTGAAGTAAATGGTAAGGTTTTAATGGACTTCAAAGGACTGTTTATTTTTGGGACCACATTTTATTAATACAGAGAGATTTTAGTCCCATTCTTCTTGGTGGCAATCTGGAAGGAGAACAGAATTCAAACATCTCTTTCGCTCTTACCAGAAGTTAGCAGCAATGCCTTTTCATTTAATTTAGAATTGACCTGAAGTCATTAAAAGTAAGTTGAGAAGAACCATCTCCACAGTGCTGAACAGGCATGATCTGCTCTTGATAGTCTGGTAATTTGTAATGGAGGAGCATAGATATTGATTAGTAAATGACAACTGAGCATGAAAGTGTTAGAAAGCAAGCATTTACATAAACATGTGGTGAATCCTCAGGAGGCTAATGCTTCTTTACAAATGCTCTGTTCTGTTGTCTTCATATGATCCCACAGGAGCCTTCAAGTTCTGATTCACAAAATTACATTAATAAACAGACTTCCTCTTATTGCTGCTTTGGTTCATCTGTGTGTATAGTACAATGACTTCAGAAATCAAGACAAAAATAGAGGGCAGGGGTAGGAAATAAGTGAGCTGTGATTTTTGTTGAGGTAGGAGAGGATTCTCACTTGTTCTGCCCTAGATTAATAGCTGAATTTCCACAGCTGAAGCATAAGAAAATTGTAAGGCAAGGAATGCAAATGTATGGAAGATTGAGACCTGGCCAAACCTCAAATATGGGATGAATGGATATGTTTACTTTCCAAGATTTTATTCCCTCATCCTCTTTACAGTATTGAAAGTAAAGTGTCAGTTTGTATTTCACTGTTATGTGTATATTAACTATGTTCTGTAAATAAAGTTGAAATAAAGTTTTAATTAATCAAAACTGATATAATAAACAGATACTGCAGATCTTCAGTACAGGTATTTAATACTTAAAATTCTCCTTTTAATAAAAAAATACAACACTTATGAAATAAGCTAACACTATTAAAACAAGGCTATAAAGGAAACTATGTTTATCTTGTGCTTTCTGCCTTAAGCACATGAAAAGGAAAAATGAGTGATACATTACTGAGAAAAGGCAGATGACCTTTTGAATTTGAGTGACATTTGGTAAGGCCAAATAACATTTGTCTCTCCAGCATTTTTTCCAGCAAGAAAAAAAGTGTAAGTAAAATTTATTTTAAACGAACCTGCAGCCCCCAGTCCTGTGTCCTTTCTTTCCCTCAGTTATATTTCTTGCATTGTGTGCACGAAGATCTTGCTCCAGAGATGTAGAATGAAAATTGGATGAGTACAGCTCTAGGATGTACAACCCCCCTATCAGTCTGATTAGTCCACTTCATTTTGATGTGAACTTCTGCTTTCTCTGCAGTCTAAATGAGCAAGTAATTTGAATTCTTCTGTGGTTTTAATTACTGCAGTGAGGTAGTGTAAATACCAGACTGCTTGCCCTTGCTTCTTAGGTTATGCTGTCTTGTTTTTTCCATTCTAATGTAGTTTGCATCTATGGCAGTTTCAATGAAGTTCAAAATTTGGGTGGTAGGAATATCTGTGGGGCTGAAATTTTGTATAAGTGAAACAATTGTGGTTGGGTTGGTTTTTTGTGTTTTTCTTTTTAATGTGTGTTTTTTGTTAAAGCACACAGACTTGGCCAGTGTCACTGGTCCCTGATGATGGGGGAAATTCTGTCCTGGTGGGAATAGTGCTGATTAGGAGTTTGAGGAGGGAAAAGGCTGACTCATGGTGGGTGCCATGTGGCATTGTTGTTATGGTGCTTTTCATAATGAAGTTTCTACAGCTTTGGTTAAAGATGAGCTTACTTCTGATTCTAGAAAAGCATACATATTCTGCATTCTGCTGTTGTCTCTTCCACTGGTGAGTCAGCTGTGGTGGTTCCCATTCTATCAGTACCTGCATTGCTGGACACGTAGCTCTGTGTATCAGTCTTTGTAATCCACATGTGATGGTTGAGTAGCTGAAGTCTGAAAATTAGGCAAGAGATGCGGAGACAAAAAAGGCGTGTGTTCTTACACTCATGCACACACAGCTCTTTGGCTTACCTTGTCTAAGAATTTTTTTTTTTTTACATTTGGAAGAAAGAATATACAGTTACTTAGCTGTGGTAGGATGCATCTCAGCCAGGAACACAGACTCTCCCTGATGGCTATATGGAAGATGCTGAATCTTGTGTGAAATAGAAGCCGATATTTCAGATAGCTCTGCATAAGAAGTGGTGGATAAATTTGTGAGGGTAAAAAAGGTAGTTAAAAAGAATGAAAATCTGCTGCTTGATACATAAAGTATGCCAGCATGATTTAGTCCTAAAGGTTAATTCCGAGCCATCTCATTTTCTTGAATTGCACTTATATGATAGACATTCTGCTTTTAAGGACAAAAGAAATAATGACATATAATGTCTCTAATTTACAGTTGTATCATCACACAAACAATTTTCTATTTTAATTCAACAACATAGATATTTTGTCAGTCATGTGGAACATAGATAATTGACTGTACCAGGAATTATGCTGTCATTAGGTAATTATTTCAAGGCTTTGTCTTAAATGCAAATGACTGAAATCTCTTTCATGTCTTATGATTTTGTCAGTAGAACCATGTCAATCTGAGCAGCTCTATAATTTGTTTATTCTCTAATCCTGGTTTTGGTAAATATAAGCATTGTTTTGCAAATAATTTCTGTCAAAACAGAATATCTTTCTTTTATATCTAATGACAAGATTGCCAAAGCTTATAGGTCAGGGGCTAAGCAGGTGGCCCTTGTGCTTTTTCTAGTTCCTTGAGGAAGCATTATTCCCTTGAAAATCAGATCTAGCAATCTTGGTGTGCACATCAAGTGGTCCTGATGAAAACAAAATAATAATGAAGAGTTGTAGAATGTGCTTTCACAAAATGGGAAGTTTCAGGTTCTGGAATTACTTTGCCAGAAAGATGGCTGCCAAAATATGTTAGTGTGGCTTGCTTTGGAATTTGGAACATTTGGAATTCTTCCCACTGGAGGTGAGTGCATAATGAAGAGCAACTTGCAGTGTAACAAAATGCACAAAAGTACTTAAAGTTTACTACTTCTAGGAAGAGATGAGAGATGGGGTGGTTTTATCCATGATAATCAAAGTATATTAGTCTGTAATGGCACAGAGCTAGAAGCACATAAGAGGTATTATACGAGATGGCGAAAAGGTCTGAGTTGGCATTTTGAAATAGAAATAAGTTTTTCACAAATGCATTTGAGAAAATAGAAACCATTAAGAAATGATGAAGAAGATAAAATTATTAATCACCAAGATACTAAGTGCCTTTCTTCCAGTACTATTTCTATATAGCAGAAATAAAGCCTGTGTGTGCTGCTGCATGATAAGAGTATAATGGATGTAAGTAAAAAAAAAAAAGGAACAAATGAAATGCTGCTTGGAAACTCTGCCTACAAATAAATCAACAAATGCAAACAGTTGTCACCAAGGGAACTAGCAAACTAATTTGCAGTTACAGTGACATTAACTAGAACCAGAGAAGTGTCTAAAGGCTGGGAAAGAGCACGAGGAGCTTTTAGGGGAGAGCTCAAGTGCATCTTCTATTTGGTGGATTATATAATGGAATACATAATTTATGGAAATCAATAAATGTCTGGAAGGTAATGGAACAATAAGCAAAAGCACTTACAGGCTTCTAGCAAATTAATCTTGCCAAACTTCTGTTGTTTTGCTTTCCTGAATAGTTGTACACCATTATAGAGAAAGCAGCAGTGTCCTAAATTCAAAATAGTTTAGAGTGTAACAATTCTCAATAGCAAAGTTGGATTGCTGAATAGATATCAACCTTCCTTGAATTTTCATGTTGACTAAAATAAACTGATTTGACTCCTTAACTTTCTATTTGTGATATTTTGGAATTTGGAGACAAAGTAGCATACACCCCATGTGCATCTACTGGAGGAAAGAGTCTGTATCAGGAGCAGCTCTTCTTCAACGTAGATGTGAAAAGCTGGTAATTTTCTTAAGTGTTCATAATTACTTAGTGCCTTTTTATATGGTAGATGTTCCATGTATGGAAGATCGGTGGAAAGATATAATTGGAGAACCTAATGTATTAGGTTTCTTGGTCATAGAATCAAAATAGGTTGGCTTGGAAGGGACGTTAAAGATCATCTAGTTCCTACCTCCTGGTTTACCTCTGCAAAGGTGTGAAAGTTTGTGTTCTCTTGATTTGTTTCTTCCAAAGTGTGTGTAGGAAATGAGTATTTGAGTTACATCTCACATTCAGTCAGAACATTTCTTATTTATGAATAATGCCAAATTTCTGTGCATTTTCCCTTTTTTTTTTGGTTTTTTTTTTTGGGAAGCAGTTTTTGTCAAAAGGGAACTTGGAGATGGGTCTTAATTTGGCAGTTTTTTACATTATTGTTTTTTGTTGTTGTTTGTTTTAACAGAAAGTCATCCACATTTTTCTAGGAGAGAGAGAAAGCGGAGAAAAACCAAGGTTCATACTAATTCTCTGTTGAATAGAAATAGACAGTGCAATATTCCAAATAATGGCAGGAGACTTCTATAGCAGAAGTAAATGAGCCTTGTAAATCTGTACCTGGCTAGCTTAATTATCTGCAGCTTTGTGTTAGTGATCTCAAATGCCTGTAGTTCTTTATTTAGAGTAGAATTTTGGGAACCTGAAACTCCTTCAGCTTTGAAGCATTTCGTAGATTCAGTAAATAAGTACTTTTCATTTTAAGCACTGCATGTGGCACACTCATTTTTCAGGGTTTGCTATCTTGCTGTTGTCTGTGTTGCCAATCATTTTGGGTTTTGTGTTTCTGCATGTTGCTGATTTTGGCTCTGTAATATTCTTAGAAGTATTTAGCAAGCAATAATAGCTGTAAGTCACAGCTGAATATGCCTGCCTATTGGATTTAGTTTTCCCACAGCAAGACTTCATGGCCTGGTATGCTGAAATATGAGCTTGCATACAGTTTCCTTGCTGAGGAGAAGAATAATGAACTGCAAAACACATTCTGGTGCTATTAGCATTTCAAGTGGATTGAGCTATTCATTGGAGAAAGAGCATGCTACAGCAATTAGGTTCCTCCCCGTGCTCAGTTGACTTGCCATTTCCAAAAATGAGATGGACATCTGTTTTGCAGAGGCTAATGTTCTGTTGATGGTAGAAATTATTAACTAAACCTGAATCTGTAAACATGCAAGGAATGGAGGCTTGGGACGCAGCATGAGGCTGTAAAGGAATTCTTTAACATTGGTATTAACTCCCTTATGACTGTGTCACACACTGAGCTGCTTAAAACACTCCGTGGCAAGCAGGAAGACAGGAATCCTTGGGATTTAACATTTTGTTGCTCATTTTATGTGTAGGTAGAACCTCACTGCTGAGACAAGGGTCATCAGTGGAAGAATTTGCTCATTTTGAAACAGTTCATAAACACTGCAGCACCACTACTTGTCAGCATATAACATTTGCTGAATACTTTGTCTCTTAAACATCTTTGTATAAATGTGACCTCAGGTAGGGAGCTTTAAGTCCAAGTGAATCTTCTGTTGCTCTTGGAGGAAAGGGTACATACAAATCAAACTGTGTTGAGCTATTAGAGTCAATATGGCAGAACATCTTTTGAAGATGAAAAGGAAAATATTTATCAGAGGACTTTCTTATCCTTTATGTTACTGAACGCATTTTCAGCTTAAACATACTTTTGTGTAAGTTTTCCCAAAATACTGCCATGAAAGTGCAGTGGAGTCTTTCCAGTCTGGCTGCTTTGGGAGAGCAGTGTTTTCAAGGAAATACATGCTGCAAAAATGTGGTTGTCAATGCCAGAGGTATTCTTTGGGTGTAGGAACTGAATAGTTGTTCTGTTCTTCATTACATTTTAATGTATGCACTGACTGTTTTTCAGGAACTCCAGGAAAGAACTTAATGACATACGGTTTGAGTTTACTCCAGGCAGAGGTAAGGCTCCTGCAACTGAATTATTCTCTTACTGCTTAAAAAGGTATTTCAGAAATGGATTACTGCTTATGGTTAATGCAGACTGCCTCACTGGAATGTATCCTACTGTGCAGAACTTTATCTTGAACCTCAGTGGAGTAAGAATTGCAGATGTATGTAAATTCTAGTAGCAAGGTTGCATAATATATATATTACAAGACTTTATTCACAGTATACTTTTATCCTTTTTTTTTCTTATTGGAATTATCTAGATGTATATAAGATCTTGCCTAGGAATATTTACAGCTTTAGAATTTCCATTTTCACATTTGGAAAACAGCAAAGGAAATAGAATATAGTAGCCTTAAAAGTGTATGTGGTGATGGTGGTAATATCTAAGTTTCTTTCCCTGTTCTAATAAAAGAAGGTCTCTTAATGAGTATGAAGTACACATAATTTTTCAAATGCTGTCTTCAACTGAAAGTTGAGCTAAATCTCTAGCTTTGGTATTATCACCAGAAAGAAATTCTGATATTGAAACTTTTAACTCTACTGCATACTTGTAGAACTGTAGGCTTTCCAGTGCTAAGAGTTTTAAGAACTTGTACAGTTACCTTTGTTTGAAGAAAACCAAGTATTACTGGGATAAAATGCACAGGAGACTAATATTTTGAGTAAGAAGGTATCATCCTTGTTAAATTGCAGCCCTTTGAACTATGAACCTATTTCATATTCCTTAGAAGTCCATATTCACTTTATTTAGAATAGCCTTCAAAGAACTTTCACCTCTAAGGAATCCAGATTGGAAGAGAGATCTCTTTTGCAGTAAAGCATAGTATCTTGCATGTGCAGTAATTCTGTGCATGGGTATATTCTCTGTTCCCTACCTGCCTTTCTCGTTGATTTTGGCAATGGGTAATAAGAAAAGAGGCCTGTTACTTAATTGGGCACAGAACATCTTGGTTTGCCAAAAGAATTACTTGGGAAGTGGTTACATAAGCCATTTGAGAATTCTTACTTGCTCAAAAAATAAGAGGATATAGCAGGGCTGTTCCTATAGTCAGTCACTGAGGCAGCCAGAAGGCAGCTGTGCTTCTCATCTCCAGTAACTGCAGCTGGCTCAGCTTCCTTGCTTTTCACCTGGGTGTATTTCTTGAGGAAATGATGCAACTTTGTGTAACTGCCTCAAAGCATGAGCTCCATTAGGATGTTTGGTGTTGGGGCCACATTACAGTTAAGACTTAGCTGGAATTTAGGCTTGTTCCTGCCTGCTTAGATCTAAGCCTTCTAAGGTCTTTATCCAGGGCAAATACTAGTCACAGGGACTTAGGAATTAACCCACTCAGCTAAAGCAGTTAATAGAAAATCAGTCCAAAATTTTGAATTTCCTGAGTCACAATACTTAAAAGCTATTTAAAACCTAGATCTCAAAATAATGACTGTTCATGTAACCCCTTTACCCTACTCGTAACTAAAAAGAAAGCCTATTCAGTATGTCTCTGTCTAGATATACAGAACAATGGAGGGCAAAAGGAAAACAGTGAAAACCACACTAAAGCATTGTTTATTTTCTTGGTTGTGAAGATACTGAACTTGTAAAATGTGTACAAGTATGTAGCTAAATAACAGAGGAGAAATGCTGGTGGCCAGGAGAGGTCTGTAGGGGATTTGCAATGAATGAAGTCATTACCTTATGCGATTTGCTATGCAAAGGCTGATAGAATAATTATCTTTTTTCCTCCTAATTAAAGATAATTTTGAATTCAATCCTGCCTCCATGGGTGTTTTGGAACTAAAATGTATTTTTTGTTGAATTGCGTTGGATGACTGATACTTTTTGTTGTTTTTGTGGGCTCTTATACTTATTCCTTTCACCTTTTGGACAGACACAGCAGATGGCGTTTCTCAGGAGCTGTTCTCTGCAGGCCTGGTTGATGGCCATGATGTAGTTATAGGTAAATTACATTTTTGTTTGCAATTATGCTCTTGTGACAAGTTTGTGTTAAATGGATGTGAAAAAATATTTTCTCTGATGCTGGTTTTCAGAAAATCTTTTTTGTTCTTATTTTGCTTTCATGTATGCATAGTTCAATCAACAAGGCAATTTTGATACCAGTCCAAGGATTGCTTTTGGAAGTCAGATCTCTTCAGTGGTTTGACAGGAGTGATATAATATAGCTCTCCTGAAGGATTATTGAAAATTCTATGATCCTTTTTTTGCTAAGTTCATTTCTTTTGTTTAACAATAAAATGATTTCTCAGTAGGATTTTCCAAAGTATGCTTTGGCAGCCCTGAAGTTAGTAAGTCTTCTGTTTGTGTTCATAGAAGGAGGAGCAAGACAATGTTCAGGACCTATGGAAATTGCATCTAATGTTGTTATTTCTGTGGTAAAAAAATGGTAATCAGAAATGTTTTCTGGTGGCTGAAAGATACTTCTCTATTTTTTTTATTCCATGCTTGGTAATGTTTTCATTTGTTTTTTCTTTTACTTGAAATTCAGTGCCTCACAAAGATGTTTCATTTGGAAGTGCTTATTTCTCTGCACGTCCTTCCTTTCCTCTGGTTGCTCAAGACCAGTAGATGTATAGTCACCAAAATCAGAGGGGGATAGTATATGCTAGATGAGGGAGAACTGAATCAAGGAATACAAGCACGTAAATTTTTGTGTTGCAGTCAAAAAAAAATCTTACCAGTAGATTAAGATTTCCTTACTAAACTCCTCAGTGGTATGGAGAATATTTTACCACTCCAGCCATTCATGACTTGCCTGGAAGATTATCTAAAACACACTCTCACTGCATTTGTAGTTAAACTCCTGAGAGAAGCCAGTACTTTTTGCTTTTGGATGTTCAGAATACAGCTTGATTCTAGCTGATCTAAGAAATAGAATTCCTATCCAACATTTTATTCTAATTTCTAAAGAAAAAGCATTTTAGGGAGGCTTGGAGTTGGTGCAGGCTGTAGGCACTCTTAAAGTCACTTTTACTGTGCTGTTATTTTAAGGGCTCACAGGAAGAGGAGTTCGTTGCCCTTAGTTTGTTGCTCTTTAAACATCCAGTATGAAAAATGTCATTAGCACACTGCCGATAATATTTTTGGTAGAATTTTCATTTAGGAAAAAAAAAGAATTTTTCTTTTCCTGGCTAACAAAAGAATTGATATTTGTTGGCTATTCCACCTGCCTGGACAGTCAGGTGACACTCTGAGTCACAGCTGGTGATGCTGAAGTGCAAGTCCTGCTGGGACCCACTGAGAAATCTTTTCCCTTCTTCATTCTTCATTTTCCCTTTGCTGTAAAGTTCTCTTTCAATGCAAAGAGCCAGTAATTCTGTGGAAATGGCAACAGGAATGGGATTTGTTATCATCTTTCAGGGGGTGTGATGGAGGAAAGACACATGAAAATAGATGTGCCTCATGGGACCAAGTCCCAGCCCATAGTGATAGGACTTTACTCCTTGAAGAAGCACAAATACTTAAACAAGATTTTCCCAAGTAGGCTTGGTTAGAGACACTGCCTAGTTAGTGATAGTGCTTAGAGGCTGTTTTGAATTGCATTAGACTTTGATTTTTAGGATTATGATGGTTCCTTCTGTACTTTCATATTTTATCGTTTTATTGTCATATTAAGAAAATGTAAGAAAATAAAATTTCTTATATGTAATGAATCAACTTATATTTAATTTTACTAATTTATATTTCATTTGTATTAATTTTTATTTAGCTTATATGGTGAGGTTTTTTATGTTGTAACTTACCTTAAGCTCCCCATGAGCTCTTGCATGACTTTCTATTATAATCTTTTGTCTGCTTCACTTCTGAAATTTTTAAATACGTTTGGACATTGTTACCTTCCTAGAAAATTACTTCAGATTTCATATTTTACTGAAAAAGGGTTCTGCTAAATGTGATTTTGCTTTTATTTAAGTAAAAAAATAAAGTTGTACTTTGTTAGAATATTCCACTGTAACAGTGCAATCTTAAGTGTTTCAGTTTAAAGCCATAGGTCATATAAGAGAGCAGATGGTGCTTAAAATGTAAATCTGCTTACAAAACTAATTTTCTGTGTACAATTATGTTAGCACCTTGTTCACTAAAAATTAAAAGGTTTGAAATCTTCCTATATAGGAAGAAGTGAATAATAGAGAAGAGCTTGGTTAACCTTCTTCACCAGAAGAACTGATTCCATTAGTTTCCAGATTGAAAGCAGTTGATAAATTACCTTTCATTTTTCAGCTGAAGCAGGCAGAAATTCAGCCTCTGTAACCTGAATGAAAACAAAGTTCTGAGATAGTCTCATAAAAGTTGTTTCTGTAGTTTCTTTTCATGGATGTTGAAACATGTAGAGACTTGGACAAAAGAGGAAGTTGAAAATACCTGTTTTTATGTTGAAGTCAACAATTTATTGGCATAATGGCTGATCTTCTGAAAGCACATTTAAATAGGAGTCAGGAAAAGCTCTTTTGGAAAGTATGGCCATGGCATATGTGAGCTGAAGTTGTTGGTGTATAGAATTTAACAGCTGACATATTAAGTAATAGAATTTGCTGCTAAGCATCAACATGTGTCACCTTTTGAGTCTTGCTGGATTTGCTTCACTTAACACAAGCTTCCCGGGAAGATTTCCATTCTGATATACATTAAGTTCAGCTGCCTGTTCTGCAGAGAAGCAGAAATCCCAGCTTGCATGTTCTGATTTGGCTATGTTTGGTTGGTTTCTTCTCCTGTAGCATTGTTTCACAGAAGGTCTCTGATCAAGGGAGTCAGCATAGAGAATTTGTTTACAAGCAGACCAGAGTTTGTGTTTGCAGAGGGGAATGAGCCTTGGAGCCAGTGGTATCTCGCTGATGAGGTGTTTTTATCCAGTACTGAAATATCTATGTTAAATCGCATCTGGAATATTTTCAAAATTAATTTTGAGATAAATACGTCTTTATGTGTATGCAATATATGTATTTACTGTAATTAGAAACCAGGATAGAGCTGCATGAGTAGAAAACATACTGCATATATTTATGTGCAGAAAGAGCAGTTGTGTTGCTATGGGTGGGTAACTGGGATAGCACTATCATTTGAAGGTGCCTTAGGTTTGTCATTTAATATCAGTTATGTTTTGAGGTGCACTGATTTTCGTAATATTTAGGAAATTTTTTAGAAGCTTTGTTATTTTCTTGCAGTTCAAACTGGTTGAAACAACTGAATTTTTAGTTAAATGTATCACATTTTTATTTACTCCAAAGTGCAATGTACCTATAAACTTTCTAATGAGAAAATGCCTTTATAGATTCTTACCAATTAATTTCAACTAAATTAGATAGACTAAATACTTTGTGTTTACTTTAAATATATTATTCAGAAAGAAAACATAGAGATTTGATGAGAACCTGACTGTATTTTAAGGCATTTTATTGAAACTTTTGTGCCTTCAACATGTGTACATAACTCAGTATCTCTTTAGCAAGATATGCAAATGCATTACAAGTGGAAGAATATCTCTAAAATCCCAGGGGTTTAACTAAGGACTTAAATATTTCAACACATCTGGCTCATTTAGAGCTAATGCACTGAAGGGTGACTCATAATGATGAGACTGCTGGGAGTTCTGGAAGCTTGAGGTGCACCTGCAGGTAATGAAGTTTTGCGTCTAATTGCACCTAAGTTATTTTAGACTTTATATGTTGGATGTAAAAGGTGCACTTGAGAAGGTTTATTGTCTGAAGCTGGCAGGTTTCACAAAGTTCCCACCATGATGGAATTTTCAGTGTGGTGGAAATATAAAGGTTTAAGGTGAAAAGAAAAATTGTTAGGTGAATAATCACTTGCCGTGGTTATGGCAGAACTGTAAATATGTGATGTAAGAAATTATCCAAGTGTGCAAATTATTCTTCACACATACATATATGTGTATTCATGTATCATAGTGAATGCACCTGTCTTATAGCCATGAGAAAGTAATAATTTTTAGTTACTTTAAAGAAAAAAAAAGGTAGAATGGGCAACTGCCTTCAAAGAAGTTTCCTTTTTTCAACATGCAGTCCACCAGTTCCTACTTAACTGTGTAAATGAGGAAAAAATCCATATGGTTATTAGTGGGATTAGTTTAAGTTTTGCCTGATAGATACAGTAAGTCATCAACTCTTTGCCCTGGAGTGTGTTCTGTGCCCCTTGTAGATCTGAATCAAAGTTTCAAGGTCTTTCCTTTCTAAAGGAGAAAACAAAAACACCCAACTGTGAATTTGAATCAGAAATTGCAAAAGCAGCAGTGTAAGTAATGTTCCTGTTTTCAATAGTAATATACTTGCTGTTCTTTATTTCCTTGGCATTCACTTCTCTGCCAGTGGTTAGTATGTCAAAATAAGGATTTATTGAGGTTCTTCAAACTAGATGTATTCTATTTCAGAACCTAGCTCCAGCACATCAGGGAGTCTTTTCTAAATATATTCTTCTTGTTTCAAGTTTCAGATATAAGGTATTGAAGTAGCCTGGCTGCTATTTCATCTTCTTAATAGTTTTGTCAGAACATTATCTATAATTCATAGCTGAACTTGGGACAAGAGGACTTGTGAAGATCCGATAGGGAGAGGAGATTACAAAGCAATAATATGCATAGCAGAATATGACCTGCCTTATTTCTGCATAGACCTGTATTTCAGATCTAATCCAGCATGATGAAGATATTTGTTAGAGCTATCTTCAGTATCTTGATGATTACCAAACTGTTGTCAAGACCTGTGTCTGAAAAGCAGCTCTTGATTTCTACATTCAGTCACAGGCAAATGATTTTTTAACCTAGTACTCTGACTCATTCTCTTATGTAGAGAATTTAGGAGCACAATTTACTGTAATACCTCAGGCTTGTTAAATAGCCCTACTAGCAGTGTTGGGCAGCAGGTCTAAATTTTTATTATTTTAAACGTTTATTTGAGACTAGACTGAGGTTTAGAATGCTCAGGATCATCAAAATGAAGGGGAAATTATTAAGTATGTATATACTCATCCCTCACCTTCCTGAATAATCTACCCCATTAGGCACATGAAGAATCAAGGTCTGAAATAGATAAGTATTTAATTATCCAAATGTATTCTACTTATCCTTTTATAACACTTTGTTTTAAACATGCAGTGGTTTGTCTAAGCATTCTACACATCCTCTGGGGGAAGAAAAAAATCAATTTGAAATATCAACCACCATTTTTTTTCATAAGTTTCTGGGAAAAGGTACAATTTTACAGTTGTAGTGATATTTTAATTATCAATAAAACCAGTTTTCGCCGTTTCAGTCTTTTTCCTTCCCCCCTCCCCCTCTTCTCACCAACTGAAGAAGGTAACATATTACCTTGGGATCAGATATCCATACTAAGTAATTGAGAATTTGGGAGCTTAATAATTTCCAGTAGAATTGAAATAGGTAGATTTCTAGCATTAACTTATTTCACTTTTCATTTGGATACAGTACTCCTGTTTCATAAAATAGACTGCTTCTGTTGGGTGTGAATTTTTCCACCAGCTACCTAAAGTCAAATTACAGTTTGTGTATTACTTTATCAGTCCTCAGTTTTCCAGTTTTTGCCTGGGACCCCTGGGTATCAATACTCCATGTTAATTGATCTTAATGTGGATACATTTGAGGTCTGTTATTATTTTGAAAATGTGTTGAGTTTGGGTTTTTTTCACTTTGAGCAAGGGAAATTATTTAAAGTCTTTATTTGTAGATAGAAGTCAGTCAGGAATATAGGACCCTGATGTCGCTGCCATGCCTTTGAATAACCTTGGGTAACTGGTTAGTTGTTAAAGCTTTGGTCCCAGCCAAGTCCCTTTTATTTTTTTTTTTCTTTTGCACAAGATAGCCTGATGCCAAATGCTGGTTAATGTCCTTAATGTCTAAAATGACATGAGCTAGCCTAAACCTAGGCTGTCTGTATAGAATAAGAAATTAATACAGTATCAGGGCTCAGAACTTACATGAACCACAGGGCTCAGATAGTGTTCATAATTGTTTTAAACTGTGGATGGTGCAGATTGAAATTGTAGCCCTATGTTCTAGGATCCTGTAGGACACCATTTTCAATCTCTCGGTGCTCCTTTCAAGGTAGAACTGCTTTGGTCTTCTGTTGTCCTGTACCTGCCCTCTTTAATCTGTGTTTTTGATTCTGAAGCTGCAAATTGAGCTGTTGGAAATTATTACAGTATCAAATGTTGAAAGGGAGATAGTTTCACTGTCTTTTATCTATATCTACTGATTCAGCAACACACTTTCAGACAAATTTGTGAGCCTTAATCTTCCTTTGATAAATTTCTAATGACAGCCTCTTCATAAATAATACATTTCTAAATGTTTCTAATGCTTCTGCCACATCACTGTCCAATAGTTTCCTTAGAAGAGAACCCAGGTTTGCTGTTGATCTATTTTCTTCCATTTCTTACTTACGAGAATCATGTCTAGGTCCTTGCAGTCCTCTAGCAATAAACACATGTTAGTTAGCAGCCACAGATCTTCAAATGTTTTAATCTTTCCCTTGCTACTGTTCTCAAGCAATATGAACAGAAGGGATTTTTGACAAGCATCCTGAATGGCTGAACTAATGGAATCACGTTACACTTAAGAGACCCTTTTGGTCTCTCTTTGAAGAGCCCTTTAATCTTTCAGGCAGACAGTTTGTGAGCTATTAGATAATAACAGGACAGACAGAGATCTGGAGGAATTGTTACCAAAAGCTCCAAATGCTGATTGTTTTCATTGTTTGCATAATGTATGATAATCCAGTACTTGCTAGGTTTTAAAAGTTAGTTTTGACTTTGTTCTGAACTTGCAAATGCATGAAAACCTCTGTGCAGTATGAAATATAAATGAATGCATAGATGGCAATGAACCTCTTGCAATATGTGAAATGGCCTCCAGAGTGTGCATAATAAATTCAGTCCTTTGGAGGAAAAACTCTACCTTCAGGAGTGATAACTCCACTGAGAAGTATTCCCTGCTACTCAGGCACCCTGCTTCCTAAGACCCATCCAGGAGAACACAGCATTAATCCTCAAACCAGCAGACTCCCAAGGCAGTTAATTATGGTGAGCTCCGTGTATCTGATGAAAATGGTAAAATAACTGCCTACAGTTGGGGAAGAGGTAATATTTGTAACAATTGGCAGGAAAGCCAATAAATCTGTGGAGTTTTGAGCTTGTCTTCTCTAACAGCCAAATTGCTGATGAAGTAGGGGGCAGTTGAAGGTAGCTATTTTTTATAGACTGAGTTTTGGACTACATAAAAAGATTTCACTTTTAACTTATTAAAAACATTTTTCATTTTCTCAGAGGTTATAATTTTTCTCCTTTTTTTTCATGACAGTAATTTTGTGCCTGAATAATGCTTCCTTTCCCTCATATGTGAATTTCAGAATTACAATATGCAATAGCTTTGCAAACTATTGAACCTAAGCATGAGTTCATGAGCTATTTCCGAGGTTGCCCATCCATTCTTTGCAAAACGGAAAAGCAGATGAATCAGTATTCTTTTGAGAGCACCCCAGAAATATCATCTCAGGCTTTAGATTCTGCTTGTGTCTGTGTTTATGCCAGATGGCTCTGGCTTAGTTGGCTGGGTGGGCATTGTACTGGAAATAGTTTAACTGTACTTCATATAGCTTTATTTACTGTCTCATTAATTTTAACTTTTCCAGAAGTTTTCCCTCTTCAGAAGCCATTAGGGTTAAGTTTCGTGATGTGTTAAGAATTTTAAGTAACCAGAGAGAGCTTTGTCACATCACAGGAGCAAAACAGTTATTTGAGACTGCCCAAAGTATGGTTATTCTCTTGTATTTGTTAGATGTTGAAGGTGGCCTTTTTTTTGTTCTGTTACTTCATATTGATCACTCATTTAAAAACTATAATTTATGTGGCTGGCCAAAATCGTCATATAGCAAAGAGTAATTTGTATTATATACATGCCAAAGCCTCTAGTTATGTGGGGTTTTTTTATTTATTCCATCTGCAATTAGCAGCCTGTGTTGTATATATTTATATGCTGGGTTTGACCTTTTATCCTATTGCATGTTCTGCTAGTGCTGACACTTATTTTGTCAGAGTGGCACAACCATTTGTCACTGAGCAAAACCTGCAAAAGTACCTGGAATGATTTGTGGTGTGTAGGTTGATTATATGTCCTTCAGAAGCCTTCTGAAGAAAGCGAATAGCACCTCATTTATTGTTGTAAACAACAAAAAGCCTCTTGTGCTAACTGCTGGTAATGTTTGAAGAGAGCTTTTACTCCAAGGCATGATTTGAAGATTACTCTATTTTCCTGAGGTTACTGCTGGCAAAGATTTTTCCGTCATCACTTAATTTTTTCTTGTTCATGTTTCCTCTTCTGACTTTTATAGGTGCATGGCCAGAATATATTGAGAGAACACTCTGCAAAATAAAGTTGAGTATACTATAGCCAGGTCTTGTAGAAACAGTGAATTCACAACAGGATTTTAATTATCAGTTAGTGGTGCTTGCAGGCAAGGTAATCTATGAATTTCACAAGTGCAACATCCAAGGCATGACTTCTGAGTACTTAAAAGAAAAATGGCTTTGTCAATAGCAACTGCACTATACTTAACTTAGAGATAGGTGTAAACTAGACTCAGAGACATATATTTTACAGTGCTCTTCACTTTTCCAAATAATTTAAGTATCAGTGGAGAAAACAATTCTTGCCTCTCTAGAAGGTCGTAGTGTGAAACTCCTTTTCACTTTAGGGAGAGTGTTACTGTATTACATTGACTTGATTCACTGACTTGCAATACAAGAATGGTTGGGCATGTGGGGTGGGGAAAGGTGATGAGAATGTGATGATGGGTATTTTCCCTCCTTGTTGTTTGCAGATGTGATTGGCTTCATCTGGGTTTAGAAACTTTAGTCTCATTTGTCATATTTAAGCCAAATTAGAACTTTGCACATGAACTGTACCAGGAGAGTTAGTGAGTCTCAGCCTAGTAAATAATTCTCCTAAATGAAAAGAGCCTGAATCCAGTAGCTGGGAGAGATTTTCATCAATAAAGCCGAATGGTTCCAGTTAAAAATAATCTTTTTTTTTTTAAATTTGCCTGAAGTGGCCAGTAATTTTGAACAGGGCTGAACAGTAGCAACAACTGCTTGTAAATGAAAGCATTCTTTGCTGTCATGAGCATATGCCTTGCATGAATTTTTTCAGCAGGATGGGTTAGGTTTTTTCAAGATTTCGTTACTACTTGTGAAGTCCTTGATGCCATTTATCCGACTGTATGACAGTTCATTAAAACACTTGCTGATCATGGGCTGCTGTTTGCAAATGCAGTAATAATAACTTTAGGCCAGTAAGTGTGCCTAAGGGCAGCTGGAGGATTTTGCTTTGGGGGGAATAGCCCAGCAGCACGCTGACTTGCCTTAGTTGTTCTACAACTGCCCAACATGAAATGAAAGGTTGCCCCTCTTGAAGACATGTGTGCACTTGAAGCTCATATTTTTGTAACATTTTATTTAGGTGAAGTTAGAAATCTTTGGATTTGGGACCTAATGCCTATCTGGTTTTGTAGCACTGTCTTCATTTCAGTGAAGCCAGCAAACACTAGCTAGAGAATTTTTTCTTTTTCTTTTTTTTTTTAAAGATACATTTTACAGAGATTTGGATAAGCCAGAGCTGCTCTTGAGTGCATGATTGTATTTTATAGATTTTTAAGACATTAAAAATTGAAGCTATTCTATCCTGGCTTTAGGAGGTATGAGGCTGGTGTCCCTTTTTGCCTGCATATGAGATTCTATGTATTAATTGTAATGAAAAGCATTATGTATATTTGCATGTTTTTTATCAGGTAGGAGGTACTGCAATAAGATTGACTTATAGATAGTGGAAGTGAATTGTGTGATTAAAATAAAAAACTGTTTGTAATGGCTGGAATAAAGATTATGAATAATGAATCTTAAAAAATGGAAAGACTTTCTATTGTAGTGCCTGTAGCTGAGTTCATTTAACTGTGAAGGTTAATTTTTTTTTTAGAAAAAGTGTTCTCTACAAAATGTACCTTATGCTTGCTTTTAAGTCCTGTTTTTAGTTTCAAACACACTTTCATCTCCAGTTAAATTTATTACAGGTGTATAAACAATCCTTGATGCCATTTTAATAATATAATGAAAATGAGACCCACAGAAAATTAATTCGAATTTAACAGTGGTAGATTGGTTGAATTATTTACTTCTCTAAATTCCCTTGCTAGATACTTTACATCCCCTGAGAGGCAAATTTCTGCTATTACACAGTGCATCATGTATGATCAGGCATGGTGGAAGTGCAAATGTTGTTATCACAATGTTAGAAGATAGAGGAAGCAGAAACATAAGCTTGTAGCAGTAGGACACTGAACATGCAAATGCTTGGTGTGTATCTTCCACCATATGAAGTATGTGGACAGAGTTATTTATGGGCAACATCTACTTTCTTGCTTCTCTGCTTTATGGTACTTACCTATTCAGTGTACTAAGAAATGTCTGCTACTTAATACCTGTTCATTTCCTTTTTATAATCTTGTTTAAACAGCTCTGCCAGGTGTGAAATATTTATCTCATGCTCATATCCTGTTGATGACATCTTGTGCTCATACATCATCCCTTGAACAAAGGCTGTTAATGATTTGGTCTGATTTAGTTCAACATCTATGCCTGTGCAAAGTTGGGGAGCCAGTTAAGTAAATATACAAAGCTGAAAACAGCCACTTTTTCTTTTGGTCAGGATTAATGGTAGCAATATTGTTAAAACAGACCAATTAAAAATGTAAATTAGGTGTTTTGATAGAAAAAAGAATTTATTAATTTCCTGAATTCTCCTCTGTTTTCAAAGAGTAAATTATTTCCTTCCTGCTATTTCTGTAACAGCATACAGCTTCCTTTTCTGGACACTCAGGCTCTGTTCATCCACTTACAGTATTTATTGCTGTTTCTTGAAAAATCTTGATCATGTTTGCTAAGAGAGAAGTTTGAAGATCAGCTCTTTTTGTATCACTATCATATTTTAACACTTTTTTTGTTTTTTTTATTTTTGCTAGTGAGCTGTAACATATCACCAAGAATCTGTGTGGGTGCTAATGCTAGCCCAGAACAATGACAGAAACACATGCATAAAGCCAGTTAGAATGGACAGTGAGCTCAGCCTTCTGCTAGAAATGTGTGCTGATAGTGGCCCTAGCTTTAGCAGACACATCATGCCAGCCATCAGTTTATCCTTGGCTGTGTCTTTCTCCCATTTTCCTTGCACTTGCTTTGTGTAATTGTTAATTGCTTATGGAATAAAGTAAACTGAAAATTAGTAGGGTTTTTTTTCCCTGTCATTTGGTTTTCAGGCAGATTTTCCCCCTGAATCAGTTCACATAGTCACAAAGTATCAGTGACAGCATAAGAAAGGAAGCAGGATTTATGGCAGCCCAACTGCCCTCTGAAACATCAGCTAGAGAGTGCTTTAATTATTCAAGTGGTAATTTAGAGACATGCATATGTGTAGAATTAGGTGGAAGATCCAAAAAAAGGCTTGATGTCAAGTTGAATGCAATTTTCTGTAAATCAAATTTTTTCATCTTTCTTTTACAGTTGCTGCTAACTTACAGAAGATAGTAGATGATCCAAAGGCCTTGAAAACATTGACTTTTAAGTTGGTAAGTAAAAGCATCAATGGAAGAAGCAAATAAATGATCACAATATTCACACAGAATCTGGGTTCTATCTCATTTACAACTATTTTGTTGAATAAATGTGTTGACAGATAAGGTGACTGAAATTGCCATTTATTAGAGAAAAAGCTTAAATCCTGTTTTGACAAGACAACTCCATAATTGAATGGGGAAGGAGGTTCGGTCACATGAGTTCTGAGGAAGTCTGAGGTTTAGGTGAGAAACAGTAAGAAAATCCCTGAGTAGAATTGCAGAAACAAGTAAAGCAGAGACAACTGTAATTGCTAGTTTAACACTCCTTCACCCCACTCCCTTAGCTCTACCCTGGCTGAGGTGTCCTCTGCTAATGGACAGTTTGTTCCAATCCCATTTTTTCCAACACTTTCCACCATTTTTCTTCCACAAAGGTCTCCATTGCTTGCTTCTCCTTAGTTCTTCTTTTCAACCTGCTTTCAGTTGACTGTCCAAACCTGCAAGTTGATCTTTCTCCCACTGCATTTCACTACTGTTTCTCCTTTCCCATCTCCTTCTGTCTTCTGTATGTATGTCATCAGGTCCTGGGTTTGGGCTTGGGACTCTTTTCTGTGCTGCAATTTTGTGCCCTGGACTATGGGTCCTTAATTTTGGTCAATTTTGATTGTAGCATGATACATCTAATTTAATAATAATAAATTTACATTGCAAAAACTTCAGTCAGAATTGATGTGCTATGTTTGGTTTTTTTTTTCTTGCTAAAATTAGGTTGAAAAATTTATATACCTGAAACTATTGAATTATTTGCTATGTAAACACCAATTAGCTTTCAGCACCTTTTGCTGAGAGTGACTCAGTCACACATGAAAGACTAGACTGAATGTTAGATAAGTAGGACTCCAGAATCACAGCTTTGTTTATAAAAGCAGCTGCTTCAGATGGGCTGTAGAGAGCCATTTTTAGACCTTGTTGATGATGATGTATTAATTCAGGGCTCTTCTTCCCATGTCATTCTTTATACAGATCTGAGGAGTTTTAGCTGACTCATTTGAACTCATTTTTTTCATTTCATCCAGTAAAATCCCCAGAACCTCCACATTCCTTGTGAGAAGGGGTTGGGGTGGAGGAATAAAGACATGTAACTCAAATTCTTTTGTTCCACTGCCCTTTGCTATAAATATAGCCTAAAGGCTAATGCTTTTCTTTCTGCAGCTGATCTGAGCTCTTGCTGCCTGAACATCTGACTTGGCTTTATTGTGTAGTAAATGGCATCTCACCAGGGTTGATTTTCCTGGTATTTTACTGGTATATAATCTTTCTATTTAAACAGCAAGCGTGTTCATCTTTAGGGTAAAAAAGGGAACAGTTTATGTCTTAACTATTTTTGTATTTAATTATTACCAAAATGGTAAAGAAAATTTTTAAGGGGAGGTACCTGGATGGCTGGGGTTGGATTCCCCCTGTTGCATATTTTTTAAACAGTGTATCTTTGATCTTACAATGATGTCATTCTTCAGAACATACATAGTATTAAATATCCCCTAGTTGTCTTGGCTAACACAGAATGAAAACTTCCCTACAGGATCCAGCTGTCCACAGTTTAGGAAGAAGGCTGCTGTAATACACAAATAATCTTGGCAACACTCAAGGAAACACAAAATTATTGCACAGCATAATTTGCATTTTGTGTAAGGATTTTGCTTATGAAAAAGGGTGGGGAAAAAACCCATTAATGAAAGAGTGTGTTCAGTCTCTGCTGAATACTTTTATGTTGCACTTGGTGTATAGTTGGTGTATTTATGCTAAGCACGAAATCTAAGCTAAGAGATTTCAGGTGCATTAAATGGATATAAGATATCTATATACATTGATATTGGTAAGGAAGGGATTTAAAAATCTATATGCATCTATAGATATGTTACTTAGCATGCCTTTGAGGAAATGGATAGCTATCTAGAGTGTAGAATGATGTTAGTAGTATTAGAACATTGTAGTATTAAATTTTAAGTGCAAAATTTAAACTCCATTTTTTTAGTAAATTCCCAATCCAAGAACCATTCATATATCTGAATAGTAACTAACAGTGATCTCAGACCTTTAACTTGGTGCTTCTGTGGAATAAGAGCTGTGAAATACTATCTGAAGAGAGAACTTCTATTCTCTGTGTCTGCTCAAAGTAAATTTGAAGGAGTAGCCTGATGTCATGATTCCACAAGTGTCAACATAGTTCATATTTGGTCATGAAAATTCAATGGATTATGTCACTTGGTGCACCTTGTATGCACAGTCTGAGAGCTCTTTACCTTATAGTGCCTGTCTATGAACCAGTTCTGTTAGAGGGTTCAGCTGTTAGTAATGCAAAAGAGGATCAACAGCATTTTTATAGGGTCAACCAATTGTTCCACTGGGGATCTTTTGCAATATGCAAAAGAATCTGAAGGCATCTGTCATAAGTAAGTTAGCATTATGCACTTCTAGTCCAATTGTATTAATATTTTGACTTATGTATCATACAGATAAAAATTTATAAAACCCGTTATTTAAAATATAGTCACTTTTGTCCTATAAAAGCAAACATTTTGTTTAAAAATAAAAATATTTTTCCTCCAGCATTTTTTTAAAACAGACCTAAAGTAATAGGTTAGTCCTGAGCAAAGTGGTTTTATATTCTTACTGTTATATATGAAAAATGAACTGATCACTTGTGCCAGTTTGTATTGTGATAGGCTTTACTGAACTCTACAGTTTTAAGCACTGGATTGTACTGTCAGGAGGGAGCTGTCCTTTTGCAAATATTAGTATTTACTCTTTGTAGACTGCTTCAATTTCTTGTTTAAAAATTCAGCTGGTTGGTATTCCAAACTAACTTGCTGGCTGGACTCATGAGACATTTGCTGTGTACAGCACAGTGGCAAAAAGTGGATTCTATATATGTATATTAGCTGCTCTTCATGAGTGAAAACCATCTACTCCCATGAAGAAGCAAATTTGGCTCCAGTCGGGAAAGTTTGGTTTGGAGAATTTGGGTATTTCAGCATTCCAGTATTTCTTTCTGTAATTTTTAATATTGACTGCAAGAGTTTGCTAAAATTAAGGATGCAATATGTTGATGCTGACTGAGGCTACATGAAGCAGTCTGAAAGCTTTCCTTCAATGAAGCTGTTTGCTGACTGGTCAATATGGGGAAAATTTATATCCTGGCTGTCAAATGCTCCTTTGTAGCGTGATATACTAAACATTTCTGTTTGTACTTTCAGGCCTCTGGCTGTGATGGCACTGAGATTCCTGATGAAGTGAAACTGATTGGTTTTGCTCAGTTAAGTGTCAGCTGATGTCTGTCCCTTGACCCCAAGCCGAATTGTGAGATTGCGAAGAGGCCAGCTTAGATGCAAAGGAAAATTAATGCACCACACACTGAGTTCTGCTTCATTATCTAGCAATTCACAAAGTCAGAACAAGCAAAGCCCACAGCTACACCGCTGCTGTTAACATTCAGAATGCTCCTAAATGTCTCTTAGCAGTTGATTTGGATTCCCCCTAAGTGAAAAGCCTGTGGAAATGCACTCAGGTGGCTGTATTTATTGGTTACAAAAGGAATTTTCTATCAAGCTTACTTCTTTCATAGACTTTGAGTGATACTATTTTACCTGTTCTTGTGGTTGATAATGCTGCCTCTGTTCTGTTACATTTAGCAATTAACATACATATAAAAGTTTAGAATTATTAGCCAAACTTGAATTCTAGTTTTAAAAATGACTGTGAATTTTATTTTTCATATATTTATGCATTACACATACTAGTAATAAGAAAATGATTTTACTTGATTACATGCTATTTGCAGTTAATCTCCCACTATTTAAAAAAGTTTCAGGTATGTCTTTGAAGTATCTGGTAAATTTTGAAATTACTTGATTCGGCATTAGCAAGCTTTTGTTGGTTGTGTGTCAAAAAACCAGTCCACAAACTGATTGTCAAGGGAATGGGAGGTGCCTTGCAGATATTAATGTTTTAAGAATGTGCCTGAGGCTGCTTATATAAATAATCTCCATTTTCTGGAAGTACCATATATATGGTGCAATACATAGAAATACATATAGTTAACTGAGCAAGGAGGGGATATACAGTAGCAAAGATGATAGAGTATTTTGGCTATGCTTTATTGGGGAGTCTATGAGCTAGAGCTGCTTTGACCTGTTGTTGTTAAGATGGAATGCTTACTGTGTCCATCTCTGATCTGGCTTACCCTTAATGATAGAAACCGGTTTTGTGCAGGTGAATAAAAACTTGAAGAATGGAACTGAAGCTTTATTTGAAGTTCTGCAAAATACCAAGGTGGAGTGAAAATAATAGGGCTTTGTGCAATGATCAAGTAAAACTCTGTTACAAAGAAAACACTTCGACCCAAGTAGTCTTCTGCTTAACCTGTGACATAGATGTTGTGGAGCTAGGGAACCTTAGAAAGACTTCCACATTTGGAGATGTGTTTCTCAGAGGTTACAATTTAAACTACTTCCTAGTTAATCCTAGATAAGTGGCAGCTCTTTAATGTACTGAAAATGGCAAATATATATTATTAAGAGAAGTTATTTATAATGCCTTGTCATAATCGTTGAGGTGTTCTAGAACCATTTGCATACAACTCAATGTAATCCCATCCCATCCTACTGTTTACATGATGATTACTCCAAGATGACTGCAAAGGTTAAAAAAAATAAAACTAAAATAAAGATGTATTGCACAAACTGATTTGTGTTTTGAATTTCCGTGCCCTGAGAGTGAATTACACTGTTGTTATTACGAACGACTGCTGCCCCTACCTGCTTTGGGAGCAGCGCCTGGGGCGGAGGAAGATAGAAAATACCCCTTGCTCCCTGGGAGCTGAGGGTTGCCTTGGCTCCTTGCTCTAGGGCTTTGCAAAAGCCATTTTTAAGACTCCCAAGGTGTTAGTTCAAGCAATCAATGACTTTCCCGGAGCAGGAGCCGTGTCCCGCCAGTTTGTGTGGGCAGAGAGCGGGCGGGCCGGGGCGGGTCGGCGGCCCAGCTGGGGTGCGTTGGGGCGGTCAGGCCTCAGGGGGCCATCGGTGCCCGCAGAGCTCTCGCTGGGCTTTGGCGGCCCCGGGCTGGGCTTTGGCAGCGCTGCGGCCGGCGAACGACAGCGGTGAGTGAGTCTTTCCGCAGGGCCTGGGCACTGTGTCCCTGGGCTCCGTGTCCCGCGGGTGCGGGCGGCGGCAGGGCTGGCCCCGGCCCAGCCCCGGGCGGCGCCGCCTCAGAGCAGCCGCGGGTGTGCGGGGCAGGCGGCAAGGCTGGTTACTCACCTTTGTGTTGGAGTGAGGAAATAAAAAATGTAACTTGAACGTGCGTGTGCCAGTGACCCAGGTGATGACCTGCAGCACTGCCATGGGGTGCTGCTGAGCGGCACTGGGAGGAGCTAATTTCTGAGCGTTGCTTTCAATTATTTCTATGTGTTTTAATGTACATTTCTCTAAAAATTGTGCCGTTATTGACTAATCCGCCTGCAGAGTAGTTAGCCGGTACGGTACTTTCACAGGCAAAGAAGTGAATGTTGAGGGAAGATTCTTGTTTTCACTGATCTAGAAAAAGAAGTGGAATAGATGTAGAATATATTATTTGGATGAAAATCATGTTTCACTCGCTATACACCTCCCCAGAAGCTGAGGAAAAAGTGTTGGGATATGAGTAGCAACTGTCAAAAGTGCTCATCTGCTGTGCTGGTTGGGGCTGCAGGAGGTATCTAAATAAAGAATGTAATACTTGAATTGAGGCAGTCAGCAGTATTGTACCAAGATAAAGTGGTAACAGTTGTTGCTCACTTGTGGTCTGATGCAGAAACATGGTGATGCTTCTGTGGTTCAGCGAGCCAGCAAGTTCTTGTGGCACTGTTACTTATCGCAGCTGTGTTGGGTTTTAAAACTTTTTTTCATGTTGTTATTGCTAAGATATTGTGAATAAATACAGTGAGAACAAAATGTATTTTTAAAAAGGTAGATAGAAAAGGTAATTAAAGGTTTAGTTCTGTTAAAATCAAGTTTATAAGTAGTTTATACTTTCAGTACATAAGGCAAAAAAATTGTGAAAATATACAGTACATTGCAGTAGAAAGCAGTGACCAAGCGATGATAGAGTAGAAGTAAATACCAAATGTAATAGGAATTTGCTTCCTTAAGATCATATACACATTCTCTGTGGAATAATACGGGAAAAGAGAAAACTAGCAGCTATTCATTTGTTCATGTTTACATGAAAAGCATTTTGGGTCTGGGTAAAGTTCTTATATGTGTGACATGACTTGCCCCAAAATAGTTGTGGTGCTTCTGGTAGAAAGTAGTTGCTGGCTGCAGCACGTGTCTTGTGTGAAAGGGAACATATCTAATTAATGAGGTGAAGCTGGAACAGGTGAGCTACCACATAGCTGTCTCCAAGGCTAGGAGAATAGGGCTTAATTAGATGGTGCTAAAAATATAATCATCTCTATGATGATTATATGCTAGTGCTTGCAGCTGGGCACTTGCAGGCTCTCTGGACTGATTAATGTCAGTGTCCATGCAGCCAGCCGTGCCAGTTTGCTCTGCTTTAGTTTGCCGAAAGTAGCTCTGTGGACTGAGATGAAAGTCAGTCAAAACACAGTTCTGTATTTTTTAGTTTCAAAGTGTTAGAAAGGATGAATATAAACATGGAATTTAGCTCAGCACAAAAGCGGGTCTGGAGACTAGCTGCATGTGTAAAGGAGTGGGAGAGAAGGGACATTTCCAGCCTTATTATCTTGTGGGATTCCAGTGTGGGCTTCAGGCCGGGAAAGCTGCTTCCCATGCTGGCAACATATGCTTTTTGTGCCAAGAGAACAGGAGCACGTGTCCTTTTCTTACAAGTGCTGACCTCAAATATTCCCACCAACAGAGCTGGGTATTCAAACTGCAATGCAGATAGCTGGTTGTGATAAGTATTTTTGCTTTCTAAAATATGATCCTATGTACTATCACAATTTCCTCTATTGCCCTAGAACACACTTTGTGAGTGGGAGTGGAAGAGAGAGTAGAGAAATAAGTCAGGAAACATAACTGAATTTTCTCTCCCCTCAAGTTCTCCCCTGACATAAAGATGTGTGCGTTTTTACATGGCTTGGTCCAATGTCACATCTCCAGCTTTGGGGCTTCCAGAGCACTCTTATGAAATTTGATTGTGAGTCATCTCTTCAGAATGTTTTTAAACACTGTTATTTCTCTGAGAGGGAATGCTGTGTGCAGCTTGTAAATGGTGTGCCTCCTCCTCATGCTTTTTTTTAATCAGAGATCTGTTTTCCTTTTCACCACCTCCCTCTGCATAATGATGTTGGGTGGTGAGATTGGCCTGTGCCTGAAATCAATTAGCTCTGATGAGGAATCTGACACAGACCTAAAACACTGCTAATTGAGTGCATTGAAAATGCTGATTTCTGTTTAGCAGGGAGCACAGGATGTTGCCGCCTGTTCCCACCTTACCCTCCGGCATTTCATCAAAGCGGCGGGGAAAAAAAAAAAAAAAGACCTTGTTGATAGCAAATAGCAGTTGGTCTATTTTTTCTCTGAATCAGTTGTGAGAGATTTTTTTTCAGTCAATCGTTATAGGTTTTTCTACTGCATCAAGTGGGCAGCCTTTCCACTCTCTTGCACTGTAGTCACGTATGTACATGCACAAAGAATGCTAATTACCTTAAAATGAGAAGCTGGAAAAGCATCAGGAACCTACATCTTTGAGTTCACTGTGCATGAGCCCTGCTGATGAACAGCTAAGTTTACTCAAACCACAAAAACTCCAACAAAGTCTGGTTTCTTTGTGTTTTATTTCACAGTGGTCCAGCTGATGAAATATTCAGGCATATTAGTTGAGCACTGTGACATTTAAGTTATTCATTTTCCCTCAATGACTAAGAGTAACATTGCAGTGCACATAAAAATGTGGTTTTATAGCTGTTTTATGATTGTTAGATTGATGCTCATCAAGCTGGTTTCATAGTTGTGTTCATCTGAGATGTTGAATCAAGCTCAGTAGTTGTGAAGTTGTCTGCTGCTAATAACATTCAGAATATGGGCAATGGTGGCTCAGTGAGCAATTACAGGGACATGGAAGAGTATGTGGTAAGAAGGATAAATATAATTTTCACTGCATAAACCAATAGGGAGGCAATCTTGTCCTTTTTGGGACATGCATATTTTGCCATCTAATTTTCAAGTGTGAATTTGAAAGGCTGTGCTTGTTTATTGTCTCAGTAGGGTGTAGAAAATCACTTATGCAAGTGGATGTGTTTATGTACAGGAACAGCTATACGGAATAAAATTGGAGTAGATGGGAAATACATGCCTTTATTTTTTTCCCATATATACACTTTAAAAAAATTAATAAACACCAGCTATGTTTCAAATATGGAGATTTTTTATTTATTTATTGTTACAGAAAGAAACCAAATTTTTACCTGTTTCTTTTTCATCCCTGGAATAATTCACACTCATTAAGAAAAGATGCTGCTCATGCATAGGAGGGCTGGGGTTCTTTAGAGTCATTTTGAGCAAAAAGGTGTTCCTAGTTCTGTCATGTTTACTCTGTAGACCACATCGATCTAGCTTTCTTTCCTTTGAGGACAATTGAGTTATGGCATCTCAAAATGTCTAGAAATGCATGGTTATTCGGTAATACAATTGTCTTCTCACATAAAAAGCAGTGTGCATAGCTGTCATCAACAGGCAATTATAAATAATGAAGCAGAAGAACCAGAGAGTGTCTAGAGGGTTTGGGTAGGTGGACTTTATGCTACTCATGTCATGTAAAAATTAATCAGTAGACAAAAATACTTAATATCACAGTAGTAAAACTTCTTTGTTCTGGAAGACTGAGTGTGTAGTACTAAATTGCGGCTTTAAGGGAGAGGTCTGCGTTTCTGCATGCATCTCTGTCTTCAAAACCTTGGAATTGGTTTTATGATGCATTCTGTTGGGGGGGGAACCACAAAAAAAAATTCCCATCATCTCAGAATCAACTGACAATCCTGTTGAATTCAGGATCTTTTTCTCTCTGTCTCCCTCTCTCTGCTTGTTAGATTACCTCTGACTTAAACAAAGAACTGGAGCATTTACTCTATATTATGAGAAATAGGAACAGGGTGGAGAAATCCATCTTGAATTAGAACAGGGAATGCAGAGGGAAGGACCATTATTGAAATCTCAGCCTCATGAATTAATACTTCACAACAGCTTCAGTGGGACTAAAATTTCACTCCCAATCTGTGTTGATTATGAGCTACTCAGTTTACCCCTGGGGCTATAAAATGGAAAAGGATACAATCGTGATTAAAGAGTAGGTGTGATTTGAATGGAAGGTGATTACTAAAATCTCTCTGAAGTCTTCTTCCCTGCTTGTGCTGCAAACTTTTCCTATTTATAATAGCATAGCAGAGCTATCAAAGCAGAAAATGACACCAGAGAGAAAGAGTTTTCTGATTGTCTCTGATTAGGTTCAGTGCTACCCCTGTAAATTTGCCTGTCAGATGGGGCACTGCCAAGTCACCCAATGAATCTGATGTTTTGCAAAAGATGGAAAGGGTGAGGAAACCCCTGCACTTGTGTGTTGCTTGATACATCCTTTTTTCTAGAAAAGGATTTTTGCAAAGATTAATCTAGACTCTTGGATGAGAGCTACTGAGCTACAGTTTAGTCTTACATAAATTACTAATTTAAAACTGCTTTGTGTTCATGGATTTTTGTGTGTTTATTTATGTGTGTGGATTTATAAGGCCAACAAGGGTCTGAATCTCTGATGTCTGTCCTGTTTGAAGGTAGTGTATCTTGGATTGGTCTGTGGAGATCAAAGCAGGGCTGTGTTTAAGCAAATGAATGAGTGTTACTCTTTCCTCTTTTTTATAATCTTCATATTCTGTTGTCAGCTTACTTGAACTTTTTCATAGCCAAAGATTTTAATTTTTAATAAAGTAGTTGCAGATGAAGTCTTACAGTAAGGCTATATGTATTTAAAACCAAACGGGCATTGTTGGGGGTGCTGTTATATTTGCATGTGCCCTGTAAATTGTTTAGGCAAAATGAAGAGTTTATGCTAAAGGTAACAGTGCTGAAGTAAATTTATTCCCTTTTCTGGTATAAGGCCTAAAAATACCGTTTGGAAGAGTACTCCAGTGACCTACTGAATTGGTGTCAGTTTCAACTGAAGACAGCTGTTGGATACAAACAATTACAGCAAAATGAATCAAATATTCTGTTTCAGTTCAGGAGAGTAAACAGATTTGTTTTCCAGATTAGGGTGTGTCTTCAGTGTCACAGAAAAGTCAGTGTTTTACTTGCCATGCAATTGACATCTTGAAAATGTTTTGTACCATTTTGGTTTAGTGAGGGATACACTTTGACCTACTGGAACATGCAGATATGTTATCAAATTGATTTGAGGCAAAATGTGTTCTTTAGCCTAACTTTTGTTTTGACTGGTTAATAACTGTAAAAGGCCTGTTCTACTGCATATGTGAGGTATTGGTGGGGCTACCACTTACCAAGTATACCTTCTTATGTATTTATGTTAATTACTGCCGGAGCAATGCGTAGAAGAAATTATTTATACCGCAATACTTTGTAACTGTACCTTTTATTTACTATTTTTGTGGCTTTTGCAAGCCTTCTCCAGAGCTGCTCCAGCTAGGTCTGCTGTTTTCTGGACATAGTTGAGCTCTTGCTCTGAAGGTGGCCCAGCAGGGCTGATCCTCTCGCTGTGCCGTGGGGCATTGGTTGCAGCGGATCGTGGAGCTTTGTGTGGAGCTGTGAGGAGCGTGGATGGACCTCCAGAACATTGCCTGGATGCAGTCTTGCTGCTCAGCCTGTACTCATTATTTATTCAAAGAGGAGAGGAGAAAATTCCATGGAGCAGGGTGGCAAGTGCAGTGTTGCCAGCAGGTACAGGGTATTTTGTTATGTCCTAACTTTCATTCAGAGTGTAAGTGCCTGAGAACAAGTACCTGGCCTCTGGTTCTCTCCCCCAGCACATCTCTTCTACATTCCTTTATTTTTACTCAGTGATTTCAGCACTCACTTTGTAGGGGGGTACATGACTATGAAAACCTCAGGGTGAGGATAGAGATCCTGATAAAATAATATATCCTCGAGGTGTATGTGTCTTTTTGTGCTGCTCTTGCTTGTTTATATGCTGTCCTTGCTTCCTATGTAAAAAGTACACGGTAGCATTTCCTAAACAAACAAACCTCTACTACTTCCTATATAAATTTTATTAGTGGCACTTGATTTTTACAAAAATTACATCAGTAATTGTTCAGCTCTCCACAGTATTTCTTTTTCTCTCCCAATTTAGTTACATAAAACTGTTGTGAACCTTGCAGTTCACCAAAAACTTTGTTTTCCTTTTCCTCTGTTCCGAAATGTCATTTCTTACACTGGATTTATCTTTTTGTCTGAGTTCCAGCATCACAGCACTTAACTTGACATGAGACAAGTGTGAGGTATTTGGCCCCTTGTACAGTCTCTAGTCCTCCCTTGCCTTTGCCATTCCATGGACAAGTTGCTGTGTAATGAGGGACTTTATCTCACAGATGATGTTGCCTCACCGATTGTGAATTATTGCTTAAAGCAAATACATGTCTTGACATTGCAGCAAATTGAGAATAAACATGCAAATTAGAAGCAGTGGTGTACGTGAAATTTCAGAGTGTGTTTATTTTTCTAAAGCTTTGTTATCTGACATAAGCTTCAAAGAAATGAGTATTTTTTGTCATCTGTACTGTATCACTTCCACTAAAATTTCTGCAGTTCCCAAGTTTTTTGTGTCTAGTCCTTGTATGTAAGGCTCCTTTGTTCCTTCTCCTGTCCAGAGTTTTTTCACCTATGGGTGGTGATGTTGTGATGTTCTTTTCACTCCCTTTGGTAGAATAGCTTGGGCTGGAAGGGATCTTTAAAAGGTCATCTGGTCCAACCCACTGCAAGGAGCAGTAACACAGAATCATAGACTAGCTTGGATTGGAAGGGACCTTTAAAGGTCTTCTAGTCCAGCACTCAGTCTTTGATTAGATCAGGTTTTCTTGCTCTCAAACAATAGCGCAACTAGTAAAAGTAATACCTGGGAAAGGGCAGCGCTGTTTGCCCTAATCTCTCCTCATGAGCTGTCACCCATCCTCACAGTGCTTGCTGAGGAAAAAACCAAATGTTTCTCATTTCATTTCTGTATTTCATGTCCACGTTGCCAGCCAGCCATGTGCATGCAAGTAGAATTTTCCAGATGCAATTTTTTCTGGTTTTTTCTTTAAGAAGTTTGCATTACATTAAGCATTTTTTTTCACTTAAGCAAAATGCAGCTTTATGGAAATTGTGATACATAAAAAAATAATAAACTGTAAGGTGCTATTGAAATGAAGGGCATAGTAAAGAAAAGAATGAAATTTTTGATGATCAGAGCTGGAAAGGGAAAACATGGTCAGGTGGTAGTATTAACACTGACAATTAATATGATTTTTAGTTTACTTACTGATGTGTCTGTCCCAGCATTCAAATGAAATGTAATGTACTCCTTTGAAGTGGTATATCTCTGGTGTTTAGCAGAAGATAAAAGTGCAAGCTTGTTTTCAATGACATTTCTGGCACAGCAAGTTCAAAACCGTGAAAAAAAATTAAAAGCATTTAATTTTAAATGTTCAGGAACTAGATGATTTGTCACAAATGAGGTAAGTTTGCTAAAGATTCACTCTCCGTACTCTCCTTAGTACCTATAAATCCTAAAATGTAACATTTTGGGCTGTTATGACTTTTTTACTCCAAGGTAAAATATGCTCTTCCCCAGTGCTTAAACTTTGTGCTAAAGTGTAACCAAAGATCCTGCAAGGTTTTTGCCTGATTATGCCAGAAAGCTTTCCTAATATTGCTACTATGGAGTTTGATAACCATTCTTGACCTACAGACCTTTTGTTTGGCTGTCTAATACAGGTATACTTTTCTGTGGTACTTAATAGGCTAGACATTTTTCTTTTTGGTGACTTTAGGGGATTTTGGATATTCCTGGAGTCCAAGACAAGGCAGTATCTGGAGCTTCAACCTTAAACTGAATAGAGGCCTAGGTATTTCCTAGGCTATTACATGTTCTTGTGCACCTTTTTCCCCATGTCTCATGTTTAAATAAATGACTGTCCTAAACAAGGACAACAGTAATCATCCCACGTTAGATAAATTGCACAGGTAACTAGCGGGTTTTTTTGGGGGAAAGTAAGGATAACCCTTTTACATTTACTGAGTCTGATCATTCTTCTGGGCACATGGCTGGATATATTGTCTTCAATAATCACCTTCTCTGAGATTCAATTGTACATCAATATTTGTTATGTTAAGCACATTGTCTTGTGTGAATGGTGGGCTTTTTTGATCTTGTTTACGTATTGATAAAACAAACAGCCAATAACTATTTAGTCAAATACTGGCTGGCAAGATTCAGTTTATTTTCCTAAGGATACTACACGTTGAAAGTGCTTTTTAATGGAATCTGTGAACCATTATGTAATTTATTGCATCAATTAACACAAGCCAATACCTTTGCAAGTAATTAAGTCAGTTTAAAAACGTTGCACAACTCACCCATCTGTTTGAAGTAACACCTAAATTGCAGTATAATACAAATTAAAAGGTATACTTCCATAACCTCTACTTGTGAGACAGCACCTGCCCTGTGTGCATGTATGTTCCCCTATTAAAAAATGTAATTTTAATTACATGCTATATATATTCTTTATTCTAGCCCATTAGTTTAATCCCCATGTGTAGAAATGCTGAATCCAAGAAACAAGGCAGTAAATAATACTGCCTTTTAATGACCAATTAAAGCAGCCTATCATCAACCTTGGCATCAGCTGCCTTACTAATTCAAAGTACAGCTATGCTTAGAACGAAACGGTGCTTGGGAATACAGAGTCAGCCTCATCCATACAGGACACCACTTTCCAGAGGCAGCAGTACTTCATTTCGTAACCCATCCTGCCAAAGGGATGGGAAACATAATACAAAGCCTCAGTGCACCTTGAGGAGGTTGTCCTGAATGATCTGGACCTTTTTATGGCCTTTGTAAGGGGAAATGATGTTCTACATAAAATTAATTAACTGCATACTTTTTAAAAGTCTGGGGATGTAGACAGCTGTTGAGGAGTCCATCCGGTGCAGGCAGCTGGGGCTGAAGCTGCAGGTGGAGCTCCGGGTGGGGCACAAGAGGCCATGAACTGCCCATCCTTTGCATGGCCAAGGGCACGAGGATCTGGTGCTGGCCAGGGGAACGAGGAGCGGACACTGAGGGACACAGCAGGAGCCCAGGCTTTCCCGTGCTGGCACTCTGAGGGGATAAAAGCCCGGGGTGCCTTTGTTTGGGGTCCCTCCTCGGAGGCCCCAGCCCGAGCTGTGCCTGTGTCACTCCGGTCCCAGCACTTGCCAGTGTGATGTGCAGAGTCTCAGCAATGGGCAGACCGGGAAGTTTCCTTTCCAACACCTACCGTGCCTATAGCTACTGTGGCCCTGTAGACTTGTCCGTTCCAGATGCTAGCAGAAGTTAATTTTCTGCTTTAATTGTGGTAATATTAAGATAAGATGTGCTGTCTGGTGAAAATAATCCAAGAATGCAGCTTTTGATACCTCAGAGACAGAGAAAAGTACTGCTGTGCTCAGTCTTCGTGCAAATACTCTTGTAACAGATTCAATCAGAGATGTCTGACTGTTAGGAAGATATGAGTGAGGAGAGTGGAGGCAACACAGAGAGCAGAAGCTGATAAAAAGATTAAAACATTGAAATTGGGGAATAAAGTATACTTGATTAAATGGGAGTTAAAGTGAAACATGAAAAAATGCCGTTTTGAATTCTGATGAATTATCCAAGGTTATGTGAGGAAAGGTAAAACGAATACAGAAAAAAAGCCAAACAACCTTAGACTTTTGATAGTGATCTCTGCAGGCAGAGGCAAGATGAAAGATGATAGATCTTTTTCCTATATACCTAAAACAGGCAATATCAAAGAAAAAAAATTTTGAAGGAACTACTTCAAGTGCTGCTTGTCCCCTGAAACTTGCTGAATTCAGTTTGCCGGGTATTAGCATAAGACTGTAAACCCTTTAGTTAAGGGCCCTCTCTTCATAAAAATGCCGTGTTCTTTTTTTTGTGACTGGTTTGAATGGATGATTCTAGATGGGAGAATGCTGAGCTATGTAAAAAGCACATAAGGAAAACGGAAAGAGTGATGGAAACAGCAGGGAAATGTACCAGATTGAAGCAGATTGAGAGTACAGAAGAACAGAGTGAGGCTAGAGTGATTTTTGTAAATCAAGAAAAAACTTTGTAATGATGTACGGTCCTCTCTGTTTCCTCCTTGCTTTTACTGATATCCTAAGGTACCTGGAGACCCATTTCTCTTTCAAGAAAGAGGTCATTTCAGAAAATAGGCCAAAGAAAGGAACTCCTAAAGACAAAAGGGATTTTAGATAGATGCAGATGTGGTAGGTGTTAGCCAGCACACCTCAAGTTTCGGATATTTGCTTTCCCCAAATGAAAGTTGTCTGCATTACAAAACCACTGCACTTAATTCTGTCTAGCTTGTTATGTAATGCTGCCTTTGCAGAATAAGTGCTCAAGGATAAATCTTGCGTGACAAATAAATCACCTCTTGGTCTTGGCTCTTTCAGGTGAGGCAGAGATATAATGTAGAATCAGCTAATAGGCAGGCCTAGCAGAAAAATGGGTCTTTTTTCCTGTGTTAGGCAAGTCACCAGAGCAGGTACTTGACACAACTTAATTGCAGGTGTGGTTGAATAAATAACGTACCTTCTTTTTTTTTTTCTTCTCCCTGGATGACTCCTCTTCTTCCATTTCATAAATTCATATTTTTAACAAGAGAAAAGGAAGCAAATGCTATTCAGTACAATGTTCCATGTCATACAGTTCTCCTTTTTTTGATGTGTTGCTGCTTTAATAGGCCAGTGTCAGCAGTTTTAAGAAGGTTTTTTACATACTATTTTCACTTAGGGCGGTGCAAATTTCTCTGGAAATCTATGACAATCAATTAAGTAAATGAGAAAATAGAATGCTTGTAATTAAGATAATCAAGCTACATGAAATCTACCCTACTAGTGCTAATATCTGTATATCTCCAAGCTGTCTATTAATTAAACACCGTGTAAGTGTTGCAATTAGGCTGCTTTGGTGGAAACAAGAGAGATGAAAACGATTGGAGGGGTTTTACTGTATATGAAACTCTTGGTTGGTTTAAAGCATCTCATTATGGTTTGTAAGGTTGCCGTGTTCCTGCAGGCACTCCTGGGATGCCTGAGGACTCCATTATAGGCTTCAACTACTTCTGAAACAGGTGACCCAAAGGAAATACACTTTGGTTTGCAAAAGCTAGCTTTCTTTTCAGGGATGGGGTTATTTTCCCCTCCATTACGTGAATGAATTTTGGATATTGAGCTCTAAAGCCAATGGAAAAGAGGTTAGATATTTTGTTCTATGCAGGAATCTGCAAAAAGAATGGGGAGAGAGGAATTTTTCTGACTAGCTCTTATAACAAAAGGGACTTTTCCCCAGTTTTGTATTATTTCGTTTTGTGCTTTTATTTTGATATGAGGACCCCAAAGTTGCCCAGACCTTCCTGAGAGACAAAACAGTATGAATATATTTGTGTTGGGAGACAAGCACTACATGGGACTAACTGGCTAATCTGTGTGTATTCAGATTGTGATTCTTCATTTGCTTTCTGGTGCTTTGTTGGGAAGGGGGCGGGGGGGTGGGGCAAAGGGACTGTCAGGGTCCAGATGTGTCTGTCAGAGACCAGGGATGACTCCTTCCCTCTGTATGGGGGACCCTGGTGGTCACACAGCAACTTCTGACAAGTTTCTTGTGGTTTTATGAGATGTGGGTTTGGGGGCATTTCTCCTTCTCTCCTGTGTGTCGCTTTTTTTTGATGGCTGCAACCACGCATGTTAAGACACTGCACAAGTATCAGACAAGCTATGCTGAGGGAGTCAAAAAAGCTTTGCTACCTAGAACAGCCAAGCTTGGGTCTCACTGGCTGGGGATGCCAAAGCGGCTGAATAGGGCAAAGCAGAAGATGAACCCATCTGCTACTTCGCCAGATGTTGCCACGGCTGCATTAATATTATGTCTTTGGCTTCAGATGAGGTAGAACACCTGATCCGTGTGGACATCAGCTTGATGAAGTTGTTGTACAAATAATGAAATAATAGTAGTATTTTGTTTTATCTTTTTCATTTTTTTTTTTCAAATCTGCTTTTATAACACAATATTCTTCCTCATGACAAATGAGCCAATTCACTGAAATTGTGTATTCAGGTAATACCATTTACATTTCTAGAAAGAAGTGAAGAAAACAACTTACAGGACAGTTTCAATTTTTCACTTGATTTTTTTTTTTTATTATTATTTGACATTGATACAAAAAAATAGTATCTTGATTAGCAGCTTTGCTGGCAATCCCACAAAACTGTAAATAATACATTAATCTAAAAGAATGCACTCCTACAGACACTAGAGATAAAACAATATATACAATTTAGACAAATAAATACATAAGTACAGCCAGTCATATATAATAATACACTTAAAGTTCGGTTACTGTTGACAAGCTTTTCTAATTAATTACACTCTTCATTTACAAATTGCCATTGCCATCTACATTATAAAGACAAAAAAAATCTCAAAATTTATACTTAACATTATTATTAGGAAATGTGGAAAATCAACCTTGAGACTTCTTTAAGTTTAAGTACTCTTACAGTTTTAGCAAAATAAAAAAGAAAAAATGCTTTTGTGGAAAAATTCCTCCTAAAGAGAGGCACTTCCCGCCCAGCTGCTTCACTTAATGTGCTTTGTTCATGAATATTTTGGAATAAAAATGTGATTACAGTCACACTTTTGAAGTGACTAGAAGCCAGCATGTTTAACCAAGTTGTCATTTGTCCCATGACCAATGAAACAAAATGACCTTTAAATAATGTAAGTATTTTTTTGATTAAAGGAAGTCTGTTGAAAACATTGGTTTCTTAACCATATCCCACATGGCACAAATAGTACTGAGTGGAAGGGACAGCTGTCCCTATGAGTAGATGTATTGCTACCTTTCTATATCCAGGTTCTGATACTGAAATTTCTGAGCAAAGAGAAAATAATAAATCTCAGTGTAACGAGCTAGTGAAGCCTAACATCAGAAAATTAATCGAAGTAGAAAATTAAGCTTTTGTTGTGGTTTTTAAAATTTGCTTGACAGCAAACGAAAAAGTATCTTGTACATTCAAAAGTTAGGGCACACATGCTTAAGGCTCTTGAAACACTGGACAAATATAATGCCTCACTCAGCTCCATGCATAACAGAATGCTACATAGCAAGCAGACTTACACATATATACAGCTGAATACAGAAGAAAATGCCTTAGAAATATGTACATCAATTTCAAGATGAACATTTACATTTTTGTTGAAGGTCTATCTATTTATAAATGGAAGGAAATACAATTTTTCAGATATAATTTTCAAGGTGTACCTTGCAATTATTAATGCAGTCTACTTGTACTAGGAGAAATTCAAGGCTACCATGCTACTTGAGCCCTGAGGTATCTGGATTGGGAGCCCTGCTGTCCTCCTGGTTACGAACCAAAGGCCACAGAAGCATCAGCAGAAATAAGGCAACCAAATCCATTTTCTTGTGATTTAGAACCCCCAAATTACTGCACAGTGCAGAGGGATAGCAGAAGTGATTGCAGGCTGTGGGTTCAAATGATTATAAAATGTGTCCCTGGTAGGATGGCATCTATGCTGTCTGATTCACCCAAGGGCTAGGGATGAATTACACCAAAACCAAGCATATTGTGGGACTTGTATGAGGAAATCTGAACTTCACCCAGTCAGCATGTTATATATTCACTTATGCAATTAGTTGTATCTTGGGAGTTCTGAGTTTGATAAGACAGAGCAACTTGACAAGGACTAGATCAACGAGGGAAGGATAACCCTTAATTATACAGCAAGAGATGTGGCATTTCTATAAAAATTACTGGGGTTTTGTTTTGGGTCTTTTTATTTATGAAGCGTACACAAGCTCCTGTTAGCAGTAACTCCTAGGCTGCTGTGTAGCTTCACCTTTAGGTCTGAAATAGATTAGATTTGCTTGAGATGGCTCCTGCTAGTGACTTAGAGGCCAGATACACTTTACCTTATTTGCAAGTAGTTTCTTTTGAAAGGATACTGCTGCATCTGTGAACAAGACTAACAATTTGCCATGAAACTGCAAACCTTTTAGGGGGTAGCATCTCCTCTGTTGCTGTTGTAAAGTGCTGTGTACACCTATGGCAAAATCAGGTCAAAGTTTTCCTTTAAATTCATATTCAGTTAATTTCTGACAACTTTAGAGACATCCTGAATAACATACAGACTAAAGTTTTGCATATATTACACATAATGCCAGCTGCAATGAATGAGACTTCGTGTGTGCTGAGGATGGCAGGAGTAATCTACAGCTAATAGTATATTTGGTGAGTTTTGGGTTTTTGTAACTCGTGAGTTCTTCATTCCAAGTTATTTGCTGAGCAATATCATATTTCACCTCTTTCTTATAAGGTGGTGCTGAATAGAAATGGCCTGAATTTGTCAAAGAGTTTTCATGACATTTCATAAATATTCATATTCAAAATACACATAAACACATTACGAAAGTTTAATAAATCTTGCATATTTGATTTCTGTTGCATGTCCAGGGTGTCTACTGAATGGGAACTCAGTGTGTGCTGACTGTGATGAGTAAACTGAGAGCTTTAAAAGGTTTTTAAAAAAGGCTAGAATTTGGTGGGGGGGGGCGGTTAATAAGTCTTTCTTTAAAAGCCCACTCTTTTTCTGTGGAATTTGTACATAACTGTTGTGTATGATCAACATAAAATTGATTGCATTCTTTTATTGGACTATATTCTTCTTTTCTACACCATTAAAATCTGTTAGATTCTTGTTCCTATATGCACTGCAGCATAAAGTAAAGCTTACTCTCAAAAAGCTGCTTTTGTGTTACTTTTTTTTTTTTAGGTAAATAGTGCACTGACTGCTGTTGCAGAAATATGCTGCTTATTGACACTTTCAGCATTCAATATAATTATATATTGCTATTCGAGTTGTTTAATGGAGAATCCATTGATACTGATGAGAGACATTACCTTGCTTTCGAATGAAAAGTTAAGATATTCATGCTTTTCTCATATATTTTTAAGATAGTTTTTCATACCTCTCCCCTGTCTTATTTTGCCTGCAGATTCTACTTAATTTTTAAATTGTGTTACATATTTTATTGGGCTATTGTGGGAAATGTAAAGAAATGGGTTGTTCTGAAATAATTTAAAGAAATTGCATTTGGTGGATGAAAATATATTTCAGTGTGTGAGTTTGTTTCTAAGGCCAATGAAATTTTGATGTTCTTACCTGTCTAAATTCTGCTATTACACCATTAATAAGCTATTTGGGAATTTCACACATTGTACTATAAAATACACATGTCAAAGTAGGTATATAAGTTCAGTGCAAATGTATGCTTCTTAATTTATTAACAAGGCTCTAAACAGAGACAGTTGTAGGGTGTCAAAAGAAGAATACTTTTGTATGTTTGTAATTCTTCATTTCTCAGGTCCTGAGTCTTATCTCAGAGGCTGGGGTGTGAATTGTTAACTCGTAATAGTTTTACTGTTCTACACACAGATGCAAGAACTGATATGTGTAATAGATGATACTATACAAAATCTGAGATTTGACTCTAGATCCTTTCAGTTGGCATAATGTCCTTATGAAAAAGAGCCTGAAGTTTGTAAACCAGTAGTCAAAGCGAGAATGAAAAATCAGTCATTAAAAATCCTCTCACAGTTAATATCCCACAGTTTAACCTGTAAATCAGCAGATCACTTTGTCAAAAAATAACCAAACTCAACCAAAATTTAAAAAAAGGTATTTACAGCTGTAAAAATCTTAACATCGAAGATGTTTCTTGCTGGACATGTCATTCCAAATTCTGTGCATTTCCTCTGGTGTTATCTGGTGCACTGTGATCACTCTGCGGTACCTGCACAAGCTGTAGGCCATTTTCCAGTGATTGAAGCCACTGTTTTGGAAGGGGTGAATGCCCAGCTTCCGAAGGCAGAGTCCAACGTACACATCTTCAAGATGAAGAAGTCTGGTGTGAAGGGAGGTTTTGTAAATCAGTTCTGCTACATCAGCTGAAAAAATGTAGCCAGTGCCTGAACAGAAGGGTGGGTAATTGCTGTCGGGATACAAATCTCTGGGCATGTACCACTTACTGCGAACATCTCTTATTGGTCCTCCGTTTATAACATAACCAGTGAAGTACCTCCTCCTTGGCTTGGTGTTAGGTTTGAGCAGCTTATAAATAAGATTGTCCATATTTACAAAAATATCACTGTCTGTCTTCATGACATATTTTGCTTTTGAACAAAATGTTGCTACCCACCTCATCCCCATCAATGTTTTCAGAGTGAGGTTATGGTAAGAGTCAATAAAATCCTCCACAATAATGTCATGAAAAATCTGGCTTTCTTGCTCTACCATTTGATTTAACACAGGGTCTGAGTTTTTTCCAAGAAGAAACAGTGTGGCGATCTTAATTCCTTTAAAGTTGTTTTCATCTCCCCATGTTTCTCGAATGGCTTGCCTTGCATCGAACTCTTTGTGAGTTGTACTGATAAGAATGACCAAGAATGGGGCACTCTTCTCACATTTGTTGGGTTCATTGATAAGGAAGTCAAAGGAATGTGGATTTATAGGTCGAGTTCTTATGTTGCCAAAGGAAACATTTTTTCTGGCTATGGATATGCTACTGACCTGTCTGTGGCCTGTGTAGGAAGAAGTAGGACGAGTTATACTTAAGTACCAAAGAGCGCTTGCCCAACAAACTACTGTCAAAATGTATAAGCATGAGACCTTTGAAGCCATTGTTCCTCTAGCTCTTCTATTCCATGTGATGAATAAATAGCCTTTGTACCGTGAGTGCACCTGTGTCCCGGAGAGGCAGCATATTATTAATGAAACTTGAAAGTTCGATATAGAAAAGTAACTCTGTAATCATTCATGGATCTCAGATAGGAGCTGTTAACCCTGATGATACTCAGCTTTTCTTCCTTTACTAGCAGCGGCTTCCATTTCTTGGTATTTTCTGTTATTTCTGAAAAATATGAAGAAAAGTTTTCTATTGCGAGATCATAAAAGCCTAGGGCAAGAAAAATGAGCTTATATATGACTGGCCATTAATAAGCTAAATGTCTTAATGCATTTCTCAGATATTCCCTTTTTTCTCATGAGGTACCAAAATACACGAATGTACTGGAATAGAGCAGTGTAACTGAAATAATGCTTTTATGATTGGTAATTTCTCATAGGTGGTTTTATACAAAAAAAGTTAAGCATGCATCGCATGTTGACTATTTAGATAATTTTAAAGGTATATGAAAATAATTTTATGGTTTTCTAGCATTTTCTTGCTTCCTAGCATTTCTTCTGGACAGCCCTTCACAATGTGCTGTGGACCATTTTAAATTTATTTATTATATTTATATACATTTATTATATTTAAAGAATGAAAAATAGTGTATTTTATTCTAGGATCAACAGCATCTGTGGCAGCTATGCACATGAATACCTACAAATCTAATTTGATCTAAATCTTAATGTCTCTTCTGCTAACAAGAACATGCTTAGGTGGAAATCAGGCAGAATGGATCTGAATGGGAAAGGTACAGAAGAGAAAGAGGTATGTATACTGTCTTACCCATGTAAAGATCAGCTCTCGAGTAGACTTCATAAAAGTCTAGAAATAAATTAACACAGTTCAGTTATTCTTGTTGGCTTCCTTCTCCTTTCCCCCCAAACAGTCTTTTCATGAGCAAACATCATTGCTGTACCACATAAAACAGATAAATCATGATGGCAGCCTAGTAATGGTGGCACTTTGCTGGCTGGTGTGCAGAGTTGCCTGCCTGGACAAGGTTCCTGCACTGACAGCCCCATCCTGTGCTGTTCGAGTCTTGCCTCCAGCACTGGGGAGCTTTGAGACTTTCCTAGATCAAGTGCCAGCCCTGAATCTTCCTTTGCTCTTAGCAAGTTTGCTGGGAACCAGTTCTGTTTTTCATAATTTTGTGGAAATGAGACAAGCTGCCTCAAGCTTGCCAGCTCAGTGCTGACTCCTCCAAGGCACATCAGTAGCTGGAGAGTGCCTGTAGGTTCCACCTTCCTGAGTTTTACTATTGTGTTACTTCAGAGCTAAAGGATAGTAGAATCATGCAACAGAAGAGCTTTTTGAAAAAGTCTCTGAAATATTTAACATTTACTTTGGATAGAGCAAAGTATGTATTCAGATAAAAAGATAGAAGCACTGTCTTAGAAATATCCTTCCTGATTTCACGCCGCTCCGGCACGTTGCAGTCAGACCCCCTCTAGGCAGGCCATTTGAGTGCAAGGACTGTTAGGTACCCTGTGCCATTATTTCATTGTGGGGTTTAAGAACAGCAGAGAAACAATCTAAAAATTTGCTAAATCTATACAGACTATAATCTCCTTGTAAATTCTTATAGCTAGCACTGTCCTCCTAGTCTTCATTACATGCACGTTTAATTATTTAATGACCAGAACTCACATACTGCTCTTCCCTTCCACAAAATATGGTACTGTGAATTTTTTGTCTGTTTCAGAGCATCATCACTTTCAATTGGTTTTGCCCTGTAACTGGGGAAATTTAATGAGGTAGAGGTGGACTGTGATCTCCTTCATTGCTCATCACAGGACTCAGGGTTTGTGGTACCAAGCAGTACCATCAAATGTTTGGGACCAGTGCATTTAATTGCATTTAATTATTCCACAGGGCTGCAGAACACAACGATGTTGGCAGGGCACGCACATGTATTTATGTCCTTGTAAATAAATACAGTTGTAATAAATATATACACAGGTGCTACTGTGATGTCTGGAAAGGGAATGCATAATGCTGTAACAACATGCTGTGATATAGTTCTGAGAAAGGCAAAACCCATTCCTAATCTGGTAGGTTGGTTTTGTTTCTGGCTTCATTGTGAAGCTCTGCTAACACTCTCACTGGAAATGCCAACAAGGAAATCCACCAAGTGCAAAATACCATACTATAATGAAGAAACAGGAGTGTAAAGTCTGGAAAAATGTGTTACTAAAGAAAGAAATGCAGCAATCATGGATTGGAGATGCAGAGCAAGAGCTCTGTAGGTCAGTGTGTTTAATGGGCTCCAGCATTAAAGTCTCACAAATAAGTGCCATATTCTGCATATGATGCATTATTTTAGGAAACTATATATTGCACTATGTAAAGGTGTAAGATGTTCTACATAAAGGGTAGGTGCATTAGTTACCATGAACACTGTGCAGATATCTGAGGGAAAGGAAAATTGTAACCAATGCTTCTTCCAAACTGCAAAATTACATAAAATAGTTTTTCAGTCCAGCAATGTCATGGCTGTGATAACCAATCTTGTGTGCTCTGAAAGGATTAGAAGCAACAAAAGCCTTACTCCATTCTGAAGAAAGACTCCGAGCTTTTGTGGGGAATTTTTTTCCCAGTTATGAAATCGATAGGTAACTGTGTGGGACAAATGTTTCTTATATTGGCCCTTGGATTGATGTCTCTTGAAACAAGTTTATATTTTTCTGTTGGATATTTGGTTTGGTTTGTTTGTTTGTTTTTTGTTTGTTTACTTTGCCTTTTAAAAAGAAAAATAAGAGTTGAGATTGTGTGCTTTGGTTTGGAGTAGTTTGCACCAACCCTGGGGTAATTTTTGAGCGAAGTGCAGATGAAGTGGTTATGAGTGAGCTGACTGTAGTTTTCCTGATTAGTGAAATTGTAAATTTTATTATTTTTTAGGAAGATGGAGGGGAAAAACAAAATGAGAGCTACCTCCTATTCCTCTTCACAGGGAGTTTCTCTGCTATTCCAACTCTTTTGTGAGGTGAAGATGTGAAAATTTTAAGCTTTTTGCTATACATGGGAAAGATAGAAAATAGCATAAACAAAATTTGCAAATAGTGTAAATGCAATACCAAATTAGCTGTGAAGTCTTGGTCTGTAATTTAGATGAGATTATTTTTGCCTCCAGGACTGATCTCTCTTCCTCTTTGTAGTATCACAGAGGGGGTTGGATAAATAGCTATGTTGTGTATTTTTTTGGCCACAGGGCAAATGCTCCTACAAATTATTTCTGGTAACATTGGTCCTGCCCAATAATGTTTACCTTGCATGAGCAAGAAAATACATAGCTTCAGTAGGCAGGGAAATATGAATTAAGCAGTGAAATACTTAGTTTGTGATGTTTTAGCAGTCAAGAATTTCAGAAGTTGACAAATTCTATTATTAAAGATGATGCTAAGTAATCAAGATGCTAAACAAGCACCTAGCTTAAGCGTACCTTCAACACAGCAATAATTCTAGGAATGTTGCAAAATTATTCACAAAAGTAAAAATCTGCAAAAGTATCAAAATCTGTGATACAGACTATCTGTATTTTGTTTGTTGGAACAGAGTATATCCCATTTGGGGTCGCTTACACAGGCCAAGGAAGGTGTCACCTCCTCTCCTTTCTTCTTTGGAGTGAAAGAAGGCTTTCTTAGCAGGGCAGTAGCAACGTTTAAGCTCTTGGATCCTGGTTTTTAAAATTGTTTTAATTCAATCTGTCCCTTTTTCTAACCTGGTTGTCATACTGCAAGTAAGAAAAGGCTCAAACATGAAGGGTAGATGACTGCGAAAAGCGAATGTTTAGCATCACACTTCTGTACTGTGATACAAAGTCATACACTTAATTGCACTATTCACAGCTCATGCTGTGCAAGCTAGAGAAACCACCCAGACGGAGCACAGAAAGCTGTACTGTGTAACTTCTGTAAGTAATTGTCTTGATGAGGACTGTATTTGCAGCAAACCTTTTATGAGCTGACTGCACATCAAGAATAATCCTCCACATAATGAGCACATTTGAGAATCTTGTTAACTGTTCATGGGCAATTTTCAGGCAGATGCCAAATGAGTTCAGCAAACGTTACTCATCAGCAGCAATATTTTGCCAATGTTTTGGACTGCTGCTCTCTCTGCTGAGAGGCTGTTGATCTTTCTTTCAAGAAAGTCTGTCCTGTGTAAGTGCAGTTGCAATAAGGTATCTAGATCACAGTGGATGCCCGTGGTAGAAGCCAGAGCTCTTGAAGACTGGCTGGTTGTGATAGTTGTAATCCATACCATGTCACTCACTGTGGCTGAGGGTGGTGCTGAGTGCAGGCAGTTGGGATGCTGAGTCCTGGGGATGACCCCTGAGAAGCTTAGGGAGATCACAGCTGCTCATCCTGACAGCCAGGACTCTGTTAGGCAGAGAGTAACTGAGTCAAATTAATACTGTGCATCTCTGCCAAAATGTACCTATTCCTTTCCCTGGAAAAAAAAAAAAAAAAGGAATGCAGCTGCTAAATTATTTAGTAAATGTAACAAACTCTTTTCATTTTCCCTGAAAAGACATTTTTGTATGTTTTCTATGATCATGGCTTTCATCTGTATATAGACCAAAACACTGAAATGTCTTCACCATTTAGGAAGTCCTTAAATTACCTAAGGAAAAGTCTGTGATTATTACCGAATCGTGTTGAGAAGATAATTATACTGAACATTAAGAATACATCTACATGGAAATCTGGGGAACTGTTATGTTCTAGGCTGTATGTTTTCATAGTAATTTCTGGAGGAAATTCTGGACAGATGGCACAGGTGATTTAACAGAAGATTGCAACTTCCTTTCTGGGAACTTCATTTAAGATTTCTTAAATATTCCGAATGTTTTTTCTGCCTGGGTGTAATGGATCTGAAAACAAATCAGTGCTGCAAAGAATGACCTTCCTCTCTATAACTTTGTAAAAAGGGGCTGTAACAGATGCAGAAACCATGGTCTTGGGCTGAACAGAGGAAAGTACAAACATTCATTTCAGGTCCATGTTTTTTAGAAAAATTATTTATTTTTTTAGAGGGCTCATAGCTGTCATATGTTAAAAGAGGCTGACTTCTCTTCCTTCAAAGACAATGAGGACAAACATTTTCTGAATTATTCCTTGTTCACAGTTATATTGATAGTAGGCTTTACCCTAGGCAGCACCTGAATGTGAAAGCAAGTATTTGCACAAGTGCAAATTTCATACCAACAGTTCTCTTTCCATGAATGCTGATTGGCAGATAGTTGTCATGTAGTTTGTCATTAAATTGAAGAATTGATCTCTGGAAACAAATGTGGTATTTATAAATTATTTTTGGTATTTACTACCTGCTCCTAATATGAACAAAAGGTAAGAATGCACTGTCCATTAGGGAATTCTACCAAAAACTTCTATAGTGAAAATGAAAGTTATAGAATTTTTAGCAAATGTACCTGTGTTACTGAAATTTCCCTAATCCTTAGAGAGCTACTGCAGCCTTTGAAGAGTTAAAAGTTAAGTCTACATGAAAGTAAATCTGCCTGAGTTACTTTTCTGTATTTTCCACTTTGGATTTTTTTTTTTCAATGGATCTATCTCTATAAAAACAGGATTTTCTGTTATTTTTCAAAAAGTGCCAAAACATCCCACATAAAACAACAAAACTGCATTTTCATTGCTCTTTTTCTTATGTTTAAGAACAAATTCTGCAGTTATTTTTTCTCAGCAAAATAATTTACAAGTTAAAAAGTAAACAGTTTCCACCATGACTAAGCTGTGAAGGGCAATTTTCAATTGCAGACAATGAAACTGTTGAAAGAAATACCTAGGAGTATTTTGATTGACAAACCCACCAGATTTACCATGACTGAAGGGAATGGGTTACATTACTTTTAGGAAATGTGAGCTTGGCATGAAGGACCATTCCTTGGCTGACAGTGTGTAGGGGTGGGATCTCAGTGTTGGTTTGAGCAGCTTTTCTCTCTGGCTTGGTTTGTGCATTAGGAACATTATAGCTACAAATTCCCCTTCAAGTTTTGCAGCCAGGAAGTATTTTCTTGCTGAAATGTTTTCTCTGCTTTCTCTGAGCTAACCAGAAAAAAAAAAGTATGATTTTGTAAAATCTTGTATTCACTTGACCTTGAAATGGGGTTTTATCCCATTTATCACATCTCAACTTTACATTTTCAGTAGCCCTCTTACTGTTTTGGTCATATTTTAAAACCAGGTCTCTCTGTCTCATATGTATAGTGACTATGACCAGCTAGTCACCAGGGGTATCACACAGCTGATTCCATGTGGAAGGAGATGAAAGGACAGACCAGACTGACCCAAGGACTGTCTGTAGACTGGATAGGTTTCTAAATTTTTAGCAAATCAGATATGCTTGGTCAGATACTAATCTAGAATGGTTGTAAGGTAGATTTTACTCAACTCAAAGTAATACTAGAACTTTAGACATGCTAGTCAGGTGTTCTGACTTGCTGTAATGCTGACTGCAAGTGATTTACCTGGAGCCAGTGCATGGGAGTTTTGCTGCTGTCTTTAGTAGAAGGCGTTTTGAGCATATGTCATTTGCACTAACTAAAAAGGAGAGAAAAGGAATTAAAAACATAAAATGAAAGAGCAAAATATTTAAAACCAGAAAACTTATTATTTACTTTTTTTATTCTTTTAAATCACCTGTGAGATGTCAAGTGTCAGATCTGTGCATTCTTCCCCATGAGTACTTTTCAGAAACAAATTTAACAAACCCTTTGTGACTTCATGTTGTGATAGGTCATTTGTGACTACATCAATCATATCTTGTTACATCAGTAATGTGTAAATTGCATCTCAATATGGTTATAAACTGATGCAAATAACATATTTCACTTTGGGTTACCATGGCCACGACTGTTATTTTTTCAGCTATTGTGCTGTGTTCTAGTGCAAAATTTCACGGCAAGGTTCCTTAGCTCACGTCACCACCAAATTGTTTACATCTAGTGAAAGTTTAGGACAAGAAAAAAAAGAAAAGAAGCTTTTAGTTTAAAAAACCAAAAAATTCAAAGGGGAAAACCTTTTGAACTGCTCTAATATAAAATCTTTATTACTCATGAAACAAGTGTGCATAATTTATTTAAAGAGTCCATATCTTAAATTATCTTCAAGTAATAGTGTTTGAAATTAAGTGTACTTCTGGTTTTGTCTTAACCTTCTTAGATTTCGCTATTATGTTTCCTTTGCATTCACAGCAGTGCCTGTGAAACTGTGGTCTGGGTTATGACACCAAGAATAGATGACAGTGGCCTTGATTATGTACACGACTACCCTAGTGGCACTGCTATCCTCAATTAATCTTTGTCAAAAAAGGAAGAATAACAATTATGTGATGACTGGAACACCTGAAATCACAGTGTCTGTGGTGATGATAATTCATCAAACTGGCTAATGAATCTCCTTCCCATAATTCACATGCTATTGGGGGCATTGATTAAAAAAAATGCAAACAATTAGAGCTTTTGGATTTACTAAGAAAAGTCCTAAAATAGTTTTGAGCCTGCCCATTAAAGTATCAGTTATGATGCTTGAGGAACTCAGCTTTTAATCTCATCAAAACTGGGGATGCTTCAGACTGGAAACAGCTATATAAAAATACATTGTTATAACCTCCTATTGACAGTAACTGAAGGATTCTGCAATATCTCAGGCATATCTGTACAATACCTATATTTATTGCAATTGTTATGTATCTTTACATGTGATTTTTGGTGAGATATTTCTTTTAAAGACTGAAAAGTAGCTAGAATTGATGTTATCTTCCCATTTCTTCCACAGCAATGAGGCTAGAAAATTTTGTAATTAGTGAATTTAGTTGATCATATAATAGCATTATTTCAACTTTTCTGCTTTAGAGAAAGGTTAGGTATTATCAGATGTCCAAGGAAATTGCTGGATACTGTGACACTGTGTCTTTTTTCTTTCTTTTCCCTGGAAATATTCTTCACATTGAGGAGGTCCTAGAGTATTGACCTGTCCATGCATGAACAGATTGCAGTACAGTTTTTTCATGTTTGCATGACAGTAATTAATGTGAAGTTAGATTGTGAAGCATTTGTCCTCATGAGCTGTTTATAAGTAAAGCTTCAGGTTTCTAATTCCTATTGTGAAGTTGTGATGAACTGAACACAGGCTGTTGCTTTTATAATTGCATGTTTCTCACAGAACTGTAACTTAAAAAACATCTGTAACCAAACAAATGACTTTTGTCTTCAGCTTGAAAGATACAGAGCATTCTTCAGCCAGATGACTTATTCACAGATACATAAAAAGCATTTCCTAGACAGACACTTTTTTTTTCTTTTGTTTTTCTTTTTTTTTTTTTCTTTTTCTTTTTTGGCAATTGGTTAGTCATGATTGAGATCCTGTATTTTATTTGGGCTCTCCTGGTCAGGTTTTTCTGAAAGCATTGCCTTAAATCTGGCAGAGACACAGTTTCAGCCCTACCAGGCAGGCGGTGGCTGCCTGCTGCTGGCTGTGCCCCCTTGCCTCCAGCAGGTCAGGATTCCTGGGGCTCCCTCCCAAACACTGAGCACCTGCAGCTCTGGCTTCCCAAGCAAGTTACCTTACACAGAAGGGAGAGTTCTGCTGGGAGGGTGGGACTTGCCTGCTCTTTGACTGAAAAGAAGTGGAATTACTGCCTTGGACGTTTGCCTTGAATACCTGGAGTGGTGCTTTTCCACGGAAGTGTTGGTGTGGCCACTAGCCAGTGTAGGTACTCACAAGACCACTGACTTCAGTGCAGCTCAGGACCAGCACTTCTGGCTCTTAACTGTATATATAATGAAGACACTTTTCGCTTTGTCATAGCTAAATGATAGATCTGGTTTTTCTCAAACTTAAATGAAAGCCGCTTTGATTGGGGATTGAACAAGAAAAATTTCAACTGCAGAAGAGTGGGCATTTTTTTTGCAAAGCTATTACCAATTGAGAGCAAGGTAGTGTCAGACCCTTTCAGCTAGCACATATGGAGCATTTCACAGATGTGACCCCAGCTTATTTGTCAGCATTTAGTTTTTCGAAGCTTGCAGTTCAATAGATGGTTGGGCAATCTTACACCTGAACATTCACTCAACACAAGAGGCCATATCTCTTGTGGCATGATTTGAAAATGGGCTCATAATAACTGGAGTTTTTGGGATGAATCAAATAAAGGAGTGCATGCTGTAGTTATTTGATAAATATATATCCTGGTGGAGCCACAGGAATAAAACTCATTATTCTTCTATGATATTTCAAAAGTGCAGCAAATTGTGTCCTCAGCTGAGACACAAGTTTGAAAAATACTGTTTGGGATCATAAATGGGTTGCTGCCTCCTTAGCTAAACTAAAAACCCGTTCTTGGTTATCAGTTATGCCTACCTAGTCCACCCTCTTGCCCAAAAAATTGTTTCTTAATTTTTCCACTGTATCTCCTTTATGAAAATTGTGAAAACTGTGTATTAATCTCAGTGGAAAACTTGGGTGTCTGTGGAGAAAGAAACCAGTTAACAGCTTGTCCATTTGTGCTCAGATCAGAATTTAACCTGACTCCTATGAGAATTGTTAAAAGCAAAAATTGAGGAAGCTTTCTTGCAAAGTGTAATTGATGAACATTTTGTAAGAATTTCTTTGTTAATAACTCTTATCTCCGAGCTGGCCAGAATATCTCAGGTATCTGATAAAGCAGCAGGAAGAATTGCATTGTGGTAAAGAGTAAATCTGAATTCCTGTTTCAACTTACTTTTATCACTTATGTCATTAGAGATGTCCTTCATGTATACTTTTAAAGCTTTTACTAGGGAGCATAAATTTCAAATCCCAAGTATCTGTGTGAGTAGTCAGGAATACTGACTGATTTCTTACATCTTTTGTCTGTGAGCATTGTTAATTAGGGGTATTTGCAGTGACTGTTAACTAGGAAAATAGCTAAGCAAGCTTCTTCCTAATGTTTGAGCATATGTGTTTCTCTTTCACTAAGAGGGGCCATTTCTGTGGGCTCATTATGCTGACGGCACATTTTGCTTTCTCTTTTTCCCATTGTGACTAGGGAAGCATAACCCGAATTTCTCAGAATAATTGGAAACTCTCCAGTTGGCTTCTCCACCTGTAATTGCATTGTCTGGAGTGGGCCGATGATGGTATAAATGTAGACTCATTTGTCATTATTGAAGGATTTCTCAAAACAAAGGCAAAGAACTATTATGTAAAGGATGATGTCAAGTATATTCAGAGCTGAAAAGCAGGGAAGAGAGTCTCATTCCTCCCTATTGACTCTAACTGAAACTCTGCTGTGGCACAGGTAAAGCGTGTGAGTCCAGGGCTGCTCCAGAGATTATGCAGCAGCTTGAATGCAGTGTTGCTCAGTGTCTTCTGTTCATAGAACTTGCTGAGTTGGAAGCATTATCAAGTCCATCCAGGTCCTGGCCCTGCACAGGACACCCCAAGAGTCACACCATGTGCTTGACAGCATTGTCCAAATGTTTTTGGAACTCAGTCAGGCTTGGTGCTGTGGACACTTCTCTGGGGAGTCTGTTCCAGTGCTCAACCACCCTCAGGGTAAAAAACCTTTTCTTGATATCTAAACCTCCCTGACAGCTTCATGCAATGCCCTTGGGTCCTGTCACTGGTCCTAAGAGTGAAGAGATCAGTGTCTGCCCCACCAGTTCCCCTCATGAGGATGTTGAAGACCACGGTAAGGTTGCTCTGCTTTGGTGTTTTGTGCCTCAATTCTGCCCTGATTGTGATGCAGCTCAACAAACAAAATTCTCATTTTATCACCCACTTTTCTTTGGGATATGTTGTCTACTGCTTGGATAGGAATGTAGTGCACTACTGATAGAAATCAACTTTGTGAAGCAATGAACAGTAAATATGTTCTGTCACAATGCCCTAGGGGAATCATATCAAACCTGAGTTATCCATGTGTTTGAGGCCAAGCCTTAAGGAAAAAAAGGGTACATGAATATACAGTGTAAAAATATAGATTGCTTCTCTTCACTCTCCATCTGTGGACCTTCAAGAGCTCTATAAACACAAGCTCACTGAGCAGCTGTATACCCCAAGGAGGCAGATAATACAGTAATAAAATATGCCAAGCAATATAAGGGTCCAAATCTTAATACATACCTCAGGGTTGTAAGAATTCAATAGACTAGTTTAACAGAGAGACATTCTTCTGGGAGACTTTTTCTTACAGAAGTAGCATAAGATCAAACTCTCCTTTTGATAATTTTCCAGACTTCGGGGGTGCTTATTCTTTGAGCAGAACCAGAAGAGATTGCTATATAAATAATGTGAACCTAGACCTCTGGAGGAAGGTGTTTGCCTTATAGGGTGACTGGAAACAACAGAGATTCTCCTGAGCGTATTTTAACTCTTTGTAGGCTTCCCTCAACATCCTAAACCCTTTTCTCACTTTAAGCAGTCTCCTTTCAGCATTATTTTAATCTGAAAGATCTCTTGAACAAAAAAGATTCAAAAGCAGTCTGCAATCTTTGGTTCCATCTATTTCCTGGCTATTCTGGTATCAAAAGCAGCATGGAGCAAAAGTGAAAAGAAATGCAGTAAAGCAGCTGTCGAGCCAACTGTTGTGGGATCACACAGGACGAGGAAGGAGCCCTGCTTTGCTGTGTGACCGAATGCTTGACGTGAGGCTCTTCAATGACACAGCCAGTGTCTGTCTCCACTGGCACTCTGTCCTCAAGGAAGAAGGTATGCTCAGACTCGTTCTCCTTATGTGGAAAAAGGCAGGAAACATCGAGGTTGATGCAAACATCAGTAATGCTTTGTGCTGCTGGGGAGAAAAGGATTGATTTCCTGGCACTCTCAGGAAAGCGGGGCAAGAGCTGTGGGAGAGGCAGGCGGTGTCTGGCTGAACCCTCTTGGGTACACACTGGCAATCCTGCCTGGTGTTTGCAGAGTGAAGCCTCCCTGTAGGGAATGGTTCAAGGTGAGAGAAAGACAAATTATCTAAATGCACAAAATTTCAATTTATTCTTTTAAAATCTTTCTTGCTACTGATGCAATGAAGAGTAATGCTACAAAGCAATGGGATGTAAATAACTTCTTGATTGTCTCTTTTCTATGTGGTAACAACGTAACCAAAGCGACCCCAGTATTTTTAATGAGAACTTCCCTGCTTTGTTATTCTTTCTTACTCATCCTTTTTTTCTTTGAACAAAATAATTTCCCTCTCTGTATAGCTCAGAGTGTGTGTACTTTCCAAAGATGCTGCCATCTGCCATTTACTTTCCTTTCTAAGCTGTGATCTTAGACATCTATTTCAGGGCAAAGGAAATCAAGTGGCTGAGTTTATTTTCCTTTTGTGTGAACAACAATGGGAATAATTCTAGAGCCAGGCTGTAAGGCTGCCTGAAATGCCAATTTTAAATCACCTTTTCAGCAAAGCATTAATTCATTCTGTGAAAAATATGTTTGGTAAAAAACTCCATTTCTATTCCTCCTCCCATGCACTGACTGGATCAATGAAACTCCATATAGTAAGTTTTTGATATTAAGTAAAATAAGTTTTTACTTTTTCTAACCCTTATTCCAGTAATTTTCCCCTCCCTGTCAGCTCCTTGCTACACATGCCTCTTGCAGAAGACAGGGGAGCAGTGGAGGGTGCTGCTGGGCACATGGCAGGGCCAAGGCTGCCTGTCCTTTGGTCACCCCAGGCTGCCTGGAAGCAGCCCATCACCTCCAGCCAGGACATGGCCCTCCCACGAGTCAGGAATCACTCACTGGATGGGGGGGATTAACTGTCCCCACCTTCACAGGGAGAGTGAGAGCAGGAGGAAGGAGGTAATCTTGCCCCTCCTCGACTGCTTGTGCCTTGTCTTTGGAGATGAGTGCTTCAGGAGCTGAGAAAAACACTACATGAGATCAAGATGAAAAACATTCCTTTGCATCTGGGAAATTAGAGCCAAGTGTGTCTGTAAGGCAGCACTGCCACAGAAATATCCATGAATTCATTAATACTTTGTGATGATTTTTAGTCTGATCAGTTCCCCAGTCAGAGGTGCCTCATGGTCACACAAAAGCCTGGATCAGCACAGCCAAGGGGCATCATCAGCTTGAAACAAGAGGATAAGGCAAAATGGGGCAGATTTGTTTTTATGACCACACTCCTGCCTTAAATGAGTATCAGAGAGCTGAGGACTCCCCTTATTCCCTCGGGAACTGTAGCAGTAGCCCCAGGATTTCCTCATACAAGAATAGGACCAAGTATACAACTCCTTTCTTCCTTTTGCATCAATTACAAACAAGTAAAAAACCAAAAAGCTTTTTCTTGCCTATTAGAATATTCAGGTTTAAATTTCAGTGATTGCTGGAAAGTTTTGGAAAACAATTCAAGAACTTGTTGAGAATTTAAAACAAATTCTCTCCCTTTAAATTTTGGGGTTTTTTCGCAATACCAAATGATCCCTTGCATCCTTTGACTCTTCCGAGATCACTCTGAACTTAAACTGGAAACCTAATTGGATTTTAACAGGAAATCTGGTAATGCATCTAGCAGTTTTAAGGGGCATGAATAGGATAGCAATTGAGAATGTACTGCTATTTTGAAGATTGATGTGATTTTCTGATTTTGACAGAAAATGAAAACATAGTGAGAGGCTGTCACAAGCCTCTGAATCAGCCAGATTCTTCTTAGAAGCCAAAGACAGCTTGGCTCAGGTAGGCTATTCTCCCACACATGCCTTTGCCAAAACAAGTGTGTGCCGAGGCTTTTTTGCTGTTGTTTTTTTCTTCCAGATGGTGTAATGAGGGGTAGACTGCTCATTGCTTGCCAAGAGTTGTATAATATTGTGGCAAAATGCAATCCCAAGCCATGGTTCTGAAGGTAGCATATCAATCACTTACTCATCAGGTTCTTGCATGTAGGGTCAAACCTTTGTCATCAGGCCAAGCCTATTAACAAGTTTCGTCCAAATGTTTTGAGAGTGACAAAATTTTGTATGTTTTCTCTCCAAATGTTGATTAAAGTGTCCACTGCTAGGAAGGTAAGAGCCAATATGCATCTGATCCTTTTTAAAAACCTGTGCCTCAAACCTGAATTGCTAAATTCCTCAAGTCAGCTAAAAATAATAATGTTTTGGGTTTGCCTGTGATTTTGCTCTATATACATCTAAAGTAAAAAATTATTTGGTGTCACAAATTATTTGCTTTTATGGTTGTGGTTTGAAACAGATTGAGGTTTTTGAACTATTAAAAATAACTTATTGCACTGAAATGAAGTTATAATAATAGAGAGAAAGATGAGGATATTTAGTAATAGGTGTATAGTTTTTCACTATAGTTTTTCAGATAGATATGTAAGTCTTTCTCCTGTTGACATGCATCTTCAAAATAAGCCTGATATTAATTGCATCTTCACTGGGTAACACAATGACAGAATGATCCACCTTCTGGCTGTCAGGTGTTTGAGGGGGATTAAGCACATCTAGGAACAAAGTTACTGCCTGAGAGTAGTCCACACACCCTATTTGAGAAAACTTCCAATCTAGATAGGGTTAGTGACAAAAACAGTTGAGGAAGTCAATCATCTCTGTCATCTTTATTTTACATAAACCATTCTTGTTCTAGGTGTTCACTCAGCCTTGCAGCAATCCAAGATAGCCAAAGTGATGGTGACTTAAAATAAGTGCATTGGTATGATAATAAAAGCAATTTTATTATGGCATTATGCTGCCATTTTAATAAACTACTACAAATAAACTCTCTATTGTAGCAGGAGAGGGTGGGGTATTTGGTGTTGAATAATATTTTTTAAAGATTTCAGGATGACAGCCTGTATGACAAACATGTATAAGAAGATGGCTTTGCTATGGGTTATAAAACATAGGAAAAAGTCCTCCGAAAAACAAGATCCATTTTTAAAAGTGTCTTGACAAGCTAAGTATGAGTAAGCTTGCTCTCCAGTTTAGGCTGTTTGGAAGGTGCTTGGATGAGATTTTTAGCATCTTAGTGATATGACAACAGACAAAATCTGCAATCATTCTTTAGGTGCCCAGTACACTGTATTTGGACCACAAGAAGTACTTTCTTCCTCAAGCAATAACAGACTATTATCCTGGCTGGCAGGAAATAACCTGTAAATTTTATCTATATCTAGCACATATGGAAGAAAAGCCATCAGATAGTATCACACATGAAAAATTGCTTGCCTTGGTCCAATAACAAAAAGTTTAGGCATAACATCTTTTAATTTGAGAAATGATGAAGCCAGCAGTGGCAAGAATAACACTGCTAGTTTCCAAAAGTAGATATACTAGATTGAGAGGTAGGTAATTTGTCAGCCACCCCATAGATAAAATAAAATGCAAGACAAAAATGTTTGTTCAATATCACAAAACCAGAGACTGCAGCACAAGATTACATACTCTGAAGCATCTACTTCTTTCTCTGTATACCTCAAGAGACACTGAAGAAGGTCTTAAATTTCAGCATGCTCCTACATGTCAAGTTCTGGAGGGAGGGATGGAGAGAGATTGCAGGGAGTTGTCTTTATACAGCTGACATCTGTAGCCTCGAATGTCATCCATAAATTAGGCTCCTATCAAATAACAGTGCCCCTAGGCATCTGCTGCTTAAAAACTGCCCTTCAGAGGGACTGAGGAATCTTCTGCAGCATGGATTAAGCATTTTACAGTGCTCTTAAGAAACCAATCTGAAAAATAGGTACCAAACAAATTAAATAATCTCTGTTGGTGGATCTCCTTTAAGTCTTTAAAAACCTGCTGAGAGAAATGTGAAGTTTCTTTTGCAGTATTTTTTTGAAATTGTTTAGCTATAGCTTTAAGTGATAGATGCAGAAAAAGAATGTAGTGGGGCATTACAATTCTGCCTTTCTTCTTTGTTTGGCTGTTGATCTTGAGTGCCCACAGAGCCCATTAAACTCATTTTGCTATACTTTACTATTGACATTTGAGATTAAACGCCAGGGTATGAAAGAATTTTTTTTTAAGGACTATGACTTTTTGTTTCAATGCAGCATTGCCAGGACCACAAGGCTGTAACAGCCTGCTGTGGTGTGCTATTTCAATCATTTCTTCTTGCCTAGGGAAAATATTTCTGATTAGCACAGTTACCGTCCCTTTGTTACAAGGCTGATACAAAATTCAGCAGTGTTACTGCAATTGAATGTAATGGGAGCTGTGAATGCTTGGCCCTGGCTTTTTCCTGTTTGCAGTGCTTGCTTATCTCCTCTCTTCTGATAAGCTACAAAACAGGATAACTCCTTTACCAAAGCAGTGGTGAATCTTGGTGCTACAATGCTACAGTGAAAGATTTTTCAGTCCTAAAACAATGTTTTACACATGGTATTCTCCCCCACCCAGTTATCATTCAGTCTGAAAGAGAATGGAGGCTGGAGACCTGTATGCTTTAGAGGCTGGTTCAAGAGTGCCCACCTGGACTGCCCTCAACACAGCTGGCACTGGGGATTGGTCAAAAGAGGTCCAGAGCCAGTGTCTCGAGGTGTTACCTCTCGTGTTCATTCCTGGGCAGCATCCCAGCACATCTGTGTTAAGGTCTGGGAATCTACTTCTGTATCTTTCTACAAAAAACCCAGGAGAGTCCATGGAAGTGGACTTCTGCAAGTGTAGGACACACATGTGTAAGTTTTTTCATGCTCTAAAATGATCCCAAACTTTCAAGAACAATGTGTGGTAGAAGAGGTCTTATAAGGTGTTTATATAATTGTGATTCTATGCAGCCTAATAATACACTTTCTGTTCTTCTGCTTGATGGAAGCTTTTCCTTGATGCCCACTGGATATTAAGCAATTTAATGACTTGATGAGTAAGAACAAGGTGATTGCAGTAGTCTCAGCCAGCTAAAACGGAATATGCATCTCTTTGTGCTGTTCTGTATTCTGTTTAAATGGTGCATTTAATTATAGGCATTGCATTTAGGAAGAGTTCTTTGGTTTGCAGCAGTTACCTGAAAATGTCATCTAGAGTATTCTTTTACAGCAAAGACTTTGCCTGAGGGTTTGCCTGAACACTGTCATATTTTGTGTCCCACCCAGCACATAAGAAAATACCTCCAGGGAGCAAACCTAGCCCAGGTACAGCAACTATTGCTGGAGTCACCTAGAACTCACAACTTGCCTGGAGATTGGAGTGCAATACTTTCTCAGTGGCTTAAGAAAGGGGGTTTGGCCAAGACTGTGTCTGTCTTGCCTTTTGCTTTTGTGGGATTATTACAGCCTGCCTGAGCCTCCCTTGTGTAAACAGCATTTACACAAACCCTGTTGTCAGTGGTTACTTGAGAGATACTGCCTTTCTGCTGCTCACTCATTCTCTCTGCTCCAAGATTACATGCATATACATATAGAGCTTCCAGTTACGGTTTTGACTTCTAAATTTATAAATGACTGTCAAGGTTCTTGTGCTACTGCTGTTGCTGTCATCTCTACTTCATCTCTAGTGGGATGGGTTTTGTGACATTTGCAAGCTTTTTGTTGCTTAGTCTCTTTCTTGAAGGGCACCCAGAATAGTATTAAATACTTTTGAAATGGCTCTGCAGTGTGTTTGTGGTATGTTATTAGGCCTCTGGTTTGGTTGGCTTTTTTTTTTTTTTTTAAAGTATTTTGAATAGAGCCTAGATTGGTTTGTTAGATCCAGTTGGAAGAAATAGAGTTCTTTGGTGTGACCCCTGTCTTGCCCCATGGCAGCATAGTTAACTACTGATCAGCAGCTACAGCTGTAGACTCCAAATATGAGAAATACAGAATGTCTTCTGAGGAAAGGCTAATTTACGGAGGATCATTTGAAGTCCTGCTGTTGCCTGGTTTTCTGTCTCCAGTGTCTATAATTGGTCTCGGCAATGCATGGCTCTTTGTATCTCACAACATACACTGCTTTATTTCTCTGGTAAAGGTTAACTGTTTAACTGATTAATTGTCCAATGCCAACAGACTAGATTTAGCAGTTGCAGCTCTTGGATTTTGAAAAGATGCAGCACATTGACTTTATAAATGTAGCATCTGGCTTTTCCTATTTTAACATGTGATAACATTTAAAGAGCTGGTCAGGCTTCTGGAATTTTAAATACCAGATGGGATTTTTATATTCCCTGTATACTTTATTATGTCTAGTAAATAGTGAAGGAAGTGGTGGCTGTCTCAAAGAGGACCTGTGCTTTTCAACTCACAAATGATTGGGCATTCATTTCTGTTGCTACTTTTAGAATTCTCATTATCACCTCTGTCCCTTTACCACCCTAAGCCTTGTCCATGTCCAGCATGTCTGCTTATTGCTTCTATAACACCTTTTTTAGGAGCAAGATGCTGCCTTCTTTTGTTGTCACAGGAGCTAAACTTAACAGCACATAGGAACTGGACTATGCTCCGATCAAGTTTTTAATGCTCTCAAGCATTTTAATATAAACACAATTATTTTCAAATTAAGTAAAGCCTTTAGAGTCTTTACTCTGCATTGGAAAAACAAGAAGATGAAAACCAAGCAGACCACAACACAAACAAAAATTTTAAATGCTGGTGGACTTCTGATGTTCTTACATACAAGTCAACTGTTTGGTGTTCTTTGCTATGCTTTAGAAGCAGCACAGAAATAAACCTTATGCAGTCAAGATAAAGTGAGTCTCAGATTCTCCTGAGAGAATCTAATCTGCAGCAGGCACTGCATCTACAGCTTCTTTGTGTCAACTGCGAGATACTCTAGTCTGCAGTGGAAAGAAAAAGAATCTGTTTCTGATGAAATGGCTCTTTATGATGGGTGCTCTCAGTGGTGGAGATGCTGAGACATATGTAAAAATAAACGTGTGGTCCAATATAACAGCTCATTAGATAGTTGCAATAGTTACTGATCAATGCCACTGTAATATTTTCTTTATTTAGCTGAAGATCTACATCTTCCTTAATGAGGATTTTGCTTAAAGTAGAGGGAGAGTTAACAATCAGAATTTTGATACAATGGATCCCCCAATATTATAGTAATTTAGACTTGAATGTGTTTAGATGTGGAAAATGTTGCTTTAATTTTTAAAAACAATAATTTTAAAGGCTTTGAAATACATCAATATATTTTTTCTTATCATAATTAGAAATATAAACACCGCATAACTGGAGAAAGAATGCCTGTTCACTTGATATTTACAGCTTGCTATTGCAGGTTCAGAAATAAGACACTCATCTGAGCTTCAAACCTTTAAATATTTGGTTTTGTCTTCTGACATATAGGAATTCCTTTGAAAAGATGAGATCACAAAAAATGCATAATTAGCACTGAATTCTCTGTATCAAGAACATAATCTAGAATTGTTGGAGTATAATGCCTGTTCCTCATGATAAATCTGATATATAGCCATTATTATAGCACTATACAGTTAGGCAGTTAAAATAAAAATTAAACTCATGTTATCTGAGATTTTCAAATTGTGGTTTTGATGAACAACATGAAAACAAGAATAGTGAAAGAAAAGTTTTATATTCGCTGCATTTCACTGACCCTCATCCTTACTTTTAGCTTTTCTGCTAAATATCAAAAGATCTGGCATAACAGAGAATGACAGGAAGCACATTTGACAAAACTCTCTCTTAAGTCTTGTTGAATAAAACATTTGGTGGAAATGTTTCTTGGCACCTTCGGGTTAGCATTAAAAGTGTAATGGCTTTAAAGCAAGCCTAAACACCCCTTGACAAATGACAGTTACAGATTTTAAAATTAAGATTACAGATGCTGCTGAAGATATCAAAAGAAATGTGCCCAGCAGTTGCCTAGTGCACTTGCTCATGACAATACTATTTGTCTGTCAGAAGATCTCCTGCATCGGTGATCTAACACTGATGATGCTGCCAATTTCTACATTATGAAAAGTAGAAGCTTTGATCATATTGTCAGTCACACAGCCAAGGTTTTTTCCTTTCTCTTTTAGTATAAAAGTTCCCCTTTCAGATTTCTCTAGCATAGTTGGAGGTCTGAGTTGTGAATTAACAATTTGTTTCCATTTACTTGAAAAGTGAATCAGAAAAAAAACAGCCTATAAAAGCTATTTTATTTTGCTTATTTGTTTTCAGTAATAACCATGCTAAATACATATGTAGAAGGATATTTTGAAAGATATAATTCTGGACAGAATTCTCAAAACTACACTGGGTTGGATCCAGATGATCTTTGAGGTGCTTTCTAACCCAAATAGCTCTATGTTTCCATGTTGAAGCCTAATGTAAGTGAATAAATTCCAGGCAATTGTTTGGACTTAGCTGCACATGTTTCCCACACAGGGGTTTTGCATATGGTTTGAAAAACCACAGACATGGTATGTGCTGAAGTTGATTTCTGCTGTAAACTAGTCAGTGTGTTTGCACAAGTTTTATGGCATTCTCTAGCCTCCCCAAAGCCACACCGCCAGGAAATATTGTCCTTCAACCTCTGATGCTGTCAGGAGAGCCTGTTCATTATGGGTAATTATAAATACAGAATTCTTTTTCCATGTTTTATGTAAAATTTTCAGTCGTCTTGAGTTACTATTAGTATTTTTCCAAATTTAATGGAGGAATACAAGGGTTTTTTAATTGCTATTTCCAGACACTTAAAATGAAAGACTCCTAATATCATCTCCTTGGCACTGATCATTGCTTGGGCAGCATTCAAGGAAGATCAGTCACTGGAATGAGAATGAAGGTCTTGTCATCACTCATTTTACACTTCTCTGGGAAAAGCTATCTCTCTTGGAATGATTTTCCTCCACTTTTCAAAATGGAATATCAGTAAAACTTGGAAATTTGTATGTAGATTTCAAAGATTTGTCTTTAAAAATGTGAGATCAAGTTAATCAGACAATTCTCAATAAAATTGTCTTTTGTTTGGTTTCTTGATAACAGGGCTTGGAGATAAAGAGAACATTGCTTAAGTTGATAGAGACAATTTTAGATTTAGAATTCTTTTAAAACATCAAAAGAAAATGCCTCATTTTGCTCTTAAAAGCTCTGGTATCAGGCAGTTATTTAAAAGTAGGGGTATTTCCTATTCAAAGACAGTTATGGTCTCATTATCCATATTAGACACAACTCTCATTGGAATCATCCTGAACTTTGCTTCTGTGACTAGTGTGGGTTTGAATGAGACACTGACATTTTCAGGAGGCTCATTGTTACACTTCTTCTGCTTTGCTGTATCTTCCATTTCACTCCCTTATTGCAGCACACCTATTGCCCAGTTTACTTTTGTTCGAAAAATCTATTAATTCTTTTTTTTTAAGAGGCAAAAGTAGAGTGGGGGGGGAGGGGGGAAATCGCTGTTTCAAAGGAAATGAATTTTTGTGTCCCAGGGAATACTTCCTTTTGTAAGTTGCTTGAAAAACTTGAATAAAATAAAATCTGAGAGAGATTCTCAGTGGACTGTGGTTTATAAATATCTGTATTTTGATCCAATCTCTTTCAATCAACTCTGTTAACAAGAACATAATATATTTGACTTTTACATTGGTATAAAACAGCAATCAAATTAACTAAATGCTGAGTGTATTTAAATTATCATTTCTCCTGCCAGTAGGTCATATGTGAAATAATTTTTCCAGAGATCCATATCCCTGTCTTTGAACAACTTTCTGTTTCTTGCTAGTTGACATCAGAAAGTTTTTTCTGAAGAGAATGGGAGAATACAACTTCATCTCTAACATCATCCTTTCATGTGGGATGAGTTTGGAAATTTCTCAGTACTCTTGGATACAAATCATGTGTTCAATAGATACTTTTTTAATGATACATTGCAGTTTTCTGTGTAGGACACCCTCAGTATTTCAAGGATAATAATGAATTGGTTATCTGTCAAGCTTATCCCGCAGGACCTAATCATCTCCTTTTTTGCTAACACTACCTTCTTCTCCAAGGGTGTTTTTTCTCTCAAATTTAATAAATGATTACCATAATTAATTTAAACATGGAGATTTGTTTGCAAGCTGCCCTTAGGCTGAAGTCTGTGGCTTCTTTTTCAGGCCTTGCTGGTGTTATATACCTAAAATCACATCTGTTCTTTTGTCTGCTATATAATATCATCTCATAAACAGTGTTACCTCTCCCTTACTTAGAAAAATACACTAATTAGTTTCCATTATCCTTCTACTTTGCATATTTTCCTCTGTACTTACAGTTTTATGTAATTGCTTTGTTTGTCTTTGGATTTTTTCATTGCAGTGAGAGCTTTTAAGTTTGGGGATATAACTTGATTTAATAGGATCTGATTTAATAAGATGCCAGCAGGTAGTACAGAACATAAATAGTTGAAATAATTGTTCATAAATGCTTTTAATGCAAATATATCTCCATTATTTATGGTAGAGCATTTTATTTCAAATTTTCTATTTTGATCTTACAGTTCCCTTTTGTAATAGACTCTTGCTCATCCAGCCTGTGAAATTAAGCACTGAAAGTTCTGCTGTGGCCCGGGGGTCCAGGAGAGATGTGTCACCAGCTAAAAGTCTGACTGAGTGGTTTGAATTGCTATGTGCTACTAATCTGATGAACTGCCTCATAGGACAGGTGTAATAGGACATTTATGCAGTGTTCCCTAGCTTTCAGACATCCTTGTGATGTCTAAACAGAGCATTGACATTTCTGTCACCAAGTTTTGGGTTGGAATGTGAAACTTAAGGTAGTTTAAAACAAACAATTTTGTGAACTTTACGATGATGATTAAAGAAAAAAGAAGTTCTACCCTCTCCAGAACATCAATGACAGATCAGAAAACACTTTTTCCGTACTAGAAATAAGGTTAAGCACTTTGAAAGCCAAAGCATATCACCAGAAGTGAAATTGAACTTTTCAGAGCAGGCTATCCAATCACCTCACACAGGAAGCAAATCACTCTGCTCTGTGATTTTAATGTGGAATGTTTTTAGAGTGCTATTGCAAACTTCATTTCATGCTGAAGCATAAGCCACCATAGCCCTGCTATAGAAATCACCCTATTAGAGGCAGCTGTACAAGTGACAAATCTGCACACAGATTGCCAAATAAAGTAGTACAAATTCTATGAGTAGCTGTGCTATTTAAACCTTTCAGTGAAATACACTTCTGTAATGATGCTCATGTTGTTATTCCAATTATAGATTGCATCCAATCACTTCAGGATTTTAAAGCTAGTTTAGTAAAACATCAGAAAAGGTAATTTGTCATGCATTTGCAGTCAGCTGCAGTGACTGAATTGACAGGCATTTCCTCCTCCTACAATTTTTTGGATCACTTTTACAGTTTGGTTGTGAATTTGGGAAAAGCAGTGCCAGGCCATTCTCCACTCTTCCCACAATTGTGCTGCTGATGTTTGCAATCTCTGTCAAAGGGGGATAGAACAATGTTTATTTTCCCAAAATTGGAGACCTACTTTAACAATTTACAATCCATTTTTGCACCTCAAACCAATCAGAGCTATGCTAGAGCAAAAGTCAGTGAGCAATACTCACCAAATGTTCTTCCCAGGCTACTAAGCCACTGGGTACTTGGTTTTTTAAACCTGATAAAGAAATACTGACATTTCAGCATACGACATAATTTAAAGTCCAGGTTTGAGAAGTAACTTTTCGTAGTTTTAAAGTTTTCATATTTTTATAATTTTTGTCTTCCTCTTCATGGCCAGGTAATTTTGCAGAATGAAGTGAAATTATAGTATGGCAATACAGTTACTTGTTTTTACTCTCTACCTTGCCAGTAAGAAATTGTCATTGCTTTTCAGAATATAAAACTCTGCTCCAAAATCGGAAACTTGTGGAAGTTAGGGTGTATGTTTAGTGTTTCTCAGATGGATCTGGACTTCTATTTCTACTTTGTGGCCAGCCACAACCATGTGGCTCTGGCACAGACGATGGACAGGGAAAGCTTAATATTTGCCAGTAAAATACTCGTTTGCCTTAGCCAGTTGAGGTTGTGTCTGCAAGTTGACTTGTCGTTACTGTGGCCTGCTTTATTTGTCTGTCTGAAGGAAATGGGTCTAAATTCTGTACATATTATCTAAAGCACTTTGAATGTTTGTTTCACATTATCATTGGAGCCTTACTGGAGCTATTTTTAATCCTTTGCAAACATGGTTTAATAGAAAGCACAGAGAGGAGAACAAAGTAATCTAATCTCCATGAGGATTTGCATCAGTGATGTAGGATAGGCAAAGGACACATCCCCCAAAGCTGTAGCTCCCCAGTTACAGGACTTGCCTTGTGCATGCTGGAGCAGCAGGAGCTGTCAAGACTGCAGCTGTCCTCTACACTGCTGCAGTTGGCTCACAGAGCAGAAGTTACATTTGCTTTGAGCCCCTCCTGAAGTTTGATTCCCAAAGGGATCCTCACCCTGCAGTGTCTGAGAGACAGGGTGGGTGGAGAGGCTACTTCCTTGCTTCTCCTCACTCTCAGGCTGAGCCCTTGTTGGAAAGGATCAGTAAATAGATGTCTGTGTGGGGAAGGCAGAGGGATGTTCCCTTTAAGTGTTTTTCAGTTTTCCCATCACTGAAGCCTGACAGAGACTTCATTATTTATAATTACTGTAATTTTCTGTTGCCGAGCTATAATGCAAAATGCCTGTGTGGATATTTTTATACATTTACACTATTGTCTGGCAGTTGGGGACTTCGTAAGGATGTAACTTGTGAATTCTGGGTGATTTTATGAAGCCATTGTATCATGAATGCTTGGATATGCATATCACCCATGGTAAGGTGTTGAGGCAAAACAGGGCTGAGGGCTGGATGAAGAGGAGGTGAAGTGGCTGCTGAGCACGCTCTTCAGAGCATGGGTGTGGGGATGTGAAAATTCAACCTCTAAAGATTACCTCAAGAGCTTGGAGCAATTATATACAGTCACTGGAGTTGCAACGAGCCTAAATTGTACTCATTGTTTAGTATTCTAGCTTTTGCCTTGAAACACTGTTCTATTGGTTAATTATATAGCATGCCTTTATATGTTCTGTCTGTATGGGAAATATTTCTAAAAAAGGTTGTAAGATTTCCAATACCTGATTTAAATTAAACAGGAGAAGCTTAATATGCTGTAGCCCTCTTTTAACCTTGCAGCATGTCACTGTGCTAGTGTTACTATTCTTCGTGAACCTTGGTAGTTTTGTCAGTACCAAATGGAAATGCTAACAAATGAAAAATGCTAACAAATGAAAAATGCTAAAGTAGAACTCTGGGGCATGTGTGAGGTATAGCAAGTGAGGGAAGTGGTGCAACAAGAATATTGTGTAGTTCTCAGAAATCCGGGGAGTTTGGTTTAAGTTATAATGTGCAGTGAACCAAACTGAGATATGAAGATGAATTGGTGGTGTTCCAAAAGTTACAGGGATTAATGTTCATTCTCAATAGAAAGGCATGATTATCTCCTCTTCTTCACTTGTTTAGCTTTATTTGGGGGAAAAAAATCTGGTTTTAAATATCAGTGTAATATTTCTGCAAAAATGAATATAGTGCATAGAAAAAAACTGGACAGATAACTGCACTGACTCACCTCTACTTAAGTAACTACTATTAATACGATACTGCAGGACCTCCCAGTGAGTGGGTGGGTGTTTAGCATTACCCCAGGTGCTGCATGTGCAGAAAGTAGAACATGGCACCCTTTGGGTCCAATTGCTTTCTCCTGCACTCTCAGAAGCTGTGTGGAGCTTTCTGACTGCACGCTAGAGAAGTCTTATATGGGCAACTTCCGTTTAAAAAGTCATAGAGCAAATAAATGCCCCAAGCTATGGCTCTGCTTTTCACCTCTTAGAGACCAAATGTAGGCTGCTTAAATGGATCAAAGGAAAAGGTAGCTTTTTTTTTGTAGATTGGCCACAAGAAAAATAAGTTCTCTAATTGATTGGGTCAAGAGGACCTCAGGGACCCCTGCTTGGGTGAAAATGGAATGTCATTTACAGCAGAGATGGGAAATCTGATCTAACACAGCTAAAACAATTCAGGAGCCTCAGAGATTCAAGTTAAAACTAAAGTTAGAGGCAAAAGTAAACAGCTTAAGCTGTGGAGGGCCCAACTTTGTATGCTCTGAGGCTGTATTCATTCCCAAGCTGGTAGATAGGCCATACCTCTATAGTTATATTTTCTATGAAGAGCAGCTTTCTTAGGAAGCTGTGCTCAATGTACCCAAAATCTCTCACTGGCTTTTTTAGCTGATCTCTCCACCTAGCTGCCAAATCTGTCAGACTCATGGGTCAAATGAGGGTCCTGAACTGATTTGTTGGCAATTTTTAGTTGAATGAATATGAATTGGTGAGGAAAGGTGAGGCAACAACAATAAAACCAGACACTTCTTCCTATATGTTGGAAATGGAGGGAACCCTGGGCTCAAGAGGCAGTTTTTAGAGAATGCTTTTGCATTCTTTCAGCTGCATTTTGCAGAGGAAACTGAACAATATATTCTTTATACACTAAGAGCAACCCAGAGTACTGTTGATAACACAAGCAGAAATGTAAGATCAGTTACTATCCCCATAATACCAAGTATTAAAGCCCCTTGAGTCTCTCCTTCTCATACTAATGTTTATATCTTTTCCTGCAAGTGTTCAGGTTCAAGTCCCCAGTAGGATTCTCCTGGCAAGCAGAGATTGATGCAGCTGCCTCTTGCAGACGCTCATAAACATCTTGTATTGGTCACGGGGCTCTGGCAGGTGAGCAGGGTGGTTATGTATGATGAGTTATAGTCTCCGTGGATGACCTCGTGGGAGGACCCACAGCCAGTTGGAACAAATGAGTGCAAACAGCTTTCATGTGTTCAGGAGGTGGGGCAGAGAAGCAGGGCCCACCTAGTGGTGGTGTAGCTGCAGGGAGGCCTCTGGCAGCCTGGGGTTCTGTCTAACAGGTGGCTGCTTTGCACAGCAGTAGATTGGAAATGCAAGGGAGGGAAGAACCAGCTATACTGACACCAGCTTGTGGGTTGTACAGCTGTAAAACAGTAAAGGATTATTAGCTCATTCATATTAATTATTGACGTGTAGGGTGGGGGGACAAAATGAGTCACTAAACCTACGGGTAATTACTTTTATAACATATTTGTATGTCTGTGTACCTATAGAGAGAACTCTCCATACATATATAAGTACTGATGATTTGCTATGGCTGAATGATATGACCCTTTATTTTGAACTTTGAAATTGATTTTTTTCTCCTAACTAGGATTTTAATGAGCCCACAGCAAATGCTCACTTTTCAGAAAGTCTGTGATTTTTACAACAGTTTTCTCTGAATTAATTGGCAGAGGCTGATCTTGACCTCATTTTCCAGACCTTGGAAAAAATGAAATTGAAGCAGTTGACAGCTACATATAAATGACAACTTTGCACAATAATTTATTAGTTAATTTTTTCCTACTCTGAGATGACTGTCATTGTACCTGAGGGTTATTAGTATTTTTCTGTTATCTGCATTTTCCATTTAGTCATTATAAACATGCTATTAGTGTTCTATACATTGCTCTAGTCACATAAAACTTAGACTTTATTTTGTTTTTGTGAAGCTATTAATTATTTTTCTACACAGGTTTTTAGTGGGCCTTCCGGAAAGAATGGTTCTGGTTTTGATTTATTTTGAAGTAAGATTCCTGAGGGCTGGATTCAATAATACAATCCATTTGTCTTAAGCACTGCAAAGGCTCATGGCAAAGCTCTAAAAATCAATTTTTTGAGAGACAGAGAGAAGATGTGTAGCTGTACACTGGTTTTAGCAGTCCAGAACTGTGAGGTGTTTTTTTCAACCAGTCATTCAATGGTTATAGATTTGTTTGCTTTAATAGGATTATAATAAAATATTTAAGTCTTGAAATATAGACCCTGTAGGTAGAAAAAAGTGGACATAGTTTATAAGGGCAAATAAGATATATTAATGAATTAAAAAGAAAATCCCATCAAAGCACATTGATTAGAGTGTAAGATCTCTGCTGCAGAACTGGACATAAAACCAGAACTAGAATGTGATGTTAACCAGAAATCAATTAATGCTATGGTTCCATTCTGACTAAATACAAAATATGAATGGCCTGGCTGTCAAAAAGTGAACTTGGAAGCAAATTGAGGGATAATTTGAAAGGCTGGTAGCACAGCACACATGCAAAGATGGGAGAGGGGGGAAAGGAGATATTTTACTCTTGATGGTGTCACCTTGGATTGAGATGTCTCCCCAGTGCAGAGCTGTTCTAAGGAAAAGCTCAGCTGATGGCTGAGACAGAGCAACCTCTGCATCCTCCACAGGGTCTCTGACTGTTGAGGCCCTGGAGCCCATCTGGTGTAAGCTTTGCCTGTCCCTGTCACCTCTCTGGAGCTCTGTCAGGCCACCGCCAGGAGGAGGAAGGCACTCTGACTGGAGCTGGTGCTGGCCCCTTCCTGGGGGCCCAGCCAAGTACTGGGGAACAAATGGCCTTGCTTGGTCACCAGCACAGTGTGAGCCTCATCTCACAGGGTTAAATCAAATTATAAAAATTTAGAAAGAGATCTGCTTTGTGAAATGGTTTCCAAATTTGTGATGCAAGTTTAGGAAAGAAAATGAGGTTTGGGGTCCTTTGAGTTATTCAGCCCTTCCTGTAGGGAGAGAAGGTGTGGTGTAAGACAATTTGATTGTGGATTTGAGTAAACCCTGACTGTAATAATCCAGGAAATTAAATGGTGAACGTGTCATGGATAATGTTATGCAAGACAGAATGAAGGAACTGAAGTATGATTCTCACTCGCAATGCAACAGGGAATATATAAAAAGATTCTGTTTGGCTTTGCTACTGTGGAACAAAGTCTGGGTGTGCAATATGTATATTGGTTATATTTTACATAAATCCTTATAATGTTAATATTGGAGTGGATTTGTTTGAACAGAATAGAGAAATGTTCAGTTCATTGAAAGACTTCACAATACTCAGTGATAACAAAGCTGAAAAATAATTTAAGTAGACTTTTTATTAAACATGAGAGACGTAATCCGTGCTTCAAAAATGTATTTGCATGGTTTGAAGGAACTTCTGGGACTGAAAGATGGTGAAAAAGAGGCTTAAAAGTAAAGAATTTTATGGTAGTGAGACTTTAAAATGACACTGAATTTAATCCTATAAACCCTGTAGGAGTTACAGGACAGGACTTCAGCTGATAAAGTTTTTGTTGCCCCATTAAAGTAATTCTTGTGTATTTATGGAGGAGATCTGAAAAGTTTATCTTTTCAAACTGCATTCCTATATAAAAAAATAATTTCTGAATGGAAATCTGTGGTCAGAGATTCATCTAAATACCAGTTATATGACACTGCTGTCTCCCCCTTCTTGCACAGCTGTGCTGGGCTGAGGACAGGGGCTGGACAAAGCTAGTGCTGAAGAGCAGGTGAAGAGATAGACCTTAGTGCTATTTTAGGGCAGGGAAAAATCAGATTAATCTGAAGTAATGATGCACCATCCTCAAACCATGAATTCACTGCGGGAAAGCATCCTTCCCTTTCCCCCCCCCCACCTTCTCAGCCCTGGGACAGTGAATCTGTGGCTGGACTTGTGAGGTGGAGCAAGAGCTGTGGGCTGTGCCACCCTGCCCAGGTGCAGGGGGATCTGCTGGCTGGGGTGTGCCCCACATGTATAACAATGCCATGCTGGACTCGAGATGTATGTGTGAGTGTCTGCTGTGTACTTGCCTAATGCCCTAGAAGGCCTATGACCACTGTCAGCTAGTTGGGAAGTTAGGATTGCTGCGGCCTATGTTTGGAAAGGGATTTCTGTGGCTTTTTATTTATTTTGGTAGAGATGAAACAAATGAACTTTTAAAATCAAAAGTAAACCAGTTTGTGTACTGGCTTGCTGCAGGGACGTGCTGACTTACAGATGGACCTACCTTGCTTGTGGGATTTTACCCTGTGGTTTTTAAACCAACCCATTTTAGAAATTTCTGATTCTTGCATAAGTATTGCATTCATTATTTATTTACTAGGCAAAAATTTAAGGAAATTAACTTTTTTTTCATTATCTGCTCATATAGATTTGCTTCTCCATATTACACCTGTCTCACTTGGGGGTCATGGGACACGATCACTGATGTGCTACTTTTTCTGTGAACCTCATCTAAAGGACACTTGTGAGGAGGAGGACACTTCACAGACAAAATGTCTTTCATGTCTTCAGCCCCCACTTCAAATGGGAAAATCTTAAGCATCAGGTGAGTCTGAATGACTATTATACTATCAAAGACGTATGTCACAATTAGGAAGCCCAGAACAAATGCAACTGTTTCTGGAGCAATGAAGCATGAGATTAAAGACTGATGTCCAAATGTAAGAATCCAATTAGCGAGTGACTTATATCTGTGGTACAAAACTAAAATACTGCTATTTAAGTTGCATATTCCAGCACTGTGTGGGTTCCTCTCCTTGTAAACTACAGAAGAATTTTTTATGAGTAGTTAAATGTGTATCTGGAGTAACGGTATGTGGTGTTAAAAGAAATGGCATATGAGAAATAGTGTAAAAGTGGTACTTTCTTCCACTTCATGTTTTTTACACTGAACACTATACACCAGGGTCTTTATTAGTGCAAGTTATTGTGGATACTGACTGCAGTTTCATAGCTTCTGATAAATTTGGGGATAATCCAACTCAGTAGTTACATAGTGGGTAGGAGAAGCATGTTCTGGAGAAGATGTTTGCAGTATCAGACTGCTGCCTTTTGCGATGGTAACCAATTCTCCACAGCCTAATGGTGCTTTGGCCATTCCTGTGATGTTTTTCCTAAACCAAAAGTAAATAATGGGGAAATGGTACTGTTCCTTTGTGATATGTTCCTCGAGGAGTAAACCTATGAAACTTAGAGATTGCTTTATGAGAGGAATGTGGTCATGTTAAAGACTTGAGAGATTTTGGTGGGGGGAAAGACTTGAAGGTTATAGACTAATTTAGATAGAGGCTTATTTCACAGGTCATTTATTTGGATGATTGGGGTTTTACAAAAGGAGTCTGGGGAAATACATTAATTTCTTTGAAGTGACTAAAGTGTATGGTTTTATGATCTCACTTTATTGGGTAATGCACCTTTCTGATTTCTTTTTAACAGCTCCCCAGAATGTATTTATAAGTTATAGGATCATGCCTAAGCTCAGTATCTAAACCTGTGTGCTCATTGCCTGCAGGTAATAATAAATGATAATGGAAGAAGAGTATTGAGCTTTTAGTAAGAGGGATTAGAAACCTCTTTTTTGATGACCATGAATAAATACACCTAATGGAAGGAAGATAACTGAATAAATGCATCTATTTGTCTTCACAGAAACACTGGGCATAGATTATGAGACACATATACATGTAGAGAGGGGAAAATGGAAGGCATATGCTGGCCTTCCAGACAATGTAGAAAATGTGCATTTAAATGTACTTATGTGTAGTTCTATAAAGTTGACCTAAACACCAAATAAAAAAAAAGGCAACCAGATGTGACCCTCTATGCCTTGTAAACCCTTCTGAATAACTGCTTTTATTGCTTTGCACACAATGCCTTGCTAAACATGATTATGGAGATCTTAAATCTACATTGGTTCAGGGTAATGCAAAAAGAGCTCTATTTAAAATCAGCAAGTAAATACATCCCATGTTAATAGAACCTACATCGTCTAAGCGCGGCCTTGTGATTCTTATTATCATGGTTGTCTTCATCTTAAATTGTATAATTAAAATGTTCCTAATTACCAGCTTATTAGAAGGGGCTTTGAATGAAGCTGTTGAGAAATCTGGATGAGAAAATAGGATAATTTTATGCTTTCAATGTTCTTTGTTCTTTGTGATGCTTGCTCTGTCCTCACAAACTGTCACTGTGTGTGGTCACTTTCCTTTGTTGCAGAGCTCTGTTCTCATCTTGTCATGACATCTGCTCACAGTCTGCGTTATGGATTTCACTACAGTGTCATTTTCCCTGATGCTGTCAAAATATCTTTTAAAAAAAAATACTATTCAGAAGGTACAAACATGAGAATTAGTGTTCATAGTCTTTTATGTGAGTTTTGCTTTGCTAGATTTTCTAGGTTTTAACCATGAAACAAAACTTCATGAGGGAGTGTGGAGTTACTGTGACCTCTCCTGGTACTGTTGTTTGCTGTTTTCCAGTATTGCAGCAAAAATTTATAGGGAATGAGAACCTCCTGAAAGTATTCATAGTGTCAGTACTAGTCACCACAGTACTGTTGGCTCTATAAAGCTGGCAGAGACTAAGCTCCATTTTTCTCTTCTGCAGGATAGGTCCTGCTGCAATTGCATTTTCTGAAATTAAGAACACTGAACTTTCTAGGGAGAATGTAAGATTTCATGCTAAATTTTACCCTACTTCTATTTTCCCTGTTGTAATTTAGGGAAATATACTCAAGAGATTGAGGAAGGGATTCAGATAAGGTGTCAGATGAAAATGAAAACCAAAGATTTTGGTTTATAGGTAGTCCCTTTTCTATTGCTGGTGCTGCTTGTACTGTTCAGTATGGCTTATGAAAAAGCATAGTACAGAGAATGACCTGATTCTTTTTTTAACCCCTATGTGTCTTTTTCCTTCTTTATACTTGGTAGTTCTTGCTTTCAGCCCCCTTTTGCTTAAAGTTCAACTTGAGCTTTTAAAATTCCCAGTAGATCATTTCTTCTGCTAATTAATGTATCTGAAGTAAATTGAGTTTGTCTTTGGGTATAAACTGCATGAATCCTTGTCTGTATGGAACAATTCATAAACTCCTCTGTAAAAGGAAGATGGATTAAAAAAAAAAAGATGGGGGAAGAAGCACAAAGCCATAGGGAAGAGAGAAGACAGACTTTCTTGATTTAACCACCCAAAGTATGGAAGGTTTTGCAATATTCTTTTCTCAAGAGGTTCAGTTTGTTGTTCCAAAATGCCTGGTGTTTTAATATCTATGGTGGAGTTAATTTTCTTAATTTCGTAAGATTTCTGCTGTTTCTTGAGATGCAGCAAAAAAAATCTCTGCATTTTAAATTTTATATTTTCTCCATTTATTGAATAAATCATTCTGACAGGAGATGAAATAGTTATCTCCCTGCTGTGGATATAAAAGATACACTCATCTTTCTGCTGAACCTCTCGATCTCATGCATGTTATTGTAATAGACATTGTTACTGCTGAGACATGAAATAAAGCTTTCACCAAAAGTTTATTTTAAATGCACTGGTTTTTGAAACATAAAGTAAGTGTTAAAGTAATGAAATCTTTTATATTCAGCTTTAACAGTGGACAGTCACAGCAAAAAGGAAATATTGCTGCATTCAGTTAGGTATTTTGTATTTCATATTATTTATGCTAGGCAGGGGGAATAAGAGCTGCAGAGATAGCATAAAGATGTCTATGATTTTGCTAGAATTTTGCTTTTTGGTGTTTGTGGAAACTAATGTGATTTTAAGATTTTTTTTATTATTATTTTAACATTGCAAACTGTCATTGTTCTGTTAAATAAAAATAGTGAAGCTTTGATTCACTCCAGCTTTGTTGCAATTTAGGGCCAGATTCCAAACTCTGCATAAAGTGCACATCCTTCTGCTAAACCAGACAGTATCAGCCTTGAAAAGTCCTTAACGTCAAGGTAGCTTCTATAAATAGCAACATTAGTCATTTCAACAGATAGAAAATGTCTGCTATTTCCTGGAAGTTGACAGTAATTTCTTTCATTTATTGAGATACTTTACCACTTCTCTAGAGAGATGTGCCTCTATTCAGTCTGCTTTGACATCTAAAGGGTGTGATACTGGACCGTTATAAATGAACCTTTGGTTTAAGGGGAGACATTAGGCAGATCAAGAAGTCAGTCCCATTGGACCATCTGCTACATAAAAACAGAGCTGAATTAATGTAGACTTGAGTAGCTGGACTGGTGAAAAGTAAAATTTATGAAAAATAAAATATAAACATTTCATTTTATGGGACTCTTACAGCTGGAAGTACAGAGAATACTGGAAAACGACAGTGCCAGGAGGGGCTGGTACCTAGTAAGTGTTGGAGATTCAATGCAGCCATCATTTGTACAACTTAGATTTTATTAAAATCAGCAGGCATTTTACCACTCATATTCACTATGCCATCCCCTGTGCTATAAATGCTCTCAGACAAGTACAGAGCATTTGTCAAATCTCACCATAAATTGTACATTTCTGTGAGACTGTTGCAGCACAGTTTCTTCAGAATTTCAGTCATCCATAGCAAACCAAAGCGTGTTATCAAGCCTTTTGTCAAATGAGTATGCAGTGATGCACAAAGCATGTTTTTTTAGATTCCGGATTGTTAGGAGATTATGTAGGCTTACATGGACTAATATGAAAGTAAGCTCTTTCACATCTGTCCAGAAACTAATGTTATTTTTAAGTAACACTTCGGTATTGTATGTTTTTTTTCCTGGCAAAGCCTTTCCTACTGTTGCAGATATTTACAATGCAGTCTTTAGATGACTGCAGCCACTGACTACTAGAAAATGTGAAAAGAGTTGTGTAAACTTGGTCTCGTAGAAAAAAACAGGTTAGAGTACTAGAAGCGTCAAAGGAAGTAGAAGTTTAAAATTTTACATGCCATTGTTCCTGGAAATGTTTAATTTATGTAGACATAAATTAAAAAGACAAACGAAAAAGAAAAAGGTCCATACAAAAAGCTGAGGAAGACAAGGAAGAAGAGAGTCCTAAATATTTAGGTACTGTGAGAGGCCAGCTGATTTCTGTTACACAATACATCAAAATAAATTTTAAAATTCCTCGATAAATTTTCCTTTTCTAAGAACCTTGGAGGAATCTTCAGTCTCTGCTTTAGTTGCAGTCCTGATTTTGACACACAGGTAGATTCAGTAAAGGGATGTAGCCAGCTACAAAAAAGAAACCCTCAGTCTATTGCTGTGCAGTGTGGCACCCCAAATTGCCATCATCAGGCTTGTGCACTGAATCAGTGCTTCACAGAGGGTGGTCTGTCTCAGACTGGGAAAGTAGGAGACACTGCACCAAAGAAAGCTGCAGATCTCATATCTGTTCTATGTTTGAGCCCTTCCAAGTTAAGATATTCATTTGATACTTTCTAATCTAAATATAAAAGAAATAAAGAGTCCTGAAAGTAAAAATTAGAGCTCCCCAGTCTTATTTGACAGAGCTCATAGGCTGCAAAACTCCTCCTCGCTTTCTTTCAGATCCATAGATCTCTCTGGAGAGTGCAAGAGTTTTAACTGGCGGGATGGGCACTGTGATCGTGTGATATTGGAGACAGGTCTGGATTTAGGGTCACTCCAGTGCATTTCACTTTGCAAAAGCAAAATCACACTTCTGGACCTGGCTAAATTCCTGGGGTGATGGGCTGGATGAGCTGTCAGGCCAGGGCAGAGCAGGGATGGTGAGGGCAGGAGGGCAGACCTGGCTCCGAGTGTGCCGAGCTGCTGGCACAGGGTCTGGCTGTGTCTGCACCTCCTCTGGCCTCTGGGGCGGCTGTGGCCTTCGCCCTCGGGAGTGCTGCCTCACATGGCTGCTGCAGGGAAAAGCCATAAGGCTGCGGCTGGATGTGCAGAGCAGTGAAGGTGCAGGAGTAGGAAAAGGAGACCAACTTGTGAGAGCCATTAAAGCTGGGCTGTCTGCCAGCCCCATGCTGGGTTCTTGCGCTCTGGGCTGAGCATCTGAAATAGTGTCATGGCCTGATAGTGTTGAGGCCTGCTGTTGTTAAGTGCTGAAGATTTTCTCTGAGTGGCTGAACCAGAACCCAGCACACACCCATGCCAGGCTTTCTCAGGGCAGACACAGCTTCATTTAAAAAGAAGCCAGGTAGGTACTGTTAAAGCTGGTCTCACCAGAGCTCTTTATTAAACAGTAAACGGAACCCTTGGTAAGCAGAATTGCTAGTGTCAGAAATTCTAATCTGAAAAAGGGAGATAGCTGTTGCTCTAATAAATATTATCCTTCAGTGAAACATTTCTGAGAAGCTAAAACTGGAATATATTTTAGGAGAAATTAATTGTGCTGTAAGGTTTCCTGCTGATTTGGTTTATGGCCTCTGCACTTCTCTATCTACAAAACTTAGGTGGTCTTATATCATTCAGTGGTTCAGTGATGCTTATGTCATTAATAATTCTCAGATGCTCCTTGGGAAAGTTCCACAGTAGGATAAATCTTATATGTGTTACTGTACTCTTTGTCAGTAGGGAATTCCAGGCTTTTTAAAAAAATAATTTCTCTATTAAAATGAAGATGTGTCAGGAACACTGATTTTATGATGACGCATGCTGAACGAAAAGCTTTAGAATAGCTGGAGATGTATGTAAGTTCTGTGTTGTTACCCATTTTCTCTTGAGTTTTTTTTCCCCTCATAATTTCTGGATGGATCTCTTTCTTTGGCAGACTCCCAGAACAGCAAGTAACTATACTAGGCTGTTGGACATATGCTGTTAAAACTGATTGTCCGTGGCAGTGTTCAGACAATTTATATATTCCCTAAAACTTATTTTAAAAGGTCTTTTTGTTCACCCTCTATCTTAAAAGCCCATTTCAACAAGCATTACTGAGATTTTGATTTATTGTTCTGAGTGATGGTTTAAAATGTGCTGGTGCTTTCACAGGAAGATGAAAAATATACTTGTGTGTTATTTTTTTTCCCAACCCTGGCTGTGATTTCGGGTGCGAAAGCAGATTGTGCTTTTGTTGTACAAAGGCTTATCTGACATTCCCAATGACATTTAGGTGTGGATTAATATTTTGTTGATTATTTTTAGGCTAAGCATTACTAAATGCACAGTCTGAGTGTGTCACAAATCTCTTATTCAGACATTATTCATTCTTATTATATGTTAAAGGATCTGTGATTCCATAATTTCATTACAGTCAAATTATCAGCAGTTACCTGAATGGGATTACACTATACTAAGAACCTATGAATGATACAGCTTTTTTAGTAATAAGATTACTAGAATTCTGAGGATTCTGTCCATCAGCTGTTCTAAAGACGGCAACAGAGGTGACAGATTTGGGGAATGCTGAATCAGTGATGAAATATTTGCACTAGGAAAATGCCAAACTAAGTTTACAAATATTTTGTATTCATTAAGAGTAAAGATATATGTGGATATATTCAGACTGGGAATATAAAAAGACAATACTGTTAACCCATCACCAGACAATACCACCTCTCTATCCTTTTATTCAGACCTTTGAATTATGAGTCATCCTGTAATACAGTTAGACAGTCTTAACCAGCTACCCTGTAACTTTACCACGCCTTTGTCGTGTTTGCTAAGTCAACTAATAGTCTTTTTCAAATACCTTCTGCATTCTTTGATAGAGAAGCAGATGCCTTTGTGGTGCATTGAAGCAGATTTTTTTGGTAATGAAATTTCTAATCTGTGTGCATTTTAAACAAACTTGATGACTGATAAAAGAAAAACTACAGCCCATTGTGTAGCCTAAACATCCAGTGACTTGTGTGTTGATGCCTCTTGCCTTATTGTTTAATTCTTCTAAAGGCTATGTTGCTCCTGAAATACACACACACACAGTTGAAGTTCTATACATTTTAATAGAACATATGTATAATGGCTGATTCTTAGCACCTGGACTGACATTATCTTAACATGCAGTGGGCAAAGTTTGATCCTTAGAACCACTGATTTGCATGAGCTATTTATGCAGTAACATGTAGCTAGAGGTACAATGAATGTGCTATGTGATGACATTATAATGACAATATAAGACTCCAGATGGTCTCTTTAGATAAACAGAGCATTCAAACTAATACCTTGATACTACATATGGAATGAAAAGAAAGACCTTTTCTCTAATAATGTGTTCAAAGACTGATATTTTTAACTGCATACATGTGCAGTAAAATGAAACCTAATGTTGACATAGCTCTGAAGTAAATGAAAAGATGATTATATTATTGCAGGTATTGACTAGCATGCATTTAAATGACTTGTAGGTTGCATTCCTCTGAATGTGTTCTACAATTCTAATTGGTTTATGTTTCTTTAGATCTACAAAGAAATTAGCTTCATCTCTTTTCCTAGTCTGTTTGCAGAATAGAAATATACCTAAATATAAAAAAATCAAAACTTTTCCAGTAAACATGACCAAGCATCTACCAGAAGCTACCCTGAGGCAGGACATATATACATTATGGTTAACCACAGTGCTATCAAGCTTTTTTTTAATCAATACTTTTGTTCTGAGTCACTGTTCCCTTAAGTGACTTGTGTGATACTAACTCCTTTTTGGGTCAAGGAGCCTGTTCAGACCTTAAAGTTTCCAACACCTTTCTGAAAAATTGATAATCTATATGTGAAAACCAGGAATTTTGGCTCCATGGAGACATGAAGCAGCATTGTAAGTTTGAAATTATTAGACAATAGTAAACAAAAAATTTTATAACAAGGTAATTAGGCAAGTCAAGACGAATGAAAGATGTTAGTTAGATGCTCCCATTCCTAATCTCACTGCTCACAAAGGTGTCTCAGCACCACCTTTAGCATGTTCAGTCATTGAACCAGGAAGTGTTTTCCTTCCTTGCCTATCATGCCCTGATGCAATTTTAATTCTATAGTTATAGTCATTCCCTTTAAAGCTAACACATCAGATGCTGTTTTCTTCTTCAGAAATCCTAGATCTGGGTTATGAGCTTAAGCCATTTCCATACAATGGCAAGAAGAGCTTATAAGATCTGAAGTACCAACTTGGTAGCTTCAGTGCTTTGAATATTGATGGAACCAACATAAGTCTCGTAGCAAAGTGGGAATAAGCAATTTTTGCACTGCATATTGCTTGATTATTAATAAAAGCTTGAAACTTAGGGTAAAATTGGTGAATGGTAATGCCTGTCCTTGGCCACTATACAGTCTTTGCTGCCTGGGTAGGAGTTTGAAGCAGAGTTCTGTTTGGGCAACTCTGTGAGTTTGTCATTGCTCTGCCCTTTGGTTATTTCATCCAGAGATGCCAGAGATGCTCTAGATACTTTGTGCATTCAGATGCACCAAGAATTAAAATGGAATTGTCAAGCTTTTTTTTTTTTTTTTTTTTTTGACACTTTTCAATTCAATTTCACAGAGCATTTGTTGATATACTAGGGGCAGATATATCAAGATTGTTGTGTAATTGGGCGGGTATTAATCCAAGCACAGTTTATTTTTGTGCTTCAGGATCGTCTTGCACTGTACAAAACACTTAGGCTTCAGGCTTCGGACTTCAGCTTTAAACCTAAGTAGTAGAAGATATTGAGAACACTGTCATTAAGGTTCATTTCATACCTGTCATGAATATTCATAAGTTATGGTCTTGTGCCTTTGCAATGCATAGAAAATTATGGAATCAACTAGAAGATACAAGTTCTGTTAGACTATTTTTTTTCTAGCTTTACCAGAATAAAAATAACTGTCTGCTTGGAATTAAAGATACTCAATTGCACTTTTATCCATAAAACTGAAAAGGCTGAAGGATGTACAGTTACTACTGCATCTAAAATGTGTCTGAGTGTCAGTGTTGAATTGGTTTAAATTTTCTCTTTTATGATTTTCTATGATTTTTCTGTAAGTAGGATTACTATTATGTATGTAAGGAAATAGTTGGTTTTCCTTGTGTTTAGATTTTGAAGTATTTACTGGTGGTGGTGGAAAGGCTCATTATTTGCTGAAAATTAGCAGCAGCAGTAGTTCTGTGCAATGAATTTCACCATAGTGTTTGGTTCAAGATAAAGTAAAAAGAGAATTAGTCATATGTTCAACTTCTGCTTCCATTACTTTTCTTCCAGCGCTTTATCAGATATTGCTGATGCATATTCTTCTAAGTGAAAACAGTTAATAGTTGAACACATTTTAGCCTGAAAGTATTCTACTGGATGTGATGGATATGCAATGCACCTGGAAGGAATGTCAGCTAGTTTACATCTGAGCTGATGCATAGTTGAATTTTTTTTAACATAATCTTTCTTTAGTGTCACTTTACTTGGGCCAAAATCAATTTTGTATGGAAACGGTTTTACAGCTTGTGTGAGATGAACTTGTGCTTTTGATTTGTTTCCTAATAAGATGGTCTAGTTTAGCAACTGTGAAAGTTGCCTTTATCTGATGCATTTTATGGCCCTTTTGTCAAGATTAAAGAGATAAGTAAGGCAAATCCTCAGGGAAGTACTAAATATGCTGAGTTTTTTAGATTGCCAGTGCGAGATGAAGTGGATAAGTTTGACTCTCATGATGTAGTGTCTGTTCTGTAAACAAACAAAACCTCTTATCCACAGATGTTTGTTTGGACATTTTCCCAAAAAGATGTCTTCATATATGAAAACCCAAAACATGTGAATGTATTTTGTAGCTTGGCAACCAGAAGATGTGCAGACACTGTCAGAGAAATGCTGATCCTACATTTCATTCCCCTGTCTTTAGTGCAGGGGACACAGTTTTGCTGTGTTGTATTTTTTATAGAGATATCAGGGTGCTGAATTTTACAACATGGGAAGAAGAAATAGAAGATTCAGCAGGACAGGAACATTTCTATGTTAGTAGCCAAAACAATAAAATCTGCCCTAGAATTACCACTTTCCAGCAGCAGTAATTCCAACAAAGCCATAAAAGTATTGTTGAGCAGCTTATACATGAATAGATACGGATATAGAATAGTCCCTTTTAAGGTGAAGGGTGGGGGAAAGGAAAAATGCTTAATGACTGCTACTGGCTGGCAAAATGCTCTATGCAAATGAATAGAGAGGAATAATCACTGGTTGACATGTTGCTAGGGTTTGTTTGGGATTTTTTTATTTCATCTGTTTTGTAAGTTTAGTCTAAATGTGGAAGGTTTTGAAATCTACTTGTACATGGTGTATATGCTTATCCTATTATTCATTAAAAGGATTATTGAGTGTACCTCCTGTTTTAAGCTTTTAAAATGTACCCTCTATGTCCTAAGCTGCTTTTTTTTTTTTTTTTTCTTTTTCTGTTTTGTGAATTGATTGTCAAAATTATCCACATATACACAGTGAAATTCTGAGGTATGAACAGAGATGGCCTTATGCTGTCAACACTGCTCTGGCTACAAGTTCAAAACACAGCACCAAACAAACTGCTATAACAAAACTAGCTCTGTCCTAGCCAAAAGCTGTACAGTGTCTGAAAGGAAGGGACAAAGTCAATAGACAAAGAATTAATCCTATAAATAGAAATAGGTTGCCGTCCTAACCTGACCAGAAGAGATCAGAAGTTCCTATGTGAGCTATAAAGCAGTTGTATGTTACATGTAAGTGCTTTGGCACAATAAGAAAAGTAACAGACTGGCCATTAGCATGATGTATTTCAGTGTCCCACCAGTGGTTATCATGGATGAGTTTGCAACCTTGACATTACTGAGGACTGGGCTTATCTGTGGTTCTGCCCTGCACATTTCTGCAGTTCTTCTGTAACATATAACACCATTCAGTGCTTGTTTTGTATGGATGGATGTCAGTGTCCTCTGACCGTGTAGGAATAAACCAAGGAAATGCTATTTCTTTCTAGGAGATATGACACTTGCATAGAGTGAAATGTCACTTCTTTGCTTTGTAATGGAGACATGACCATTATACTGAGCTGAATATAGGTGCACTTTGTTTTTGTCTACCTAGCAAGCTGAAGAGCAAGTTCATGCCAGACTTTTGGCCCTCTACAGAGGGATAACCCTACCATATACATACATAATTAACTGCAATTTTAGTATAGCTCCTCAAGTTGCCATCATGAAAACTGCATTTGGTTTATTCTTTAATACATTGATTACAATAGATTATTCAGTAGCAGAGGCCAGGCCGAGTAACTTTTGCCATGCTCACGGCATCTGGACTGCTGTTCATAACTTTGAGGAGGTAAAAAATGTCCTGTTGATAATGTTCAACTTGATGGTACCAAAGGTGGAAAGGGAGAAAAGAAAAAGACGTGTCCCTCTGATGACTTATAAATCCCATTTAATCCTTCCAATTTATTTTCCTGTCTTTCAAAAGCCTATGTGAACACATTGTCAACATTTTCCATTTTTTCTTTGAGTTAATGCACACCATTGGTTTGTTGAATCTCCTACCTTGAGGACTCTCCTCTTTTTCTTTGCCAGGTTCTCCAAGTCATCATTCATACAACTTGCTTTATGTGATTACAGTTCTGTTCTCACCTCCAGGATGCCATTCAGTTTGAACAGGGAATTTTGCTTTTGGTAATGCAAGCTAATGTTTCAGTTTGTTTCCTTCTTGCCACCCTCTCTCTCCCCAGTTTGTATGTTTTTGAAGTCAGCTTTCCAGAAGAACATGAAACACCACACACAATCATAATTTTGTGTTAGTGAAGTTATATGTCACTGAACTAAAATTCTTAAGTGGAATTTTTAGTTAATTAAATACTAGAAAAATACAAAAAAATGCAACAAGCCCTGATAGTTTGAGATTAAGTTCCATCTATTTGACACTGACACTCAACTTCCAGTATTATGCAGATTTTCTGCATTAACAATAAAGTTTAAAAACCAGGAGTGAATGAAAAGCATGTTCTGATCAGTTGAACATGGAAAGCTAATATCCTGTAGTTTAGCACCTGTCTACGAACTAAAAGTCATACAATAAATTTTCAGGTTGTGGTTTCCTAGTGTTGAGTAGTTGGAAATTAAATAATTGCTGCTGTAACTATTTAAATACATTTTCTGTGTTCTAATTTTAAAGCTTTTGCTTTAAATGATCATATACATTCCTCCTTTTCCATGCCTGCTGCATCCCCTCAGACTTAGTTACATAATTCATTTTGCCCTTGCTTTGTGGTAGACTGAAGTGATAGTGCTGTTGCACTGTGAATCAGGAAGTTAGGACTAAGAAGGTGTGATTTATTTGAAGCTCAGGTAAATGCTGTTTAGGTTAACTTCCAGTTGATGTGAAATAGGTCTCTGATGGCATGGACTAGGGCTGAGCAAGGCTACAAGTGCTGCCTCTTGCTGCCATTGAGGGTTCCCTATATTTGTGCAAATATTCTACATTTCAGGGTAGCAGTATATAGCAAACAGAGCGTGTGTGCTGGGTTGTGTATTCCACCCTAGGCTGTCCTTTTTTGCACAGTTACATGTTCAGTTGCTTCAGTTTATTTTTGTCACAGAAAATGTGTATGCCAAAACTGAAGGGATTTAGAATAGTCCTTTTTAAGGTGAAGGGTAGGGGAAAGGGATAATGCTTAATGCTGCTCCTGGCTGGTGAAATGTTGTATGTAAATGAATGTATTTTGCCTTCTTCTGTGGACAGATGGTACTTTAAGGCAAATCTAAAGGTATTTCTTGCCATTATGATTTTGTAAAGCAGCACAGCAAATTGTCACTTTGTACACTGTTCTAACATTTTTTGACTGCTGGGTTGCTGCGCAGCACTAAAACTATGTGAATTATAGCTCAGTGCTGTATCCTAGTGAATCAATGTTTACAAGTGTCTGCAGCCATACAGATCGGATTTCTGAGTGACTCTGCCTGTGAAGAATAATCATTTCAGACATCTTAATCTCCCTCCCTTTAGCACAGATGTCTAAAAATAAAGGCCGTGGTTGAGCTTAATTTTGTGAAATCCAGCATGCAACTTTTAACTTGGCTGACTTCAGTGGATCCATCCAACCACCATCTCCTCCCAGCTCCCAAAGAAAATAACTTTCCTGACCAGCTCTGTTGCTATCCTTTTAATGGTGCTCTCCAACTCCGAGTGGCTGAAGGGCCTTCTATTTTGTCCTTTGCCAAGTCTCCTTTTGCCAATATATAAAGAGTTGCTATTTGCTCTAAGAAACAGTTTGATATTCACTTCTGCAGTGACTCTGGGGACCATTACTGTCCAAATACAGCAGCTGAGATGCCCTTTGAAACTGAGAAGCCCTAACACCCACCTTGGCAGGATTGACTCAGCGTATTTGAAATTTCAACCTCGCTGCTGACCCCTATATTGTGTCAGTTTGGGGGTTTGAAATTTAGCCTTGGATCAAACTTGTTTCTGAAGTTATATTTATAACAAAAGCAGGAGAATAAAGTTATATTAAAAGAAAACTTATACAAAATTCCTGGGAAGGAATGGATTAGGTTGCTGAGGACTCCCCAAGTCTCTGGTTTTTCAATTATGAATGAGAAAGCAATATGAGCAGCAGCTGACTTGCTGATCTCTGTCTTCACTTAAAAATCAGAGCTCAGGCATTAATTTAGAGGACTGAATAATTTTTTTTTTCACTAGAGCCTTTACAGTTCTGCCATTCAGTTAATTTTGATACTCTGTAGCACAGGAAATGCTACTACAGAAAGAATGCATCAGGGCTAATTCTGCTTTTAATGGGATTTGTAGAACTTTAACTGTTGCTTGTAAAAGAAGGAAGATTAGACCAGAAAAGATCTATGTGTTAAATATGAACCTGTATGATACAGATTTACTCACACCATTTTGAGTGTGAGTAAAGATTGCCTCTTGTTTTCTAGGGCATTGTCTAGTTTTCAGTTTAAATTAGTTTCTATTTATGGAACAGATCAAGATAAGTAGCTTGCAGATGTCTAAAAGATACATGTTTTTGCATGTAAGAGTTTTCTTGCTTTATCTTTATTCAAATGCTTAATTATTAATACTTTTTAAAGGACCACAGGAGGTATACACAGGAGGTTATTCTTTTTCTGTAGGGTTAATGCCTGCACTTTGGTTTTTTGCTTGCATTTGTAAGTACTTCAAACTCTACCATAGAAAGGAAAAATTGGCTTTTATTTATTTAAATGTGCATAAAGAATAAAATAATTGTAATCCTCTATTTTAATCAACTACATCATGGTAATGGATCTGTAATATGAAAGTTCTATTTTACAAAGTGCTATTACCAGCATTTGTTTCCATTTTTCATCTTGGAAAAAAATTTTATTTCCAACCTAAATACTTACTACATATTTTTAAGTTCCCTTGTATTATAAACATCTCTTCCCTATCTCAAGAGGTTAGGTAGTTTATTGCTTTTGACTCAAAACTCTTTCAGGCAGTTATGTTACTGAATTTTTTGTAAAATAATATGTTGAATTGGAAAAAAAAAAAAGGTAAGTAGAGTTACTATCACCCTGATCACAAAGTTGTGTGTTTAAATGCATGTTCCTGTGCACTGTATTCTGTATGCTAGTAATGAATATTCTATTCTGTATAAATTTAGTATCAGTTAAAAGACCTTTGTAGTGCAAAAAAAATGTAACTATTCCCTTTTAATGTGATGCCAATAATGAAGTGGTAAACGCATAAACCAAAGTATTTAAGTCATATAAGTATTCAAGTTTCCACGTTAGCACAGAAATGAAAGACACCATTGACACTGAGACACTTATATTTAAAGTGTGAGCCCTTTTATAGAGCAACAGCAACCCCCCTTCTTGACCTTTGACTGACCTCAGGTACCACACTGCCTTAAAGATGGGATAGTAGTGGAAACATCCTTTGTTTATAATATGCTGTAGAATAAATAGGTTTTAGTAGTACCTTTTGTATTTGAGCAATGCAAAATTTCTCAATAAATTCATTTCAGCCTTTATATTGTATCTTCCATTTTGGATTGTAAGGAGGGAGGACTTTCTTAGGTTTTATTTTCCTGTTAAAAACTTACATTTAGTGTAAAGAGTGAAATCCAACTCTTTAATCATTAACAGGCCAAAGAACTGTTGAAGAATAAAAAAAGTCGGTCAACACAGTTTAATAAAAGCTATGTAATCCAATGAAATAATGTATTAGTGTGCATTTATATTATTGTATTATCTATAAAGATCTAACCAGTCTATAAATCATAGAGTTATGTAGGTACTTACCATTTTAAAAGCAGCATCAAGTGGAATTGGTGAAAAATCCCCAAGGTGTAATCAATAATTGTTTGAAATGATGAGCCTTTATGGTATTATTTTGAAGTGCACCATCTGAAATCAGAAGAAATTTACTGACAGTTGTATATTTTGTTGAAAAAAAACGTTGCTCAGACATATATTAACTGCAGAATCCATGTCTGTTGCCTTCTACAGAATACAAGGAGAGTGATTTATTTTGAAAATGTCTTTTAGCTGGGTAACTAGGTAACTTACACTGCACTACATGAAAGAGTTTGGATTGCATTTTGTGAAGCTGAATTCCAGTGCAATGAGTGAAGGAAACAGATGGAGTAAGAGGAGGACAGATGGGTATCAAAAAAACTACAGCTGCTGTTTTCAGTACCTGTGCATTAACTGCCATAAATCAATTTGTTTTCATTTACTGAAACAGGAAAATCATAGATTATTAAGCCAAAGCACCACAGGTCCCAGAACCACTGTTTATTGAAAGCATCTATTTGTAGTAGGTAATAAGAGTCCTAAATGAGCTGTATGTGACAATAAGTATCTGAGGATGAGAACGTCACTGCCAGTCCAGTCATTTCATTCTGCCAGGGAGATTTAAACATCTCTCATTCTGTGGGGGGCAGATTAGTTGGTTATTAGTTGCTATGTTGGACAGCTTTAAAGTTTTCCCTGTGGGTAAAAGGTGGGCTCCTGAAGTGGTGCTGTGAGTGCTAAGGGACTGCTCTGCTACAAGGCTTCAAGCAGCCTGTGACAGAGCTGAATCTGCCCAGCCCACAGTAAAGGCTGACGGTGCAGGAGGCCACTTTGTCTCTCCTGCAGCAGCTTTGAATTGCAAGACATGAAATGGTGGTTTAGAAAATCAAAACACTATTACTATGTATATAGATATACCAGTAGTCCTTATTTGCTGCGTGGCACAGCTGCTCTGGCACATACTTGACCTTGACTTAATTTGATCATCCCTGTGGTTAAACAGGAAGTTCAGCTGAGAGCCAAGTAATTTCTCTTTACCCTTCACCCCACCAGTTACTGCTTAGCTTGTCGCTGATACTGTTGAATTTTTATATGAACACCTGTCCATTAGAAATTGGATGGTGTCCATCCAGACAATTTACATTTATTTTAGAATGTCTTGCAATTAGCAGACTCAGAAAATTGTAGAATGCAAATAGAAATCACCCTTGTATTAGAAATAGATGAGAAATGGAGAAATACAGGTCAGAATGTGTAATTGCTCTCGTTCTTGTTAAATTTATATCAGGAAGTTTTATGCCTACAGGCACTGCATAAAATTGCCACTATATTTTGGTGCAGCAAAGGCAGAAGTATGAAAAACTCTGTAACTTGAATATATTTGAATTGGTTTTCTGCCAGATTGTATCACACTTGCTTTTACATTTTCCTGTGAATGGTTTGAATTAACTCACATTTAAAAATTATTTTTCTGCATAGTTTTCTAATTAAAAAAAATTAGAGGTTAGAATCACTATTTTTTTGTAATAAAACATAAATCAAATATGGTGTTTTGTGATTATGTGTAAAAAGATTGATTAAGCTTTGTCCCTCAATCTGTTAAAAGCAATTTAGACCCTAATGTGGTAAACTCTGAAGTTTTTACCTTTGTTAGCTGTTTGTAGATTACCTTCCCAACATTGTCTCATTCAGGGTGATCATTGTAGTGCCAGCTGTTATTTGTCCTGAGGCTGGGCTACAGTCTTCAGCCACCAAAAAATTGTGTTCAAAATGCATCATTCTCCCACCTTTAAGGAAATCTCTAATAGATTGGCATGTAGCCTATGAATTGGGCAAATAGTTCAGGAGGGGTGTAATGGGATAAATAGGAAGCAAGATGGTTTGCCTTGGTTTCATAACTGAAGTGGAATAGAAATCATTGGTTGATTTCCTTCAGTTAGGAAATATTATTAATCTCAATCCATTTTTAGAATGGCTCTGTTTATGCAGATGCAAATATACTAGTTTTTAATAAATTTTTTTGAGTTGCAGAAATAAAAATATAGTCGCCATTATTTTTTTTCAGTGAGGCTTATTACAAAATTCTGTCTCTCCACAGTGACTGAGCTGCTTCTGCTTCCCCACTAATCACTCATTTCCTGGTCTGAATAAAGTAAGTGTGAAAAATTTCCTTTAAGCAGGTGGGAGATAAACTGTAAACTACACAGCATTCTTAAGCAATTGATCTGAAAGAGACAGTTTAAAATCTTGACCAGGGTCAAAAGAGTGAGAAACTATTTCTGATTTCTGTAGTTCAAAATTGGAAAGGAATTGTAACTTATTCATTCTAAAAGCATAGAATTGCTTTGGAATAAAACTCAGACTTGAAGTTACGATTTACTGCTATAATTCTTTTGAAAACAGTCTTTCAACACACAAAGCGGTGACTTCTAAACCCCTGTTAAAAGTAATGGCCACTAATGACTTTGCCCTAGTAGATAACTCTTCAGTCAATTGAAATCTGGAAGTAGTGTCAGGAGCATCTTGATACCAGTATGGGAGAGCAGTGTGATTATTTTGGTGTATAAGTTAGACTTGAAGAATCCTGGGAAAGGGAAAGGGCTGCTGTCAATACTTCTCATCAGTAAGTTTAAGTGATATGCAATTTCATTTATGTATTTGATTTGTATTCAGCACAGGCTGAGATTGCCTTTTCTCAAACTACTTGATCATTTTGAATTCCCTGGAGGGAATGCTTTTAGAAAAGACAGCAATCTTGTACAATGCTCTTGCTGATGACAAAATCTGGGGCTTCTTGCTCTGACATATAGAGAGAAAGAATGTATATGTACTGCAGAGAAGAGAGCTCTTTTGTTCAAGACCTCCTGGCAGACCTCAGCTATTAAGTGCTGAAGACTGTTACCCAAGGACTAAGGCCAGTTTAGATTGCAGCAAAAAGGAAAACTCTCTAAAGTGGTCAAAACTGAAGTGCTCGGTCTTGTTTCTACCCACTACGAAAGATGGTGTGATGGTGTTAAATGTTTCCTGGAGCTACCATCCCTGTGGGTTTGGTTACACTGTTCTTTGTGCTCAGGAAGAGTCCATACACTTTTGCTTGTTAAGGTAATGTAAGATGGCTTTGAAACAGCTGTGGGACACACATGGGAAAAGGAAGGTCACAATTGTCTTACAAAGTACAAATGGGAATAAATGTCCAGTGTATTCACTGCTTTTGGAGCATCTGTCACGAGTGTCCAGAAAGATTCCAATATAGGAAATTACTCTTCCCAAAGAGTTGTTTCTTCCTCTGTTTTTGTCAGACATCCTACTGTTTGCAGTTAAATTGAGCTTTATCAGGTAATCCGACAGTTGAAACAAATGTGTTATGTTCACCATGTGTATGCAGTATGTATAAATTAGTCTAAGGGACTAGTTAGTCAGTTAACCAAACATCAGATTTGATTCTGTATATGAAATCAGAATTTTATATTTAAGCTGTAGGTATCACATTTTCAGATAATGAAAAACCTTTCAAATAACTTATTTAGTCTGGTTCTGCTTTGTTATTTCACTGTTAAACAGCAGATTAAAAAGGAAACTTAGAGTTCAATATATTTGTGGGTGTTAACACAATTTCTGTTGTATCTTTGGGATTCTCACTTAATATTCTTTGTTACTTATTCCAAAATATTTAAAAATTAAAAAGATCCTGGGCAAGCACTTTTTCTCCTTCATTTATTGTTGAGATTATTGAGATTACAACTTCTTTATGAGGGGAAAGATGGAGGTATAAAGGCTTGAGGCAAGTTTTAAAATTTTCAAGCCATGGCTAAAGTTAGTTTAGGCCACTGGGCGTGGGCTTGAGTGAATGTAGGGACAAGCTGAGAGGAGGTGGTTAAGTCCATACAATGAAAAGTCAGCTTAGCAAAAATATCAAAGGAGTGTGTAGGGAAAAATAATCAAGTGTGAAAGGGTTGAGAGGTTTTCTGAAGATAACACCTGTCTAACTTATTTTTTTCGAGGCACTGATTCCATGATCCTCCACATTTTCTTTTGTCCTAAATTTCTCACTAAATAGTCATATGAAAATATTGCAGCAATTAATCAGGAAGTGTGGAATGTCAAGCTTTTGGGTGAAGAGGGGAATGTAGGGGCAGTATCCAGAAAGATTTGTAGAACACTGAAGAAGAAATAGTGTGGAGAGTGAAGATAAAGTTTTTGAATATTTGGCTTCAACAGTCAAGTGTTGATAATTTAGAGTCATAGAAACAGGAGTCAAAGCACCTTGTCTGTATATGGTTAGTAATGGACCATCTGTGAATGAGATAATTTTTAAAATATCAATTTCCGAATTTCTGTCAGTACTTTTTTCTGCCTTTAGATAACTATATTAGCAGAATAATAACTCATGTTTTTCCTTGGGTACTATAAAAATTTATATATATAACATTTCCTACAAGTACAAAATACTGGCTACATACGTAAGAAAGTGTTAAGCAGACAAGCTTTGTAAGGAGCCTCATTTTCTGATGATGCATGTTCTGCAGAATGGCTATCATGATAGCAATAGGAGAATGATGTATAACTAAATATCACAACAATGAAGATTGTATTTAAGGCACATTCATTTTCCCCAGCCCTTCCCCCACCCCGATATCCACCTTGCTGAAGAATTTCTCACTGCAAAGGATGATACCTGGTGTATGACTTGTTTCGTGCTAGCTGTCTTTCACAGATCTTTGTGTGACCTTACCCCCTTGACTCAATCCGGAAGGAAAGGTGGAAGATCATAAGCCATTATATGGCCTTGCACTGGAAAGTGGGTGTTCCAATGCTAGATTTTTGCCATGCATTTAATCAAGCCAGAGTAGTTCAGTAAACTTCAGCAGTAATATTTTTAAGCAAACATAGAGCAGTTATGGTCGCTATCATAATTGCAATAATTAAGGCTAAGGACTGATGAACTGTTGATGAAGAACTAGAAACAGAAATGGCTATGTTTAAAACTTTTAGAATGAAATGTTTTGTTGTTTCTGTAGCTGTTTCTATAAACCTAGACTTCAATCTCAAGTGTTGGTTTGTTCTGATGGTATTTCCATTTGGAAATGTCATGTCTTTCAGGAAAAATTTTATTCCTAGAAGATCTTGAATTGCAGCCTTTTTAAGCAAATATTTTGCTTGTGAAGCTGAATGGAATTCTAAATATACCCCACTCTAAATTTCATACTTTTTAAAAAATGCTTCTATCAAAATACGGACTCAGAGTTAGGAAAAACCCCCAATATCTCAAATTAATCTAAACTAATATAGTAGAGTATTGTGTGTGTGTGTGTCTGTACATGACAATGTAAGTCTAATAAACCCAGCTATAAATATTAATTTCTTTTGTAACCACTCTTTCATATTGTAAGTAGGGCATTTGTATGCTGCCTTAGATGAAGTGGTTGAGTCTTCATTGAGTAGCAGCAGGAGCAGAATTTTGACTGCTTTTTAAATAGCTGTTCATTGCAAAGTTCATGACATCCTTACTAAGCTGAAGCTCTTCTGAGTTTAGATGAAATAATGACCCAGGTCTAATCCTGCAGCCTACAATTATTTGAGTTATTTTTGCTTTGTGCTGAAGTCAGCAAAAATTTATCACAGGTCAGGGACCTAGAACTGGCTTTTTGTGTTTGTTGAGCACTGTAATTCCATGCCAGCTTGACTTATAGTTTTGTTCCTGACATCTTGCTATGTTTCTGTCTGTTTTATATGCAGTGACAAAGGTTGAGTGTATTTTAAACAGACACTTATCATAATATTTTACAGTCTCATTAAGACTTTTGGCCAGTCTGATATACCGTTTCATTTTTTTTTAATGCATTTCCATTTTTTCTATATTTTCTACACATACTGAATTTAGAGGAGACTTTACTTCATGAAGTGTCTGCTTTTGTTACAGTCATTTTACACTTCTTTCATCATTATTGCATGAGATTTGTATTGAGTATATAATTTAAATTGCTTCTTGCTCTGTGTTCAATCAAAGCATGAATCTTCTGCCATAATACTTTCATAAAAAGAAAAAAAAGAAAGCACTTTAACAGGACAAGGGTGTTTTAGCATGGTGTGCCAATGTGAAAAGCCATACTTGTGTATGCAGGTTTGAATCTCCTACATCTTGGCAGTGTCTTAAATTTCTTAAATGGCTGATGAGTATTTGGTTTTTTATGTGAAGGGTTTCAGGACTTCTGCCTGCAGTCCATAACACAAAAGCTTCCGGCAGCATTAAGACCCTTATTGTGCTGGCTGCAAGTCCCAAGGCAGAACAGGCAGGGAATCAAAATTGCTGCAACAGACATGAAATCCTGGCTATGCTGACTTCAGTGGGAGTTTTGCCATAGATGACAGTGAGCCAAAGCTTTAATCCAGAAGTAGTCTTCCCTTGTTGATAATCCTAGTGTATGCCCTAGGGAAGCTTTTGCTTCCTTGCTGCCACCCAGACTGTGTTTGTTTGTGCAGAGAATGTGTAAGTCTCTTATGGTGTCACACTGTGCCTTTCATAAGCACAGCATTTCTGGGAATGAAATTGGGACAGAGAAAAGAAACCCTAAGTGTGGACACATGCTGTCTTGTTGCTCATGTCCTAAATCAATCCCAGGAATGTGGATCAAGCATTCTGACCTGAGCAAGATTAGCATCTTGAGACTGCAGAGGAGGAAGTCATCAGTGACTGCAGCCAGTGCATCTCGCAGTCCCTGCTTCTGCATTTGCAGATTACTCCTTTAGTGGCAGACTTTTAGTATGGGAAGCAGCAGTACATTCATTAATTCAGTCCTACATAGCCCATGCAGACTGAGACATGTAAATGTGGTCTAGTGAGCTATTCTCAGAGACGCTTCATACATTTTTATATTAAATGACAACAGCAAATGGGAAGTGTTTGATACGTTTTTAGTTGTGTGGAGGGTGTGTGGTGTAGTATCAGAATTTGCTTTTTATCAGTGCTGATTGAAAGAGGAAATGGTTTCAAGTTGTTCCAAGGGAGGTTGGGATTGGATATTAGGACAAATTTATTCACCGAGCGGGTTATCAAGCACTGGAACAGGTTGTCCAATGAAGTGGTTGTGTCACCATCCATGCAAGTATGTAAAACGTGTAGATGTGGCACTTAGGGACAAGGTTTAGTGGTGGACTTGGCAGTGTTAGGTTGATGGTTAGACTTGATGATCCTAAAGTTGTGGTTTTTTATGTTCGTATTTTTTTTTCGTATTTTTTTTTTTAAAGATTCTGTAAGAAGAAAAAAAGATAAAAAGGACTCCTTGTCCTTTGGGGAAAAAACATTTATTTCTATCAGGTGAAAGTGTTCCCATTAGAAATATTCTCAAATTGCCTGTTTTCCAACAAGTACTTATTCTCATGTGCATCCAATCTAAAACAACATTTTGCTGCTTTGTGAAATTGAATCAGAGATTTTCAAATCCTATCAAGTACAAAGTAATAAACCATTACTGCTTCACAGTGCAGGAAGTAAAAATAATCTCTGCTATGTGTTACTGTCTTAATTTAAAAAAAACCTAGAAAAGTAATTAAAGCCATTTTGGGGAATTTTTGGAGTTAGTGTTTGCTGCCTATTTTTATACATCTCAAATATATGAAAAGAAATTGCTGTTGCTGCTTTTGTGGTACCAGAAATTAAATTTGAAACTTGTTTACACAGCTAACAGTTCATTTATTTCATACTGAAGGTGGAAACTTAGTATTTTTATCTGTAATGAACTGAGAAGGCTTGTTAACTTCAAAGCATTGCTGCAGTGGTTTATCCCATATGAATAGAAATTTATAGGTACAATACATGTAACCCTTTTGCTTATACAAGCCTTGTGCAAATTTTACAGAAAAACAGAAAAAAACAAGTAGTGGTGCTATAATTAACTTCACAGAAAATTACCAGATTCATTCTCTTACTTCAGTCTTCGCAGAACTTACTTCCTTTCTACACAGATCATAGGCGGTGGCAACCCAAAGAGCACTTGCATGTTGGGTAATCATAATTTTTGGGTCTGAATGTGAGATACTCCGCTAGCTGAGCATTATTCTAGATTTAGATCTCAATCAGTTCCTTCAACTGCTATTGAATCTTTGAACCCTTACAACATTCAATTCCTTAGTAGAATTCAAGTATTAATGAAGTAAATAAAATAGTCTTGCATCATCCAGAACAATTAGGTGTGTACAAACATGAAAGATGTGTTCTGAGATAATGTTTCTGGATTCCGATATATTTCGCTTGTATTTTGGGAGCAGAAATTAAATGGTGCTTCTTCTGCATTTCACAAGAAGTTCTGTTTATCTTTCTTCTTTTGTGTAGTTCATAGAAAAGGTTGGTCTTTGAGAGGACATCCTTTCAGGAAATAATTTTTGCTTAGTTTATTTAAACCTCTTTTTTCAAATATGTCTGTGTGTGGCTTTTGCTATTATGTATTTTCTAGTCTCATACCACTTTTTTTCCCCCAAGCCTTATCTGCTTATCACTAATTCCTGTCTGAGCACCTTACATTGTAAAATGACACTTTAAGTCTCATTAGCAAGACACTGGATATTTCTTCAGAATAATCCATTGCATTTTTATTGTGATGACCAGAGAATAAAACTGTTCCTATTCCACAATAATTTAACTCATTCTAATACTCTCTTAATGCCAATTCTGATTTCATGTGTCTATTCCTTGAGCTATCTGCATCAATTTCATTTTTCTGTGACAACGCACTGTACACTTCTATGCAGGTATATAAATAAAAAGCAAGAAGCTGACATCTTTCACGTATTTCAAATGTATTTCATACCCTTTTTTTCTGTTATACTTGCTACTAAACTTCTGTCTCTATATCTGTTGCTTGTCTTATTTCCCATGTCCCTCTGTTCCTTTTCTGTCAATTGAAAGAATTTCCAGCTGCGGATGAAGTGTAATACCTCTTCTTCCTGTGTGCTGATGGGTTCACACAGGCATTGCAGCCAATTTTACTGCTATGGTATATAAAATAAACTGTCTACAGCCACATATTTGCTTTCACACCTATATAGTACTACTTCTTTCAAGCAGTATGTCTACATATAGGGAGAAAGTTGAGGATCTCACTAAAATCTGTCTCTGAAATGAAGACAAGGCTAAAAACCCAGACAACACCGATGGGCTGAGACCACTGTGAGCTCAAAACTCTCAATGCTCCAGTGTGAACTCAAAGCTCTCAATCACTCCACCTACTACATAGCAGTATCTAAGTGTCCATGTTATAATAGTGCATGGAAATTTTCCTATGTTTATAAACTTCAGACGGACATTCACGTAGTCTTTTTTCAATATGCAACTACAGCAGTCACCTGGATGTAACTGGTCTCCCAGGATTGAAGACTGGTGTCAGGCTGACTGATAGCTGCCTACCTATCAGACATGGGAGCAAATTGCAGTCATTGCTCTGGGCACTTGGCAGGTTGCTTTTGTACTCGCTGCATGTTACTGTGCCTTGTCCCTGTGGCTTGCTTATTATCCCTAATCTTTAGCCCCTGATTCTTGCTCTTACTCCTAGAACTCCCACTTGCAGAGCAATCCCACTGTGGATTTTGCTCACTTAGCTTCTTTCCCGGCAATACTCCCATTTCTCATACTCTAGCATTCCATGATTTGTCCAGTTCTTGACTTAGGATCATCTTGACTAGAGCTCTCATCTATTAAACAAAACAGGAAGTTGAACAGACACTTTGAAATTTCTGTATGAGTAATTTAACACTTTCTTCAGGTGATTGTTGTAAACTGTTCTGTCTATCTCTGTTAATGTTGTCTATTCATTCAGGTTTTTTATAATTGAAGGTAGTTTGACCTTAAAAAAGTAATCTGTAAGCCCTGTAATGCTTAAAGTTGCACTTTGAATTTGTAACCAAGGAGATTAAGACTTGCTTGTAAACATGTTTGATTGAAGGATCTGAAAACTTGAGACAAATACCTTATAAATAATGTGAGATTTCTAAGAATCACAAATGATGGTGAAAATATGGTCTGTTAAACCAAAAAAGTGACAGGACTTATAAATCCAATAAAAGAGTTATGGAGAATAAGGGAAAGGAGTGGCTACTTGGAGTGTCAGCAGAAATAGTTGATGCGTGTCAGTTTGAATTTTATTCTCATTTAGCAATATATATATTAGTAAAGATGTGTCTCTGGGTTGTTTTAAAATGTAAATGTGTCAACATTAAAAATAGATATATTATAAATTATATCATACAGAAGGATAGAAAAAAGACAACAAACAAATTTGTAATGGTGAGGTAAATCAACAAACCCTCAAGTGGTAACAATGAGACCTTTAGGAGTAATAGATTGCTTCTTGTGTATTTGTTCTTTTTTATTTCCTTTTCCAGATGTTAGGCAAAATCCTTTGGATTTTGCAAAAATACCACTGATGTATGCTGTAGTTATAACCTGTTCAAAGACCCACTGAAATGGTGCAGAGCTTTTTAATTGAACTTCAGTGCTCACTGCTTATTTGGTTGTAAAACAACAAAATAGTCAATGGATAACGAAATTAAAAAAGATAGTTCTGGATCAGAAGCCCTAAATAGAGAAATGTCCTAAGTTAAAAAGAAGCTTGGTTTAATCTTGTGTTCACTTCTAATGCACAGAAGTATAATCCTGTCAACAAAGGAAGTGATTTAGACAGATGAAAATAAAATGCCTTTGTGTACATAGGCTAAATCAAGATTTTCATATTACTGAGCTGCACTGTGCTTTTTAGCATTAGTGTTACATGTGAAAAAGTGAGCTAACCAATTTTTTTTACCAGTAAATTCAGCCAAATTTGAAAGAATTGTAGACTTGCTAAAGATCCCACTTCGTGAAAACCATCAGCGTGGATAGAGGAGAGACCAAAATTATTTTCCTGGCCTTTTCTGAAAAGAATGACTTGGTTTCTGTAGGTTCTGTTTGATACCACTTAACTGGTCAGTTTTAATATACATACTGAGCACTGTAGTGGCTCAAATGGAGAGAGCAGGGGCAGTGGGACTGCTGAGGATGTTGCTTTAGAAGATATTTCTGTGATACTCCTATGAGATGCAGGAGCATTACCTGTTACATCAGCATATCTCTGTCAATGTTGGCCTATCTTTTTACTTATCTTTACTACAATGGGGTTCAGTTATTATTTTACTTAACAAACTACATTAAGGATATTTGAGAAATAAATAAATAAATTTGAAACAATTTAAAATGTGAATAAGTTTAGCAGGCTCTGCTATGCATTATTCATACTTTCCTCCCATGGTAGTCTCAGTGTGGACAAAATAAACTGGAGGAACTGGGGACAGAGTTCTTTAAAATTTGGAAAAATATATGTGTATTAAATTGGAGGCAAGAATAGCTCAACTACAGAGCCACTTTTTAATTGCAAACATTGCTGTGGCTGCTTTTGATATCAATTGAACTCATGGCATTTTTCAGCATTACCAATGGAGGCAATACACAGAGTACTGCAAAGCCTGACAGCATACAGTATATTGTGTAGTATCAGTATGGATGCAGTGCCCAGGTTTTTCCTTAGAAATATATATCTGAAGGTTCTGATCTTCTAGATTTATCTGTGGTATTAGGGTCTCATGGGCACTACCACACAGGCTTCTAATCTGTAGAACTGAAATGTGAGATCATAATCTAAGCAAAGAGAAATCACAAAACATAACTCTATTTAGGACCTTCTTTTGCTTTAATACTTTACTACTTTGGTGACTGAGTTTTTGTGTATGTGTGTGTTTGTGAGATCTAGCATTTACTGTTGGCTTGTTTTGTGTAACAGCATGCTGTATCACTAATTGTTATTCATAGTGGGTTTTTCACTTCCTATTTTTCGGAAGCTGTTTGAATGCCAAATAGTAGCACTCATCTGTCAGAGAATAGATATGAATCTGGGATTGTAATTAAATGTAGCTATAGTACATGCACTTAAATACTAATTAAACCACACTGACTCTGAGGTCATAATCTGAGTGATTATAACTAGACTCAAATCATGAACAGATCTTGTCCATGTAAGATTTTTTCATTCTAATTTTTGTCTTGCATAGAAAATAACTAAGAAGCTCTCATTCAAAAGAGAATTTCTGTCTCAAAGTTCTTACACCATAAACAAAGCCTTTTGAAAGATTTGATCTTCCACCATTGGAATGCTATTCCAAATTGTACTTGTGTTAGTTTGCAAAGTGTTTCATTAGTTTTATGAGGATTTTTGTAACAAATGTATGTTAGATCTGAGAGAGGAAACAAGGCTATATTTGCAGTTCCCAGAACTTCTCATTGTAATAGCTTTCATTCAGTTGCTAGGAGCTTAGCCAAACTTTTAAAGTATTTGGGCTGAGATGTGTTTGTCTTATGATACAAACGTCAATTATGTGAGAGCACACAATTCTTCTCCAACTTTTTCCCTGCCTGCCTCATTCAGGTCACAAGATGGATAGTACTCATTTAACAGACAGTTTGCAAATATGTAACTTAAAAATGTGCTTCATTCACTTTGTGGCCCCCTGGCTCACTGCAGGGTTCAAATCTTTCTCTGAATGTGACACTATTGATTTCCACATAAGACTGATGGGCTCCATCAAAACTACAAATGTGTCTCCATTTTATAATACTCTTGTGAAATGAGTGTTTATTATTATTATTTCTGGTTTACAGCGTGGTACTGTGGCACAATAATATATCCTCAAAGCACAGACCACTTCGGGTGACTAATGTGAAATAATCATGACCTTATTTCTCAAAGAGCACAATTTTTAATATTTGTCCAGAGCTGGAGTTCTTAATACTACCAAGTCAATTTACTTAACTTGCCCCTATGAATTCTTAAAACTTCTGCAAACCTAAGCCTCTGTGTGCCAGTTTGTGCGCTCAGAATACGCAGCAGTTTTGACTGCACCAATGTGCCCAGGGTCATGCAGGAAGCAGTGGCAGAACTTTGAAGGAAATTCAGTTCTCTGCTCTGCTTTCTTTAGCATAAGACCTAGAGCTCCTTTCATTTCTGTAGCAAAGGAAAGTGGGATTACAAGCATCAAGGTCATTCTCTAAACATCTGGCTTTCATCCTCTGAATCTCATCTTTTCTGTGCTCTGCAGTGACAAGATTTTTCTTTTTAAATTGTAAAATTCCAACACTTGATATTTCACTGATAAGTAGGGGTCAGTAAGATGTATGCTTAATTTTCACTCTTATGCCCTTCTACTCTTATAGAAGAAGTAATTTTATTTAAGTAATATGGAAATCTTCTCATGGAAATCTTTGTTCTTGGGTTTAGCTTAAAACCCCCACTGGCATTTTTACTCCAGTCACTTGCAAAATGCACATGCTTGGGATCTATATGAGCAGCCCATGCTGTTTTTTGTTTTAAAATTATATCAGTATTTCATGTCCATGTTGAGATACACTGGATTTACCTAATGACACATTTTAGAATTCCTATCTGGCGATATCTTCAACACATCTCTACAAAAATAATTATTTGATGATAAAAGCTGGAAATTTCTGAGTAAATTTGCCTTTTTTTTTTTTCTTTGGTGTCCTCATGTGAGCAGCCTACTTTTCAAAATTTGGAAATACATAGCCAAAAGCTTCTTTTACAAGGTGGAGAAGTGCCCAAGCCCCTGCTCTGGGGCTAAAAGTCTGGACCTGGGAGGCTCTGCTGCTGACACTGGTTTAAGCACCCATGACCATGTGGTCCTGCCCTAATGTGGCAAAAGACAGCTCTCCCAGTTGTGTTGGTTGAAATGTATATTATACTGACATAGACCTACTAAACTGGGAAAACAGTTTTTTCTGGAGAGTTATTTTTAACCTGGATCAGTTCATTACATGCTTTGTAGCAGAATTTCACAAGCATTTACAGTGATTCAAAGGAAAGGCAGGAACTTCTTAAGCCAGCTTTTCTCTGAAGTCCATTGAATGCAGAATTACGAGTCAAGCATTGCAGTATGACACCTAATTAACATCCTAAATCCTGTCTGTTTGTGCAGTTAGTTACAAATACTGTCAGTTCAGGTCAGGATTAACATTTTGTCTTATCCAAACCCACTTAGATGCAATCTGTGTTTATAGTGGCAAAACTGAGCTATTGTGCCCAGCTTTTATGTATCAAATGGAAGAGGATGGAGATCAGACATTGAATTAATTCACAGGCAGAATTCTGCTGCTGCTATTGTTTAGTTTGTTTTTCCCACCAGAACAGTTGTAGGACATGTATTTTAAGGGACATAAAACCAGATACACAAGATAGTATCCATTAACCTAAATTAAGCTTCAGGAAAATGAGTGTCAAGAACAGAATGAGGAATTTTTTATGTCCTGTCATTGGGACAATGTGGCTATCTGGTCAGCTGTGGTCCAACTGAAAAAAAATCTGATCCATGAGATAAAAATGAGAAAATTAGTTTTGTGTGTGTTTTGGTTTTTGGAAATCTTCATAATATACATCTAATTAATCTTTTAAGTTGTCGCACAAGACTCAGGAATAAGGCTGCACCCTACACTTCATTATGAACCACAATGCAGGGAGGCATGACCATGGTCATGAACAGAATATTCAGTACTCTGCAAGTAAATGGAGCCCTATGTCCTTAAAACCTGGCATTTCCATATTAATAGGTGGGCACAGTGGATGAGAAGCTACCACTTTTACCCTGTTTTTTTTTAAATGGGGCCACAAAAAAGTTACCTGGTTTTTGGTTTTTTTAGGAAATAATTATTTTGGAGAATCTGAGCGGCTAATTTGTTTTGTTCATTTGTATCTTATATGGCTTTTGCTACCTTCCTGGTTCATGCATCTCTAGGTCACCAGGGAAAGGGAAAACACTAAATAAGTACAAACGTTGGTCTTAAGGTTGTTCTAATCAGTAGGAAGCAAAGATTAGAAAACCTACATGTGTTAGGCAGAATGAACAGTTTTCTATTATTCTTTAAATGGTAGCGTGGAAAGATGGTTGAGGGTAAAATTAGAGGAAATTGAGAAGTTATATTCACATCCTAACAGAAGTTATAACAGTACAGAAATTAAAGTGTAAGATGCAGTTGTTGGTTCCTGGATGGAATGTGGTTGGCATGCTTGAGACCTAGTCCATGATGATTCCCCACACCCACAGTCTGCAACCAGAGCACCCACTAAGGTGGAGCAGAGGGGAGGCACCATGGCTGGGCTCTAGTGAAATCTTTGCAGGGAGGGGAACTTGATGGTACTCTGCAGCTGAGAAACCACATAGCACCTGTCAGCCAGGGGAGAGAGGGGAGGATGTCCTGCTGCTGAGCCAACACCTGTGGAGAAATCCCTCTCCTTAGAAGAAGCTGGTTACAGCCTAATTGTAATATGAGCACACACCTCCATCCCAAAGTGCTGCCAAGGTGCAACCACCCCTCTCTGGGCATATTTTCTATATATTTTTTTTACTGTATCTTTAAAAGCGAAGAGGGAGAATTTTACACCAATCATTAAAAAAGGTATGTAGGGCTAGAGTCACTCAAGTTCCACCTAAACACCAAGAAATTGTATAAAAGTAAGTTGAGAATGGGGGAAAAGTTAGGGAAGACACCATCATAACTGCTGGGATTAGTAGACAAGCTGAATCTGTCTTCTCACCCATAGGAATGCCTGCTGGGTAAGAATCATGTTCTGTATGTGCTAAACACTTTTATTGGAGGAAAGAGCTTGTCTGTATATTTCTTTGAATATGTTTTTGCAGTCAGATACCATCACTTACAATCCTGGAACCTTAACCTGTCACAATTTTATATTAGTAAAGACTGCAATTTTGTAAAGTGTTGCTGAGTCCTTCATGGGCGCTGGCAGTTGTTGGCAGTGGATAACATACTCACATAAAGAGGAACACCCACTAAGGGGTCATAAAGTGGTGAGGGGTCTCCCGGGCAATGCCAGTGTGTGTCCCTGAGTAAGTCAGTCAAGCCACCCTCCAATCCAGCAGGACTGCTCAGTGAAGGGTCCCCCTAATGGGACACTGACAGACTGGCTGGGCACAAGGGTTCCAGCTTCCCTGGGGCGCTGACAGATGAGTAGTGAGTTGAGTAAATATCCTCACACTAAGGGTAGAGGAAATCTCCCCTTTTCACATGACACAGTGCTATAATCTGTAGTTTATTACAGCTAAATAGAGATGGTGGTAGCAAAAATAAGTCAGCAAATCATACTGAACTGCACCCTGAAGCAACTGTTTTACTAACAGTGTCTTTCAATCTATCATTCAGAATTTCTGCTATTTTTGAATTTGATGCAACTACTTAGTTTCATAAAACTTCAGCTTTTTGTTTTGTATTTATCCTCAGTCAGTTTTTGAATTAATATAACCATACCCTTCATAAATCATAGAATCGTTTGGGTTAAAAGGGACCTTAAAATTCTTCTAGTTTTAACCCCCTCTATATATATGCAGAGTAAAAACATTAAAAGTAAGCCTTCTTGTACATTTAGATAAACCCATTACTGAAGGTGAGAGGGAGAACCCTAATTTTTCTTTCTCAGTAACAACTTTAAGGAGACTGCCTGAAGACTGTAATCAAATGAAGAGATTTTGTCCTGCTGAGCAGCTGTCAGTAAGAAGGTTCTAAACTCATATTAAATGTCTTTCAGCAAAATATTGTCCACATCTGAATAGGAATTTTTATTTTCTTTACAATATTGTAATAAGAAGTATTTCTCTAGAAGTAATCCTTCATCAGCAGTGTTTGGAATTATTCAGTAGGCTGCCAAAAGGAAAAAGAAATCATTTAGACAATGTAGTGTTGCAAGGTGACACACAATTATAGACCTGCAGCAATGTCACCAGTTAGATGTTATTAATTTTTGTTAACTTCATGGAGCTTGCTTTAATATTCAGGAAAGAGGAGTGCAAAATTGAAAACATGTAACTGGTTGCAAAACTATTTTTATAACCCGAGGAAAAATAACTCGGTCCTGGAAGATTAAAGTCCCAAATGTCTGAGATTGGTAATAAATAAAATATAATTCTTCTTTCTTCCAGTGAAGCATGCACATTAATTCTGTGTGTATTCTTTGCCAGCAGTTGGAAGTAGGCTTGGTAGAATTTTCTTTCTATAATCAGTGTCACTTATCTACATCTCTATGGCAGTGCTATTGCAGGCTTACTAAAAGGTTTTTGAAGAACTGCTGACAGATACAGATTGTCCTGATGAACCTATCCTGGCAACACTGAGAAAAACACACCTCAAGGAGGCTGAATTCACTGGGCCACTAGAATTTATTTAAAAAGTAGCACTTTTCACAGCTAACTCCTATATTTCTAAAGGGAACCATAAATAGGAACAAAAAGAAGAATCACAGGATATGTATTTACTTTTTAGTACTTTATCTATCACTGCCTGATGATGTGAAGTGGACAGCAAATGCACCTGAAGAAGTCTAAGCTAATTGGCCATCAGGTACCTATAGTGTATAATGTATTTGGGAAGGAGATGTGAGGTCTGACATCTTATGACCAAATAGCTATATTTGTACTGGAAATCCATTGTGGTTATTTTTCTTTCAGTTTAAATGGCAACCATATTTAAGAACTTTAAAAATTTTTCTTGATCTTACACATGCACTCACTAAAGCCTTTTTTTGCTTAAATAGTGAAAGTGATGTGTTTCTTCGTAGTATCTCAGAAATTCATTGCAAGATTCACTGGCATTCCCAGTGTCTTAAAAAATGTGTTATGAACATTAAACCCAGTGACAGCACAGTCTAAAGTGAAGATGCTGTGATGGTATCTTGCTATCACTCAGGAGCTGACATCAAAATTGAGTTAAAAACACCTATGTTAGAAAAGAAGCTTCATTGATGAGGCTGTAAAAATTGTGAATTTTCAGAAATGCAGCAAAATGCTTGGAATAGTTCATAATGTAGCTTTCACTAGCAGCATGTAGTCCCTTAACTGTGGCTAGCCCAGTGACATGAAATGTATTACACTTCCCTGTGGGAATGCTGTGTGTGCTATTGTCTGTGGCTTCATCCACACCAAGATAACACATTAGAAAGGGAAAATCTCATCTCCTAACCTGGAAGGAAAAAGACTCAAAAATTGCCTACGTGCAATATACCCCGAAGAGATAATAATAATGTAACCAGTGCATAGATTTCCAGCTGGAAAAAAGCATTAACTGCTTGGAGATGTGAGGAGTGATGATCTATAATAATTATTCATATTGAGGGAGAGATAATGGCTACAGAATATGTAAAATGTGCAAAAATAATACAAAATATCTCAAAATAGTTTTTGACAAAAAATCCAACTTTTCCTTCCTATTATTTTTTTCTGGTCAAAACACATTCTAATTACTGTATTTTTCATCTATTCTGAATCAGTATTGTGCTTTAAATGCTTTTTCATACTAGACCACTTTTCGAAATGCACCATTCCCATTTGGTAAACAAGAGTGGCACTAACACAAAGATCAAAAAACACTGATAAGAGAATGTAACTAGCAATTCCATTAGATAATGTGAGATCTTTCCTGGAAAGGAAGAGATGGCTAAGTTGTCTTAGTATCCATTAGTGGAAATAGAGCAAAATTTTAAAGAATTGTTTTTAATTTTTAAATTTTTAAGAGTTGCTTCCCAAAGAGACAAATTCTGAATGGTTACTTTACAATCCAATGGAGTTGTTAATTCTAGCAATCATTGAATTTTGAATTAGATCATGGCTAGCATTAATAGTTTTACTGCCTTTGAGTTCAGATTAAATTAATCATTGAGAGGTAAGTTGGTGTAAAATTCATCCCTCTACAGAAAGGTTTTTGTGAGTTTGTGTGTCATTTTGATAACATTTTTGTTTAATTCTAGGTGCTATAGTCCTGAGCAGCAATTTGATGTATGTTGCTGGGTGGCTGTATGCAGTTGGGCAAATATTTTACCCCTCTCAAGTTTGTAAAGGAGCTCTGCAACATTACTGCCTTTCAACAATGGCAGGTCTCCTGTATTCATTCTCTCAATACCTGGTGTTTACCTTAAAGTCCCAGCTATTAAATGAGGGTTTCAAAAAACGGTGGGATCGTTCAGAGTGCAAGAAGTCTGAGGACATGAGCAAATGTATGCCAAGTCTCACAAATCTGAAATAAAACCAGAAGAACAAAGTGAAAAGGCATTAAGTTCTTGGCATCTGAGGGGAATCTCTACAAACACTTGGAGGTCAGTTATGTGACAATCCTGGGGCTCTAGAAGAGGTGTGTGATGTGTACACTGTACATTTTCATTTTGTATATTTTCCTTTTCTTCTTCTCCTTCCCAGCAAAACCCTAGCAGTTTTAGAGTCACCCTGCAATGATGTAGCAATTAAATAGTTGCCATAGTGCTTTAAGCAGTACTTGGAATACTTGGAAAAACTGGGTACAAGAAACATTGAAAAAAAAAAAGGTATCTACTTTTGCTACTACAGTGTTCCTTATTTTCACTATGAGGAGAAGAATGGGATCTTTGTGTTTGGTCATTTGAGTAGCAGCTCACTAACTGAGACTCTGCAATCTTATTGGTAGGCTTAGTCAGTCCTGAAGAAAATATATCTCCCGATATTTGTACAGATTTTAAAATTCAGTTCTTTCATGCTGTTTGCCTTTTATGAATGTCCTAGCAAATAAACTTTACAGGAGTATTCACTGAAGAGTCTAATTTAGGTTCATACCAGAGTGGAGGGTATTTGAAGAACTGATACTGGTTATAAGAATAATATTCAGGCAAACAGTGAACAAAGTCTTAATACATGGCTTAATTAGTTTCACAGACTAAATTTTGAATAATAAACATTCACAATGGGATTGAGCTACAAAAGAGGAACTGTTAGCAGAAATTATTCAGCAAATAGTTGTAATGAATAATAAATATGAGAAAACTGTGATCCAATCATAGACATTTCATTAGCAAGTAAAAAAGGCAAAAAAATCTCAAGTAAATTATGAATGGCAAGTAAATTATTAATAATTTCCACAAATTTACTGTTGAGATCATGTGCTGGCTTTGAAATTACTCAGAGTACGTATGTGATTTCCTCTCACTGGTTTTGTGTTATTTTAACATGACAGGTTCTGAGTTCAAAATGCAGATACTGCTCACAAGAGTAATAAGCTCTAGTAAATCATAAATCCTAAGCACCATATTGATCTAAAGGCATTTATCTAAAATGAATGAAAGGGCGTATTTGCCTTTAAGCCTGTCAAAGTGCTGATTGACTGTGCTGGACTGTTAGTGTGTCTGAAGGTAAGCATATCCCCAAGTGTGTGCTGGATCCTGGGCTGGATTGTACAGAGGTAGTTGGGACAGACTGGGTAGTGAATGAGCTAATGAAAGAGAAGAGAGTGGCCCAATTTCTCATTTTTGAGGTACTACATAGAGCCAGGTACCAATTTCTGGGAGTAACAGCCACATGTTTCACTGTGCTCTAACAAGAGGGGTTTACAGCTCCCATTTTCACAGAATCTCATGATGGTTGAGGTTGAAAGGGATCTCTGGAGGTTAACTGGTCCAGCCTCAGGGCTACTTAGAGCAGTTTGCCCCTGAACACATCCAGACTGGTTTTGGCTATCTCCAGGGATGGAAGTTCTACTTCCAGTGCAGTTGGGCTTTCATGCTAAAAGGGGTAAGTGCTGCTGATGGATTACCATCCCTGGTGGATCCCTAACCATCATAACCGGTTAGAGCCTACTTACATGCTACTGAGTGAATATACTGATATTTACTGGTTGAAGATCATTGCAGGGAAAACAGAACTTTAGTGTTATAGGAAGTTTCTTTAGGCTTGGTTTTTTAATTAGTTACCTGTAAATGCAATGAGTACACATCTGTGGTGCAATGATTTCTCATTGTTTGTAAAGTTTTTGTGAGAAATCATGCTGAAAATTAGGAATATATATTAATATTTATCACACTAAAACACACTTTCAAGCAGAGCAGTAGAAAAAATTCCAATTTTTGAGTCACACACTGCACATAAATAAAAATTATATTTTTTTCACAACAACGCTGATCAGTGGAATATATTTCTAAAATGTCTTTACTGTCCTTTTACTGGAATAAACTATCCAGGAATTGGAGTTTTACAAAAATTAATAATTTTACTTGGGAAATTTACAGGACTTATAATTTGTGAATCCATAAATTTGTCTGTGATTATCAATAACTGCCATATTTTTGTGCTATTTTCACATTTTTATATCCGATAAAGCCAAAATGCAGTTTTGAGAACATACTTTTTCCCACATGGTACAAGGACATATGCTGGTTTTAAAAATGACTGTATCACTTTCAGTTCCCAGTTTATATACCATTGAGAGCAAAATGTGTTATTAACCATACATCTATATCACACATTTAGAGAGAATGATAAATGATATTTTACCACATGTCCTTGAGAACTACTTTTTTTCTCAACTTCCAGAAGCATTTATTCCATTCCAGTCCCCCAAAAGATTTTTTGAAAGGTTTACTTTCCTGTGTTTTTCATATCTTCCTATTTTTAAGATAGTTTAGATGTCTAGATTAATGTGTTCCATGTCTAAGCTTTGGGTTTCGTGGCTCTCCAGTGTTTAAGAAGGAAATAGTAGTATTACTTGAGATCATACTGTGTATTCTTACTGCTGTTATGCTCTGTTATGTTAGGGCTAGATGAATTTGGTGTTTAATAGGAAGGATGCGTGTTGTTATTAGTGAATTAGAATTCTACCCCTGAAAAAACTGTTCCATTATTTTTCATCTCTCACAATGGGCGGTGATCAAAATTTCTTTCTTCTAATGGAAAATCTTGTGTATGAAAACTTAGTACATGTGATGTTCATTACAAAATCAGGTTCTGAAATATGCATAGAATGCATGAACAGGCAACTGTAAACTCTGCTTTTAAGCATGTATGAGCAGAAAAAAAGGGGCTTCAATTTCATGTATTCCTGGATCTACTGCAGTGTTTGTGAGCAGGAGAAGCAATCACCTCTTTCGACTGCAACAAAGAATGAGATAAAAGCTTTTCAGTTCTGGGTAACAGAAAGTGATGTCTAGAGTGCCTGGCAAGCTTTCTCTTCTTATCTGCTAATTCCCAAATGCTGATCTTTTCTCCATTGAACTATAATGTTCCTATACTGAACAGAAAAAAGGTGGATGAACTTTATACCTTTTTTGCCTCAGTGCCCAAATATATCTGTTTGTGGTTTTTCAGAAAATCTTAAGATAACATCTTAGATTTCCAGCACTGATCTTGGCAGTTGGAGAACTCTTTCAGTTTATGCTTTGTGACAGTAATCCTTGCTTCTGAATAACTGAAACAGTTTACCCACCTTTGCAGATAATAGTAAGCATTACTGAAGACCAGATGTAACACAGTTTCCAATATAGAAGACCAAAATGCCAAGTTATATTGACTTGTAAAGTTATAGAAAAACTATATGATCTCATAATTTTGGACGTAGGTAATTACCCATGTTTCAATTATTATGTCTCTGTACATAAGACCCCAAAAGCAGTTATTTGCCGAGTGAAATAGTGATGTCACTCCCAATGTTATTTGGCCATTGTAGCCAATGAAACTGTAATAATGTGTGATGATTTCAAGTTTGGAAAAGGTTTTCAGTGGCCTAATTCAACTTAAATCTAGCCTGATGGATAATGTGAGAAATAAGTGAAGAACTTTTGTTTTGGAAATATTATACATTGGGCATTTTTAATTGCAGTGTTGTGACATTTAACTTATTCAGTCTTATGCTTGAAAAACTGTGTGAAGATATGGTAAAGGGAACCACTGCATTTTTCAGTCATGGCTAATTTCTGTTTTAGCCTTCAGCAAGTTGCTGTCTAAGTGGATAAATATGCTGACAGAAAACCAGGGAAACTTCCTTGTGAGAAGCTGGTTCTCTTAGCCTCCACTGAAGACCTGCTTTTGAATTCTGCTGCAATTTTATTGAAATCATTCAGTTCTCTACAGAATAGTTTGATTTTGACAAACTGGCAAATTCTCATTAAGAACCCCTAATTTCTGATGCTCTTTCTCTTTTCTTTCTGTGATGCGTTTTTATGGGACAGCACTGTTGTGGTGTTCTGCACTGCTGCTCTCCACTACCTCTACTGCGAGCAGGAGTAAATATTTAGGTGGTAGTTGTTTTCATCAGTGCACATCTACAAGGCTTCTTCTTTTTAAACAATTGTCAGAAATACATATTCTAAATATATACTGAAAAGTATAAAATTGCCAGCCAGACAAGGTGTCATTGTGATGAATAATATATGGGATATATTTGGCATGTTTTCAAGGTACCATTAAAAGAAAAAATACTGGACTTCGTAGAATATTTATATGTTATGGCTATGTCCTTATATATTTGATCTGATAGTTTAATTACATGTCTAATGGAAGTTCTTGTGAACATTTTTCATTCTACCATAATCAATTTTCAGTCTAGCTCTTCATGCTCGTGAATGACTGTGTTAGATTCCTGCTGTTCAGACTATGAGAGCACCAGAGAAGGAATTGTCTCAATATCTAGCCTTTAATTCTGAGCCATGTACACAGGATGAAACAGGATGAGGGTTTAGTTATCCTTTGCAAATAGTTTTGTAATGCAGACCTGATCTCAAAAGGTTACTTTTGTAAGTTCTCACTCTTGCATCTCTCTGCTTTAATTTAAGGCATTTCCATTGGGATGCAGCAGTCAGCTTTTCTCATTTGATATTTATTTTATTTCCTCTGTGATTTAAACCTGCTTACATGTCAATTTTTTCACCTCTTTAGAAAATTCAGTGATTGCTTTTTCCCTTCCACTAAAATGTCTTGTTTCTAGGACTTTTTTTTCTTGTGCATAAGTTGCCATGTTTCTAGTGAACTTCTTGGAAGTTTCATTGCTTCTTCAGTCATTAAAAATCTCATCAAAGTCTGAATGTAGGACTGACTTGTCACAGTTGTGTGCTGAGGGACTAATCAATACTAAAGTGATATTCACTGTCAACTCACAGATTTCTTTTTTAATGCATATCTGGTGAATGTTAGATAAATTAGAGACATTAGAGTTGCAGTAAATAATACAGTAGCAGTAAAATAACTTAATTTTAAGTATAGACTTCTTTTGTATAGAAGGTCAGGATATGATATCCTTTCAGCTTGCTGTAAGAGACAGTGAGCTAGTCTAAGATTCCTGTGAAACAGTTAAAATAATAATAATGATGTTAATCAAAAAGTGTCTTTTAAATACTCTATTTTGTTAAACAGCGTTACATGCGTTGGTTGTGGTTTAGGATGGGTTTTGTTGTTGCCTTCAGGGTTGGTGCATTGCAGTTGCTGAGAGTTCCTCACTGTCTAGCAGTTGGATCATGATACATTTTTTGTCTTACTTTCTTTAAGTTCTCTAATTTGCCTTCTCTATAAACTGACATCTTTCTGTTTTACAGTTTCGAAAATTTCCAGTTGATAAGGAAGTGCTGACAGAAGTGTAGGTGACTGACAGAACTGCTGAGTTCTGGATGCTTTTGCCTTCTGGCCTTCATATTTATCAATGCACGAGTGACTTTTGAGACCTAATGTTGATTGCTGACTGTTTTTTGCTGAGAAATAGGTTAAGTACTGCCATAGCCAGTGGAACTTAGTAATAAACACTAGTTTTGTTTTGGTGCTGCTGTTATGCTCTTCTATTGGCTGCATGTGATAATTTCACATCTGATTTATATATTTCCTTTACACGTCAGAGTCTGTTTCCTCTCCCATTATGAATATGTTTCAACATGGAATTTGGGCAGATATGTGTTCTGACTTTGTCAGCCTTCTGGGCTGGGTGTTGTCTCTCTGAAATGGCCTTGCAAACTTAGGTTCTCTGCATTTAAGAGAGGGGGGCATGTAGAAAAGGTATTCTGGAAATGCACAAGTGTCCAGGATATCACATGGGCTATGAAGTAGCATTGCTGACCAACATGTACTGTCACCAGTGCTTCAACTAGTAGGCTGCTGATAGAGATCAAGAGGTTAATTGTTGTCAGTGGAGGAGACAGGTAACTGGTAATTTTTACCAATCACCAAACTTGGAAGGAGTTGGGGGATAGATTGTTGTTTCATGACTGTTGATAACATTTTAGTGCTAGTCAGTGAAAGTTCTGTTTCATTATGAACAGAATCAAGGTAAGAATTTCTGTTCTACCTTAGCTGTATAGGATTTCATGGAATCCAGACTATTTCCATCCTCTTACAGCTGAAGTGAAGTCTCCAAGCTGTGGAGATGAGCCTTTGTTCTCTACTTGCTGAAGGATGAGCCATAACCACATCAGGTTTTTATTTGGGAGGTGGGCGGGGGGGGGAGGCTGGAAGGGCTTGGTTTTGTGTTTTTGCTTTTTTTTTAATATCAACACCTAATATCCATCAAAACATCTTTATGCACTAAGACGGTTGTAGAACCATTTTACAGCAATTCTCTGGGGCTTCTGCACCTCTTGTAGTTTTTGTCTCCCTGTCTCCCCTATGTATTGCTCCTTGCCTTATTTATTATTGGTTAAATAATTAAAATTGCGTATACCAAAATACTTCATTGTTGCAAATTGCTACATGTCATGGTGATGGATTGCCAAACAAATGTTTTCAATCGTGTAGTAATAATTTTTAAAATTACAAATGGGCATTAAATGAATAGCTAGCAAAGTTAAAGGATTGTACAGTCAAAGGTCAGAATAATTGTGGTGCTGTGAGTACTTTTCAAAAGGTTAACTCATCCATTTTAACTTCAGTGGCATTTTGGTGGCCTTTTAGAGAAGCAAGCAGGTCTGTACCAGTGCAAGATTAAAATATGCTTGACTTGGATTTTAGAATACTTTGGAAGAAGATCATGAAGGAATTTTTATATTCAGATTTCCATGTAATTTAACAGCAGTGTCCCAACATATTTCTGAAATTCATTTAACTTTCTTGGCAAGCTTCTCATAGAAAAGGCAGAAACGATAATTTTCATAATTGCGACTTGTGATTTATTTTCCACTCAAGGTCAGGCCTTATGTTCTTTAGAAAACAGGTTTTGGTCTGACAGATGCTATGTCTTGAAATTATGAAAAAAGGCATCAACTGATTGCTCAGCTGGTCCTCCCAATCCTTAAAGAAGCTATTGAGATACATTTTTTAAAATAAAGCACATGAGTAGGTCATCTCAAGCTGCTGAATTACAAATGTTTGTAGGTGCTTGTGTTTTGGCATCAATTAAATGATAAGCAAATTACCATATTAAACAATATATGCTTTCTAAGAGATCTTAAAGCTGTCTATGTCTATCTGGTCATAAAGAACAAATGAAGCAGCAGGACCAAGAAAAGAAAGCCCTTTAAAATATATATGTTCTTCTTTCTGGTAGAACAAATGAATTAGGCTTCTACAGACACACAAGTCCTGGTCTGGACTGTAGGCAGGCATGAAGAATCTTTATTGTTAAGATAGAAATAATTATAGCAGTTGTGTTGACACTTCTCCTTACTAGGGGATATCTTGTTAAAAGGAACAAGTACTGCACCCAGCTGCAGATTTCAATTAGGCCTGAAGGAGAACAAGCGGTTTTCTGAGGTCACAGAATTTCTTGTAATCTCGCTGTTGTCTGGGATGATATTTAAAGGACCTTTCTAAATTGTCTTTCTGAGCTGTCCTCATTATTTGTATAATTCTACTTGTGGTCTGCATTAATGTTGCTGCTATTGCAAGGGCTGGAATGGATTTGCACTGATTACACATTAAATTCGGTATGCATGTCACAATATCAGTGGCAAATAAATTTCAATGCTTTCTGAGACATTTTAATTAGAATTTTGTGTATCATTAGGAACATCTTTGCTCCTGTTTTTTCTAGCTGATATTATCTCTGCCTCACGTGTAACAAGAGACCCAAAATTGGAATACTTTTTCCTGGAAAAATGTTACACTTACATATTCTTAAGGCACACATAGAGAGACCATTTGTATTCCTTGGATGAGTGCTCTATCCACACAGCATGGCAGGAAAAGGCAGTGAGTGCAGCCTGTATAAATCTGCTGTGTTAGGTGCTCTCTGATCTCACTTGGCCTCCTCCCTGGCCCGATGATGGATGAAGCTAGAGACCATTGGGAAGCTGAGAATGATATGAGCTCTTCTGTGTGTCTCATGACCTTCCCTCCATACCTAGCTAGGATTTCAAAGGAGTTGAGTTTTCCTGGGTTATAAGCATGAGTGCAGCATAGGGAGGCATAGAAGCCTCAGCAAACAGAAAAAGTGTTCTTTCCTGCTAAACCAATGAATTAGTGAAAAGCCTGTATAAGCACCATGGAACAGGAAATGTGCAGGGAGCCTTTTGACATGGGACATGTTGGTCTTCCTAGATGGGTGAGGTCTCTTTTATCTAAGTAGCTGTAGATTGCCAAGCTCATGCCCATGAGATGGTGCAGGCAGTGTCCTATCAGCAAACAGTGAGTCAGGCCTGTTTATCCCGGACAGCAACAAAATGTAAGATTCTTGAAATTCATATGCTTGCAGTGTTAGCAAGCAAACTCTCATTTGAATGCTGTCTTCTCTGTGTTGTGCTTCACATTGGTGTGTCCCTGAATTTAATCCCATGTTATATTCAGACTATGCATTAAAATGCATGTCCAAATAGACGTGGCCACCTATAACACAATCCAGTATTCTGTGAATTGCAGTTTTGGTAGCAGAACAAGAGAAGACTTGTTGAAGGACACTGACTGAGAAATTAGAATTAAGGGGGGGTGCTACTAAAGGTGACTAAGATTAAAAGAAGAATTGCTTCTATAAATGAAAGGCTGTGATTGCATGGGCTGCAGGAGGTTCTGTCTATTTTGTGGAGTACAAAGCATCCACACAAGCCTGGAGGGATATCATGCCCAACTCAGTTGTAGTAAACACTGCCTTACCCACGTGAGATTGACACCTTAATCACTTACAACATTGTAATGAAGAGCAATGACATCCATCTTCCCAACACTTCATCATTCATCCCTTAGTCAGGTTCATTATCCAGCTATTTTCCTTGCATTTCCTCTATGTCCCACCATCATCACAAACCCAGCACACTGCAAAGCAAACTTCATTTGCCCTTCCTCCTATTTCACTACCACTGTTTATATTTCCAGGTCTGCTGCTGGCTGTCCTGTCCTTTTTTCTGACCTGTCATGACAGGACAGTTTACATAATATTTTCTTTTCTCCTCTGTTACTGAAGCTTCTTTTTCTTGTTCTCACTTGTGTCCTCTCTGCCTTCTTGAAGACCAAACTCTTTTTTAATTCTGTCTCCTCCCCATGTCATACCTGTCTGCAACAGGTGTCCCTTAGTTTTCCTCTCCTGCCTTATTCACTGCTTGTCAGTCCTCTCTCCTTCCTCCTTCTTTGATTTTTCTATTTTCTTTCAGTCTCTTAAAATAGACACTCCTGGATCATGGAGGGAATGGAGGCTGCTCACCTGAGGGGCCTGTGCTCAAGCTCATGCAGCAAGGCATGGCCAGAGCAGAGTAATGTGTAAGCAAGGTAGACTTGCATCCAGCCCCCCTAGACCACAGGCAGAATAAGCCCAGGCTGCCCAGGGGAGGCCCAGCCTTTTGTTTCTGTGTGTTACCCATGCTTAGTAATATGCTCAACTCATGACCATACTTTGCATCAGATAGGCCTAAGCAGGAAGGAGAAAAGGGCAAAAGTTTCTTAATCAGTGGTTTGGAAGCATGGCCACACTGATATGACTGTAATGCAGTTACAATTGCTTTGCATCTTTCTGCAGCAGCGCTGTGCTGTATAAACACCTCTGCATCCCTCACAGCGGTCACTTGGTGCACTATGTACCTACTGGCATAGGTAGTAACCAGCTGTGACACATCTGTCTAATACCTTGTTAGGGGTCAGGGATTATCACACTGGAACATAATTCCATGTCACAGTGCAAATTAGTCTGTGATAGAATAATCAGTGTCACTGCCCTTCCTCAAATGCCAATTTTGAACATTTTCTATGTCATTGTACCACAAGTCACTTTTTACATTAGCAGTCTTAGCTACCTCACAGAAGCATTTTTCTATTTGAGCATTTTTCATTTTTTTTCGAGGGGATAATAGAAGAAGTGGTTCTGTGACAATGTCATTCTTGACACCCTTTGAAGGGAGGAATGGAAATGCTAATGTTTACCGTAGGTGGATATGTGTATAAGTCTTAGTCTCTTGGTGCAAGAGTAAGTCTCTTGTGTTTGTCACAGATTACTTGGATATAGCTTGACCTGGCAATTGCTTAATTGAAATATCAGCTCTTAAGAAATGATATAAAGAATAGGCTAGGTTTTTTTATCTGATAAATTTATGCAGCATATTTGAAATGTAGATGACAAATGAATACACCTTTCTTTTTTTTTTTTTTTTGCTGTAAGCTAAAAAAACCGGTGAAATAGCTGAAAACTAAAGCTATATGAAAAAATAATTTTTCACAACTGTAAGTGGGCATCTGAAGGAGAGAACATGTTTTAGATTAAATGCTTTTATTCCGAACAAAACAGAAAATTATAACTTTAGATATAGGACTGGTATTTATCAGAGAATTGTAGGCACGACAGACTGGATTTTAAAAATACTTGCATGAAGATTTTGAAAGGAGGGGACAGGAGAGATAATTTCATTCCCTCTTGTCACATTTTATTTTTAAATAATTGCACAGTCACAGAGGGCAGAAAGTGGAGGATGACTCAGATCTGGGAACTGGAATATGAGGTGGACATGGTTACCCCTTTCAAGTGAAATGAGTATTAACAACAAAAGGAGAGACACTGCTTTAAACTAGCCATTACCATGGTGGCTAAGGTGATGTCTGGGAGGGAAAGAGGTGAGTTTAAATAAAGGTAGTGGAGAGAACTGAAATTTTTTTTCCAACAGTTTGTCTGACATCCAACCAGCGGATTGCCCTGTTCAAAGATATATGGGTGTTTGTTTGGGGGGAGCTCTGGGCAAGGGGGTTGATAGTCATGAAGCTGACATATCAGTAGTTCAGATTTACTCACAAAAACAAATAGATGATTTTTATGTTACAATACAGGTGTGGACACAGAATACAGCTTCTGAGTTACTCAGCTTTACTGAGGATCACTGAGCAACACATCAGTGTTTTTCATAGTTTGTCAGTGTAGATACTTTCAAAACTTTCCTCTTCACCTTGATGTGATTTTTTTACATTCTTTTATCAAATAATCAGATATGTGCCATGTTTTTTCTTTCTGAATGTAAATACTCTTTCCCCACGTTAAGAATGTATTTTAGCCTTGACTGCCTGGTTAAATCTGTGTTTTCAAAGACTACTAGCAGTAAATGTTATTAGAGCATATTGTAAAAATAGAGATCAGTGAAATTAGATGGTGTTTGGAATGTGTTGCATCTTTTCAGAAATCCTAGTTGGCCTAACAGCATATGTTGTGCTACTGATTAATTATAGTCATGGAACTACAGCTATCATGGAGACAGTGCTTAGTGTGAAAGATCATCAGCTTTCAGGCACTTAAAATCTTCCTGTCCGTAAATGTTACTTTGAAAAATTTAATTTTCCTTCTTTTGTCTCGAAAGCAAGGTTCTGTATGGTTTTGGGGTTGTTGAAGTCTTCTTTACTATAGCTCTTTCCCTCAGCATAGAAATAGTCAAAATTCACTTCTCCTCATTCTGTTCGCTACATACAATTCCGGATATTTTATTTGGCTCTCAGATAAAAGAAAACAGTTTTTAGAGAAGAACAAGGGGTTCTTTTATGCATCTGAAGAAATGTACTTTAGTATAAAAGTTGGAAAATTCAGCATGTCACTCAGAGAGGTAGGTTAGGCCACTTATCCAGTGGATAGACAGCCTAAGTGACAGAATGGTTTTTCTGTGACCATGTGGCTCTGTTAAATTGAATGTTTGGAATATAACTTCAAAGAAATGTGTACCTGCTGTAGGCTGATTTAGAATGACATATAAAAAGTTGTATGTCTTGAGTTTAATACAGAATTCCTGGCAATGAGCAAATGGAGATGATCTATAGAGACAAATTATATCTTCAGCTCTCAAGTCCTAACTGTCTAGTTAGAAAAGCCAAGATATTACTACAGTTGCATCCTGGAAAAGGTTTCTTCATGAGATATTTTGCAGGGCCATCCTGTTCAGTCTTTTCTCTGGAGGAACCTGAATACAAAGGAAGTCTAAAATAGCTATTTTCCTTCAGTACAAAGTCTGTCTTACACTGCTGAAGCTTGTAAGGAGACCAAGATGTTATTAATTACTGACTTACTTATGATCTACAAGTAGCTTTCATACACGAATTGCGACATTTATGTAAATTCTTACTTATTTGTAAGCAAATTCTATCAGGATCTTCCAGCTGACAGTGCTGTTGCGTTTTTAGGAATTGGATTTGTTAATTCTGTCTTTGTAGAGACAAAAAATTAATCCTATTCTAAGGTACAGAACTGCTCTATGATCACCATTTTTGTCCTGAAGTAGTTGGCATCTCTTGCCTCCCTTCTTCTCAGACAGAGTTAATCAGTCCCGTAAAAGTTACAGTTCACTGGTCCTTCGATTCCTCTGCCCATTAAGCACAAGAAACTCTTATAAAGATGAACAGTCTTTGTGCTTCATTTGCACAAATTACCTGCAGCGATATTAACTGGGCAGTGTTGGCATTTAGGAGCTCAGCAGAGTTGGTCCCTCTGGGCTGAAGGATGTACATGGCTGTTGAGAGACTCTCAAGAGACTCCCATTGCATGAAGGTTCAACTGCTGGGAGGGATATGATTCACCCTCTGAAGTGGTGGCAGATTTTGAGGTTAATTGTGTTTAATTGGATCTGACTCTGCATTTTCAGATAAACCAAATAATATATTCATTTGAATTTGCTATCAAACTTCTAATTCTTGGTTTAAAAAAGGCAAAGAAATTGCATGAGACAAAGTCCTGCATTGTAATTAATGCTGGCATTTGAATAAGGAAATTCAATTCCTATTTCAAAGATAAGGGTTTTATTTTAACAGAAACTTGGCCGTAATGTATATATAAATTTAACTTGTAGCAAAAATAGAAGAGCTTGAAGACATTTTTAGACTTAAAAGAAAGCTTACGAGAAACATAAAGACGTGATGTTAAAATATATCATAAGAAGGTAAGAACAAGAAATTAGACAAAAGACAAAATTGTTGCCTTTTTTTTAAATACCTTGACTTTGGAAAAAAGGAATGTATTGCGCTATAATATCTGCTTGTATAAGCTTTCATGCAGTCATATGTGTGAACTACTTTTGACTTCCCCAGTAAATACATTTTTATTAACTGCTGCCTTGGAAGCTAGGGGTACAACCCTCATCAGATTTAATAGCAGTGGAATCAGACTCTAGCTGTACTTCATCATAAATATTTTCCAACTTCAGGCATTAGGATCAGGAATGTATGTTTATAGTGAATTATTTCTGTATCATCATAGTCTCAGAACTCAGTTTAGGATTATCTTGAAGCATTTGATGATTATTATTACTATTGCCTCATTTGAAGCTTTAAAGAACATGTTTTCAAAGGATAAAGTAAGTGTGACTTCCAACACTTGTAGCTGCCTGCCACTTCCACACAAGCAGGCCCTCCTGCATGTGATATATAACTGTTTTGCACAGCTGAAGGCTATTGGAAAGGAGTCACTTGCAGCTTCCTCTGTAGGTGAAAAAACACTTATCAATGTTTATGGAAAGAGTAAGCCTACGGCAAGTCTTACTGCTGTAGGAAGGGAACCAGGAAACCTATGTGAAAGGGCTATAGAAAACTGCCCTGCAATACTTTTGAGAGTCTGTTTTACTATCTAGGAAATAAAGCTACTGAAAGGAAACTACTAATTAAAATTAAGGCTTGAAATGTGTACTCTTCCTGTATACTAGTCTAACCTTTTCCAGTCTATTTCATTTTATTGTCCACATCCCCTTCACACAGAAAAATCTCATATTATGTTCATCATCTAGGACTAGAATTGTTGAATGGGGTTAAAGTGAGTTTTTTTCCTGCAAGCACTCAACAGCACTTACTGTACCTTATGTCCCAGATTTTCTGTATGGTGAATAAAATCTTATTTACTTTGTAATATACAAGACAAATAACACCAATCAAAATTTCTAAATAAAAAATTGAAAAATTTTACAGGGCGACTAGTATTTGCCAAAAATGCTTTTTTTCTTGCACAATATTCTCTGTGAACTTTCTCAGTAAATGTATGTTGCCTCAATCCATGCAAAAGCTAATATTTATGCATGTTACCATGGCATCATCCCTACTTGAAAATGTTTATAGTGGTTGTGTTTTATCTGTGGCAATCCAAGAACATGAGGTTTCAGGAAGAGAGGTGTATTTTGTTAAATGTAACTGATATGGCTGGGTAAAATAGATGTACTTTAAGGAACATAATGTTTTCTAGGTTTGTTGATTTCACCTTCCCCCTCCCTTCTCCAATGGTGTAAATTGGTCCAATAAATCTATTATCTCTGCCTTAAAAAATTTGCCTCACTTGTAACAGTTATGTAATTCACAAGTCAGTGTTAGGTAAGGGAAGTCCTAGTGGTGTATGATAAGTTATAGCTAAGGGCAATGTTTCGACTCTCTGAGCATGCCCTGTGTCATGTTATTGGATTGATAATATTAGGGATATATTAAAAGGTGCTGTGCTAGATATCAAGACAGAAGTTTCCTAGAGATTAGAGTTTAAGTGAAAGCTGTCAAGCTGCTGTAGACATTGCAAGAAGCAAAACCAGACCCATAATGTCCATTAACGTAATTCAACTGCAGTGGTGAGAAAACGGACTTACTTCAATATTTTTGTTAGTAATTAGGTTTCACTGAAGAGTATTGTGAGGCTAGTGCAAGTAATTATAATTATTTCTTACCCAGACCTGTAATTTCATTTTACACTGTGCATGCCAGAACAATAAGGGTTTCTCTCTATGGCACCTACCTCAAAGGTACCATTCTTTTGCTACAACACAAATTACAGTAAATTTTACATTTGCAGATTAGTGCAAGGTAGAGATGGAATTTCTTTTCTATCCACAGGTAGTAATAATCCCTTAAAATTTGCATTGTTGATGGGTACACACCAAGGAAGTTTTATTGCTATGTCCCAGTCATGTGGATAGTTAAGGCAATTCATCAACATTAATCTTTCAAATTAAACAATCTGTTACATTAATTTTCTTGCAGAACAGGAAAAACGACAGATTGTATTTTCAAATTTAGCAAATTATTCTAGGATCCTGGTGTAGAAAGCATTTATGATCACAGTGGAAGAATAAGTTATGTAAAGAAAGCAGAATTTGAAAAAATGTTGCAGCTGAAGAGTTCTGTTGTGATTCTGGAATGTAGTTAATGAGCTGGTTTTGGACATGTGGGAGCCCAAATAGAAATCAGAGCTATAATTGCAAAACATGAAATATTGTACAGAAATTTCCCAGAGCCTTATATAGAGGTAGAATGAAACCTTGAATTCTCATTTTAGTTCAATACTTGCTCAATGTATATTCAAAAATCAAAATATTTTTCTGACCCTTGTTTAAAAGCCATAGAAACAACAGCCCAGCAACTGAAGCCCCTTGATGCGAGAATTGATATTTCTCAGAAAAGGTTGCTGTTATCTGGTAGAAATTTAAATATGCAATGCCAAAATAGTCTTTGGAATATTTCTTTTCCTTCTCTCTTGTCCCTGGAATTGCCACAATTAGGAGGCAGACCAGTTGAAATGTTTTAGTGTTTCCCCTTACTTTTCATTATTTATATGAGTAATTTTCATTATTTATATGAGTGTGTTTTCCTGGTCATGGTTTTATCTATTTCTGCCACAGATGTAAACACTGTATCATCTTCTGTATTAGGCACAGATACTTTATTGCACAAAAAGTTACATGAAATCCAATACCTGCATGGACATCTCTAGTGAAAGCACTGTTTTCTATAATGCATATTTTCAGATTATTTTGTACAGTGTTTATTTTTGCACAGGCATTGTCTACTGAAAAATAATAATTTATAACAAGGTAAAAAAAAAACCCTACTATTTTCAAAGAAGGATGAAGACCACAGCTCAATGGTTCATTCATTTATCCATCCTGTACAGGAGTTTGTAACATTCCCTGAAGTTGGAGCAGCTGGATTAACTTTTGCCAATATACATGAAGGCACACACTGTTCTCTCCACCCACAAATTTTTAAAACCATGTGATTTTCATAGAATGCAGTAGTTAAAATTCAGCAGCTTTTTCTTTTCCTTTGAAAATATTGACAGGATTAAGCATTTAATTTTGCTTGTTGCTTTCCAATACTTTGTGTTGTAAGATCAGTGAAAAACTGCAAAATAGCTATTGGTGGGCAGAGTAGACCCATAGGAAAAAGAAAATAACATTTGTACCATGAGCATGAAACTGAATTAGTTTACCCAGTCTTAACAGATAGAATGCAGTCCTTTAGTTCTTGTGACTTTCACAGAGGTTTTACCTGCAGCAAACAGCCTGCTCTTCAATGCTAGGATGCTTGGTTTGCAACATCTGTCCTACTTAAACACTAAACCAGATATGCCATGTTAACTTAAATTCTGTTTCATAATGGAGTAAAATTAGTTGCTATATGAACTCAGATTTTTTTTTTTAAAGCCAAGCTGTTTCAAGAAATGTGTGACTGCATAGTTACAGGAAAATATGAAAATGATAGTCTTATATACGCCTGACTTAATGTACTTGTTATTTTAGAGGCAGAAGGTAATTGAAATGGCTTGAGCGTGGTTTTACACCACCATGCAGTGGAACTTGCTGCAAAAATCCTCAAGACAATCCCCAAGTAAGTGGATGCATTCATGTATTTTTGCTTGATACTACATGAAGATTCTAGTTCAAACCCTGAAGCCAGTTGCTCTTCAACAAGGCTAATTATTTCAGATCAAGCTAAGCATCTTTCAGTTTTGGTGCCAGATGAGCAGCTAGCTGAGATTTCTTTGCCTATATTTTGTGGTAAGTAGTGTGTATGCTTGTTGTCCTGAAAAGAATCTTCAGGTGGTCCTAAATCTTGTCACTCAGTTCTGCCTTGAGGAAGAAAACACTAGGTTTACTCCAGAGGCTTATTTAGTGGTGTCACTAGAAGTTTTGTTAAATGGCAGGTTTTTGAAAAAAAAGTGAAGATATTTAAACATGTAAATTCATATTCACAAATGTGAAAGACTATAAAGAAATAAGAGATATGTACATGCAAATACTTTATTTTGTAACCCAGTTCTTTCATATTTTGGTCCACTAACACTACTGCATTTGCAACAAAAGAATTTATGCCAGCCCTTTAACTCTTTTTTCTGTAGTCAAAGGCATCAGGTAAGTATAACATGAACACTTCTACATACTTTGCTACATTTTATTTAGTTTACATGGGCAGTTAGACATATCAGCATGGGAGAAAGCCACCTTCTTTTAGAACAGTTTCTTAGAAGGGGAAGCTGTTGCATAAATTGTCAGCAGTTGAGGCAGCCATGGGTGAAATGGCCTTTCTTATTAAATGTCACAAGATTTAATGTCACAGTATAATTGGGATGGAGGGATAACTGAGCGAGGCTCAACATGTCTTTTTCTGCTAACACATTATTAATCTACAGGAGTGTTAAAATATGTTTTATAAAGGCCGTATTCTATTGAAAATTGTTGGCTCATAGGAAAAAAATCCCAATCTATTTTATTGCAGAGCTCATGAACAATTACGGACTTCCTTCACAGAGAATTTAATTTGTAAGTAAAGTATACAGCAGAACAGGGAACAATAAGTTATTCATAAAACACATAGCCTTAAAGATTTTTTTTTAACCAGCAAAAACCTACATATGTAGCACCGAAACACCATAAAACAGGTAACAACTGAAAACTGATTTCCTTTGGAAGTCTCAGCATTTAAACCTCATTTGAGAATTTTCTTTCAGTAATTTGACTTCATTTAATATAACAAATAACTTATTGCTATAATGAATTCATAGAGAATTATTTATAGTTAAATACAACTTAGCAATTCACTGATGAAGGCTTTTCTGTCTGAGTAAAAAAGCAATATAGAACATTAAAGACACTGTTGTGTCTTGAAATGTTGCATTTTTCCATTGCCTTTCAAGTAAAATAAAGTAACAGTAGAGAAGCCTTTTGCAGACATCATGACATTTCTGATGGTTACTTTTTGAAGTACCAATTTTTTTTATGGCAAGGATAATATCATAGAATCATGGACTTAGGTTGGAAAAGACCTCTGAGATAATCAAGTTGAGCTGTTAACCCAGCACTGCCAAGTTCACCAATAAAATGTGTCCCTAAGAGCAACATCTACACATATTTTAAATACCTCCAGGGATGGTGACTCAACCACTTCCCTGGACAGCCTGTTCCAATGCCTGACAACCCTTTCCATGAAGAATTTTTTTCCCACTATCCAATCTTAACCTTCCCTGGCACAACTTGAGCCATTTCAAAAAAAAGTTGAAAAAATCCCATAATTCCCATAGCCCTTTGTTAATGATTCTCATTTGAAAAATATATTGAGAAGTAGTTAAAGTAAATTTATTTTATTTTCTCTCAGAAAACATTCTTGCCAAAGAACAACTTTGCAACAGAAATACTACATTTCTACACTAAAAGTCAGAAATGTTTCTAACCAGAAATATTTTCCACTTAAATTGTACTCTCTAAACAAAACAGAGAAACTGCTTTCACTTAAAATTTGACTGCCACTTTGCTGTGATTCAGAGTGACACAAAGTTTGCATCCATTGGGATTGTTTTCTTCATTGGTGGGAATATATGAAGTTTTTTTATTGCCAATAACTTGAAGTACTAAGGAAGCTAAATCTTTATAAATGTTCTAGAAAAGCAAGTTTCATATTTTAAGAGTAGAGATGCTAATTTTAAATGGAAAATAAAAGAAGGTTTTCCAAGCAATATATTCTGTCATCTTCCCTCTCAAAGAAACAAAATAAACAAAGGGTGCCTCTACTGATTAATCAAAATAATAACAGGCACTAAAAATGTTTATAATTCGATGCACATTCACTCAGTTTCTAGTTCTTTTTGCCCATTTAACTATTTATTTGTCAATTATATTCTGCATAATTTATCACATTGCCTTAATCTGTATTCACACTCTGAGTTTGCAAAATGTCTTAGTCATGCAGAGTGGCTGAAATAAATCGCAGAGAACTTCAGAGTACTGCCTTTTCTAAAATAAGCACAGTAGAAAAATACAAAAAAATTAGGTCCATCTGATAGTATTTATAGGGAAAGTTTATAATGAGGAAATCCTTCTTACAAAGTAAAAATTAAAGGACTTATTTTCTAATTCTTGCTTCCAAGAGGAAGTAATCAGAGACAACCAGACATTTTGATAGCACTTAACTCTATGCTTTTTAATACAGTTTCAATTCAAATATATTCAGGCCCCCAAGGAAGTAGGATGCCAGGCAGAGCACATGGGGAGAAGAATTCTAGAAGCTAACGTATTATTCTGTTGAACTGTAGGGCAGCTTCCCCATCTGTCAGTTTTTTATAGGCTGAAAGAACTGAATACAGCCACCCTCATTCATAAATGACTCAAAGTGGTGATTCTGAGTAATGCACATTTAACAGGTGTTCTGTCTTTCTTGTTGAACTGCCAGACAGTAGCCCAAAGTTTACACATACTTTGCCTAGGATGTCTACTTCTGCAAAAAGTAGCTAAGGGGAAATCTCCTCTGTAAGACATTTCCACTGTAATGGAAACTGCTCTAGTTCACTCTGAAATATGGCATAGTTGAAACTCAGAAGCATAACTCCCTACATAAGAACCATATGGCAAACTCAGTTGGTTCCAGGCACTCATAAATTGATGTGCAGTTCTCCTCCTGGTATTTGCAGCTTAGCATGCTGCAAGATGAAAAACTTTGCTTCAAAGAAATGGAAAAATAAGATTTTTTATTCCAGCTGGCTAAAAAATTCCTTAAAATTTTCTATTCCTCAAACATATTTTTCTTCTTAAATGAAATAAAAACCCCAAAGTCCTTTGATTTTGTTTTCTTTTCAGGTTTGAGGGTTGCTGTTTGATTGCTTCTTTTATAAGAGAAATGAGTTTGAGGCCAGCTTGTGTCCTTGTGAATTCACTAGGAAGAACCTTCATCAAAGTCAAATCTCAGTGAATTATGGACAAGGTTCCAGTGGTTTTGTTTGTTTGTTTTTGTTTTTTAAATTTTGTTTTAATCTTGGAACAATATAAATACATAATACAAATTCTTTGTATTAAAAAAATAGGAGGAAGAGCTCAAGGTGCATTTTTCCTATAAGAAGGAAAAATACGTCAAAGTATCTCAGCAGTAGCTCTTCTGTGAAATAAGGGAGACAAAATGAGAGTTGTTCTCAGAATTAAATTACTGCTAATTAAGCTCCCTATCTAGCATGAGAAAAAAAGCCTTTTATTCTCCTGGGTTCTTATCTCTACTGATAGTCATACAAATCATAAGATAAAATCTGCTCTTGTAGAAACAATTTGTTACTGACATAGGCATATCAGGTAAACTTAAAGCTGACAAAAATTCTGGTGCAAATTATTTCTTGAAAATTGGAGTAGTTCAGTGTCTAAAAGAGCATTTTTAACCTTTGTTTGGGATGGGTTTTTTTCTATTCTTTGTATGATGACATAGCTGCAGTTGCCTGCAGTATTATAAAAGCTTGAAGTGGCCATCATCAATCTCCAAATTTTAATGTACCTGTTAGAGGTATCAATATTATCAATATTACTTTGGGAACCAGATAAGAAAGTAGGAATAGTATGCCTTAAAAAGCTTATTAAAAGAAGAATTCCATTTTTCATTAGTTGATACTAGTTTTTCTCAAAACATCATATTTACTCAGAACTACAAAAAATCTGAAACGTTTCTGGATCTCTTGGGGCAACCTGTCAGGAATCCACGCAAGTGATCCTATCAATAGGATTTCCATTCAGTGAAAATTCATAAAACCCAAAATGCTTCAGAAAAATACTTCTGGTTTATGAAAACAGATCTTGAAAAAATCTGTTCAGTGGAATATTTCCAGGTAGTTCTGTTTATCATGGTTTCCAAGATATCTGGGCATAATTTGCTCAATGCATAGATATCTAGGTATCAGCAACACTTCTAGTAAAAATGGTGAAACCACAATTCTTCTTTTCAATGTATGCATGTAAATACCAGCTATTGAATTAAGTCTGGGCAAATGATGACAATGTAGTCCTGAACTTTCCAGGATGAATGAATTCAAGTGTTAAATTCTTAGCACTGATGGTGCTCCAAGTGTGGTTAGTTGACTCTCACCAAGACTGTTAGTTTCAGGCGAATGTAAGCAAAATATAGATGAGTGATTGATTATTTCCTGACTCATTTAGTTATAGTGGTATGTACAGCCTCTTATAGGAGTGGATAAATAGTTTTTCCATGAGAGGAAAGGGCATACTTGCCCATGTTCGGTGCAAAGAAATCATTCTGGCTGTTGACACAATCAGTGAAGTCAAGTGCCACCTGGAATAAAAGTCAGGTCTGCAACTCCCTCTCCCATGTGCCAAAGAACTGCTTTCACCAGGTTAAATATATGTGTGTTTTGAGTCCGTGTTCTTCTAGGCTAAAGCCACAAAATTAAATTTCACTCTTAAAGAGACTGAACTGCAAGTGCACTATTTAATTAACCATTAGCAACTGATGTATGTTATAGTGCTGTAGAGGAAACTGCAGAGAGTATAGAACGATTACCTCCTGCTAGGAAAGCTCAGAGAAGCTTGTGTTTGCTTATTAAACATAAGTTATAGAAAATAAGAAGGACGAATCAGAGAAGGCATCTGCCTGAAATCCATGCACCTGATAAGGATAAGCAATGATGTGAATATAGAAGCTGTGATACAGATGTCTGTTGAAAACTTCTTAGTATAATTGTGTGGTCTTTCCTGCTGTGAAATAATAGCAAATACTGATTACCCTTCTATTGAATTTGTAGCCAAAGTCTTTCTGAGATTTTTAGGTTTTTCTCATGTGAAAGGCAGCAGTGGAAGCTAGAGAATTTTTACACTGACTGTAGGCTAAAAGAATCTTGAGTCTTCTGAAGTTCAGGGATGAAGCTGCAAACTGTAAGCATAAACATAGCAGCAGTAAAATGTTAAGTTTTGAATTTCTTCTATTAGATCCAATTCTCCAGCACTACATTTATTACTATACTTACCATTAATAAATAAGGAGAAAACTTGCAAATTCTAAAAAACCATAGGTTTTAGAGTAAAGGTTAAAGATGATCTTCATCTCTGATGTTATAGTCTTCCAGAACGCAGTGAAGTATGTGGGGGAATTTTTTCCCACTTCACAGTAATAGAGGCAGTTTTCTGAACAGAGCCACTAGAATATATAACACCCTCTGAAAAGATGGAGTAGCTAATGCTTTAGTGAGAGGTTTTCTAGCAGATGTTTTGCCTGAGTTTATAAAACATACTCAGACAACCTCAATTTCATTTGAACAAAGGAGTATTTGTGTGGCCTGTTCCTCTTTTCTGCTTCCAGCTTACATTCTGCTTGGCTTTGCAGTACTCAATAGTTACAGGTGCTATTCATAGTAAAAAAAAGAACAAACAATTCTACAAAGCAGAAAACATGGGTTTCAGCTTCTAAAGTTTTACCTACATGTTCTCATGAGTTTTATGCTATTGAATATATGCATATTTGAATTATTTTATGGCCCAAGGCACACTAAAACTGCTGAGTACTTGAGAAGGAGCAAGGCACACTGAAAAGGACTAGTAATGAAGCTGTGACATCCCTTGTTCTGCCCAGATGTACTGGCTTTTCCATGGCCCTGGAGTTTGCTTCAAGGAAATGTCTAGCTATCTTACGTGTTTGCAAAAAACTACATTTTGAAAACAGTAACTGAATTACCAATATGGGTTATATGATGTTATCAGAAGTTCTTAAGTCATAAAATAAGGAAGGCCCACCTGATAAATTCAGTGCTGGATATGGGACACATAGGACTCTCTTTTTTGGTATTACCAAACTGAGAGTTACTGAGCAGTGAAAATGATTTGTCTGAGTAAGACGTTAGAATTGGATCAACAGGCGTTGCAATGCCTGAATTTGTGTTTTACAATAGAAAGATTAAAGTTCCATTAAATTGGATCAAAGAATAGAACTAAATTGCTTTTTTGAACTCCCTTGTCCTTTTCCATCGGATTACTGATATACATGCTGTGTACTTTGTTCTTCTTAGTCATGATGTTTTACGTCATAATTGTGGATTTAATTCAATGGCTTTTTTTTTTTTTTTAATTTCATTTTCCAAATAACATTGGGACTTGAAAAGAAATTATAAGAAAAACAACTGGTCTAAAAAGCCACCTAATCTACACTTAGCCAAAATTTACTTTGGGAATTGCAAAGCTGGTTAGATTTTTATTTTAGTCCCAACTTATTCTGCACTTGGTTTCACCTGGTTTATCCAGTCCCTGCCACAGTAGAACAAATGCTGATTAGAGCTGTGAGGTGCTAGTATACAACAAATAACTAATAGTAGTATCATGAAAGCATAAGAAAAAAACATTTCTAAACAGATGGTCTGAAGGCCACAAGTAGAGTAAGTCAGAGAGGTTTTACATATATCTGTATAATCAACCAAACTTTCACATTATGATTTTTCCAATGAAACAAACAAGTACATCTTTGGAGGTTCCCCTATCACCAGCAGTAATTTTCTGCTTTTGCAAACTTGCACAAACTAATCAAATAGTAATTAGAAAGGTCTTGATCCTGTTCCCATTGACTTCATACAGTTTAACATTGACTTGGAAAAGACCACTACTGGATGGAGAATTCTTATATAAAATAGAATGTGTAATGGGTGGCAGTTTTGACTTGGAATTTTGCTAGAAATATTGTAGTAATTTTTAATGTTGACTCTTTCCTTAACCTAGTTTGCTAAAATAATTCCATCCTTCATGAGACAGGTTCTTATCTTACCTTGTACTACAGTAGGATAACTTCCTTGTTTGGAAGAAAATCACAAGATTGAATTAGTTGAATATTCTTTATTTGGGAGATTTGTTAAATAATTTGTCTAAGATTAAACCAAAAAAGTAAAATTATCAGTAGATTTTAAGAGCATATTGAAATAAGAGACAAAGCAGAAGAAACATTTATTTATAGCATTGTCATACAAATGGTATCCTCTGCATCAAAAAATTGAAGTCAAGGAGAGTTGTAGGCAAAAGCACTTATGCAAGTGAAATCAGTGTGTGCCTTCCTAACTAAGTTAACTTTATAAAGCTCTTTCTCCACATTGTTCCCTTTTTCACTTTGTTAAACTTTATTGAATGATCTGTGACTCAGATCCTGGCAATATAGATATCTGTGTTAGAAATGCACTGGGTTCCTGAGTGGCAGAATTTTTATTAGTATACTTGTATTTTCAAGATTTACTTTATGAGCATGTTAAACTTCAGAGCCTGCTGGTTTCTCAGTTAAAAAAAAAAAAAAACTTTAAAAGTTGTTCTATTAAGTTCAGTGTTGTCACATAAAAACTCTCACAGTCTCTCACATCAAACTCCAGTCTCTCACATCAAACTCTACGCACCATTTTGTACCGATGCAGACAACATTTTCAGTCAACTTTCTCTTACATAGCTCTTTCTCTCTCCATTATGAGCTCCTCTGTGCCAGTCATGATTCCTTTTCCCTTCCTGTTGTTTTTTGTTTCTTTATTTTTTTTTCCCTTCAGATTGCAGTAAGTATTTTTTTCTACTGAAGAAAAGACCAAACGTGAGGACACTTCTCAAGTTTGGAGCTGATTCTCCAAAAACCCGTATCTTTCCCTTTACTGAAGATTTCCCCTCCTCTCTTCCTACCATTCTGGGAAATGATGTGATGAGACATTGCCTGGCATGTACAGCTCAGCCAACTGTAGCAGGACACTTAGAGCTGGGTGGCAGTGCCAGGTGTCATTCCAGCTGGTGCTTCATACCAAGGAGCATGAGCTTTTTTTGCTTCCCTTTAACATTGCATCTTGCCTATCAAATACTGGGACAAAACTGATGTAACTGACATTGAAAACCATCTTTGCTGGTAAAGACTAAAGCACTCTGTACTTTTAAAGAAATGTTAACATGTAATTGGGTAATTTTAATGACTGTAGAAATTGTAATTCTCCATATATACATACATGTAATGAGAGTGATTACCGTGCAACAATAAACCATCACTGCTATTATAAAACCATAAACTTTTATTCAATGTACTATAAAATTCAAAATCTAATTGAATGTGCTAGTTTAGCATAATTCCCACAAGCCATCATTCTTGAACATTGTGAAATGAATGGGGGGTTTGTGGAGCTATTAATTGTTACTGACAAGCAATAACCACTGGAATGAAACTCCAATTATCAGCAACCATTAATCACATTTACTGTCATCTGCGATGTCAAAAAACATAATATTCTAAACAGCTAAAAGGTATTTATATCTCTTATGTTTTAACTCACTTCATAGAAATCAGATGGTCTTTTGCTGGGATAAGCAAGGAATTACGAAAGGGTATTTTCATTTCTGCTCAGTCTTGTATTTTCCAGTTTAAAAAATCCTCCCACTTTATTGCACTTTGATGGAGACTTAGAAACTGTGTAGGTTTATTTCTATACAGTTATGTACAATTTATAACATAATTGTTGCTAGCATGATGATATTGCAGTCACTGGCTTTAAAAATAAGAAATTATAGAGATCATCTGAGCATGCAGTTCACTAGTTTGTTCCAGGGAAAGCAATTAATGTTGCTTTTAGGATGCAGCTTGATCAGGTGTAGTGTTTTTGGAGATGAGGGCAGAAAAAACAGTGGCAGAGTCTCGCTCAGAAAACACTGTTCTGTACTTTTCATCTTGATAATTTTTCAGATTCTGTTGTTTACTTCAAGTAATTGTTTTCCTTTGAACCTGCTCAGTGTATCAAAGACATATGTGTACATTTCTGGGAATAAGAGGATAGGAAGCTGTTCAGTAGTAGTGGGTGGATTGGCCAAATGCGCAATGAAGACATGGCAGTTAAAAGGCATCACTTGCAAAATGGGATCAGCTTACTGAAAATTTTCCCTAAAAATAAAAAATAACATTGTTGGACCATTAAGGGCATATTGTGGCCCTTACTCTCAAATGATACTGAGGTTTCTTCTAACTACAGAGAACTGTGCTGGGTGATCAGGATATGAGACTTTGCCAGTTGTTTACCTTGACAGTCTGTCAGCTTTTGCTGGCATAAAAAGACTTAGATTTAGAATGAGGAAACATTTTGGTAGCAGAATAAGGAAGCAAAATAAAGAAGAAGAATAAGGAAGAATTTGGAAGCACTGCTCCACAATCTGCTATGAGTAACTTCATTTAGAAAAAGCACTTAAGTCTTGAATATCTTATTTACTATATTGTGTTGTCCACTTGTGGTTTCAACACTTTATAATCCAGCCAACATACAAGTTCTTCCACATGAATCAGCAGGGCAGGTATAACATCTGTTCATAATGTATTGTAAATATCCAGCAGAGCATGTTTTTAGAAGAAACATCTGAGAATTGACAATTGAGCTATATATCAAAACAAGCCCTAAAATACACACAAATTGTATTTAGCTAGGTCTGAGGCACCTCTAAAGCGCAGAGCAGTTGCTTATTTTTCAGGTTTTCGAGTAGAGGAGTATTTATAAAATTGGGTATAGTAGTGCCTCTGGAAGTGAAAATCAGAGATTGACCCTACTAACAATTTTATTATTCCAGTTATTATTTATATAACCAGTTTATCATTAACATAACTAGTTTTCCAGATTTTTAAATACTGCATTTTCACTACAACTAAGGTGTGTGTAATGGACAGTATGGTTTTATAGTGTGCAATGTACTCTTGAATAGGTCATATTTTTGAGATTCTGTCCTCTCTGAAATTCTCTTAAGATATTGTCTCTCATCAATCTTGCTTACTTAAAAACTGTGGTTGGATAAAAATACTTTATTTCGGATTTTCCTGCTAAATGTAATTGAATGTTCTTCATCTGAAACATAGGAAATTTTTGGCCTATCAGCATTTTTTTAAACTAACTGAAGACATTGAAAGTGAGCACATCTAAGATAATCAATATTATACTATTGTACTGTCATGATCAATTAATCAAAATAATCAAGTGCCTAAATGAGCTGAACTAGCAGAAAAAACTTTGTCGTGAGAAAACTCTGGAACATGAGTCTTCACTTGACTTCAACTCCCAAACTCTCCCATTTATCATTTTCTTGATGTTTTTCTGTGTTATTCAATGTGAAACTTGATAGTTTGTAAATTTAGTAAAAAATAATAGTAGAAATAATTACCATGCTATGATAAGATTTTAGTCTGAAGAATTCATAGTGACATTTCATTTCCCATATTTAATTAAACATTTATATCTTTTAGGAAGAAATACTAAGTATTTTAAAAAGTTATTTTCCATTACCAATTTAAAACTGCTGCACTGAAAATTTATCATAACCAATGCATTCATTTATGCTTGTTGTCAAGGTTACAGAGTTTATCAGAATAGCAGAAATCAAAGTATTTAAAATGTAGTTGTAAATTCTCAATGTATTTGGGTATGGTAAACACTAATTCTGTCAAACACTAGTTATCTTTCATTAGTATGGAATTGAATTCATTCTTAGAAGAAAAAAAATGCAAATATTACTCTGTCTTGTAATAAGAAATAGCTTTCCTTTAAAGAAGATAATAATAGATAAATGTTAGGTAATTTAACAAGTATATTTACAATACTGTGTCTTTAAACTTGAGCTGACAGTTAACTCATATTCAAGATTCCTGCTCTCTTAAAAAGCAAGAACACCCTTGAGTATACTAGTGATAACTGACTTTTTCCCTCCTTTTCTTATCTCTCACTGAATAATAACCCTCATTTAGTGACATCAGTCATTTTTGCCATCAGCCTTTTGGATGGCTGGAACAGAAGCATGAATGGCACACACAATGAAATGTGTGAAAACCTCATAGAGATTGATAAGACAGTGGAGAATGTGTCGTGAGTTGGTGTTATCATTAGGTGAGAAATGAAAACGGATGCAGTAATTTGCACAGCAGTTGCAGCTTGGCTCCTCCTTCCATCACTGGCAGCAAGTATTCACAAATGTAAACCAGTGCAGTGGCAAACCTTGAGCTGGTAAACTGCACCCAGTGGGTTTTGGTAGAGGATACAAACTAGCACAGGCCATACAGCCATGATCTTTTATTCATTTACTGTGAGCTTCTGTTATCGTTAAACGAATTTGAGACACCTAAATGACTTACCAAAAATAAAAAATCTTCCCAATAGCTGGTAAAATAACTGGAAAGCAAAGTGCTTAACCCATAATAGGAAACATCTGGAGTTACTAGAATTCATCTGATTAAATCCTGCGAAATCTCTGGCTAATGGGAGCAATGTACTTTTTGGCTGCTCAAACTGAACACTTGAATAGATGATAGATTTGAAGATGTCATCTGAAGCATTGCACAATTATCATGAACAATGTGAAAATAATCTATTCTTGTAACAGATCTTAAAATGTCTCATCCAATGGACTATGGCATTTAGAGCCAAACTACTCCTAAAACCATCAGGCCTTTATGTTTCCATTAGTTGGTATCACAAAGTTTCTCATGTAAAATTTCAGTGCTGACTGATTAGTACCTCCCAAAGAGTGATCTAACCTTTGCTGGATTTTGCTTCAGTCAGACAATTCTGCTTCTGAATTCTAATATATTGTAGAGAGAGAGCCTTTTTAAATTTGGAATTGTTATTTGTTTTGAAATTTCTTGGGCACTAGTGGCAGTTCACTTAACTGATATCAAATGGGCACAATTAATTACTGTTTTACTTTAACTGTTTTCAGCAAATACCCTCCCACTTTATTGTTTTAATAAATTTTTAGAGATTTAGAGATTAATTTAGAGATTACTGATTAAAAGTTTTCTCCAGCCTACCCCATGTAAAATTATCTTTGAAATAAAACCATATTTTGGGAATATATGTAGCATTGCACATAGCATTTGCTGACTTTTGAGTCAAGCCTGCTTTAAGGTTGTCTGTAGGCTTTTACATATTGTGGCTGGCAATTTCTTTCTGTTTAAATTTTCCCAATAGAGTTTCTAACTTTTCAGTAGCTGGAAAGTAGCGTAGCGCACTTTCAACTATTTAGTTTCATCTCCATTTCAGTTACAGACCTTACTGATATAATTAAGAACTATGCAAGTTGTCCTTATTTTCTATATGCATTGCATGTGTTCTGTTCCTTCACTTTTAGTGCACTCCCCAAGGTAATACAAAATAATAATGTAGCACACGGCAAATAGAATCAGCTGTAACACCATGCAGTGTCTTTTATTATGTAGCTTTTACAGTATGACATTCCCAACTTTGTAACTGATGAATATTGCATGTCCTAGAGAAACTCCAGCTGTATGATGCTGCTTCTCCCATTAGAGACATCATTCTGATGCTCTGCAAGCATGCAGCAGCTATCAACCAACAATGCACCAGGAAGTGGCAGAATGTCTCCATCTGTGGCAATCCTACCAAACTGCAAAAAGTTATCATGAACACAGCAGTGTGTTACCATGAATTGTGCCACATATAATTAATATGTTAACAGTAATATTTATATGGTTTGTGAGGCTTGACTGAGGATTTTTGTTTGTTTATTTTAATGTCTTTAAAGCTCTTGGGAATTAATAGAATGTGTCTTTCCAGTAGTGAAGTAGCTTTGGAGTCACTCTTCTGAAACATGCTGTCGGGAAGCATTAGATACTGTTCTATGAAAATTAAATATAAGCATAACTAAGGATTTTGTAGATGAGTTGAAGTACTTCTACAGGGGCAATATTCAAAGGAATTTCTGTTTTGTGGGTATTCTAAATGGGTGTGATAAGCTGATGGTGTTACTTAGGAATGCAAAGGCCTGTAGGTAACTATTTCTTAATACTTCATGTGTATTGCTATACCAGCATCTCAGGTTAGCTTTGGTCTTGTGAGTGGAAGGGATAGGTATTGGTTAAGCAGATAGATATATAATGTTTAGCTGTGATTTTCTTTCCATCTTCAGTATGTGGCAAAAATATAATTTCAATCTATTCTAAAAGTAAGTATATCTACAAAGCTAATAGGATGTTTCTGTCATGAACAGTTCCATCAGGTAACATGCAGCTAGCCTAGTTTCCAGCTTGTTTTAGGGAACAGAGATTATACAGTGTCTACCATATTTAGTGCTCCCACTGTGACAGGTGGTACAGAAACTTTTCTCCAAAGCATGAGAACAGAAGAGGAAAGGATTAATTGTTCTTCCCTGTTTATCCAGATTTGCTCTTTGGTAAATATATTTCTACTCCTTTCTGGTTATGCTTAGGAAATGTAAGTGTGCCCAAAGGAACTTTCCACCTGTCACCTGTAGGAAGGGAGAGGTGGGCAATAACAGCTGGTGCTTTTCTGCAGTGCACTTGCAATGCCTCAAGATATAAGTCTGAGGACAGGATCTCATTGTAAGGTTTGAGAACTTTGAGGGCTGTTGAGAAAGAGCAGTAGCACACATAACACAACTCACTTTTACTCGTCTGTCAAAACACTGCTCCTTTGGCTTCCTGTAGCAAATAGGACAATGTTTTATTTAAAGGGATAAAACGAAATACAGGAAATTGGTTTTATTAAATGAAATGTAGGATACCAATATAATAAATATTTGCACTGAGGGTAAGAGCAATTTTGCTCAAAAAGTAAATTGATTGTGTGAGTGGGGGTTAGTAGGGTATGTGTATGTGTACATATGTCCGTAGACACACATAGAAGGAATACACAGAAATACTGGGAAAGGCAAGATAAACTATTTGGTACAATTCTTTGTACATTTTACACTTCATACAGAATCATCTGAATTCCTTACCTGATTTTTTAGAAACTGCTCTGTCTTTTTGTCCTTAATTTGTCTTTCTTGTATATCTGCGTCGTGTCTACTGCCGTTCTCCACTGTTTGCTTGTCTCCTTATCACATATGAAACCAGTGTGGACTCTGTTTTGAAAAACCTGCATTGACAAATATCCATGAGTTATATATGGGTAAGTGATAGGCTTCTTGTTTCATTACTTTTCTTTCTGTTTTCTATGAAAACAGGGACAGAACAATTAGAGACTTGGGCTCAAGTACTGAAGTAGTAAGTTTGCTGATGTGAATACTGACGTGTTTTTATGTTGCTAACCACTTAAATTCAAGCACAGAACCTATTCATATATATTTTTGTGGCACAAAATGTGTCGACACAAACATGTAGAAGTAATGTGTGTCTTACAACACAAAATGTGTGCTTATGAGAAATGGAAAATACTAGTGTTTGGCAAGTTGTTTGTAAATCCAAACAACACCTTAGTAACCAGTCATGCTTAGAGGTGTCACAGGCTGGTTTAGTTGCAGCACTGCTCTCCTTTCTTTAAGGCCTGATTTTGAAGTTTACAACAAGATGCCTAGCTGAGACACTTCTGTGAAGTTCAGTAATTTTTCACAGGACTCTGATTAGGCATGGAAGAATTATCCTTATATTGTTATTTTGGGTTTTTTCCCTCAGAACTTATATATTGGCTTTTTTCAGTTCCTAAGAATCCCTCCTCCATCTCTTGTGCCTCTTTTCCTCACCTTTGCTTTTGAATAATCATGCCTTTAGGTGAGAATTTGTAAATTAAAGTTGTATTGTCCTGTGTTATGAACTTAACTGTTACCAACATTCTTATTTCTAAGCCTCTGACTTCCTTAATTAAGTCCAAGATAAACACCTGTATATGGAATCTGATGATGGTTATTTGAAATGACATATTTTTGTCATACAACCATATATGAAAAATAATTAAAATTTGGGAACATACAGTAGTGCCAAGGAATTTTAATTGTATTAAACTGTTGACTATTGGGACACTATTGCTAGAATTAAAAACATGTCTTTGAGATACTTTTTACATTCATAGGGAATTTATTTGCTTGAGGACAGCAGCTACATTTTTTGGCCCTTTTCCCAGAGGATTTGTGTCAGAATGAAGACAAAAAGCATAAAAATACTTAAATTGCCTTCCTTTAAATGGTTCTACCTTTAATGCAGGGAGTCCTTGAGTGTCCAGTCTCAAGGAGTGCACAAACCTCTGCACAAGTATGTCTGACAGCTGAGCCTGGACTGGCAGCTTTCTGTGGCTCAGAGATGCCCAAATATTGTATAGTGAACAGAGCCATATAAAAGATGTAGTTAGCTTAAAAAGAGTAGAATTTGGATTCACATTTCCCTTTGTCTCGTTGACAAAAAGCTTATAATAAATATAATAACATATAATAAACACAGTTATCAAAATTCACTTTTGACAAGTTAGAGTTGGCTCGTGCATCATTTATCACAGAGTCCTGCCATTAGTCTCATCCTCACACTTTACCATGTAAGATGTGTTTCTCTAGAGCATGCCACATTTTATTAAGGTATCCAGCTTTTCACGGGGACGATATTAAACAGAAAGCATTCTTATTTGCCTGGAAATTTATGCCATACACCAAATACCATTTTATCTGTGATTACTTAGCAGGAACCATCTGTCATGTCCCCACCCCCACAGTGCTGAGGAAGGCAGAGTATGAAGGTGAGAAGTATATTCACTTTTGACAAAAAAAGCAGCTGCTGCTGTTACTTTTAGCTGTAAGGCAAACATGCTGGAAAAGGTGGCTACAGTTGTGGTTCTACTGTACTGGGACCAACCATGTCTGTTGACGACAGCAAACCTCTTAAAATCTGGAAGAAAATTGCTTTTTGACTTGTGTCAAGAGGGCATGTGCAAACCCAGCTCCAGCTGGGAGGCAGAACCAAGAGGAAGAGACTTTGGGCTAGAAAAGTATCAGGACAAATTCAAGTAAGAATCTTCCCCTTCTGCCTTCCTTTTGGTAGAAAATTATATTGCAAAAGAGATTATTTTTCTCTAATGATAACACAAGGTTCTGAAATTAAACACAGCAGGTAGAAAAACCCAGCACAGAATTTAAAAAAAAAAAAATTGCATATTCATATGCTGAAATCTTTTCCAGTGCCGACAGCTAACTATTCCAAGTGGAAAAGGTACAAACTCTGCTGTTCATTCTGCCAATTTCCCATCTTAAATCTTTGGCACTGTGTTTGGGGGCTGTGTACTCTAATCTCTGTTATTCTCATCCATCAGGCTAAGAAAGATATTTACAGAGACAAATAATTTTTTTTAGTAGGATTGCAGAAAATAAGTATACTTATAAATTTATGGGGAAGGGAAAAGGGGTATTTCTTCAATAAAACCACTTAATTCCCATTACCTTCTTTCAGAGTGTACAAGGGGAGCACTGTGCTAGGATGTAAACGTACCTAGAGCATATTTCAGGACCAAAATATACACACTGGCGGGAAAGGGCACTTTATGCAAATGTGTTTCCTGAGTGATTGCTCTCCCTCCCTGACGGTTCTGGCAAGACATAATAATTTGGGAAAGTAAGTGGAGTGTCCTGCCCTTTAGCTCCTTTCTCTAGAGCATGTACATCCCCTTGCAAATATGATTATGACAAAATAAAAGGTTCATTTAGGTGGGAGCTTCTTTTAAAATATTTCCAATATATCACTGTAGAAAATAGTAGAGATAAAGCAGAGCTATAAATGACAACACTTATAGGAAGAGGAAACAGATCAACATGCCTTACTCTGTATTGCACTCATTTTCCTTTTACAGCTCACCTGTCAGTCCTGCTATCATTGTCTAGAAAAGAATTTACAGTAAGTCTTTGCTTCAATCAGTTTCCATGGTAACTTGGTTCTGTTTTAAAACCTTTACATAAAAATGGCTTGGTTAAAATGATAATGGGCTGCAGTGCTTGCCCATACCTGAACCACGTTTCCCATTGCTCAGAAATAATCAGATAGGGGTGTCATTCCAACTGCTCTATTTCCTTTGGCTTCTACAACACTGTTTCAGTAACCAAGTCAGATCAGCTTGCCATGTGGAAATCTCACTTTTCACAGATGTAGGGGTTCAGCCAACTGGCTGTGTTTGCACATGCCATGCTGTGAAGCAGAGTAAGGGGGTCTGGGGTCCTGAGTTCACCGGGGAAGGATCCCTGTGCAAGTACAGTACCTACAGCAGGGCTCAAAGCTCCAAGGACCGTGGCATCTTATAACATAGAACCTGAAGAGTCAGACTGTCTACCTTGTAGAAAACACTTTTCTCAAAGGTAGGAAAAAGAAATTCCCTTCAGACCAGATCAAGGGGGAAAAAAAAAATCAGGAAAAACCCCAAATGAAAGTTATAATTGGTTCTAAGAGTACTGTAATAATGTCTCATCATTGTGGATATGTATTGTTTTATCCAGTCTTTAGTTATCCCTTATCCAAGTTTCAAGCTCATCTCTTGCACTCCTAATTTCTGATTCTCCGGCCCAGTTTGACTTTTTCTTTGATGCTCTTGTTTGTAATTCTGATTACTTTATACCATTCCAATTCTCATCCAGGAGAAAAATGAACATTTTTTAATGTAACTTAGTGACACAAGTTTCAATTACAGGGAAATCTTAAAAAAACTTCTAATGTGTAGCTGATAGAGCTCTTCAGCAATTGCTCTGAAAACTTCTTGCATTTCACAGGTTACACCTTCCCTGTGATATTAGAAATTCTTAAAATTCTGTAGTAGATCTGCTCTTGTTGTATTGGGTAGTTTAATATTTACATAAGAAGTTTTTTGTTCCCTTAGAGGCACCGATAGAATTTATGAAAACAATTTTAAACACCTGTGTCTTCCAGGCAGGCCTTCAAAAAGCTGCTGAATGTAGGTATACACCAGTTAATTTACTCCTGAGTTTGTCCAAAGACTCGGTCAAGATCTGATATTTTAGCATGGGACATTATTTTCCCATGGTAAGTGGTTGCCCAGTTGGCTCATATTAAGCTTCTCAAATAACAGAAATAGGTCCATGTTTTCATAGTGTTTTATAGTTTGGATGGTGGGAGATCCTGATGCCTTAGCCCTTAGAACAGAAGGGCATTGCTCAGGGGTGTTTCAGAGCTCCTCATGTCTGAACAGTGGTACTACGCAAGGTGTGTGTGTGCTGTTTCTTTCGTGGATTAACTGCCGTTTAGACTAAACTTGGTCAGCTACTGATTCCTCTGGATAATGTAATCTCCCTGAAATTCAGTTGCTCTTTAAAAGGAATCAGTATCCTGGTCCCAAACAAAATAATGTGGGTGTACTAGAAGTTTGATTCAAACCTAATAATTCCTCCCCAAAACATTGAAAAAAAAACTCTGGGCTTTCAAATGTATTTTTTCCAGCTCTTATTTTTAACTAACAGTTTCATTTACTCCCTATGTCCTAGCACTGTCCTGTAGTCATTAATTTCTGAGGGAAGGGCATTGTCAAATCAGGGTATCATAAATCTACTGAATTCCTTTCATCAGTTGTGGCAGTAACATCTTCGCAGTACTCCTGTGTGTCAGTAAAGTGTGACCTTCTCTGACTGATCTGTGCAGACTATGCTTAATTGAACTGTGCTTTTCCAGTGAGCATTTCAACTTTCACACAATGATTTTTTCAACAGCTGACATCCAAACAACTGGTCTCCGTTTGCTGGGTGAAAGAATAAATAACATCTGATGCTTTGTCAGTTGAAAAAAAGTAGTTGCTTGTTTTTAGTACTTTTAATATCTTTTAACTCAACGGAACAATTAAAACTGCTTAAAATTTCCTTTTTTTAAAGATTCATTTTATAATCCTTTGTATAAAAAAAGAGGGCTCATTCTGTAGCCTTATGGATTCTGTCCTGATGAAAAATCAGTGCTCCAGAAATACTGTAACTTGATATGAAAGCTGATCATACTAGTTGGCTGCCTGAGGTGGGAAATTCCTTGTTACACATGGGCTTTAATACAGTTCTTACTTTATTTAATTAATCTGCTCAATACAGTGTAGTACATCAGGCTGTATTTTCTTTTGCCCTGAATATTTGTCATATATACAGCAGATCAATTGCTAACTGCAAAACCATCTCAATTGTATTGTTTTGTATTTCAGCCTCTGATTAATAATTGCTGGTAAATTTAGAGGGTCTTGTTCCTTAATTTTTAGCTCATTATGCTGACTTACACTTTTTTAAAAAAGTATTTTCTTGATTCACTCTTATTTCAAAATGTCTTTTATTATCTTATATTAATTATTACCAAGCATTTGAGACCACCAGTATCTATTACTAATACAGTTACCTGCTACTAGGAATTGTAAATAGTTAATCTGTCTGCCTTAAATAATTATGATTTTTTTCCCCCCTGCTTTATAACTACCCTCATGTGCTGCTCTGTACAGCGGTTTGGTTTTTTTTCATTTTGCATACAGTTAATAAGATTTTATTTCAAACCTATTTTCCCCCTCAGTGCTTTCTAAAGATGCATAGTTTGAAATCTAGTTACATTGTGATTAAAGCAGAACAAACCTGTTTAGATAAAATAATTAAAGCTCAAATATTCATGCATCCATGAACCTTCACTTTATAAATTGCTCTGCTGCTGAAGGCTGAATGGGCTATGTATAAACAAGTATGTAAAATGAGGATTAGTAGGGTAAGAAGTTAACTGTGCCTGTATTTCCAGTTGCTGTTGGCATATGCTTTTGAGCTGGATGAATTTTGCAGTGGTAATATGAGCCTCAGGCTCCCTCTTTCCTGGTTTCTTTGGTCCTCTTATGTCCTACGTGATGCATCGTTCAAACTTTCACATTGTGTCCTAAACTTACTTTCAGGATACCTCTCTCTCTGATTTCATTCTCTTTATGCAAGTACATCCTCTCCCTGGTTACACGTGAGAAAACATGTTTTGAAGTGTGTTACACAGGAAGAGATTAGCAGAGGAATACCACTGTGGATGTTGCAGGAGAGGAACTGGAGGTGCAGAGAGAGTTTGGAGAGTGTGAAGACAGGGAAGAGTGGTGCTTTGTTTCTTCTCTCTCTTGCTCCTTCTGTGAGTAGCACAGCCACGATAGGAGTTTGAAAGCAAGATTATCAGGATCCCTAAGTTGTTTGCTGCTGAATTATCGAAGTAGAAAGACCCATAAAACTGAATCAGACACTTTCCCTTCGGCATATGTGTTTTGAGTCAGAACTGCAGTACATGAATAAGTCTTACACTTTTTCATTCTGCTGTTCCCTTGCCTCCAGTCTTCCTCCTGATAGAGGAACTGGCCTAAATGCTGCCTGATCTCTATTGTTGTGAGTAGTAAACTATAATTATTTTATAATGGTGCAGGATAGGACAGAGCATATAGTTGAAATGGGTACAAGAGTTAAAAGCTCAGATCAAACCTTCAGGCACAGTTTAGAGACCACCAAACCCTGTTCTGGGGTCTTTGATCCAATTTAATTCCAAACTAAGGTCATACCCACTTAATTAAGAGTTTCTTGTCTCTTAAAGTCTTTGTGATGACTATTGACACATGGGACTAATCTGATCAATGTTTTGTCTTTTAGCTGAACTGTTTTTAAAAACACATATTCTGGTCACACTGAAATTTAGAAAGTTCCAGCTTATTTGGAAGATAACTGGTTATCACAAGCATAATGTTTTCATGTCACCTAATAGCAAATAGATATGTATCATTTCAAACTGAGTTTGGTGTCTCAAAGTGACAAAGACATGGTTAGCCATTAGGTCTGGAATATAAGGGTTAGGCTAGTGAGTAGGACTCAGAGAAATTCAGATTAATTTCATGGCTTCTGGGCTTTTCTCCCTCTTCTATAAAATGGAGACCATGAGATTCCAAAATTTGTGCAATGGTAAGAAATACATTTCAGACTCTGTGATTCCCAGCTCTTATGAGGAAGAATGAGAGAGCTGCAGTGTATGAAGGTACCTAAACAGTCAAAAGAAAATAAATAATTCCTAGTTTCTGGTCAATTATCATAATATTGTCTTGATTTACTTCCTTATATGAATTTCCAACATGAAGCTTTTCAATGCCATTACATAAATCAATCTAGTTTAATGTATCATTCTTCCAGAATACATATGAGGTCCCAGATGATTCCATTTCTAGAAAGAAATATATGCTTCCCATATTACTTCTAGAAGTATTGTATAAGCAATTAATTTTCATCTGTGTACTGAGAATCTGGGGTTTGTGGGTTTATTCGAATCCAAATTAGCTTGTTTGATTTTCCCCTTTCCTTTCCTTGTTCAAAACCATGTAATTTGAAGTAAGCACAAAATCAGATTGAAGAAGTCAATTTGGGCTCTTGAGAATATATGGCAATTATATTTCCTTTTACAAAGGGAAAAGAATGGATCTTTTCTAAATTACAGATATGAAAAGAATCAGCTATGGAGGTAATGTCTTAAGCTATAACAAAAAAAAAGCAGGGTCAGTCAACAGAACATTATCCGTCTGGGTCTCATTGTTCTAGAAAATGGGGCAAATATCAATCTGATATACAGAATATTGTGAATTCCAAGGTTACACGTGCCATGGCAATGTGTCTGATTCACCATCTTTGAAGTGCAGAATGCCTTATAGATGACTGAGCTTTTAAACTGGAAGTAAAGCTCAAAGGGAAATGGGTTTAATAATTTTTGCTAAGATGTCAGTTCAGTCAGTCAGAGAATTGCCTAGAAAAATAGTATTAGGATGAAACAGATTTTTGCAAATCCGCCACTGTATAACTATGTAAGCTTGTCTAGTCACCTGTATTTCTCCCCATCACCTCCAAAAACACAAGGATAAAATCAATTATTTAAGACAGTGTAGCCTATAACATGTAAAGAAGTCAAAGAAATTCCTATGAAAAAAACAGGGTAAGACTCTCCAGAAAAGCAGAATTCAAAACATGTTGAGAAGCTGAATGCTGATCTAAGTCTAGTAAATTAAACAACTGCAAACAAAACAAAGCAACAACAACAAAAACAACAAAATCTGTAAAGCAAGTAACTGTCGTTTATGTAAGAGATTTTCTAATCTTTGTGATGTTCAGGTGTTTTCCTGTCAGAATTGTTGTACCTTACTTTCCCTCTATCCTCCTAAAAGGAGGATAAATCTCTAACACTGCCGTTAATACATACAAAATTATCTATCTAGCATCTCTTTTTTTACTGTTAAAATGCTCAGTCCTTTATGGTCTATACTCAGAACCTTCAACAGCTAGTAACTTGTTTATGCATGATTTACATTAGGAAGGCAATGCAGTTAGTGCTTAGTAGATCAAAAGCCCTTGAATTACTACTACATTTTGATGGAGAAGCTTAATAGGCAATCTCCTTTTTTAGCAATTTTCTTTCAATAGAAGTATAATAGTGGAACTGTTTAATTGTTATTAGGTTTTTTTTTTCCCCATTTTTGTTTAATTTTGAGAAACAGAAGTTACAAGACAATTTTTTGGATCAAGAAGCATAGTCAGTCATGAGAGTTTGTTAACTTCTTTACTACTATAAAATTTACAAACTCAGTCATTTTCAAAACAGTGAAAATTTAGTAAAATCAACCATACTAGACTTACAAATAAGTTGGTTTTTTTTTTTTAAATACATAGGCCCTTTTTAATTTCTAAATGACAGCTGTAATGTTCTCAGCAATGCAAAATTTAGATTTTTAAATTTGGGAAGTGGGAGTTGAGAGAGAACAATGCCACATCCTACGAATACAATGCAAGAGCTCAGTATTTTTAAGGTCACTTCTTGTTATGAATATCCCTGATGGCTGCCTAAAATCAATTAGATTTAATGTAGTCTCACTAAATTTCTGTGCCTCAGTACCACAGTAACACATTTTATTAACAGCATGAGAGGAAAAACTGAGTTTTGGAATTTTTAAATTCTAGAATTAAAGATAATGAAAACAAATGCTGATTTTTTATACACACAATCATGAGTTGAATTATGGGGTTTTTCCTCTTAGGTTTGCTTTTAATTTCTATGAATATTACATCGGGAAATCATCTTTTAGCTATTTCGTGTGTGTGTCAGATGCCCAGGTGGTACAAATTAGCTACATTGACTTCACTGATGTAGTATGGATTTGTATCCCTGTGGAATGGAGAGCACAGACGTGCAACGTAGCATAGTATAAAACCTTTCTCATTTAGCAGGGATTATCTAGCTTCATGAGAATTTCCAAGTACTTAGTATCTGGGACTAAGGACTAAAAAACTTGGTGGGAGCTTTACCACTGCCTTCTCTAGAGCTAATGGGAAATACTCACATTACTCAGTTTTAAACTCCTAGCTCAGATCAGATGATTACACAGAACTTTAGAAAAGGTAAAGTTGATTTTTATGTCCAAGTACATATTTAACAAAAAAGAAAGAACTATATTCTCTTAAGCTCTTTTTTGAAATTCAAATTATGTTGATACCTTAGGGAAAAGTCTAACTAAAGGCTAAAAGGGTTTGGTGAGCTCTAGATGATTAACCTACTTTATATTGCTCTCACCATTGGTTAATCATTATCTTTTAGCAGTGTCTTCAACAATTAGATAAAACAGCATTTCTTCCTTTTCTATATTTAGAAGACCTTACACAAACTAATCTTATTTTTCCTTTATTTTCCATCATGCTTGGCACATGATGGAACATGTACAGTAGAATTAATGTAAGACAAAGCCCCCAGTCTCTATCCTTGACTAGATTTAGATGAGTTAATTCTTTACTGTCCCTCCAGGCTTGCTATCCATTACTGTTGAATCAGATACTATGAGTTTCTAAGTGGCAATGAACAAATTTTAAAATCCAGTCAGGCATTTTCTCACTCAGAATCTGGTTTATCAGCTGTGTTTTTTCCTTTCCCGAAGCATTAGACAACTGATTGGGAAGTTGGTAAAAAGATGACAGTCCATTGTTATGGCAGGTTTGCGATACAGTTCTGAGTATGTGTGATGATTAGATGGAGTTTCTGCTCATAAAACAGTTATGCTAAAGGTAGGAGGACTATTGGGTTGCCAGTTATACATTAGAGATGGGCTTTCTAATGGTGGATATATAGTGGGGGTGAAAAAGAGTTTGTCAAGTTCATTTCCAGGCCTACCAGCTGCTACCCTGCAGCCACAACACAACTAGAAATATGTAATCCATCTACTCTTCCATTCCTCTATTTCTAATCCATATACTCTTCTATTCCTCTATATAAATTTTGGTCTTCAGCTTTTCAAGACAGTATTTCAGAATGTTGTCAATTACTGGGGTTACAATGATTTTTTCTAATTACATGGGATTTTGCAATGGCCAGATCTGCTCACTGTGCAATATATTTGCAATTCACAGAGGAATCTGACAACGGGTCTTTTTTATTCACTAGAAGATCTTATTTCTGTACCCTCCCATTTGCTTATAAAAATTCTAGTATTTTTGTAAGAAAAATACACTAGCTGGTTCTTACAACACTGTGCATGCTTGAACCATAATGTCACAAGTGATATTTTTAACTTTTCGTAAGAATATTCAGAAGTATATTCTTTAACACATTTGCAAAAAGGCCATATGTAAGAAAGGAACATACAGCTGTGCTTATTAGTATGCCTCATCATACCATATTTTTTCTGGTAGAAAACTAAGTCAGCTTATTATTAAGTAGAATTACATTTAGACATTGCTGAGAAAATCTTCTGGAGGAAAATAAGTATAAGCAATTTATAAAATTTTTATTTATAAACCAGACATTTGCAAAGACGTTTTATCTTTTCTCACAAGAAATGCCATCAAAATACCAGAACAAGTAATTTCTTTTGAGAGAAGGTACTTATCTATGCCCAGTATTGCAGCAGAGTCAGCCTTTATGGCCTCAAATTAAGGAACCAATTATGATGGAGTACAGAAAATGCAATAGCTAGGAAAAAGACTAGGTTTCAACCTATGTACATTTCTTGATTGGTTAGTGGATCTGATTTCCATTCAACTGTGTGCTGAATTCCACAAGAATACCTAATTCTTGTAATTCATGGGACTGTCAGGCTAAAGAAAATAATTTTCTCTGGACTTCAGACAATTACCTAATGGCATTGCCAAGAGTAATCCCCAGGAGAAGTTGGTAGGTTTTTTTTTTTTTAGTCTTCCTGCACACCATCAAACAGAAACATCTCTCACTAGAGATACTTAGTTATTCAAAAACTTTTATACTTAGTGAAAACACACAAATCCTTGAAAACTTCTATGTGGCATTAGAAAAGAGCAAAAGATATTGTGTGACATCAACATGTCCTACAGAATGAACAGAAGGAATGCTAGCTGGTAAAAGTACTCAAGTGACTGAGAAAGAGACTTGTACTACATGCTGCTGAAAGATGCAAATAAAAATCAACCGCTTGTCTGATTCTCTGTTAACAAATTCTTCACCTGACTCAGATTATTGGTTCACCTTGAGCATGTAACCAGGATGCTCTAGGTGCAGAGCTAAGGTGCCTCTTAACCCCTGAAATCCTTACTGCGCTGGGCTCAGCTGCCTGTCCCCAGCAGCAGTCTGTGAATCTTGGCCATGCCCATGGGCCTGGCAGACCCACCTGTGCTTAGATAACTGCTGAATTTGCACTGCCTCTAGATGTCCAGTGCCAGAAGTGTCAACTGAATAACTAAGACAAGGGTATATTTGTGATGGCAAAGTCTGGCTAATTTTGGAGACCTTTTATTTATGAGAATCCCATCACATTTAAGAAAAGAACTACATACTGGGAGCATTTATTTAAAAAAGAAAAAAATCCACAGCAAAATTCATGCATAATATTCCTTTTTAATACAACTTCTTCAAGGAATACAGTGCCACGTTTTTAACATTTCCCAAGCCCATGTGTTTCAGAAGCTACATATTTAAAATCTCTCTTTCCCAGAACTGTAATAATAGGGGATTTCATTAACAATATTTAGGAGTTAAATTATTTGCACAGAAACTGATATATTATGGTGTATAAAGGAAAAGAGAGAATAGTTTTCCCCCAGCACATTCTCAGTGTATATTATATGATTTATAGGGAGAATAATCACATAAATGAACTATGTTTTTCTGTTTGAAAGGATATAAAGCTAAATTTATATCCAAATTAAGCAAGTGTTATCAAAGTAAAATAAAAATTTTCACCAGCAAGAATCTTACATGAATACTAAGCACATTCGGTATATTCTACATGTAAGCAATTTCTATTTGAAGAGGTTGAAAAGCTAGGGGTTTTTAGAAAGCAAATGGGTGGACCTGCTGTAAATTCTTGAACAAAAATGGTTTTCTAATGTGGCATAATAAATACCTTATGATCCTGTGATTTTTTTTTTTTTTTTACTATTTCTACACAGATTATGTGCTAAGAAAAACTTCCTTTTTAATCCATCCATTCCACTTCACTTTACTTTGATTAGATTTCCTGCTATGTCTCATTCATTTAGTACAGACTGAAGCCTTCCAGCTCCCCCCAGTTCGGTGTTCCTTGGCCATGGTGGTAGCATGTCATGTGCTCATGGGGCAGCTCCTCTCCTGATCCTGGAGCACACATGCTGGAGGCAGTGGATCAGTAGATGGGAGAACTGCAGTAGATTGTCCTGGAACAGAACAGAGGCAGCAGCATTGCATTTCATGGGAAAGTTTTTGCTGGCTTTGTTTGTGCCACCACGCTTTCAACCATGAATTCCCTCCATGCAGAGAGATGTTATTTCCCTGGTGTCACTAACTCCTCTGGTCAGTTTTCAGAACAAAGGAGATTGCTGTGCTGGATTTGAGTATTGCATTTTAAGCCATATCAATATTGTTTTAAAATTGCATGCTTTCTGTTTAACAATTAAGATAATGTAAGGCAATCTACGCACTAGCTATTTCATTTTATCCTGCCAATGACCTCTCATGTCCATCTGTCTACTCTGAGTTGCAGCTAAAGTAACTATTTTTGACAACTCAAACACTGACTGTGCATCTGCTGCAGAAAAGAACTTTATGTGGGATAAGAATCTGTGTGGGAGCCCATAATGCAGGTGGTCAGCTCACAATGAACTTCCCTGAACTACTGCCTTTGCCTTGGTGAATTGATGCAAGCTGCAGCCTACTTTTAACTAGTCAACCTTTCACAACGAAACTCAAAATTTGAAAATCTACACGGTAATATTTCTTTTGTGCTCCAGATGCTGCCATTACACAGGCATAGAAAGTACCTTCACTGGTAGTTTCCAGCTCTAAAATGCTGTAGTAATTCCTGTTGGAAGAATCCACAAAATCCTGTGTGTATTTTTGTCTCTACCTACAGTGTGTGATGTAGCTCTCTCAGTGATTTTGATGTGTTTGTCAAAGGTGATTAGCTACTAGAAAATTTTCCAGCTCAATTCTCAGGTTGAAGAGACAATCCAAACAAGCATAATCTAAAACTGGAAGTGGCCTCAGTACAAACCTGTATTGGCAAAATGAGGTACTTTTAGCAAGCTAAGATGGTGTACCACAGTTCCAACTTGGTTTATTTTAGTTTTTCTTGGTTAGGAGCAGTAACAAATTCTCCCTTCTGCTGAGCAGAATTTAGTTTCTATATCCCACTGCCAGAGTCTATTGATCAGATCCAGGTGAAAGTACATGTTGAGTTTTTTCACATTTCATTCCTTTCTATGAAATGAATTTTCCATTACACCAGTAAGAAGCCTCAACAGTGAATCAATCCAAAGTAGACTTTAGGGGTTCTACAAGTATGAAATGTAAAAAAAACAAAGGTTAGTAAAGGCTAGTTGGAATTCAACAGTTGGTGTAATATGGGACCCAATACTCTGGGTGTGGTCTGTTGAGGCTAAGTTGTCCTTCAAGCCAAAGAAGTAAAAGCAAAAGGTAATAGGACATTTTAAATAGCTCTGAAGAACTGACTGTTGGCTTGGCCTTGCCCCCATGCTCTAATCATAATGTAGTTTTTCCACCATTTCAAGCCAAAAGACAAGTTCTATACAGTATTTTCAATCTCTTGATATTTTTCTTTTGAATTTTATGATAATATAATATCAACATGGTGAAACACAATCATGAAATTTCCTGTTATGCCTTGATGGTATTAAACCTTGTCCTCTCTGAACATGTGTCTGTTCTGAGAATAAGACACAAGGTATTTATTGCCAGAATCTAAGGACTGCATTTACCTCTATCCAATACCTTTTAATCTCTTGCAAGTATTTGAGTATCATCACTTTACAACACAGAATTTAAGCTTACATGGTCTGGGAAAGCTGCTGTGTGCTCTTTTCCCCTTAATTTCCCCAGCACAGGTCTGAGCTGATGCACATCTTTATGTTCTCCCAAGTATAGGTTTATCGGTGAACTTTTAAGATTTCACTTCCTATCCATAAAATTACTGCAGCAGAAAAGTAACAACGGTGTATACAGATTATTAACTTCTTTTTACTATGAATGTTTAATTGGCTTGTTAGCAAAACAGTTATAGAGAACTATAAAAAGCAAAACAAGAATTTGATTTAATATATATTTCAAACAAACTCATTATTGGACTGTTTCTGACATGGTTTAGAATTGAGAAAGAAATTTAAACGTACATATTTACTTTATAGTACTAAATGTTAAAACAGAGTACATGCTGTAGCATTATTCTTAATGTACTGCACAACGAGTGGAAGGGTAATTGGCACTGGCTGTGACTTCAGTTCATTGCTGGCCTCAGCCATTACGTCCAGAGTTGCGTTTTAGGCTGAATGCTGAATATTCTGTCTGTGGAGAAACTTTCTGTTCCCTCTAATTAAACTGGATAATGCAATTCATGAACTGTTTCTGGATCAGTGCTTTCCTTACTTTAATGGAAATCAATGAAAAATAAGTAGGCTTCTATGGGAGGAAATAAAAGTACAAATTCAATCTCAGAAAAACAGCCCAAGAAGATTTGTCAAAAGTAGAGCACATTGGTGACCTACAGCCTTTCCTGGGCTTAATGCACTGTGCTTGCCTTCGAAATGCTAATGGCCAGATGGTACTATTTTATGCTACTTTGAAGTGAGTTATCAAATCCTGCTGCTAGTATGTAGCCAAATAAGCCAGAGTTTTGAAATAAGTCATTGAATCTTGGCACCAATGCACCACCACCAGTGGTTTGGCAATAGACTGCTGTGGAATGACAAAACCAAATCTCAGTGGAAGGGAAACCAGAACACGTCTGTGTCTGCAGTTACAACAAAAAGGCTGCAGCTTGCCCTGGGCAGCAAATCCACTACCCTCTAGAAACCTCCAAAAGGTTTTGCTACTTCATCTTCTCTTGAAAACTGGGAGATATAACAGTCCCTAATAAGAAACAGAAATACAGCACCAAATTAGATTCTCCTAGTCCTTCTCCATTTTCTTTCCCCTTGCCTGTGCAGAGGGAGCTTTAAATGATTTCTGTTTCTTCTGTGGCTTGAAACATTCTTTGCTTAACAGAGTGAATAGCTCCCTGCATTAATCTGAAGAGACATCGCCTGAGTAATAGTGCATGATGGGTTGCTCCTAGAGGAAACCAAGTGGGATTTTGGACAGTAAAGCAGAAATGGGGTTGCTTTTCTAGTTTTAATAATGTACCCATTCAGTTGTAAGTCTCTTTCTTACTTGTTGGCAGAGGGTGTGTAGGTCTTTTTAAAATATTGTCCCAAGATGCAATAAAGGTGGTTTCCAATTTCTAACATGTGGTGTAATTTGAAGAAAGATGTTAATAGGTTTTGGTGTGAACCAACATTTCCACAACCTTGTAGTTGCTATGATAAGACAACTTAGTTGTCTGGGAAGCTAGAAAAGCCCAAACTTTGTGACAGTGTTCCAAATCTGTACTGAAAAAACTCTGTCAAAATTCTGGTTTTAAAATTGCCCAAGAATCTTACATATGCTGATTCTGAGTATTTATACCTCATTTAATGTGTGTACTTTATAACTATCTACGATGTTTAATGATAATACTTAGGTTTCTATGGAGATTTGAGCATACTAGAGACCAGCAGCAAAAGCCCTTCAGTCCTGCAGAGGCAACAAGGTAGATGTGAACAGTCAGGTGTCAACTGCACAGGAACGATGCACATCATTGTAAGGGGGTGGCAGGGAAGATGACCAGGCCTCTAGCTACAAAGCCCAAGCAGAGGCATCTTTGAAAAGCTGCTTATCATCACACCTCAGATTCTCAAATTCATCTCTCTATCCATTGCTGGTTTTATCAGTTCCAACTCTTTCTCAAACTATTTCTCCTCTGTGTACTTTTTCTTGCCTCCTAAGCCTCAGTGAAATTAAAATGTTTAAAACCGTTAATTGCAAAGGCATAATTTGTTTTCCATGATGTGAAGTGACGTCTTCCAAACATGGACTGTCTAGATGAAAAAAAAAGTCAATATTATCTGTTAAAATGTTAAAAACAGTAAGTCTGTTTTAATACTGTAGATGATAGCATTCTTCCTCAGTATTTTTGAAATTTTCATTTCTTAATAACTGGGATTTCATCCACTTGAGCTAGCTCAAATCTCTTCTGTTTAGCAGTAGTATTTGCTGCCATCTAAGAACTCCCTTAAAAGAGGAAGGAACTACAGTTTAGTGTTGAATAAAGAAATTCCCATTAAAATCTTTTTTTAATTATGATGACAAGATGCAGATGAAATAATGGCAAAAGGATTTATTTCATGAGACTAAGACTAGGCTTGCATGAAGAACTGCATTGGAATATGCCTAAAATACTTGTCTATTACTCTGTATCTGCCTGAGGTCACCTGAAGTAAGAGGCTTCCTGGTGTTTCTCTTAGTATGGATCTAACATTTTAGTCAGAGTCTAAGCTCTACAGTCTATGCAGTCTCTATTATCTACCTTAGTTGTGTTGCGTACAAATGATCCTTTAAATATTTATACATAAAACATTCAAAAATGAGAAATGCAAGCAAAATCCCGTGAAATTTAAAAAATAAAAAAAGACATTAGCACTAGACTACAGATTCCTTTACAGTGTGTAAGTGATTTTCCCAAGTAAGAGAGTACTTAGTGTACTTTAATATCAGACCCAAAACAAAGTTTCCAGAACTTGGTCACTTTTGAGTGCAAAAAAAAAAACCCAACCAAACAACCAACCAACCAAAACAAAAGGCATGGAGAATATAGATCACTGAACCCTTATTTATCTCTGCCCTTGTATTTGTCATCCTCCTACCAGAAATAATTAGAGCCGCCTTAAATTCTGCATCTTAATCTAACTAAATAATTTCCATGTAGATTTACTTTCCAGGGGTCTGTTTATGATCTTCAAAGCTATTTCATAATAAGAAACCCTGTATCTTTGATCATATTGTTTCAAAATGTATCCTATCATACCAGTAAAAGGAAATTAACATTTAGAGGACACCTTCAGGTAATTCAGAATCCTAAAACAATATAACCATAATTACTTCGAGAAATACAAATACTTGAAGATCAAAGCAGAGATCTAGTCCTTCCTTATTAAGGGAAGATTTTACAAAGAGAGCTCTTTCTGAGATTTCACATGTATCAATAAAACATGTGGTGTCATCTTTTTCTCCCAGCACACAGAGATTGTAAATTTTGGAGAATCAGAAAGAAATCAAGGACATTCTTGCAGATAAGCTCAACTGCTTCTTTTGTTCTGCATAATTGCACTTCTCTTTTTGTTCTCCCTGTAAGTCTGAACAAGATTTCTAAGGCTCAGGGAAAACCCAGTACAAGCCAGGGGAACATGCTGTATGTCATCCCCAATGTGCAGTCTGCCTGTGAATCCATAATGTTGTGACCTACAAGGAAACTTCCATCTATGACAACAGCTTTACGCCAACAAAGTGATAGAGAATAGTTGTGGTGTCAGCTTTCTTTACTCTAACAGCCAGGTATTTTCTTCTTTGACAAAGCACAATTTTTTATTTTATAAAGCTTTGCCCCTCTATATTTTATAAGAATGATAATATCCTGTGCACTGAAGCTCAATAAGGTACAAATTATTCACGTTATTTAAGATCCTTCATTGACCATTCATGCTGTGTGGTTGAAAGTAGTTTTATTTATGATATTTCACTGTTCCTTCAATCTACCATCTATCAGACAATTTATCATAAAGTTGTAATGAACTCATGATTTGGTGCCATTAACAGCTGCACAAACAATACAAGCTGTAGATCTTCAGTTTTGAAAATTCAATTTTATGTTCAAGTCACAGATTATTTAGTTTAGACTTTAAGTCATCCTGCCAAAGGCTATTTCTTCATTGTGTAGTATCTGTAGCTGATTCCTGGGGTACTTTCTAAAATTAAAAATATGAGACACTTCTGCAGTATTTTGAAACTTGATGCCTTGATGATTTATCCCATTATTCTGATATAAGCAAGTACCAAAAAAAGGTTGATTCTCGATTGATTCTTGGGGACACTACAAAGTTCCAGCTCTCTCTAAACTCCGTTAACCAAAATTGTACTATCTATATACACACCCAAATAGGAATGGGAAGAATACCTGTTCTATTCCCTGCTTTGCTGCTGGACAGTACTAAAATCTGTTCTATATTCCTGCTAGCAAAGGCAAAGAGACTTGAAGAATTCTTTTGTAAATCATATTTATTTCTCCCTACCTTAACATCTGATTTAGTATATTTTTATCAGAACCATTCATTTTGTTTCAATGATACACTGAAAAGAAAGACTCAGTTTTAACCAGTAATGAAGTTTTCGTGTGAACTAAAGGCAAATCTTACAACTATTGTGACAAATTCAAAGTATTGGACAGGATATCCCTTCAAAATGTAGAAAGCAGTAGTGGAAAGTATTTCAGATAAGATTGTAAATTGAAATTATACCAATGCAATAACTGTTCATAGAAGAAAAATGGCCATCCACATAGTGCCTTACAGGGTTTAAAAAAATATTTTCTTTCAATGAGTAAACAATAATTCTGTGAAAACAATGTGACGGAATTACTTTTGGCTCTGAACAGTCAGCCTGTTTTTTACACATACTTTTGAATCAGGAGTTCTAAGGATAATACTTTTTGAAATACTATATGCACGTGCCAAAGAATCATTTGAAAGCACTGCTCTTCGTGATTTTACACTGCCAGTAAGACATAGCAATTTAAATTCGCTCTGTCAAATATGCCATTTGTCTCAGAGATTACACAGCACAACCTTTCTTTTTAAGCTTGTTAGTACTAAGTATCCTTCAACGCATTGGGGATGGTATTTAACACTTTGCCTTTTACCATGAAACCACTCTCTGAAAAGGGAATTGCTTTGTCACAGATAATTCATAATAGATCCACTACTTAAATTAAAAAATTTACAGCACAGAATTATCAGTACCATCAAACATTTCCTGTAAGGATAACTACGATGTTTGAATTAAGAATACATATTTGCTAAAAACTCAAAAAACTTATATTTGAAAGTAAAGGAAGATTAATTATAAGATGCTGTCCTTGTATCATGGTCCAATGAGAGGAATAAAAAATTTCCTTTAATGAAAATGAAAACCAAATGTGAAAGTGCAGCTGTGATAATATTATCACAGAGATATCTGCTGTCCCTATAGGAAAGAAGGGCAAAACTGAGAACTGACAGTTTCTACTGAGAGGTTGTCATGAGACTGGCCATCTAATCCATGGTAGTCTTTGCAGGTACTTCAGTCACCTCCCTGTGGCTTTCTCCATTCCTGTGGTAGCAGTTTAACATCTCCTCAAAGCCTTACTTCAGTATTCTCGAGAGAGAGAACACAGTACAGTACGCAGTTAATCTGATCAGGGTGCTGCTACAGGTGTCTGCCAAGTCACAAAACTAATAAGCAATATAGCAAGGAAGAGAATTAACTTTCTTTCCCCCAACAGATTTAGGAGCCTGAATTCCACAGAACAAACACAGAAAATATTTTTATTCCCCATCACATAAATGCAGGAAAAAATTAGGAGCTTGATCCAGTATCAGATGAAATCAAGGTTGTCCTTTGCAGTCTTCCTTTTTCTTTTGCTCTCTACCCTCAGACAAAATGCTTGCAACTAGCAATCAAATTTGAATTGGGAAATGTAACTTTATACTGAATCATATTTAAAAATTTGAAGGTTTTTAACAGGTCATTGTAATTTTTTTTTGGTAGGCACTTAATTCCTTACTCCTTAGTCCTAAGTATTTGGTGTAACTCTCTTGCCTGCTTTTTTTCACATAGTTTTCCCTTTTGTCTGTTTCACTGCAATAGCAAGAGACTAACCATTGTATTTTGTTCAGAATGTATTTTTGGTGAGGTAATTCTGTTTTCCAAGATTTCTTGCATCTCAGCGTGTTTTTCTGTTGGGAAAGAACCCATCATTTGAGCAACTGGATTGCAAATAAAAACATTTTAGCTAAGAGGCCTTCTATTATTCTGAGTTCCAGCTGTGTAGTATTCTATTTTTCTTGGATAGCCAGAATAACTGTTAATTGCATCCTTCTCTTTTGACTCATGATCCCTATTGTTTTTGAAAATTGTGGACAAGTTAACTAGCAGAGGAGAAATATTACAGGAAAAAATGTAAAGGGTTGTAGGGGGAAAAAAAATTAAAAAAACCTATAAAAGGAGAGAAAGAATAAAGAAAAACTACAGGAAAATAGAAAAACTACAGGAAAACTGCTCTTTTCTTGAGACTTTTCTATGAAATCCCATAGACAGAGCATGATCCTCTCCCCTTTCATTCCCGTATCACACATTCTGTGAAGGTACCAGGACCATGCATTTGTAGCACAGCTCCAGTCCTGCACCACGATCCCACATGCCTGACTCAGCAGTTTTATTTGTGATCTGTCAACCACATCAGCTTACAGGCTGAAACGAGGCCAGTGCAACTTTGCAGCCACAGACACTCCTCCAAACACTGCCGTGCTAAGAAGTACAATCCTAATAATGTCAGCCCTTCTTGCTCATGTGACGAGGCAGAATCCCAGCACTGCTGATTCACAGGATTGAATGCCTGCATCCAGCATAGGGTGAAAGCTTACAGACCCACTCTGTTGTGAGAGCCAGTGCTGAAATTCAGTGTGTTGAAGGGAGTTGAGTATTCAAATCTTCTACAAGGTTACAAAACCCCCAAGCAGGGATTACGCCTCACTGCATGTTTGGGGCAGGAGTTTCACATGCACTGTTGGCTCAAGGCCATTTCCTTATGGGATCAGCCTCTTCCTGCTTTCATTTGCAGCAGCAGGTATCTGATATTGAGTCTTTTGGGAAGCTGAAAAAAATCTTCATATTCATTCTGATATCTGAAATGAAATGCAGGCAGCATTACACACTTCTAAAGATGACTGTGCTGGCTGAACTGCAGAGCATTTCACATCCTGATAATTAGACTCTGAGTGCATTGTGAAGAACAGCTAGGCAGCTAACAGATTTGGGGGTTTTTTTGACTTTTGCTTATCTCTGCCACATCCCTAGCTGGACATGTAGCAACCAGGTTGTCAGTCTCAGCAGATTCAACAAGGACTTCACTATGCAGGGAAACCTCACCCTCATTTGCATTAGAATTAATTCCTCCAGCTCCAGATTTTAGGCATGCTGGTAGAGTGTGCTGGGTCCTTCAGTTTATAAACAGCATGCTGCTCTCAGATTAGTGCCTTCTAAAGAACATAAAATTCACTAGGGAGAAAAAGAAAACATTGATGTATTTGGGTTTTCACAGACACAGAGCTGATAATTCCCATAGATTGGGGGATTTTAAAAATTAGAAAATACAGTAATTTCCATGATCTGCAAATGGCTGTGGGAGACGTAGAGTACTGCAAACTTTACACAATATGAACAAAGGCTGAGGTTTTGCTTCTGTAGTGAAGTCAACGCTGTTGGTGTATTTTCAATCTTTCTACAGATTTTATGCATAATTTGTTTTCTGCCATTACACTGGTGTGTGTGGTACTTGGCTTTCTATTTCCTTTCATGTCTTCAGTTGTACATGTAGCTCTCAGTGTTACTGCCTTTCTTTTCTTTTATCTTTCTTATTTATTTTCTCTCTTGTGATTCATGTTGCACAGTATTCTGGTAGAGATAGGAATTTCCATTTGTTCTGTCATGTGAAGACTGACTGTACCATCTTTCTTTGTTCAGTCCTCCTCCTGATTCATTCCCAAATTGCAGAAACAGTGGGTTTCATGTGTATTCAGCTATCTTCTTGTCTAAAGAATCAATACAAATGGATTATATTTAGTTGTTAAAGCCAGTAATTAATTCTAGTTTGAACTGCAACTTAACTACATTTAACACTAAGCTAAATTTTAAATGAAGAGTTGTTGAGATCCAATATGGAAAACAAAGTGTTCTGAAATTTTTCACGGAATGAATTCTTATCCCTTCCAAAATCAGTTTGGTTTAATCACAACATTTTCTATCAATAAATCCAAAAGGATTTTGACCCTTTTAATGACTTATTTTATTTACCAATTTCTTTTCAAAAAATCTGTTTCAAAACAAAGAATGCACAACATTTTGTTTGGCCTTTTTTAAAAATGTCAAATTAGGGCATATTCCTAGGTGAAGTAGTTAAATCATAAACTCTAATTTCAAGGAGCATCTGTTTGTTTTTAGAAACCATATTTTGCAAGTATTTATTGTTTTACATATTGTGATGAGTGTGTAATTTCTTCCTAAAAAATCATTTTGACATAAAGCTTTAATCAGCTCTGTGGAGAACTCAAATCTTTAAGATGTTGCTTAACACACCACTGAGCTGCACCAACACTCACAGGCTTATGGTCCATATCAAGAGGACAGGAAACATCCTCACTGAGACAATTTCTTTAGCATTCACTTTTATTTTTCTCTAGCATTCAGGCTCTGCAAGTAACTGTGCCAAAAAGAAACATCAGAAGTATTTTTTGGAGTTACACTGTCAAAGAGATGACAGGCTGTGTCACAACCTTCTAACCAGGTCATCTTTATGGCTGCTCACACCAGCCCGCCTGCTGGTAGGAGCTGTTTTTCTTATGTTGCTTCCAGGAAAAAAAAATCAGAACAAGATTGTTTTTCCTAATTAATTTTTTTTTTTAATAGAGGCTGCTGAATTCCATGCAAATATATATATATGTTTTATAGAAATATTATAAATTACATTTTAATATTTATAAAATATATTTTTATATAATTATATTATTTTTATCAGTTTTATACTGTAAGTAACAAGACCTTACTTTATTATGATTGAATAAATTAAAGCTGTTGGGTACTTCTGGAACAAGTTATAAATCCTGTAAGGGGTGTGTATACTTTTGATGCTTATTTCAAGTACTGAGTTGGCAGAAGGGTTGTATTTCACCACTGGGCTTGTACTTTCTAGGAGAATTTACCATAGTAGGAAACCTCACCATACTCTTAATGTTCTGGTGTTCTTATTTACTTAGCAATAATGTAAACTCTTAAGAGTTGAGCACATATGTATCTTTACAATGCCGTGTCATGGCTTCACCAAGGCTCTGAAGAATTGAACGGCATTCTCAGCTACCTCTTGAAAATGTGACATTTCCTTCAACAGAACTTAGTTTGGCTAAGGAGAAAAACAACTCATCCATAGTGTATCAGGAAGCCTCTACAGGACTGTAATGATGCCAGCAGAGATACTTACTTGTATCTGCCTAGACATTTTCTGTCTTTATAGCGATAGTTTGAATCAAATCATTACAGCACACTGCTGTGATTAGTGCCTTGAAATTATTTTGATATGAAGAGAGAATAAGCCACCTATTAGAATTTACTCTTCCCTAAAACAATGTGAAGTATTTTCATGTTGGACTGCTTGGCAAGTGAGCTCCTATGTTTCCATGAATGCACCCTCTACAGCCTCCCATCACAGAATCATAAAAAAATTATAATAATTGTGTTCCAAGTATAAGGTCATGGTATTTTAAACACTGCACAGCATGTTTTCAAGTTTTCTCTTTCATCCAGTTCTCCACATTTTGATACATTATTTATTGAGAAAATTCTTATTTCAGTAATGTTGGAATTCAGAGTGTGTTTTCTGTCCTGTTCTTGCTGCTGCAGCATCATAATAAAAGATGGACTCAAGCTTTGAAGGAAGTTGAACTCAAACTGTAGTGTTCTAAGACATCAGCTCTGCACAAGGAATAGCCTCCCATAAATAGCATGATTCTGCTACTGCTTCAGATTATGTCTCTCATCTCTGAGTGTTCAGGCTATGGGAAAACTGGAAGTTTGTGTGTTGCAGCCAAGATTTGCCACTTTTCTAAATATTAATAGCATTACCCTCCTTTATTTTTTGTTGTGTTGTTAGGTCATTCTCCATTTGGTGAGGAGTTAAGAAATGTCACCCTAGTATTTTTCTGTCATATGGGGAAGGACCAACAGCAGGAATTCTGCAAAGGCATACTGGAGCACAGTTTGAACAGGAGCACCAACTCCAGGTTAAGAATTGGCTAAAAAAGGAACAAACCCTAGAGGCTTATTCATGTCTCACTTCTGCTTATCTTCACTGCAGTAGTCTAGCAAGTTACATAGGCTGTGCTCACAAGGGCCTGTACCTTACAAAAGATAAATATTACCAAAAGAATGAAAAATGCTCAGCAGTTCTGCAAATTGTGTTGGATACATGCTGAACATATGAAATCAATTTTAATTACGTTAGAATACTTGTATTATAAAACAGTAATATTTATTGAATCATAGAATAAGCTGAGTTGGAAGGGACCCCATCAGGATCTTTGAGTCCAACTCCTGGCCCTACACAGGACCAACCTCAAGAGTCACAGCCTGTGCCTGAGAGATTTGTCCAAATGCTTCTTGAACTCTGCCAGCATTGGTGCTGTGATCACTTCCCTGGGGAGCCTGTTTCAGTGCCCAGCCACACTCTGGGTGAAGAACCTTTTCCTGATATCCAACTTAAACCTCCCCTGACTCAACTTCAGGCCGTTCCCTCAGGTCCTGTCACTGTCACCACAGAGAAAAGATCAGCACTGCCCCTTCTCTTCCCCTCACGAGGAAGTTGTAACTGCAGTGAAGTCTCCTCTCAGTCTCCTCTTCTCCAGGCTGAACAGACCAAGTGATCTCAGCCACTCCTCATATGGCTTCCCCTCAAGGCTTCCCAACCATCTCTGTTGCCCTCTGGACACTTTCCAATAGGTTAATGTCCTTTCTTGTATTGTGGTGCCCAAAACTGCACACAGTACTCCAGGTGAGGTTGCACCAGTGCAGAGCAGAGCAGGAAAATCACCTTCTTTGGCTGGCTGGTGATATATCATTTATTTAAAATGAAAAATATTTTTACTTTGAAAATAAAAATAAAAAAATATTATTTACTTTAAAAATGTAATTTACTCTAGCATTTTAAAATGATCTAAATATTTATAAGGCCTTTTGAATAATTATGAGGTAACAGAAATAGATGAAACCATTCTCTGGTGAATTTAAAATATAGATGCTTGCAGAATGTAGTAAATCATTAGTTTAAAAAAAATGTTGACAAACATTAATATCTGTGTCTCAATGGCTGCAAAATTAGTATTTTTAATGTACTCTATTTTTTCTTTAGCTTTTACTAGTGGCATTATACTCTATAACTTACATTAGTAATTCACAATAGAGATTAACCTACAACATATGTATTATGGATTTACTCTGGGACTAGTCCCCATATGATTCCCTTAATGCTCTTCTATCCGTGCCTGATTGTATTCCTTTTCTTTCATTTTGTTGTTCTTTTCCATCATCCCTTCAGATTTCTGTATTTCTTCTTGCTGCTTTTTTTTTGTCCACTTAAAAAGTTTATAGAGATGCAGATTATAAGAACTCCATTACCTGCAGTTTACTAGAAATCCTGACCTGAAATATTGAGTATCTGTTAGCTGAGTGCTTGTTCTGCCTAGAGGATATGTTAGGAGCTCTGCACGAGTAAAGACGTTTTCATATGATCCATATACTGCATACTCATTTGGAAGTTATTTATAGATGTGCTGTGCTGTTTCCATTTTCTATCCCTTTATCTCTCTCTCAAGATTAGTATTGCTTTCTGCCTCTTTCTGAACGTGAGCATTTCTGTCATTGTTATTCTGCTACTCTGATCCATTATTGTTCTACCTCCTTTATTTAATACCAGTCATTAATCGAACTTCGTACATTTGAGCAAAAGGAAGGAACATGATATGAATGGATTCAGTTGCTGTCACATCAGAAACAAGACAGATAGCTTGTTACAGTTCTACCCAGGCCAGTAAAAATTCAAATTCACTGTGCACTCCCAAGTGTTTGGGGAAAATATGGGATTAACTTTGTAGTGAGTTAACCTCAGATCATCTCATCCTCCCTCCTTCCTTTTCTTTGTCAAGACATGATGTACTTCAGCAGTGCAGCCACACTGAACAGTCACCTTCACCTATGTTGAGTGCAGCCCCTCACTGGAGGTGTGATTCCCATTGCTCCCTTTATTCATGGCCAACCCTACATCACCACACTACCATTTGTACAGCCAGATGATGAATTGGATCATGGACTAATGTGGCTAAAAAAACTAAACTATCAAAAACACACCAAAAAATCAGTTGGCTGTCAGACTCACTGCACTGCCATGCAAATCTGGGAAAAGAAAGTGCAATCATGCTTATCAGCAGCTGCCCATATACATATCTTGCAGTTAAGCAGTCATGGAATTGTGTCAATCAGGCAGTAGTCCTGGGAGATGGGAGGGAAAAATCCTATTGACTGAGCTAGAGGATCAGGGCTCCCTTTTCACAAGTTCAGGTGTCTCAAAGTTAAATCAGAAAGGTGTCAAAAAACATTGGACTTGCATGAAAAAGGTATTTGCATTACAAGTCATCAAAAAACCTTTTCCAACACAATAATGTGAAGATCCCCCCCCCTTTTTTTTCACTTAAACAAAAAGTTATTCAGCAGCCCTTACTAAGGTGAACAGAGAAATAACAGTATAATATAAAAGAAAATCTGTCCCAAAAGATTTAATATGTGGGAGAAGGGAAAGTACTAAGTTCATCTCAGCTTAGAGTAACAAATTGTATCAGCAAAACTACATGGGGGAAGGAATTTGGCTGAGTTCTTGAAACAGTGGGAGGGGAAATGAGCTGCTGGAGGTTGAAACGAATTGGTTTCTGGGGCTCTTGGGATGTCACGCCAGCCCTGTGAGCAGTACACTGAGCATTGCTTTTGATATTAGATAGTCTGTTTGCAAAGAGAATAAAATTCCCAATGACTGCATCTGCTTATTTTCTTCTGAACAAGAAATAATCCTTGCTAGAGCCCAAATTGTCCACAGCACTTGAAAGTGATGACAATATGCAGTGCATTAGTGTAACTAAATAATCATAAATAAAGCATTTTATAATGTGCAGCTGTGTGCTTTAAAAAAAGCTGGACAGAAGTTTTCCAATATTCTGCTTTCAGAAACAAAAAGAAACCCATTTGAACTTGGCCAGTTCAAAATGTACTCTTGGCAATGAAAACTTTGAAAGATGCAGCACATTTGGCATCACTTGTATCTGTTGGCTTATATTAGTTCTAATCTAAACATTTCACACAAAGATAGGATGTTTCCTTAGCTGTCTTGGAATGCTGATATTAAACCATCCGTAGCACAGGGATACTTGTCTAAGGATCTCACAGTCTGTTATGCACTCCCTTTGAAGACAGAACAGAGATAACACCAAATCTGGTGGTTAGATAGTTTAACTTAGAAACAGCAGCACCAGGCTAATTCTGTTTTTTGGAACCAAAAAGCAATTGGTAGTCAGGAAAAAAAGATTATTATCTAGATAACTTGAAGGTTAAAAGGACCAGGAAAAATAAGGAATATTACAGAATGGTAATGCAATGTTATTTTTGGGGGAAGAATTTCAAGAGTGGGTTCCTATGGAATATTTCTGGATATCAATCTTAACCTTGTAAAATATTTGAGCATTTTAGTTAATTAATTACATTTCATAATATTATTTTCTATTTACATATATGTCAAGCCTACATAATGAATCTTAAAAGTAATAAATACTTCTATTATTATTTTAAATTCTTCTGTGCATTGAAATATGTCATTACATTAATATTAACAGAAGCACAAGTGCCAGATTCTGCTCCCAGTCATGCTGGAATTGTGCAGTTCACTGGATGGAGATATTCCAGTTAAAACAGGGTCACTCAGAGTAAAACTACATCATGCTTTCTTGCCATATTCAGTTAAAAATTAACTCAAACATTACATAGGCAATATGGATTCTTTTTCACCATAACAAAGACAAGTGCTCAGGTTCCAGTGGAGATAAACATTCAAAATTATGTAAATTTTTCATTGAGGACAAAATTAAAGAAACATTCCCTACCATTAATAACTTTTTTCCCCACTATTGATACATTATTCTTCAATAACTTCCCCTTGCTAGAACTTCTACAATTAAGGAAATTTCATGATTTGTTGATATATCTTTTGAACATAAAATTTCATTAGCAAAATATTTATACAATATAATACAAAAGATGAAATATAATAATATAATCAAAATATATAATGAAAATATCCCCCACTATTACAGAATGTAGTGTCATTTGAAAACACTGAAGGATTTGTGCAAGATAGAGACATTTTAAAGAAAGTCTCACCTCTGTTCTTGGTGTGTTTTACTTAGATTGAAATGTCAGGTTAAAATTTCATAAAAGAGAAAGAACCCAGCTGCTCTCAAAGCAGGGAGAGGCAGGGTCTGCTTCACACCTTGAGCTGGCAACCTCCTTCTTAAGATAAATGGGGGGAAAAGCAACTGAAAGCCAACACTTCCATAGGAACATCTTCTAGTTTTTCCTCTACATGCTTTTGCACAGGTTTTCATAGTCAGAAATGCAAATTTCTCTTCAGAATATGTTTTCAAGCACCTTTAAACATATTGGTACTTCTGGTTTTGATGCACATACAATTTCCATTATTGAAACAACTTCATATGATTTGGTTTTCAGATTACTAGCATGTAGCATTATATATTTCCTAACAACCAGACTAGAAAAATATGGAAATGTAGAGAGCTCTTTCCAGTGACAGAAAATGGATACACTTTTCAGTTAATTTACAAGACTTCCTTGTTTGCCAATATATTTATGCTTATATTTGTATTTTTTAAATAATTACTGAATTTAATTTTGACATAATAAATAACCTTTTCTGTAAACACAATGTTTAGGATAAAACAGTGCATTGAAATAATTTTTGCTCTTTGTCCTTTTCAGTGCTTTGTTAACATGTCTAGAATTGTTCTCACTGTTTTCCTAGAAGTATTGCATTCTGGCCATTTTAATAATTACTTAAGAGGGGTTTTCAATGAAAACCTTCAAGTAAGAAGGTTTTGAGAGTAGGATATATTCTTGCTTTCTGTGTGAAGAGCCTTGGGATTCCTTGTCTTGTCATTCATCTTCCAAACCAAACATACTAGTTTTCATGGGCTAAGACTTGTTTCCTCATTTTTGTTAGTAATATCTTGTGCAAAAAAACCCCAGATTTTAGCTCTGTTCCATTCATCACATAGAAAATATTCCCTGCCTTTATACAATGGCAGAATGATTACAGCCATTTCCAGCAGCTTACATGGTAACAAGATTATCTATAAATGGCACAAACGCACATTTCTGTAAGAAGTGGAAAAATGGAAGAGGGTTGAATTTATGCCTAAGTTTATTTCCTCCAGTATTTCTGTGTTTGCTCTGTAAAGCTGATTTACTGATCTGTTTTCTGCTGTTGATGCTAATGTTTTGAGGTGTCTACCAAAAGGAGGAAAAAGAGCAAAGAAAACTTTGAAAGACAGAAAATCTAGAACCAAACCTCAATAAATCCATTACCTAACCATAAATGTAAGGGGGTTTACACACCCACCCTATCCTTCCTAGGAACACTAAATCGTGTTGCAGTACCTTAATTTGTTTTTGTAAGTTTTCCCGTGTTTTGTCTGTGCACTTGCATTTAAATTTGAGAACCTTTGCATAACATGCTGCAATAATTTGCTGCCTATTAAAAAAATGTTCTATGTATAAATGTTTCCCAAGTAATATTATGCTTCTCAGCCATAAAAAATTGGCGTAAGCCATTTTAGAAAGAAAAGTGTATGTACAAATATCTCAGCTCTTGTATTTTCTGCATTTGCAATTGCCAAATCCTCTTCTGATTTTAGCCAATCAACCAGGATAATCTCTGATTTTACTCTCAACTAGCACCTTGGATAAAATGGCATATAGGAAAAATCTGCTTCTGGAGATCATGCATCCTTGGCATATTATATGACTGGTTTATATTCTTTTTCTCTATCCTAGGAATGATTCCATCACCCTGACAACACAAAAAAGAAGATATGTCCCTATGTCTGTCATACTCGAATCTCAATTTTGAGCTGCAATGATCTGATAAATCCATTTTGTGCAACTGATGTTTTCATATTTTTACTGGCATGTTTCAAGTATACCCTCTGAATCTGATATACAACAGCTGTAAACCTTTTCATTTTTTATTTTGTTGTTTTAGCACTCTAGTAATTTTAAGATTTAGAAATAATCTCTCCCAAAGTTGTGCCATATTTGGCACGGCTCAAAACTGCAGTTTATGTGAGTTCTGAAGATTTCTTTCCCCCACCCCAAACTGTCCTATTAAGCAGCAAGAAACTAGTAAGGATTAAGGAGAAGAATTATATAGAGGACTGTAAATCTTAACCCAGCCACCTTCCTGTAATTCCCCTCCTAATTGCTCTGTCACGGTGCTGACATTACTGATAAGCTCTGTGCAACATGGCCTTCTTCCCAGTTCTTCAGTGAGCCACAGCATTGCAGTGGGAACTTGAATGTCCCTTAGCAGGAGCAGCAAATGGAAATGGATGGAGGGGCTTAAGACTCTTCCCAACAAAATCCTTGTGCCTGTGTGCCCTCCCCTGCCTTTTTGAGGGTATAGGAAAGCACACAAGCATACCCATTGGCTTGGGTAACAAAACCATTTGTTTACCATCCTGAAGGATGCCAGGAATCCTTGGAACAGATGATCCCTGGCTTGAGTTTATCTAAAGCCAACTTTGCCCAATCTAGCTGTTGATAAGGAACAAACTCTGTAGGACCATGTAAACTTAAATATATACTATTACTGGTGACTACGAGGCTGGTTTTGTTTGACAGCTTTCTTCATCAAGTTGCCAGGAATTTTGAAGAAGACTAGGCCCCATTATATTACTGTGCTAATGTACTTAAATTTGCATTAATAATCTGAACCTAATGGTATGCTGGGCCAGCAACTTAATTTTACAAGGTAAAGACTTGACTATTCCAAAACACTGACATTATTAACTGGATATTGAACAAATCTAGTTTTCTTAGATCAGAATTTACATGATATTAAATATATTCTGACTGTACAGTGATAAAGAAGATTAAAAGAATATAGTGTGCAGAGCTGCACCGACTGCACCCATCTTCATATTACTTTGGGGAAGATTTTTTTCCCACTTAAACTTTGAGTTAAAGGAGCCTCCCACAAAATGCAAGTAAAAGGAGAGGAGTTCAAATCTAACAGCTCATGTTTGTTACTAATAACAGCCTCTGATGTCATCTGTCATAACAAATGGTTTGGATCTATTATGCGTCATCAGATAAGAATTCAGGCAGATTGTATCAAAGAAAAAGATATTAAATTAGTAGCTGGAATAATGTTAATTGTTCAACACTGGTTGAAAAATTTTTGTACAGTAGATCTCCACACAGCATAATCTTGACTTTTTAATATGAATAAAATACCATGCTATGATCCCCAAAATGTACAGCAAGTTTAGCCAAGTGCCCATACAAACAGCAGAGATGTCAGACACCAGTGTAAAACAGCATTGCCAAATCCTTGGGTTTCTTCTATCTTTGGCTGGTTTTTGAGCATGGGCTGTTATTGCACAGGCCAAGGACAGATAGTTGTGATTTGTGCTTCTTCACAGCTACCCACAGCTTTCTGAACTGGAAAATTGCTGACTGGACAGCATCCAGCAGCCGCCCAGGGCTGTGCTAGAATGGCCAGGAACTGGACAAGGTAATCATTAATCTGTGCCTGTGCTGCTTGGGCAGCTATCAGGCTCGCTCATGACCTGCCTAGGGCATTGAAGAAGCAGGATTTCTGACAAAGCCTGTGTTGCTCCTTCACAGATCTCAATGAGCTGGCAGGGCTTATGCCAAGCACTCAGCCATCAGTAAAGGGCACATTAAAAAATACTGAATAGAAGTGAATATATGAACAAAAGAAAAGAGTTGGCAGGAGTCATTGTTCAGGCCTGATAGTTTTGTTTCTTTGCCCTAGCTTCCTACAGACAATATTTTCTTTTAACCCCTATTATGCTTTTGAATGCTTTTACTGTGTACGTTGTCAGCATTATAAAGGTTTCTTTTATGTATTGCTGTCCCTTTTATTCATGTTCCAGCCTACTATAGGGAACACCAAGTTTTCTTCCTTGCCTTTGGGCTAGAGAAAGCTGCAGATGCCTCAAATGCAATGTCCTCATCCCTCCTACTAAGTACACTGTTGTGCTTCTCTGTAGCATCCCAGCACATCAAGGGATTTAGGCCAAGTGAAAAGGCACAGAGAGCTGAAACTCAATTTCTTTTGAGGCTAGACCACTGTCACCTTAGGAATTTGTCCTGAAGCTTATATTATATCATTAAACATGTACAAGCTTGCAATAGTCTGTTGTATCTAAGCAATTGATTAAATGGATTCCAAAGGGAAAATCTGGAGATTCAGGCACTTTGGACTTGAGGCAATTGTATGTGTACAGCAGGAGTTGTAATACCTTCTCTTAGGCACAAGATTTGAAAATAACTTTTCACAAAATGAATCACGCAAAGGAGAATACAGGGGTTTTTTTTCTTGCATGTATTACATTTCTTTTTTTAAGCAGTTTTATTAATAAAGGATCACTGGAGACACTCATTGTCTCTAAATTTCTAGTTTTAGGAAGCTGTTCATCTGATCTTATAAAACATTAAACCTTACTTGTGATCTCTGATCACTATATTTTAATTAAACCGCTCAACCCTTCTTTCTTCTATCCTCCACTTCCCTGCTCCTGGAGTTGTTTTTCTAGTTCACCTTTTCTTCTAGTACTACATTATTTATATAAATAATTTACATTATCCATGTTCATGGAGCTTTTCTTCCAGTTTGACTTCCCCAGGAAATCACATTCGGTATTAAATAAGGAATAAATTCAGTTCATTCAACAATCCCCACAAGGCAGAATATGTAAAAGTGCAGCCAAGCTAGAGGAGTCTTCTCTCTCTAAGTTACATTGTACCTGACAACCAAGCTGCAATGTTTGGGTCTCCTCACCTGTTGTTCCTGCTGACAGACCCTCACAGTAAGGACTAAGCTTTCCCTGGAAAACTTGGGCTAAGGTAAAACCTGTTTGTGTTTGCTCATGAAGTAAATGTGAGTTCAAACTCAAGTTACATCTTCACACAATCCTCCAACAAATCCAGACAGATTTAAATCAAATTTGATTAGATTAATTTTGAACTGTAATTTCTGGACCCTGTTCCTGACTTGTGAAAAGGTATATATGAACAAATCTGCCAGATTTTTTGTGTTCTGTCAGAAATTAGGTTTTACTTTCAAGGTTAATACATTGAGCATTACTGGCGATAGGATACAGTTCCTTTTCATACTAAAGAATTCTCCTAACTGCATAAAATTTATTTTGTAAAAATGTTATTTTAGCTTCCCTGCATTATGAGTAATATTATCTTTAAAAATATCATTTGAGCTGATACTATTATATCCGTACCTTGTAAAAGCAGTATTTTAAAAGTTATATGATATAAACTCAGTATACTGTAAATAAACCCTTTAGGGTAGATTATTCTATTGAAAGTACTCAGAAACCTGAGTTCAACATGCATAAAAAGATGAACACTTCTAATTTTAAAAATTATCTTAGTGTTTCAGAACAAACACCACATTACATCACAGTTAAGACTTTTTGAGGTGAGGTCCATGAAAAATAATCTGCTTAAAACCAAACACAGTCCAAAATTTACTGGCATCAGTAAATCTGTGAAAGAAAATGTACTGATACACACTATTCTGACAATGGCATGGGGTGTTTTCAGACTCCTTTAAAATATGAAAACCAGTAATTGGAAAATTTAATCATATAATTACATGTATTTAATCACTTTATGTAACAGAATGACAGAACTTTACTGAACATTATTAGAGCTTTTAATTTTAAATTGCATATTGAATGGAGTAATTTTGACCTTTCGCCAAAGATAAAATTATCCATAAAAGCAAAAGAGTAAGATCTTCAGGTACTGCAATTTGTGATAGATACTACAAGGTCAGCAGAGCTTTGAAAGTTTATCACTCCTCTCTACTCAATTAATTCAAGACATCTGTTTGGATTCTATATGTGTCAAGGGACCTAGTGTAAATGAAATAATAACTCTACAGATATAATATTTTTCTTGTTGTTCTAAACACTGAAATTACTCCTGAGTTTTGTATTGTAAACACATTATCTGATGTTCTTAAATTCTGCGTATATGGTAAACAAATTATAAGCTAAACTTTTTAATGTATTATATTTTGCATATATCAGTTCACTAAAAACTGCAAAAAATTTTTACTATTTCATTTTAAAGCAGCCTACTGGGATGGCCAATAGACAATTTTTATTTATTGTGGTTTTCTGTTTGTTACAGAAAAGCTCTCTCAGGACTTGTTTTTGTGAGGGTTCAATATCATTCAGTAAATGCAGTTAGTAAAGGTAATAGTGCTATAGCACTATAGACATTATAGACATTATTAGCCATAAGAAGTCATTACATTGGTGATCCAGTTTGTTCAACACACACATTAATCCTTTGGGATTTACAGCTCAGTACAGAAGAAGACCAGTTTTTCACTGATCAGCAAATTTAAGAGCATGTAACACACAAACATGAGAAATGTGCTCTGTGTCTTCTCAGTGGAGATGCATCCAATTTGACTTAGTCTTGCTACCCAGAGAAGGACGTAACATAACATGTTCTCTTTGTGCATAATTTTGGAGTGACTTTTAGTCTTTGTGATGGTACAAAGTCTCTCGAAAGTTTTCTTAATTAATTCACACTGTAGGCATAAAATAGCCACAGCACAGTTTTCACTAAATGATCTAAATTCCATGCCTAATCCATAGTATTAAAACCTATTCCATTCCCTGTAATTTCCAAACTCTGAAGTTTAGATTGTAACCTTGAATGATGGTTGCAGTTTTTGCAAACCCAGATGATTTTCCTGATGGACTGTCCAGCCAAAGATTACACATTCCTGCCTTTCATAGTTTAGAAGAAACAATTTATTAGATAAACTCATAGGTGCCATTTTGTTTATAAGTTTTCATGAACTGAAGATGTCTGCATATTCCCTTTGTCCATTTTTCTTCAAGATTATAGTTCTTTAACCATATCTGTGTTTCTAATGAGGCATGCTTCATTAAAAAGACTAAAAATCATGTTCAGTCTATGCAATTAGAGAGTTAACTTAAGTTCTACTTGATTGTTATTTTATGTATGGAAAATTTGACAAAATGGCTACCTATAAATGCTCAGTTAGGGAGATGATACCTGCTTATACATGTACCTGCTCATGGTATTTCTATATTTAGTCCTATGAAGTCTTTCATTAATACTAACCAAAATTAATCAGTTAAAAAATGAATAGCTATGTCACACTGGAGACCATAATGAATTTCACAGCTAAGCACCATTTCTGTATTTCAAAGAAAGGTCAAAACTACATATTGTATTCTCAAACAGACTGCAATCTCATTTATATATAATGAGCCTCAAAAGGTTATGACTTTACATTCATTATGCTGTCATTACAATCTGTATATTCTTCCTCTAGGTCCCAAGACCTATACAATCCTCCTAATGGAGTCAGTATACATTTATTAGTTAGAGAATAATTTAAATTCCTATTGCATTTAATAAGTAGTATAAACTGTAGGTGTTAACTCACTGTCTTCTTCCTCTTGGTCACATTTGTCTGTAGTGTACAAGCAGCATGCACAAGCATGCTGTTCACATGAGAAGAAAGCATTCCTAGATTCAGAAACCATCAATAGGAAATTCTGAGATGAGGGTGTACCTTTGTGCTGCTATTCATTCATCACCTTTGTCACCTAGATTCAACGGCAAATTCAGCTTTATTTCTAGTTCTAAACAGAACTTCTGTCATAGTTCGGACACAAGCTGCACTTGTAATGTCTTTACCTTTCAAATTTCCGGCTCCTGGAAAATGTACATTTTGTGATCCAGATGAAATTTGAAATTTGTGAGGCACCCTATATTCTCTGTAGCGCTGTGCTGTCAGAGACTTCTTGTTGCAACCTTCTCTGAGTGCTAAGATAGGCTGTGCTGCCCAGCCTAGGTACCTCAGCTACATCATCAGCGTTAGCTGCCTCTCACAGGAGACAGACCTTGCAGGCTGTTCCAGGATGCTTTCCCACTGTCTGACTGAATCCTGCATTACAATGCAAGCTCTGTACAATTAGGATAGCTCTTTTCACACATACTGTCTTTCACCCTGCTAAATCAATTACCCGCATGCTGGCCAGTCAGGCCTTAAGTAGATGTTCACTAAAATAAATGCTAGTTTCCAATTCTTGATATTTTCTGCCCTGTTAATATCATAAAGTCACAGAACACTTTCCTATCTTGAACCACTGATTAGTTTTCAAATTACTTTTCCTAATACTTTTTTACTTTAGCTCTTCATCATCAAACAGAGTAATATAAAACAGATAAATCAATGTAAATATACTTTAGTTGCATCATATACTGCATTGTATAGGTGTATCTTAGTAGAAAAGCAAGAATAAAAATTGTATTTTGAGGACATTACTTTGTTCACAGACAATTGTGAGGAAAGAGATTAAAAGCTATAAAATTATTAACTTGTTTGAAGTATTTGCACAGCCCTATTAAATGTCTACAAGAAATATTTCTTGTTTTGTACTTAGCAATTTCACATAATGGATATTAGAGTTGATGGACAGACAAGGAGAAAATCTAGCAAGCAAAATATCCTTTGAAAAATACAGGGAAATGAAATGTAGTCTTGTTTTGTGTAGCAACGTGTTTCTTAAAACACAGACTTAGTTTCAGGGAGCATATATTTATTTTTTCCCTTATCTGTAGTGGAAATCACAATCCTGAAATAGGTACGAAGCTTTTTCTGTGGTATCCACGGGGATTGCAAGATGCTTAAAAATGACGGCTACAGTAACTAGTCTGCTGGGTAGTCACAGTTCCAGGAGGGAAATGGAAACCTAAGTCCATCCTGTCCTAGGCACATTGATATTTAGTGTCTTAATTTTCACCAAGGATTCAAAGAGCTGAGTATTTGCCCCCCAGCTGGTTCTAACACAGATATACTCACTCAAAAAACAGCTGAGGAGCTTCCTATCAATTAATCCAATGATCACACCTGTTGAGATGGAGTGAGAAAAAACAAGCCCAGATTTAAGATTTAGCTCCCTGCCTAATCTTGAGGAGGCTTGAAATTTATATTTTGTATCTGCCAGCATATTGGATTCTTACCAGAACATGATAGTGTCAGTATTCTGGAATGGACCTCTGGTGGACTTCTCATCATTAACAACAAAATATCAACAGAAGGCAGAAGTAGAGATTGGTTGAATCCCCCAGGCTTCAGCATATTTAGTATTCACAGCTTCCTTCTGCAAAATCCTCAAGCACTAAGAATTTTTTTAGTAGACATTAGGGTATAGAAACATTTTAGATGTCAGCCTGGTGGGGACACTGGTGAATCCATCCCCTCTCTGATGCTGAGGCTGTGATATGGAACCACATGTGCACTTCAGCACCATCAGGAGCAGCTTACTCTCATCTGCTCTCCAACAGCCACCACTGGCATTGAAAAGCCACCTCCAATCAAACTGCTTTGGTGATGCATATCCAAGCAATGCACAACTGGGAATGGCTTTGGGACTTAAACAAACCTGACACGCAGTTTACATGCACTACATGAAATTGTAGCCTGATTTGGTACCGTTTTTGGTGTCTCCTGTGAAGTATCTCTAAACATGAAAATCCAGTAAACTTTGATATTTTAAAGGAACACAAACAACTGGCTTTGGAATTCAGACTGGTGCTATGGTTAAAGCAAGACTCAGGGTGTAAAAATAAAGACTTTGAATAATTTCTCTAGAGAGGTAAAATACAGTAATTGCTAGTAAAAAGAAGCAGAGGAATGCATATAAAGACAGAGCTTAACGGGTAAACATTTTCAGACTTTGATCTTGTTTTACAGCTAGGACCATGGAGTTTTTCCATATGGGAAATACATTGCAGTCTATTTTTTGAATAAAAGATGTGTGAAGCAGACTAGTAATAAAGCTGCCAGTATTATTTCTGCAGGTGAATCTTGAGACTGCAGGCTTTCTACAGCGATGTTTGCTCATTTTTTTTTTTATTCCACAGACAAAGCAAGGCTGTGCTAAATAAAATAAGGTATAATTACATGAAAAATTAAGATGTATCAGAACACTCTGACATACACTTACTACAAAATGTGAATATTATCAGAAAATTGCCACCTCACTAAAGAAAACCTCTATGGATTCTGAGCACAAGTTCTTATTTTACTGGCAAAGATTTTTTAGCACTCTCACTACTTTTAAACCTCATGTTTATTACAAAACGTAGTCACTGGGTTAATATAAGGGATTACAGTAATCAGTTATATTTAAATGGCATGTTAGTTTTCTAAGTAGCAGTTTATCATGAATTACTTCTAGAAAATGTAATTTAAATGAGTAATCTCTTTCTCTTACATCAAAAAGAAATTCAGACTGATTCCATTTTTGCCTTTTTTTTTTTTTTTTTGCAATTGATGAAAATCTCAGACCTTGACAGCCAATGTAAAAAGACAGCATTTATCAATTAGATCTCCATGTACATTATTTAATACTTGAATTTTAAAAAATGTCCAAAAATAGTAGTTGGATGTCCTATATCTCTTCCAAGATTAATGACATGGACAAATATGTCAGACTATAGACTGACCAGTACAAGGTTACTTGGAACTATTATTAACTCTTCTCCCTGAGGTTATCCTTCCCTCTGTGGCCTCATTGAACTGTTCTTTCCCAAAACACTCCAGCTTATTTCTTAATAATACTCTCCTGTATTTAGAGTGAAATCATGACACACTTCTGCCAGTAGCAATTTTTTTCAGATAAACCAAGTTAAATTCAGACATTTGAGCAACTACCATGATTTTTGTTTCACTGTTTATCTTGAAATCTGTGTATCTGAATTCTCAAACCATTTTTCATTTTTCAAGCAACTTAATTCATACCACACTATATAACTTATCACCTGGCTTCCTTGCTGCAGAACAACCAATTTTTCATAGTTATCAACAGCCTTGTACTTAGCTGGCATATACAGTGCTGTATTGTGTCTGGACAGCCAATGCTGTCTCAGTTAAGAAACAGGAAAAAGGTCTTCACAGCTACTACATCCATCAGGTTTTTCTATTGATTTCAAATTGTTCTCTTTTAATTAAGTACATTTGTATCTTGACATGAATGTGTATCATTATCTCATATTCACTGCATCGCTCTGCTTTTTATACAGCATTTGACAAAATCACTGCTGTGTGTGTTGTAGGGTTGCTCTTCCTCAAGCCAATCTGCCACCCAATTCTAACTTTCTTTGTCGTCCTCAATAGCATTATGTGCTAGTGTAAAGGAAATGAAAGAAACTGCTGTTCATCATCAGAGTCCTGAGAAATCTCTACCTAGTTAGGGACTTCCATTTTTAAGCTCTCTTTTAGAATAAATGAGTGATACAAAAGTTGCTGCTAGCAGTGTAAAGGCAGACCATAAAAAAATCCACAGGAAGGCCTCTGAAGAGTGAGTTTGGGTCATGTACAGCATTAGACAAGATAAAGGGCAGGGGATGTTTGGATTGCAAGAATCACTCTCACATGAAAACACCATAATTACAGGGCCAAGTTTCTTAGATGCCCAAACTTAGCTATGTCTGAAAGTCTAGAGTAGATGCAAAGATTACTAAAGTATTTTTGGAGTCTAAGAGGTATTATGAGTTCTAATGATAGCCATTGGATGGTGCTGAAAACTTTCAACTGTAAGCACAGAAAGCTAGAATTACCTTTCCTTCTGGTAAAGACTGGTGAATGTCAGCTTGAGGCTTCTGACATTCTATCTAATGCTATTTCCTTTCTAAAAGTAACTTTTTCTAAAAATCATTTATTTTAGACTGTCACATCTAAATAGGAAGAAACTACACTTGCTTTACCTGTTCTGGTATTACCCTATGCTGTAGCATTTGCCATGTTCTAGAAGAAAATAGAAAACTTGAATCAATGCCTTCTCTTGTTACTGATTCTTTAGTATTTTGTTGATTACTGTGAGACACAGGAGGAGTATGAAAAACTAAATCTTGCTTTGCTTTTAATGAAGTGCTATTTGATGCTAAATGCTGTCATATTGTTGCATTTAGCATTTTTATATTTTTATATTAGTAAATTTAAAAAATATTTTTATATTTGTAATATTTTTATATTTGATTAACTAAACTAGGTAAATGAAGAATGTAATTAAAATGCTATTCTCAACGTGTAAAATAATTTAAGAGGATAGTTGAGTGATGGATCAGTTCACATACTTTACAGGAAACATGAACAAAACCAGCATTACTCTCCCACTTGAATAGTAAGTCATCTGATTTAAACATGGAACCCTTTCTAGCTGTTGGAAGTACAGTACTGCTTTCTTTTGGCGGCATTGTAAGATAATAGTGTATTTAAACCAAGCTAAAACTGGTTTTTGCTTGGTTTAAGACAGTATTTCAATCAATTCGAGTGACACTGAGCTGAAATTCTCAACTTAGTGTTTACTGAGACCTCCTTTTTCAGCTTGAGGGGCCCTGTCTCTCTTTCAAGCAAAGAAATCCACTCTGCTTTGAAACATGGAAAGTGTGTAATCACCCTAATGCCCTGACACTTGCTTACCACTCCATTGAGCATTATGACTCTTCGGCCTCAAATCCTTCGAGACATGATGGGGGTTTCTCTTTTTTTTCCAGCTAGACTCTACTGTAGATTAAAACAGTTGAGTGCACATCCAACAACTAGAGCGAGATCAGTTTTTTGGAAGATCTATTCTCTCAGCCTGACTTACAGATGTTCAAGAACTCCATTTTGCTGATCATTAGGTAGTCATAAAATCCATGGTAAACAGAATTGTTACATTTAGTGCCAAACAAAGGACATAGAAGTGTAAGAGATTTTTTTCATTTGCCTGTCAATTCACCTGAGGAAATAATTCTGATGACCAAGAGCTGGCAAAGTTACACCCAGCAGGCAATCTCAGATCTACATACAATCTTGGAAATGCATGTAAAAAAGTGATTTGCCCACCATAGGGGTCCACTCTTTGTTATAAAATAAAATAACATGTAATAGACTAGTTTTTTTAAATTTATGTTCTTTTCCAAGAAGATGGTTCTTTATATTCTTACAGTCTCTTCCAAGTTTGTAGAAAACCCTAAAGCTGCCAGCATACATACACAGAAGTTGCTACCTCTGATTTCTTATCTAGGCATTGTCTTAAAACAAGCCCTGAAGTGGGCAGCAGTCTCAGGCAACAACTCAGCATTACAAAAGGGTACCAGTTAATACAAGTAGGAATATCTGGGGTTTTTAAATATATATGTGTATATATATATATACGTATTTTTTATATATATTATATATACATATATGTATGTATTGCAAATATATGTAGTGTATTTTGTATGGATAGATGGATACATATACATATATATATGTATCCATCTCTCCATACAAAATACATTACATATATTTGCAAGTCTTACAAGAAGTGGCTGTGGAAGCTAGGGCTGTTTAGCCTGGAGAAGAGGAGGTTCAGGAGGAATCTTGTCACTCTCCACAACTACATGAAAGGAGGTTGTAGCCAGGTGGGGGTTGTTATCTTCTCCCAAATAACAAGCAACAGGACAAGAGGAAATGGCTTCATGTTGCACCAGGGGAGGTTCAGGTTGGATATTAGAACAAATTTCTTCACAAGAAAGATTATCAAGCAATGAAACAAACTGCCCAGGGCAGTGGCTGAGTCACCATCCTTGGAGGTATTTAAAAGAAGTGTAGATGTGGCACTTAGGGACATGGTTTAGTGGTGAACATGGCAGTGTTAGTTTAATGGCTGGAGTCAATGATCTTAAACATCTTTTCCAACCTACATTATTCTATATACTTACACATATATACTTACACATATATCAATATCTATACATACATATTTTTATATGTATATATATATTTATATTATTTATTTTTATTTTTATTTATTTTAAAAATACACTATTTAAACATTCTCTTTAATAGAAAATTTTGCTACTTCCCCAGGAAGCAAAAATTTTTCTATCTTACTGACAGGAAATGTAGACCGGCATAGAAGGTGACCTATATGAACAGATAGGAATAGAAGGATAACCTACATAGCCAGTATCCGCATTTTGTTGTGAACTGGCAATGTCATCATTACCAACTTGTTACCTCCCCCTTTTTTTCTTGACTCTTCCTATTTTCCATGCTTTACTTGAGAGTTCTCTATTGCACCCCCTCATTTTCCTTCCCACTTTTTTCCGCTCTTCAAACATTTTTGTCTGCCTTCTCTTTGACTTCAGGTTACCTTAAAGGATTCAAAACAGTAGCAGTGAACTTTCAACCACTGTCATTCAAATAAGATCAGAATGATGTCAAAGGAGCTCATACCTCCCTACCAGTGTGTGTTTATAGAAAATGACTAGAATTCTGGCTTCTCAAAATGTAAATGCTCATTATAGAGAGAGAAATATGTCACAAAAAGGAGATACTAAAGAAAGCAAGAGGTTTTACTCTCCCCTCCTTATTTCTTATGCAGTTCACAGAGGGTGCCACATTTCATTTCACTTTAAAACCTGCTCAGGCTTTGGTCTGAAAAGATCTGGAATATTAAATCTGTGTCCTGTCCTCTTTGGGTCATCCAGGAAAGATCTGCGATTTTCACATGTATTACATGTGAAACAACTAAGGAATACTGAGCAGTGTATATAAAGCCAATATTAGTGTCAAAATAAGAAAATAAACAAAAGAAAAGAAGGACCTTGAGAAACAAGCCATAAAAACAGTGTACCTAGATAATCTTTCTATTCATTCATACATTGTATTAAGGGAAGAAAGAGAAAAAAAATCATATTTTTTCTGTTCAAAAGGATGATGAAGTTATTAATATAAAGAGGTTTCTAAAGAGTCAAAGGAGCATAATGTGGCTTCTTCTTACTTCAGTAATCAAATAATTCCAAGGCACCTGAGATCCTCATATCCTACCCTAAATGGTATGTTGATTTAAGGTATTGTCACCATCAGATTTTGAATTTATTAACAAACTCATTTTCAGGCAACTGTGAAATTTTTAAAGAAATGCCAACAAAGAAATTAAAATCTTTCCTTATCAGGATATGAGAATGCTCATTTGTCCTCTCAGAGGTTTTTATTGCCTTTTCCACAGCTTGACCTCACATTGCTCTTTTCCTCACAAATTTATCTTCTCATGTAGAAACTATAAAACATAGCAATATTAGTAACATTATCCCAAGGAATCATATATATTTACTTAATTTGCATGTAACAGAATGTCTATGAATATTCAGTCACACCACTTATTTAATTGAATAATGAATCATTTATTCATTCACAAACACAACATTGAGTGAATCATGGCTGGACCTCTTTTTGCAGCATATGAGCACAGTATTTTTTAGTTATTGAAAATGTCTTTAATTTTGGGGAGGAGTGGGGGTTAAGGTTGGAAGGGACCACTAGAGGTCACCTAGTCCAACCTGCCTGCTCAAGCAGGGTGCCCTAGAGTGTGTTACTAGGATTGTGTCCAGATGGCTTCTGAGTATCTCCAGTGAGGGAGACTCCACAGCTTCTCTGGGCAACCTGTTCCAGTGCACATTCACCCTCACAATAAAGTTCTTCCTCATGTTCAGGTGGAACTTGCTGTGCATCAGCTTCTGCCCCTTGCCTCTTGTCTTGCTGGGCAGTGCTGGGCAGAGCTTTGATCTATCTTCCTGACACCCTCCCTTCACTGACAGACACGGATATGCTCCCCTCTCAGACTTCTCCAGGCTGAACAGGCCCAGTTCCCTCAGCCTCTCCTTGGGAGTGAGGTGCTCCAGACCCCTGCTCACCTTTGTAGCCCTTTGCTGGACCTGCTCCAGAACCTCCATTCCCTCTTGTCCTGAGGAGCCCAGAACTGGACACAGCACTCCAGATGTGCCTCACCAGGGCTGAGGAGACCTGCTGGCAATGCTCTTCCCAATGCACCCCAGAATACCATGGACCTCTTGGCCCCAAGGACACTGCTGGCTCATGACAGCCTGTTGTCCTACAGGACCTCCAGGTCCTTCTCCACAGAGCTGCTTCCCAACAGGTCAGCCCTCAGCCTGTACTGGTGCATGGGGTTATTCCTCCCCAGGTGCAGGACCCTGTTACAACTTAAAAAGACAGAACTTCAGCTCTTCTTTAATAATTATAGAATAGCATGTAGACCACTTCTGATCCATTTATGGTGTAAGTATCACTTACCCATCATTCAGCCCAAACTATTAAAATAAGGGATATTATTTTTCTGTTGTTGACCTGAAAAGCTCTAGAGCATTTTCTGGTAGGATCTTGAAGGATGAAAACAAAGGAAGACTAAAATAAAATAAAGTAGCCAAAATAGCAAATGCTCTTGCCTACTGATATGAAGTCCACACTTTCTCTGGACTCTTAGGAAATGATAACTAGTAAAGCAGAATTCATAGAAATTTAATGAATAAGTTACACAGAAGACTGAAGAACAAAGATAAGGAGAACTTTCCAACAAAGCACTCCAGGTAATTTTCTTGTAAACCACATTTTCAAAGTTCCAAATAGTTGCCAGCACTTTTTGTCTTTGTCTAAGTATGAGATACGTGTGGAAATAACACTGTTTAATTCAGCACAGAAAAAAAGTCATCAATGTGTTCAGTTGACATCCCTGAAAAGTCAGAGTTAACTGATTACATATGTCATCTTGCCTCGAGTTTCCTAGTAGGAAACCACAAGAGAAGGAACAATCTCTTTGTCATACACAGTTTTTTGTGTGTGTATGAATCATAGCATAAGTCTGAACAATACCACCAGCTGGTGCAAACGTATGGACAATGGCAGGGAGCACTACATTGTTCAGATTTAGGATTCAAGAAAAAAGATTGATGCTGCTTTCATTTTCTCTTTGTCCCCATTTTTCAGATATTTCACAGAACTATGTTCATGCTTTTACAAAACTAATTCCAAGATGTTCAGGAATTCCATTAATGATTTAATTTAGCATCTTAAAATGAGCACAAATGTTGACAATATATTGAATCTTAAAACTTCTCAAGCATTTCCTTATTTATATTATTTAAATAGCTGTTTTACAGGTTCTTCATTGTTTCTGATCCTCGTCTCTCTTGAGAGCGTATTTACCTAAGTGAGTTTATTCAGCTTGCCAGCTATTTTAAAAATTATTAATTTCATCTACTCTTCATTAATCCATTTAACTATTTTCTCCTTGTATTTCTATCTCCCCCTGCAATCCATTTATAAGAGCTTTTATCCCTATACTGCCAACTGGGAAAACCTTTAATGAGTTGAAAGCTGTAGTAAGAGGTTTCCTGTTTTGTATCAATGCCTGTGAGAATGCTCTTTGTTTGATGAGTACAAGGACAGACCTATAGAACAGTGACCTGAATCTGTGGCACTAAACTTTCAGGGCTTACCACTGGATTTTACAAAATCCAGTACCACTTATTAGGCTTTAATGATGCTGCAGCTTTTGCCCTGAGAAATATGGAGTTGATACACAGGATTTTAATCAATAAAAATCAGACATACATTCTCCAGATATTCTTAAGCAGGACACTTTAACTCAGTAACCATCAGGAGTTACCAGTGGATTTCCTAATGGTAGGATGTACTAGCCTGATAGTGCAGCACCATAAAATGAAATTAAAGATAATTTATTTGAGAGGAACAACCTGCATAAGGGAATTCAGCATTCTTTCTTACTAATTCTAATGATTTGTTCTACATGACCTTTGCCTTCTGTTACTTATTTTCTCTTTCACATGCCTTTCTCCATCACCAAGTTTTCTGCACCCTGAAATAACAGTCTAAATTAATCTCAGAGTTTTAGAATTATATGAAAAAGTTTACCTAAGGAGAGCATTTCTCTTTGCTTTTTAAATTATGGGAAATAATTTTCTTGCAGCAGAATAATCTTGATTTTCTAGTCATCTCTACCTCTCCATGGAGTAATTTGATAGCTCAGAGTCAAACTACAGCAGAGTCAAAAGCATCTCTGCTCTGATGGCACCAGTTTTACATCTGAATTCTTATCACTCATCCTAAGAGCCATCCTGCAATTATCTTATAGAGAATAACCAATTAATACTAATGAAATACTAATTAAAATCACTTATGTTACACTTGAAGACAGAGGAGACACCCCTGTGGAAGGCAAAGAAAATGCCAGTGGGTCAATGAAATCTTGTAATCCCTATTTTAAATATTATCAGAGGAAAATCAATCTAACACCAGTTAAATATTACAAATGAGGGTTGGGGTTTTTTTAAGCATTATTTTTGTCTTTAACATGAACAGTTATTATGATAATAAACCTACTATATACAGTTCATTTGCACTGATATCTTCATAATATAATGGGAAAATAATTATGAACTTCTGTTAATTCTTTTACAAAAACATAGGTTTGTTAAACAATTTTTGCAAGGTGTGTGCAATAGTAAAAATTTATGACTAGATACATCATATAAATTCCTCAGGACTCTAAATGAAAATTAAAACAGTGACAGGAAAATAACATTTTGAAAAAAATACCTTTTCCCTTCTCTTTTCGGAGCACAGACTATTCAAAAGCAGAAAAAGGCCATTTTCAGTAATTACACTGGAATATGTATTGTGTGTACTATGACCTACTCTTTGCACTAAAGAAATCAATAATATTAAAAAGCAGCATAAATCTCATTATTGATTATTTTATATTTCTTTAATGGCTCTTTAAAATGGATGGTGAAGTTTTTCTTCAAATCACATTCAGCATAGTTTGGTCATGAGATTCCCTCTTAGTTTTATCTGAGACATGTGGTCAGTATTTCACCGATACTGCAGGAGTTATAAATTGAGGCAAACAGGGATGCTTAGAGATTTAACCTCACTGCTATTAGAATGCATTCCTATTCGTGAATGGTAGCAGTTATATTCTTTCTAGAGGGATGAGCCTGAACGTTTTATGCCTGACCTAATTAAGTAGTATTCCATTAAATGAATCTTAAAAAAAAAGAAACCATTTTTGTAAATTTGCTGCTCATGTTAGAAATCTCAAGAGTTCTCATTAACAGAAAATTACATTCATGTGATCAAGAAAGCTTTTGTCATCCTGCAGATGAAATAAGCCTGTGTGGAGTCATGAACTAAATTGAAACGATTTGAAAAAGCAGCTAAAACAAAAAGAGGCTTTCTTCTGATGATCTTACTAACAGGAAAAAGGAATAGCACTAAGAAAATCGATTATTCATGTGAACGGATAGTTTCTATGAAAAAAATGCAGCTAACAAGGAAGTCCAGACTTGGTATTGAATGGGTCCATAGGTGCCTGAAGCAGAACTAGTCCCCTTGCTGCAGGGTCTTCTTTTGACACACAGGCAAATAGCTCTTACAGCAGTCACTTGAATGCTGCCAGATGCAGCAAAGTCCTCTTAATTTGTACACAAATGGTAGCCTAGAGTTTTTTCTGTTATTAAAAGCAGGTTGGCACATCATGAGTTGCTGTAGAGTCCAGTTGGCTTCCAGAAATGCTTAGAAGTTAACTTAGTATTAGTAATATATAATATACAAATATATATAATTGTCTATATTTTTGTTTATGTATATATGGTTGAAAATATGTGATTTTTAATATATACATATTTATCTATAAAAAAGAGATGAGACAGACTTCTTTCTATAAAAAAGAGATGAGACAGAATGGTAACTCATTCTCCATATTTATGGTTGGCATATAAAGCTCTAACTTGTCTACTTGATCAAGGCCATTGAGAAAGTCATTAAGGCCGTTAACAGCTGGTGAGGTCTGCTACACACACACTTCAAGTTAAAAGAAGGGCAGAGAGAGGGAGAGGAGAGGGGTTTGGGGCTTGTTGGTTTTAATTTTGTGATATTTTAAGAGCGCAAATCCTTCCAACTGTATCACAAGCTATTCCTTGACAGCAAAAGTTAGTTTTCAATGGTACATCAAACCTCAAACTGCTGTCTTCTCAAAATGTCATAATCCTATATAACGAAGAAACAACAATCAATTCACTTCCGATCACCTTAAGCACACAAGGAATAAATTAGTTCCTGTCTCCCTTATGAGTACTTGCTGGAAAATATGTCCAGTACATCCTGAATCAGTGGTAGAACTGCTACCTTCCCAGCAGTCTTTGCACCAATTTATTCTCCCACAATCTGTTAAAAATTAAGCATTCCTTCAGTATGTCTGTTTTACTGATATTGTTAAACCTGTGCTTCTTCCTGAAAGCTGCATATTGGCATCAGCTACTGAATTACTTTACTTTTCCCTATCATTCTGTGCATTTTTTCTTCTAAGAGATTCAAGACAAATCCTTTGGTAAATTTGAAGGAAAAGTATCTATAGTCTTTACTTGATAAAGACTATGGAGTCAAACATCATATTTGATTAATCTTAATACTTCCAAAACTGGAAGCACTCTGGCATGCCAATTGTGTTTAACATCCCTGTTTAAATTATGGATTTGTAAATATTTCATTATTGCTTACAGTTACTTCTAATGACAAAAGTTGTCCCAGGGTTGCAAGGAGCACTACTGCAGGAACTGGGACTCCTCTCTGGCTCCATGCTCAGCAAAGGTCTTTGCTCAGCCAGGACATGGAGTTCTCACTGCTGCTTGCTCCTAAAATACAAAAACAATGGCCTATCTGCTTCACATAAAATATGCAGCTGCTCTAACAGATGGTGACCTAGTAAAAAGGTTAAAAGAAAAAATCCAAATTAATGATGTTGGTTGCAAAATATACGACTCACATCAAGAGGTGGAACTGCTTTGCAAAGGAAGTCTGAGTTTCTGAGTGGCTACCAATAATCAGAAATACCTGCAGAAGTCAAGGCAAATGGCTACTTAAAGTTTTTAAGTACAGCAAAATTAGTATCTGTACATTTAATAAATTTATTCTTAAGTAACATCAGTGCTAGCCTAGTCTAATCTGGACAGTAATGTAGACCATTTACATTCATCTAACAAGGATGTCACTAAGTACAATTTTTCATCCCCAAAGACAGGGAATATTATCTATGTATGCCTTGTGATGCCAGCAACTACCAGCAATAGAATTAAGTTGACTTAATGAATTTTTGGTGCTATCTGTATGTTTAGTTTTTGTGATGTCTTCTATTTCACATGCTGCTTTGAAAACAGGTGGAGAAAAGTGTTATGCCCTAATTCCTAGGCCTGTTCTGCTTGTCACCTAAGGCTAACTCATTGGCACAAAGGAGTTAAACTTTTCTTAAGACAGGATTCCAGCTATTCCAACATGCAACAGTTTCCTGGTAGTTATTCTCAGGTGTTGCTTCCTGGCATAATTCCCCTTTCTGTTTATGTAGAACAGGACTTTTTTTTCTCTTTGCAGAATGGGGCTTTTTTCTTTTTGCATGTTCTGGAGCTTATTTCAGTGTTGAATGAGTAAGCTCCTTCATTCAGAGGAACTAAATGTTTACTTCAGACAATACTCCTGAAGTCACTTGGTGAACACCTCTGTAAATAAGAATTGTGCATGCATTGTGTACAGCCTCGTTTGGTATGGGTTGTGGGTACCAAAAGCAGAGAAAAAAAAAAAATGGATACAGACCAGGGCAGCTCAGGTCTAGCAAGGTGATACCAGCTTTGGAATCCTGTCAGAATGGGGTTTCTGGACAAGCCAAACTGGACATAACTTGTGTGGTAGTTGCTGAACCGAAGCCAGTTTTGGCTTGCCTGCCATGCCCTGCCACACCTGTGGCTCCAGAGTGTGTCCCTAGGTCAGACAGACCCAGCTGAGCACCTGAAGTCGCTCCACATGTTTGCACAGTGTGCACACTGAGCAGTCCTGGGAGAGACAGTCACAGGTGGCACACCAAGCTTCAGCAGTGGAGGTAAATTCTTGCTCAGTCTGGGAAAGAGCTTCTTCCAGTCGGGTTTTTTTTTTATCCATTACAGATAATGGAGTGTTGACTTGATTTTAATGCTTTCAAATTTTTTATTTACCCTTACTGGAAGCACTATAAATATTATTATGTTGTACAATGTTTAGCAAACTTGAATGTGCAAACCCTGCCAGTTCCAAAATGAGATCATTAGTGCACAATAACCATTAAGAACTTACCCCAAAAGGTTTCCATAAAAGATAATTTAATGATGCAGACATCTGTGACCTTTGAAAAATAGGTTTATCTTTGGAAATGGTACTGTACTACTTATTGTCTCTGTGCCACCGAGAAGCACTTTAGACAAATGTTCTCTACTATTTTTCTTTCTTTAGATTAAATTGGGCTTTACAGGAACATTTATTTTTTAAGACTGATATGATACTCCAAAATGCCTTATGATTTCCTTATACTACATTTAAGTTCCTAGTGAGTACTCATGTTTTAGCTTTTAAAAAACATCTTCTTCACCTGCATTAAGAAGACTTGGTATTTGTTTTACATGTGAAAAATACTTGGCTACCTCACCTTCACACCTATGTTTCTTAAAGACAGACTTACAGTATTTATGTTGTGGTTTGTTTATTTTGAGAGACAAGATGGGAGTTGACTGTAGGTTACTGAAAGCTCTGAATGGGCACTATGGAAAAAAATATGTCCCATGTGTTTAAAATCTCTTATCACATTTCACATGCCTAGTTTAGATGAATATTCAGTTCATCCTCTTTTCACTGTCATTCATTCTTCCTTTGTTAAAGATCTGATGATTTCATTCCTTATTCTTCCAACTTGTTTTTTTAAATAATCTTATCACTTTAGCATCAATGAAAAACATGTATTTCTTGTCTTGTGCACTAATTTGAATTCAGCTTTTTATCTATTTATTCATGCTTTCCTTTTCTTCAGAAAAGGCCATCAAATATATTTTAAAAAATTATTTAAATTACACATTTCTTTTGTTATAAACTTATGTGTATTAGTGAACAGTAGTAATTAACATGTAGCTACTCTAGCCTGTAAAACTTTTTCATAGTATTAAACGTCCAGGTGCTAAAGAAATCAATGTGGAAACTCATATTAATGAGCTAGAATTTCACTGTTAACTTGTTCTAAAAGAAAAATACCAGGCTCCTGTACAGTGCAGCATCCAAAGATCAATATGCCAAGCCACTGGAAGAAAAACTCATTGTAATTTTAAATGGAGCAAGGTTGAGACAATGGGTTTGATAGAACAAACCAGATTTCTCACACTTTCTCTCAAAAGTAAGCTCAGTGTTTATGAAGACTGAATTGTACTGGTTCAAAATGCCTGCAGGCTGTCCTGGTCAGCCTTGTCAAGACCAGACTTAGAGGTTTCATTGGTCTCTTTAAGTTAGAGCCATAATGTAAAGCTGAGAAGGAAATGAAACTAAACATGAACCCTCTTACAAATTCCCTTGGAACATCTGCAGAAATTGCTAACAGGCTACTAAGCCATTGTCTCACCACAGATGCTCTGCCTTCTTCCTCAGCCATGGCTCAACATCTAGATCTTGACTGGACCATCAGAGTAAATGGCAATGGTCCTGTGCACTGCCTGCTTGAGATGTGATTGGACAGAATTAGCATGGAATTAAGAAAAATAAATCTAGTTCTTACAAGCTTCTTCAAAACACTTTCTCCCACAAGAATCATTAATGTGTAACCATGTAGACACTGTCCCAATAAATTGTGAGAGCTAATTTATAGCCTTAAAATAAAAAAATATAAAAATATGCTTTTGTATTATTCTGATTTTACATAATTGAGCACAGCCTGTTCTGGTAGAAAAGAACAGCTGTCTGAAGTAACTTCTTGTTACATCTCCAATGGCACATATTTTTCTATCTAGTTACAGATAATTATATGCAATTACAACATTTTAGTAATCTTTGTGAAACAGTTAATTTAGTTGTCTCTTTTTTTGTCTTTTTTTTTTTTTGTCTTTTAATTCTCTCCCTCCACTTTCTGAAGAGTAATCTGAAATAAGAATGGATAAGAGAGGGATTTCACAACATTTTTTAATAATCTTGGATGTGGACCACCTACATATCCCATCTTTATTGCTACAAATTTTGTGCAGACATTAGAACACTGTACTGAGTGTGGCTCTCCTGTACCTCGTAAAGAGTTTTCCAACTTTTCTGTTGGAAAAAAATCCAGCCAGATGGAGTTAGTGCATGGTCCAGCTAAACTGAATTAATTTAAATTTCATTTAAAACTCCAAAGAGCCAAAGGTCCCCTCTAACTCTTCTCAGGACTTGCCCTTCTGGATTGCCAACGGAGCAAGTCCTTGCTGCTAAGCTGCTGCATGTGCTGTACTGCACCAAAAAGAGGCCAGTGCCAAAACTGCAAGGTGACTGCAGATTTTCTGCCTGTCATGCACTTCAGTCTGTGCCCAGGTACTGAAATTCTTCTACACTGCAAGTGTGCGAGATCTTTTACCAAGTAGGAGTAACAGAGTGTAAGAAAGATTGCTTCATACAAAAGGAAAGAGAGAGTAATTTATTTGTAAATTTTTATAACACCTTAATTAGACTAGCTAATTAATGCTTCTGGAACACGTCAGTTCTCCCTTTCTCAAGTGGGAGAAATCAAAGAACTGTAGGTCTCTGAAAATCTTGGCCATTACTCAAATTACTCTAATTCCAATGAGATTTCTTCTTGAAACGCACAATTTTTTCCCCCAAATCCTGCAGTGAGTACCATAAGGAAGGTACAAAATAATATGAAAACAAACTAGCTTTGATTTTTCAGTGCTCCACAACTAGAAAGAGAATTAAGGTTAAATGGAAATACAAATATTGTATGGTTCTTAGTATCAAGATATTTCACTGTTTCACTAAAGCCAACCGACTTTGACACATTTCATAACATTCTTGCACTTCCAAAAATTGGGGGGTGTGTCATCTTTGAGTATTTTATTTTGGTAAAGGTTTGCTAATCTACAGACAAACACGTGGAGGTTAGTTAATTTTCACTACAGCTAGTAAAACAAAACTTCTGGACACAGGCTGTGGAACAGGCAAAACCACAGTTCTGGGATTTCTGCAAGTGTGTGTTTATACTGTGAGTGAGAAAGGAAGTAGTAAACAAGGAAGCTTGTTTCAAGTAGGGGCTGTATGAACAGTTTTATACAATTATAGCATTTTAAAGGCAACTGCAATTTAGAGAAAAAAATAAATGTAGGGTTGTAGAAGGAGTCTACCTGTTTCATCTGTGGACTGCCATTTGAAAAATGCATATTTCTACTGTTCCTTCAGTACCTGGGAGTGTTTTCTTGCTAGCAGTAGACTTCTAAGTTTCAGTGCCAAAAAACTTTAGTAGATTGTCAGCCTTTGCTACAAACAATATACAAGCGAAACAACTTCCCATTTGTACTTTAAATGACCCAGCAAACACAATGGAAAACCAAAAGAATCTAGTCTTTTACCAAACCCAAAAGGCTTCTAGGTAGACTTCATATGCTTTTTACAGGCATGATGAATGAATGACTATCCATGTATAACCATGTCTTTATTAAAATTTCTGAAAGACATCCTTTAGTAAAAAATGAAAATATTGTACAAGTCAGCTCTGAAGAAATTCAGAAAGGGGTCCTGTGTATGCAAGCATAATGCCATATTTTTCAGACTGTCATATGGCATAAATATAAGTGCTCAATATTTACCAGCCAGGTGTCACAAGTGAACAGTGAACCTGCCAGAAGAGATGTTTTCTATTTCTTAACCATCATTCTGGTCCATGACAGAACTGTTTGTCTTTTTCACATATACTGATACTATTAGCAGAGATAAAATATTATCTATCTTTAAATAACTATCTTTAGACCAAATTTGTTTACTTCAAATGAGTTCAGTATGATAAATACTTTGATTTCTAAAATGATAAATGGAATCATCTAAACCCTCAGTACAATTATTTTTTGAGAATACTAGAATAAACTTTTGACAAAGGGTTTGCTATATAATTTAAGCCTAATATAAGCACTGTGTGCTGTAAGTTTTTCTCTTTTCTCAGTGGTACTTGACCTTTACTTCACTGAATGGATATCTTAATCTATTAGGTACTATATGCTGTTTCCTATGGGAATTTGAGTTCTCAGTCAGACTTGACTGCCTTCCATTATGGTTTGAGGTGTTAAGAGATTCAACAAGGCTGTTCCACCGTCAAAACACTGATCTAAAAAGAACTCAGCAGTGACTGGTCACTCTTCAGCAATCTGCTGTATGATGTAGAATTTCCTATGATCTGTGAATTATGTGATCAATTTACAGCGCATAAGCATAACAGTTACAGAAAAGTGTTGTTACCAAACCTGATAGTTTGCATGCCCTTCTTAAAACCCTAAGTCACATCAATTACTGGGGTGGGGGAAGTACTTTGCCTTGAATCACATTCCAATTGCTTTTTTCTTCTGTTGTGTTTCTGTGGGCCAGCCTGTGCTGATCCCAGTCTGAGACTCTCATAAAAATGTCAACATTGCTAGGTGAGTGATCTGCCATTAGGCAGAGAAAGACTTAACTGATCAATCATCCAGGTCAAAGGGAGTCTTTTTTCATTATTTTAATAGACCTCAGTGAGGTTTGTAACAGAGAATAGGTTGCCGCAAGATTGTCCTCAGGAGTGAACTTTTTAAAATATTTGGAAGATGAACTTCTCAATTCTTCTTTGACAAGTATCCATTTTTTTAATTAATTCATTTAGAATGTGTATGCATAATTTGGTCATATGTTGGCACTGAGTTGTGATTTTCCTCCTCTGCTTTATCACTATTGTGGAAACATAAGAAATTGTATTACTGATCCAAATTCATCCACCTCTATGTCTTTTGTAGCCTTAATGAGTAGGCAGTTTTGCTCCTTTCATTGCAAAAAGCCACATTGTGATCAGGAAGCCTTTGGAAATTCTTCTGAACTCCAAGTTTAGAAAATGTATGTTTTAAACCCTGTATGTTGCATTTGAACCAAAGAAAACTCAGTGAATAATAGAGGAAAACACTACTAGGATACTCAGGTTTGCCATGGTTGTGGTTCCTTCCTTCATGACCTCAGTGTTCACTTAAGGTCCCAGTTGTATGTTAATATGAAAGAAGCATTATACTGACTGTAACAAAATTAAAATTACAAGAGCATTTTTCCATACATGTTGACAGATACTTTAAAATAATAACAGAAGACTACCACTGATTTTTTCTGGATAAAAAGATTTCCATCACTCTAATAACATTTTCTTATGATGTTTTCCACAGTGAGCTGGCAAGATAAAGGTATAATTATGCAAACATGAGAAACCGTACAGTTCTCTTTAAACAGTAAGTTATCTTCATAACAAAATGGATTCAAAATCTGTTTGCAAAAGCATATCACTCCTGGGGAAGGTTCTATTTCCCTAATTACTCTCAACAGCTCCATCTCAGAATTCTCAGCACATGAAATAGTTTTTATTAGGAGAATGCCTACGGAAAGCCAACTGCAAATCTACAAATGCTGCATATTGACAGTTTATATCAAATTTAACTCTTAAAGTCCTGATGCCTAGAGAAATACATGAGTTCTGTGTCTTCAGAATCTCAGATGAGGAATTAATGATATAGTCATTTGTTTTAATACACTGTTGTGAGGTCTTTATATTCTGTACACTTCAGTGATTTCTTATGAGCTTCATAGAGTACTGATGTAAATAGCCCAGCCCTGGAATGTGAAGGGAAAGGCACAAATGCAGTCAGCACAGAGCCTGCTCATGTTTGGCAGTAATACAGCAGAGGTAGCATGAGGCAGCCAGGACTGGTGATGACTCAGAGATCCATGGTGCACACAGGAGATGCTTTGGGGCCCCATTGCTCTCTCCAGCAGTGCACATGTACAGTGTCCTACCTCAGCCTGTGCTCAACTTCTGAATTACTGAATTGCACTTATTTATTCTGCCCAACAAAATACTAACTTGTGTTTTTATGTTGTGGAGCAAAGAAAGCCACTGAAAGAGCTGAGTGGCCATTTAATATTATTTCTCTGACAAATATGCTTTAGGCTCCATCCTTAGCTGATATTACTATATTGTTACTAAGGAAACGAAACATTAAAAGGACAGAATAGGTTGTCAAAGTTTGCATAGGTTCTAGCTAACAAAGCTACTATCCAGAAGCATGCATCTACCATGAATAGTGTAAAGACCATAAACAGTGATTAATGAGTATGCAAGTATAAAACATTTGTATTGTTAAAGTCAACCATATTGCTTACATGCCTGCAGGACTCACTTTGTCTCAGTCAAAATGTTGATTGTAGAACAGACATTTAGGAATTTGATTTACTGATTATATTGATGCAACAGGAAAGTTAAAAGCTTAATGTCAGGTTTCTGGGATCTTTAGGAGTGTATATTTAAATCAGTGATAATGCTGACTCAACTTGCAAACCTTGACTTTTGTCCTTTTCAAAAATAACCCACTTTTACAGGATACCTGCTCACTTCTTTGTTTCCTCCTTGGTCTCACTCCCCTCTTCTCATCACAGTTGCAAAGCTCTTGCCTGCAGAGTATCAGCAGTCTGCTTAGGAAATGCACCACAACACCTCCAAGTTTCATTTGTAACCTCCTTGCTGAGTTAGTCTTAATTCTATTCTCCAGACACTTGTTTTTCTTCAGTCTTTTAATGCTCTCTTGCCACTCTCTCCTGTTTCTGTCTCTCCTCCCTTCAGAGTACATGCATCTACACACACACACACACACACACACACATGCACATTTCCTGGAGGTGTCACCCTCTTGTGCACTCCTACCCTCCATCCTTCTGGAGTCAGCTTCATTTACCAGGATCCTCATGCACTCTGAAGCTCATTTTTATTACTTTTTGTTTATACTTGTGAAGGGAAGATGCTCTGGTTCTCTACTAGGAATGAAACACTTAATAAAGAGAAGTTGAAAACAATATAATTTTCCTTCTGTACTTTTATTTCCATGTGTTTTGATTTGCATTGTGCAAAATTCAATTGATAATAGGACATAACTCAGAATGACCTAATTTCCAGCTATGTAAATTTATATTTGATAATTTTCCCATTCTTTCTAGTAATCTGTTCCATATTTGAAAAGCTTACAAGGCTGAACATACATTGTCTTTTTCACCAAAACTCATCAGAGGCTCACAAAAGTCAATAACAATAAACAAGTAAAAGGAGAGAGAGAGCACAAGAAACAATAAAAACTGAAAATTAATTTATTTGAATTCACTATCATAGGAAGTGACACAGATGAGGGTTGAGTGCCAGGTGAGTGCACTGGAAAATCACTGAGCTTTCCTTTTGTTTCATGGTGCAATAGCATATACACTTGTTACAATAAAATAAGATGTGCAGGTTTTTTTTGTATGGCTTGATTTCTTCCATGGAAGAAAAGAAGACTTTTCCAAAAAGTCTTCTACTTTTTGCTCAGGCATTTTATTCAAATTCTGCTTGACAAAGGCACAACAGGGATGCTTTGACAAAATCCTAGATTAGTGCAAAAACGGAATATGTACTAAAAATGTGTGGTTAGGTTAGTGCCCATAAAATGAATGGATATAAAGTAATTTGTAAAAGTACATATTAAATACAGTCTTTTCTTACTCCTATCTCTAAAAACTCTGCTTTCATTGTTATCATTTGAGGCATATAGTTAGAGCACCTGGAACCAATCAGCCTATTGAAGTAGATTCTTTCACTTGTATTATTAATAAGAAAAGGATTCTTACAGTAGATTAAAGGTACAGTAAGAACTTTCACTATCTGCCTGCATTCTCTGCATCCTATTGATGCTTTCAGGGAGGAAAAAAGGTAGATTGAATTAAAGTTCTTCCATTCTTCCCTCTTCAGAGTATAACTGGAATGAAAAGGTATAAAAATGTTTCCTTCACATGAATCAGGTGATAGGTTTGGTAAGAGTAGAGTAAAAGGAGTGCCATTTTTATGTAACTAATACAGAGAGCTGGGTTGTTATATACCCAAAGAGGTTATGGCATTTCACTGCAGATCTGGAGTGGATCATCTCAAGTGACACTGGAGAGGGTTCAAGCAGCACTACACTCCTTTAGCTAGACAATTCAAAGCTGAAAAGGAGCATCAAAACTTCATGGCTTTTTTAGAAATTAATGCCAAGAAATCCATGAGCTTCTTCATGCGTTCTCTGAGAGAAATATCCTTGGAATGTGCACAACACCAGCTGTTGTCTTCCCTACTCAATGTAACACAGTCTGACTTTCACCTGGGATCAGTGACCTGTAGTGAATTCGTGTACGTGTAGATGTAGACCACAGATGGGATGATTCTGGAGGAGTATAAAAGTAAACCAAGAATAAATACTGGAGGGTGATTGATTTATTTATATAAGTCTTCTAGATCTTAATGTAGCACCTTCCTTGGCAAAATGTTTGTGAATACAGTCAAGAATAAGGTATTTACTTACCAGAATATCTTATGAGCAAACTAAGGATCTGGTTGCTTTGTTTAGGTATTTAAATGTTTACTTAGATTCTGGAAGCCCATATTTTCTCCCTTTACCTTCTTTGCCCAGGATACACAGGTGTATAGTTACCATACAGGCTTCAAGAATAGAAAAGTCAAGTTTGTATCAGGAAAAAATAGTGAAGACAGGTGTGAATGACAAGACCGATTGCCCAGGGGGAAGTAGTAACTTTATTTGTAGCTGATGATGACTTGGATAGGAAACATCCTCTGTCTGACCTTATCTGCTAACTGCAAGTCATTCCCACTGCAAACAAGGATTTGCCCTGTCAGATTGTCAATACCATCTATCTCATATTTATTACAAATTACCCCTTTTTTCACTGTGCCGGCTTTGGTCAGGATTTTCTCACCTCACTGTAAGGATGTAGCTGAACACTGGCCTCTGTGTCTCTGACACTAAACCTCAGCATGCCTGGGGTGGCGGCCGCTGAGGAAAACGACATAATAGATGTTGACTGTCTCCCTTCCCTACATAAATAATGTCAGGAAGGTGGCTGTGGCAATGCTTTTGGCATTAGATTATCTAACAGTAGAAGGGTCCTGATTTTTCTGCTTATTGCTAACATACAAGTAGTTCCTTTTACATGTAAATTAGAATAAAGCAAATGTAGTATCAGAAGAGAGCATGTGCAATACAGCTTTGCTTATTTCTGTGCACTAATATTACTATTTGGGGAAGAACGAAGTGTGATTATGTTTCTTAAAGGCATTACATGATTTATTCCATCATCCAGATGACAAGGCAAAACAAACTAGTTTCACTTTTTTCTTAGGCTTTCAAACCAGAAAACCATCTGTTTTCCTGGTAGCTTTTCCTTTTTCTAATGTAGACAAATAATTTTTAGAAGGCTAAAGAACTAAGGAATCCTTATTCTTAGAAGCTACCTAGAACCAGACAGAGCTTCATCTTGGTGTCCTGAATTTACCGAAACACACCACAGTATTACATGGTGTTGTTTCCAGAGGTGCTGGAACATTATTTGCTCCCAACAGCAAGTTCATTTATCCCAACAATTAGCTGCCACAAATAAAATTCAAGGACTTTCAGTGGCAAACATGGCTTTGAAATGAAAATGTATTTGCTGCTGTATTTAGCAGACAGCCTGGTGATTGGCAGGTGTGTATGAGGACAGGAGTCTCTGCTGCTGTGCAAGGCAGGTCACTCAGCCAAAGGCTGCACGAGTCTTGCTGCATCCTGTGAGCAAGGCAAAACCACACAACTCCTGCTTGAGTGGGAAAAAAGGGCCAGTGCTGGATTATCTCAGCCACTGAAATGGCTTTCTGAGTGGGACCACAAAAAATGCTGCACTTTATTCCCAGTGACTGTAAAACCTTACTTCAGGAGAGAAAAATAAATCCTACTGCCAGACTAGAAAAAACAACTGGGAAAATGGTTCTCTTGACTTTCGGGTTCTTATATTTCTGTATTTCCCCTAAGTGAAAAATCCCAAATAGCCTATTCCACACCTTTGGCAGAATTTTTAGCAGTTATCTCCTTGTAAATGTTTCTTAGAAATGTTAGCTTCAGTATATTTCTAGTTAATGAATAAGATGCTACCAAGTTTATCAGTATATAATGTCCTTCTTGATGTTCTGCTGTAAACCAGGAAAATATAACTGTCAGAAATAACATTAATATAATTCAAATTTTTTTAATTTAGTGAATTGGCTCAAATTTAATACATAGATGTGAGATTACTTCTGGGTCTTGTGTGATAATGGTTTCTTTGAATTTCGTCTTTGCTTGGAGATACTTTATTTCTCATTTTTGATCAAGTACATTTATCCATATGACTTATCTTCAAAATAGGGAGATGATAATTCTTTCCCATTGTAAATATGCCCCATAACCTTTTGAAATGTTAGGAGTACCAGTATTATTACCTTCTAGAAATCTATGAGCATGCAAGCAGCTTAGTTTAAAAAACCCAAACAAACCCCCCCAATTCAAGTATGTTCTTTATTAGCATAATTATGAACAAAACACACTTTTTCCTTCCTATATTATGTAACATTTTTTGAGCTAAAACATGTATTAGTGAACACGAGCTGTCCAACGAATCAATTAGTTAGAATTCCATATGGATATTTTTTTATTTTAGTAAGAGTTTGATTACATTCCATCCAGATTAATCTCAAAAGTGTGGTGGTTCATCTCAGAGGTGGGTTGGAGCAACAGGGTCTGAACAAGTATTTCCTCAGAGATGTGCACAGGGTTCTCTGAAGAGGAGCATGGGATTACTAAGCATCATGATTCACTCATTCACAGAGCAAATGGACAATTGACCATATTGTGTCAATCAGTGAAGGTCCCAGAATCGTTTTAAGGATATTTACATGATAAAGTTATTAGAATCCATTGATTCCATGAGGGGCTCAATGCTCCAGTTTGCACCAAGAGCAAGCTGTAGAAACCTCTTTGAGGTAAAGATCTCTAGAGGCCACTGGAAAAGATAAGAAAGAAGGGGAATCATCAAATTATTAATATCCTAAATGCTAACAGCAGCCTATTTTGAGACCAAAACCATAACACACTAGACTTTATATGTCACTGGCAGAAATAGAAGGTGACACAAAGAATTTCAGGAAGTTTAATTTAATTTTATACAACTACAAAACTAGGAAAGTTCAAATACAGCTTTGATATACAAAGGAAGGTGGAAAAGGCGTTTGCACAATCTGACAGCTTATGCAGACTTCAGATGCAAAGCACACAGACCCCTGTGCCTCTGACTGAATTGGACAGACTTCTCTACCACCTCCTGAATGAGACTGCATCAGAATATTTAATGGAAAAGATATAGATACTAATGAAGATTAAGTGGGATTTTTTTAGTTCTTTATAGTTTGAAATTCCAAACTAAACCACAGCTGGGTACTGACTGACAACGACAGCATTATTAGGTGTATTAGGATATACCTTAGTGCAATAAAATCCTATACAACAGAGTAACTTGTGATGTTTTACTTGGGAACAGGAGCTTCAGAGAGTGAGAGTAAGGTTATAGTACAAGCATCCAAAATTCTAAACATGATTTTAGTTTTTAACGACTCATCCTTACTAATTTTAAATAACTTTATTTGCTAACCCAAATTTAAAAAGTTTAACGTGTATGAAAATTAAAAAAATTGTTGTTTCTATTACCACCATTTTCATAGCTTTTAAAATTAATTTGGTTTTAGTTTTTATGCGTTTTTAAGAAAGGTGACAAAAAATGCTGTATTTAAAAAATGAACGTTTGTAAGAAATGCTTTAGCTGGAGGAGAAGCTTTATTGATTTTTAGGGGTGGGATTTGGGAATTGAATTTTTCTGGAGCATAACATTTTATTTACTGGTGGTTGATAAACTGCAGTGTCACCTGCCAGCTGGCTTCAGTTAAAGAAATCTGATTGATAGCTCAGGACGTACATATGAAGAACAAAATTATAAAAATGGTAGAAACTTTTTTCCCCACCAAGAATTAGTCAGGCTAAGTATTCCTTTGGCTTGAACAGGATCATTCTTGTTATTTATTGCCTGCATTATTCTAACTCTTATAGGTACCAATTGCCATTAAAGTTTCTGTCTACTAGGCTCTTAGCATTCTATACAGAAAAAAATGGTTTGGACTCTCTATACAGTCGCCAAATGCATATCATCATACAGCATAATTTAGACATTTATCCATGTGTCACTTGCTTTTCAAGCCCTTTGTGCAAGGACACCTGTGTTAAGCACAGTACTCCAGTGTTCAGGAGTAAACAAAAAATTACATTAAAATAACTTACATGTTAAATGCAGAGGTAGAAAGCAATAGCTTTTCCCAGTGGGTTTTTGGTCTGGCTGGGTTTTTTTCGGTTTGGTTTGGTTTGGTTTGGTTTTGGTTGTTGTTTTTATTTTTTTGTTTGTGGGTTTGGTGTTGTTTTGAGGTTTCCAAAATAACCTAATGACTAATTCCTTCAGTTTTCTATACACAACAATTAGTTTTAGGCGTGGTCATTAGTAAACAAAATAACAGCCACATAACCACATTGCTGTTCCTTCATTTCTCTGCCTTACTGCTTGTCTGAATCTTGCCTTAACCTTTTTCATGATGGCTGTGGTCTGCAGACAACTGCTTTTCACACCTATTAATCCTGGGTCTTGACTTTGAAGCAGTTTCTCCTCTCAAAGGGTCAGAAGCCCAACTCCACCTGCCACGTTTTGCACTTCCGTTATTAAAAGATTGGCAGCAAGGCCCAGGAGGCCTTTACCATCATACCAGTATTTCATAACCATCTTTTCTGTTATCAGATGTGTAACAAAGAATGCAAGTGGTAGACAGCAATCTTAATCTCAATTTTAATTAGTATTACCAGTCATTTAGAATTTAAATTACATGTAATTTTCTGGACCACTGATTTTGGTGAAGAACAATGCTTAATTAAACTGCTATTATCAGAAAGGAGTATCTTTATCAGATATACTTCTTTTTTTCATAATTTCAGGGGGCTGAGAATCCAAACAGATTCATGAACACTACAAAATATATACGTAGTACAATTGTTCTGTTTTGTTTTGAATGTCTACAATATAGCAGATTGGACCACAGAAAATCCTTGTAATGTTTGGGGAGAATGACCTTCTAAGAAGGCTACTACCTGCCTGTTGGGAAGGGCCAAAAAGATACATTAGGGCATTACATTCATGAACGAAGGTGTTCTACAGGCTGTCCAGGAGCCAGACACATGGACACAAAGCATGTGTTATGGACAAATGCTTATGACAAGTTTGTGACTTTGGAGGTCTCTCTTTTGACTACAAGCTCTCACCATTCCATGCCAATTTTCCATTCTAGGAAAGGGAAACGAGCTGTCATTTACCTTTTGGATTTTCTAGTGCAGGTATAGAAGAGATCCCCAATACAGTGCTATTGAAATATCCATATACTGCCTCACATTCTATTTAGAAAACAGGTGAACAAAACCCCCTTTCCTATTCATCAAAGTCTCATTCATCAAAGAATGAAAAATTTTGGTATTCCATCCTGACCCTCTATCTTATGATACCAAACAGAGCAGCTGGAGAGTAGGAAAGTGCAAATGAGTTTGCTGTTTAGTGGATGCTATCAATCTGAGTGGCCCTATACTTCAGAAAAGCAGACAAGGAGCTCTTAGAATTGTTTACTTCCTTCATTTATCATCAAGGAAATGCTGATCACAAGTTTCCTCAAGATTAGTTGGCAGTTAAAAAAACAGCAACAACAAAGAACAGAACCAAATATGCACTGAACAAGCATAACCCACATGGAGCATGTGATGCCTGTTCAGTATCTCCAGGATCTGCAAGAATAACCAATGGTGTAGCTCCTTAGTGGGTCTTCTTACTTGCCTTTTAAAAGCAACTGCTAAATTAAGAAGATGGTGTTAAGAAGATGGTTTAGGTACCTTCATCAGTTAAAAAAAACAACCAGTCAGCATTCTCAGCTTCATTCCCAGAGGAATGCAGAATCACAGAATCGTTGAGGTTGGAAGGGACCATCTAGTCAAAGCCCCATGCAAAAGCAGGTTCACTTAGGGCAGGCTGCACAGGATCACATCCAGGGAGGTTCTGAGTATCTCCAGAAGAGGATACTCCATGACACTTACTGAAGGACACTATCATAACAAAGCTCACTTGCAGTGCAACTCCTGCAACTTTATTTACATTTTAAAAGTTGCATTAAGGAGATCTTGGCAACATAACTTAATTCATGCCTGATTCGCCATTCTTAGAGCTGGAAACTGGGGTCGACTGTGGTTTAAAACTTGATGCCCCAATGCAGTAAGCTGAAGGAAATTGTTTATTGGTCAGTCTCTGCTAATTTACTATAATTGTCATTGAATGACTTTCTTACATAGGTCTGTGGCTCTAGAAAGAGTAGCTGATCAGTGGGTAGGGAGGAACAGCTGGTCACTCCCTGGGTAGACTCATAATGGCCAGCTTTAACACAATTCAGCTTAAATTCTCCTTCATTGACTGAAATACAGCTACCTGCTTTGGCCAACCTCACCTCCATCTTCAGACAGTTGGAGACAACCTGTTCTTTCTTGCACAATCCAGCATTTGGTAGGATTATCTAATTTATGTGAACTACACTGTAGTTCATATTTTCTCTCTCTTTTCTCTCAGAAAATAGAGCTGTGGGTGGGACTAAGGGAATTTAATGAGTCAAAACTACTGTTTGAAATGTAATATTTACTTGCTGAGCAGCAATAGTGGAATTTTTACTAGGAGGAGCAGGATTGTTAGACCTTGGCTGTGATTCACTCTAGATTCTGTTTTGTGTTGCTGCTCTAGATCCTCTTCTTTCTCTTACGACTTGAATAACCAATTTACAGCCATCCCAGAGCTGGGTGGAAATGCTGGGGTAAACACTGCAGTGAAAATTAAGGGTGTAGTGGCAGAGTAAGATGATTCACTACTGTTCAGAATCTCTGGATCACTTCTGCACAGCAAGGCCAAACTTTTTAATGTCTAAACACATATACTACAAGAATTACAATGTAGAGGTATCCTGCCTTAGGCTACATCCTTGAGTAGCTGCAGTGCTGTCACCTTGAAACAGCTTCCAGCCCTGGCTTGTGATTCTGACACAAAACAGCACAGAAGAATCCTCCCTCCCACAGTTCATGTCTCTGAGCAGCCCAAAGTGCATTCAGCCTTTTGTAAACATGCAGGTACTATCTAGGTAAGATGTTGCATTAAGACTACAGAATAAGTGGCACTAAAGACATTAAAATTTCACCTTGAAATTACAGCTTTGAGTTACTCTACTAGTCACACAATTGCTCTCTCTAGTTATTTAAGGATTTTATGTATGTGGTGTAAACCAACCAGACTGAATACCAGCCCTTGCTTGAACACAGCAATTTAGACAGCTCAGACACAGTATCTATAGATAATTATTCAGAGAGCAGAAGCAGCATTCCAGTATTTTCCCCATGCCACACCTCAAATTCCTGAACATTTTCCTGAGACCACTCAGGATTTGCATATAAATGCCTACACTTTTTGGGTGACTGCTGCTCTGGAAATAGAGATTTCACAGATGTTCACTTTGCCTCCTGTAAATATCTGAGCTTTAACAGCTCAGTGCTAAAGCCTACTTAATTTTCTTTCCAACAAAATCAACAAGAAGTATCATGACTGATAAAATTAGAATCCACTACTATTACTATATTGTTTTCCTCTGTAGTAGTACTTAAAAATGAAAAAGTACTGGAAGTGCAAAGACATTTTCAGACAGTAGCAAGACATCACTAATTATGTCGACTTTACAAATTTTTGTGTTGAAACCCTGAATTCTCAGTTGACCTAAGAAATCAATCAGAGGATTGTCAACAATCCCATCAGATTAGAAGCTAAAGTCTGTGAAAATACAGCTTACTAGAAGATATTTCCCTCTCTTTAAAAATGTCTTTTTGTGACAGCAGAAATTACAAATGCAGAGATATCCTGTAATTCATATATCTAATGTGGATTGATTCATTAACAGCAAACTTCAAGTGCTGTGGAGAAGGGGCTGTTGTCCTTCTTTGTATTTATACTGCCTCATGGAAAGGCATCCAAATTACATGCATGTAAAAATGAATACTATAATAATTAACATGATATATTATATTGTATTATTACATATAATACTACCAATAATGGTGGAATGGCCTTAAAATGAAATATGACACCGAAATATGTTCTATTTTGCAATGGTATAGGACTATCTCAGAAACTGAACTATGTTGCTCTAACAGACTTCAGTGAATACAGCTACCAAGAGTGACTCCAGCAAAATATCAATTAACTGCAATCTCTGTCAATGACCCTCATGGAGAGATATTTATTTAAAAATCACATCTTCCGTCACAGACTGTGCTGGTTTTGGCTGGGGTAGTTAATTTTCTTCACAGTGGCTGGTAGGGGGCTGTGTTTGGATTTGTGCTGAACACAGGACTGATAACACAGAGATGTTTTGTTATGGCTGAGCAGAGCTTGCACTGAGCCAAGGCCTCCTCTGCTCCTTGCAGGGCCAAGCTGGAGAGGGAGATGGGGGTGCCTGGGGGGCTGGGAGGAGACACAGCCAGGACAGGTGACCCCAGCTGACCAAAGGGACATTCCACACCATATCACATCATGTTCAGCATATAAAGAGGAGGAAGAAGGAGGAAGAGGGGGGACAGTTGGAGCTATGGCCTTGTTCTTCCCAAGTCCCCATTACATGTGGTGGAGCCCTGGCTGTCCTGGAGATGGCTGAACCCCTGCCTGCCCATGGGAAGTGGTGCATGAATGCCTTGTTTGGCTTTGCTTGTGTGCACAGCTTCTCCTTTACCTACTGAAGGGTAACTCAACCCACGAGTTTTCCAGCTTTCACTTTTCTGATTCTCTCCCTGATCCCACTGGTGAGGGAGTGAGTGAGCAGCTGTGTGACATTTGGTTGCTGACTGGGTTTAAACCATGACAAGACACATAAAAATACCATTCCATTGTGTAAGATTTAGTTCTTCATATGTAAGATTAATTTCCAGATGTCAGACTGTTTCTTTACAAAATATTCTTCTTTGTGTTACTAACAGAAATGCATCCTGCTATTTCAGAAGTGAAGTAGAACAAAAGTGGGATAGCAGACAACTACATACAACAGCAATTACCATGTCTAGTCCTGTTTTCCTTTGAATTATTAGTTTTACATGCTTCATTCACAAAAGCAAAACCAAACAGCTAAATGAAAAACATGTTAATGTATGTAATAATAATTAAAGCCTATAATAATACAATCCACAGAGAAGTCAGTTATATAAAAATGTAAAACCTACAGAGGACATTGTATTTTATTTAAAAAGGAACATTTCAGAAATCAGGTAACTTCTCAGAACAATGCATGTGGAGCAAATCTGTTCAAAAGAAGGCATCACTTGAAGTCTGTACTGTGAACAGAGCCTTTGGAATCAATTTGAGATGTATCTTCAATACCAAAAGATGTCATTAGGAAAAAAAAGTTGGATATTTATGAAAAAAATTACAGAAGTTAATCTGTTGGAAGAGTCAAATTGAGGTTGATTAGAGAAGAAAAAACCCACTAACATTCAGAAAAGGTTGGAAAACTCACTAATCTGCAGGAGCAGATTATGAAGGTTTATTTTTAATCTTTGGCTAGTGTAGCTAGTGTACATTACTTCATTAACTTCAGCTGCATTTTGATAGTATCTCTTCACAAAGTTTTGTGAAGGCCAGGTCCAATGGGTTTCAAATTGTTGTTAGGAATAACATGATGTTTTCAGACAGCTTACTGTGAGATTGCTTATTGAAAGCATCTTTCAAGGTGAGGCAGCTGAGCCTGGAAAGATAAAATTGGTTGAAAACTATAAATATATGCCATACAGTATTTCAAGAAACTACAACCCTTTTGTGGCACTTTAACTGCACAGTAGTGTCCTATCTGAATTCTACTGTGCCCTAAAAATGCTATGAAATACCTTTTGTTTTCATCTGAATATCACACTACTTTCCAGGTTCTTTAATCATCTAATTAAGGAGCGTTCTTAGCATTTTTGATTTTCTAATTCACTTTGAACAAATCCAGTAATTGCTGAGGAAAACACACTCAATCTCTGTGTACAGTATATAAGAAAAACTTGCACCAGTACTCAAAGGAGTGAAGCAATTAACTTCAAGACAGTATCCCTGTATTGATGCAGTAAGGAAAAAATATTTGTGAGATTTTAACTATTATATTAAAATGGAAATCTATAGCAATATTTTGATAATTTTTGGAAATGCTTAGTACTATAAAAATAAGAAACCAGGGTTGTAACTGTATAATTTATGGACTGCATTTAGTTTTAATAATATCAAACTGTTAAGGCTGTGTTTTCAACCGAAATAATTCCAAATTGACAGATTCTGAAATAAAATTACCAAGTCTTATGACCAAGTAATTATAAAGGTTTACATTACAGAAACTGACATTTCATAGCTAAGCAGCTCTGTTTCCAAATGCAGAGGAGCATTTTCACTTTGGAGCAGGGTTAGTCAGATCCCCCAATGATTTACCCATCTTCATCTTGCTAAACAACATACTATTCGTAGCACACACCTCCAGTCAAGTGAGCTTGTCTTTAAAAAAGTCTGCACTCTCTGGGATTCTCAGGATCTTGCTCATCCAAAGATCTGTCAAATATATCAAAACACAGGTTTTACTTCTCTGCTGTGTTCTTTCCTCCCATCTAGCCAATGTATTAATTTTTTTCTCGCCTAATCACAGCCCCACCTAAGAATCATGTAGGACTGACATGCTCCTGTCAGCCTCCAGACATGTGTTCTGTACCTTGTGCACCACAGTGGCTCTGTCATCTAACGTTACTAGGAACATCCATCTCATCTTCATTTTTTGTACAGCGAGATGTGCTCTGTGAATGTCATATTCTGCTCTAACCACTCGGAGGTAAATCATCAGCATAGTGCATTTTACACAACTCCCATTATATCCCACAGATACAGTATAAGCTGCTCCCTAGCAACTGCAGCAAAAATGTACCCCTTTAGGCATCTTTTCCAGCTAAAGAAACCAACTTTCTATTTGATGAACTTCATATATAAAACAATCTTGGCTACTGTCAGCTCAAATTGTTCTGACTAATGGTCCTTAAGATGCGTTTTTAGCCCTTTGCCTCATTTGGGTTCTGATACTGAAGTTTCTCTTGCAAACCTCTCACCTCAATGATTTTAACACCAAGGGAGAAAAATACTTTTCCAAACCAAGAAATATCTTCCCAATAAAAACTAACCATTTATACAAGAATTATAATCATGAGCTAGAAATCCATTTTAAATGGAAAATACAACTCCCAGCATGCTGGCAAGAGTGAAGACCCTGGATTTATTTTGTGGAACACCAGAGTCTTTTGGTTGGAATTCATTCACATACTGAATGGAATTGCAAGTATTTTCAAAGAACTATAAGCTTTTAAGTAAACTTGCTTCTTGTGACATTCCAAATCTATTTACATGAACTTAGTTAATATCTGGGGAAAGCCAGAAATTAGTCCTTGTTTAGAAACACTGGCCTCATGCTCATGCATCACACCTCATGAATAAGATGTGGTTGCTGTGACAGTGTTACTCATTTAACACACCATAAAATATTTTAAAGGTAATACCAGAGTAATAACAGCTAACTAATATTTCACAAATGAACAGAACCTTCCATCAAAATGTAGGAATTCCCCCCTCCCCCTCCTCTGCCAGGGAAAGGGTGTCACAGCAGACAATTAACTTCCCCAGGGAAGTGACACCTTCAAGTCCGATGTTCTGAGGCTGGTCAGGTTAGCACATTTAGGCAGTGGCTAGTTTGCTGGTTTTGTACTGATCTACATCAGCTTCCACTGGCCTGCAGCCCTGGGGATGGGCAAAATGACAGCAGCTCCAGGACAGAAGAGCAAACAGCACCTGTTAGCTAGCCACAGAAAACAGCAAAAGCAGGACAGTGCTATCCTTTCCCATCAGGAAACTCTTAGGAACTGTTTCAGATCTTTAAAGGGAAATGAAATCTGTCCTTTCAGTCGAACAGCAAAGGACAACAACCACCCCCTCTGTTGACTGATAACTCTCTGATAAAAAACAAGCACGTGCTGTGTGTGGCTACACTTCAGGCATCTTCCTTGATGCCCTTTAGTGAAACTGACCCTGAAAAAGAGTAAATGAAATTCAGAGGCAAGTTTATGCCAAGTTTGGACATGACCCTAGAACAGGGCCCTGGACAGCATCTCACATGGTGAAGCAGAAATGCATTTTCTAAGAAGTCATATATCACTGCCACCTGAAGTCAAGTGCTATACAGAAATTGGCTTATTAAATAAAATGCCACTGAAATAAATCCTAGTTAGAACACTGCTAAATGACCTGCCCAATTCCTGAACTGAAGTACTCACCTTCAGTCACTGGGTAACTGCTTTGCACAAAAAAGGCATTTCTATTAGAGCCATGCATTCATGACTTCTATATTGAGTATCAAACTGCATTTCCATCAGAGAGCTCAATGTGGTATAGCTGGTAGGTGCTATGAATTCATCCTTGATGCAAAGTTTTATTAGTAGTAGTACAGTCTTTTGTTCAGTGAGATTCTCATTTCATGAACAAACATCCTATTGACTTTTCTGTGACATTTACGTAATTTAGGTCTGCCAAGTCAGGTCTTTTTTATATGTCTTAATGACATATAAAAGAACAATTGTCATACCACTATATAATATAGCAGGAAGAGGGGACAAGCTGTTTCCCTTTTAAGCTAACAGGCACAAAAATCTGTAGGTAACACCTTTTAGTACAGTTCTGAATTTCCTCATAACAAGAAACAACTGGGTTATAAGATCTTCCTAAATGATGAGTTATGTATTTAAAAGGAACAAAGACCATATGTATGTGGCATACCTTCCTACATTTGAAAATTCAGCTGGATCAGAAGAGAAAAAAAAAAGTTTTGCAAGCTTTACACTCAGAGAAAACCAAATAATTATATACAAGCTTTCTAGCACCACTCAAACCATCATTGGAAAACAGAGCATACAATTTTATTTCAAATCTCCTTAAAAACCTTAAAATGCATGTAAACTTTAATACTAACTATGTTGCCAACTTGAATTTCTCACCCAAACTCACACAGTTTTCACTGTTTTATCTCTCCCATTATTTCCAGAACAAATACAGTACAAAAATTGAGCAAGATGTTCCTAACAGTAAACAAATACTGAAAAAGCAAATTCAGTGCAGATACTATCCTGATGAAGCCCCAGGCTACAATTCTTGTGGAAAAGGAAAGTATAAACCTTTTCAACACTGTGTTCAAGAGAAAGCTGTTAAATACACTGAGGCTATCTAAATCCTGAAAATTGGATTCACTGAAATTCAGGGAACTCCTGGCTTTTCGCTCTTATGGAAGAGGGGAAACATCTCAAGACTGACTGAATTTAACTGAGGTCCCAGAGATCACTTTTAGTTAGTCCAGTGGGCTTTGGATAAGGACATTAATGTGAAACCCACTTGGCAATCAACTATTTTTACTTTTGAAAAAAAATATTTTATTTATATTTGCATACATGTATATTAGCCTACGTTTTATGCATTTGTTAACATTTAATATGGTCATTTCATTCTTATGGTTCTGTTTATTGTAACTCTTCTTTGCATAAAAAATATTTAAGCAGAATAATTATACTGTTTGAAGAATAACTCCAGAGAGCTATAGTTGAGAATCTTCTCTAAAGGTGTGCAAGGTTATTACAATATTTCATTACTACAAAACAATACATCTTCAGATAGAGGCAGTATTACCTTGTAATATTTCTTGTTTCCATGCTACCAACCTTCCTTTGCTTGTAAAGCAATTTAATCACTTCCATATTGGTTATACATGAAATATTAGTGCTGTGCTTCATAGGGAACACCTCCTGCATTTTCATTACAATATAACTGTATTACTTACAGAGTCAGAAAATCTATTTCTCTTTAACCATGTCATTGCATCTCATTGAAAAATTTCTAGCTTAGTTAAAAAAAGAAATAGTCTTCCAGTTTTAAGTCTTCAATTCAACCAGTCTGGGTTTCATTATTTTCTAAACCCCACATGTCATCTCTGTGGCTCTTTTAGTTATCTTTCATATAATTGCCTATTAGAACTGCTCAAATACTGTAAGTCTTTATCTTTTGAGACAAAAAACAATCACAAAAATTTTAATATCCCATGAGATATGGTGCTTATACATCTAACTTTATATTTTTATGTAAATACTATATAGCAAAAGAAGCTAAGATTACAACAATTTTTATTGTTTTATATGTGAAAGATGTGGTCGTAATCTTCAAAAGATCAACATTTTATTTTTCAACAATGAAAATACATGAAATTTAAACAAATTATTTTATTTTTCTCCATTAAAATAGTTCATCAGATAACAAAGAAGAGATACTGGCATTAATACCATATCCTTCTTAACAAATAAGGCAAAAATGTCATCCAGTGAGCTAGGAAATCCTGGCACATAAAAACACGTGCAAAATGGAAGCAATTACAGAATTCTGAGGTAGTACACAAGACAACATAATGGATTAACAATGTAGGCATGCATAAACACATATACACAGCATATTTACATGATTTTTTACCTGAGAAATCTTGAAACTAAACCTCTGATTGGCATTTTTATTATCACGTTGGAACTGCTAGGCTAGCTCTTGGCTGTGTGAGATGCCACTCTGCAAGAGAAGGCTGCCCCAAAACCAGTTAACAGCCACTTGAGTCTGTAGTGTCCTCAGCGTCAAGACAAATGTGGTTCCCCAGCAAAGGCTCAACCAGAGGACCAAGCTGCAGTACCCTTAACTTCACCCACCTAAGCAAGTACAAGTGCCACCAGGTGCCTCCCTGCATCTGAGAATACTTCCTGACCCAGCAGATCTCACCCAGCTCTCCCCATTACTCTCTAGTGGGACCAACTAGCTCTGGCCATGCTATGTCCATAATGTGACTGAAACAGAAGCACCACATCCAGCCAGGACTGCTCCTTTGATTATCTCTGGCCTGAGGAAGTCTGCTCTGGTGTTCACAGCAGTGGGGAATCCAGGAGCCAAACGTGACACCATGGCTCTGCTGCACTGTGTAGAATCTTCTTAACTTGTTCTACAGATAACTCAGTCTCAAAGACTGTAAACAAGTACTAAAAGCATTTGTACTATAGCTAATACAGAAACTGATTTCTGGTATTAATCATCACACTTTTTATTCAGAGGATGTTTCAACATACAAGACAGTAGATGCTTCTTTCTACCTGACACACATACTTTGTCTTTAAGAGAATTACAAAACACTTTTTAAAATGTAAAACAAGGGAGTATTTTTAATACAGCTGCTTGAAACCATATTGTTAAAACCATAACTAAAAATTACTTTTAAACAACTTTATGTTGTGTAAGTGGAATCTTGCTTATAGGTCAATATTGGCCCAATAACATAAAAATTGATAGAGTTTGGAAGATGGGGGAAAACCCATATATTTAAAAAGTTTGGGTAGATCTATAAAAGTTAGAAAAAAACACACAGAACACTTATTGGTATCTTGCAAGAAAGAACTGCATTAACAATAATTCTGAATAGTTCCAAAATACCAGGTCCTATCCAGTCAAAACCCCCTGAGGCCAAAAGGTCTTATACAAAAATTACAACAGGTCTTAGTCTTCATTCTGCTGACAACTGTTCGAAGTGCATAGGAATTGCTCAGATATAACTGACTTGTTACTCATGCCAGAAGTCTCACTCCAGAGCAATCACCTCAAACAAGTCTCTCTTCTCTCTCAGTGAAGGGAAAGCATGCAGTAACTTGGCTGAGTGACCACTCAGAAAACAGGAACATACATTACAGAATACAAGACTGATTAGCACATGTATGTTTCTTACTTCTATTGGGTTATAAAGAAATTTTCCTTTCTCAGAGTTTTCAAATTGTGAAGGAGATAATTTCCAGGTGGCCTCAGCTGTGACGCATTAACTAATACATTCTCCAGACTTTGCAGTTAACATGGTAATATATCATTTAAAATTATATAAAATGGGTGTGATCTGGCTAAGGTTCAAACTCCTATGCCTTGGTACCTGCCTCTAAGTGGACCTGTGATCCCATGACAGCTAGCCAGAGTGATCTGCAATAACCCAGGCAGCAACAGTCAGGTGCCTCAGCCAAAAGCCACTGATGAAATGCAACAGCAGGCAGGGGCTCAGGGAAGTTTTCTACCTCCAGGTGGGCTGCCTTTGTTCTGACAAGTCCTTGCAGGGCTAACAAAACCTAGCAGAAGCCTACTGTGACAGTCTCCTTGTTGCATGATCCACCACTTCTGCAGCATCATCCACATTCATTTACACATTTTACTTTGACTTGATGCATAGCCTGATACCCAGCACAAGTGTAATACCTTCAGAGGAAAGCCTATTACTTTTGACTAAGTTATTTTCTGTGAATTTTTATTGAGCTGTTCTGTAGTGTCATTTTATGTTTTATTTTCTTAAGAGAATTAATTAATTTTGTTTCAGAAAACTGAAATGAAAAAAAGTGTCTGAAAGTGGACAGCTGATGCTATGGCATGACTTTCCCAAAATCCCCAGGTGAGCTTTTCTGCTTTTAGTACTAAGTTCTCTTGCTATCTACTTTTGTCATGATTGTTCATGAGATTAAAGCACTAATTGCATCAGATGATAAAAAGCAATTTTACAATGTGAGCTAGAACATAACATGTTGAATTCTACTCCCATTGACTGCTAATTTCATGAACTAGATAGAATATATGGATAAAACAACCTCTTCCCAGTAGCAGTATATTTTCCATGTTTATGAAAAATGTTGTTATAGCAAAGTTTAATATGATCCAACTTAAAAAATCAGTAGCAGGCTGGATGCTTAAATTCTGTTCCAGACTTTTCTGGTCTGTTTCAGTGCCCGATTAATCAATGGGAATGTTTGACTTTGTACAGTAATCTGAAATCTGCACATGAAAATTTCCAGCAAGGAGGCCAGTCTCTTCAGGGTTTGCAAAACATTTTTCCACCTTAGCTGCAACACAGCAAAATATTTGTATGAAAGTATTACACAGCAGAAGTAGTAATGTGCTCTTGAACAACCTGATTGAGTAGAGGTGAATCCCAAGCAAGTAAACTAGAAACATCAGACTCAGCATGACCTAGTTGCCACTAACTTGGTGAGAAACTTTCATTTGAAGCTTAATTCTTGTGATGAAAACCTCATATATTTGAATCTGTCAGCCAACTTTTAGCAGTGCTCTGTTACTTGCTAGCTTAGTTTGAGCAAATACCATATCAAACTACATATAACAGAATTTGGTTTATGATTATATTTGAACTAAGATGCATTTTCTGCATCCTTTTAACAAAAATCTAGCATATCAAGATCTTGGCAAAAAGAAAAACTAGTGGCTTTACTACAAAGTCTGAAATACAAGTTTAATGTATTATTTTTCTACATGGAAATATCTTCCAAATTCTGAAAGCTTTAGGTAAATATTAATACAATCGATTTTTATAGTACAAAGCTATGACTGTACTACTGCCATCTAACTAGCTGCCTAACAGACCTGATGAATTCCTGAGATTTAAAGTATCTTCTTAAAAATATACATAAAAGAAATTAACTTGTTTAGAATATTTTGTGGATGCCCACAGTGTGCCTTTGTTTACATGTACCATCATACCTACATCAGAGTATTTTTTCTAGGGAAGAACATAGTAAAATTTGGCTGATGATTCTGAAGTATCTTATAAAAATGTTAGATGAATGATTGCACACATCTTAACACAAGAAGATATTGTCATAATTGAACAATGGAGCATAAGTTCCACTTTTATGATGATAGTCTGTTTAAGGCAGATAAGCAGCACACGTGGCGCTGCTCTTTCACTGCTAAATGTATTCAGCACAGATTCAGCAATTACTGCAACCATGGCCTATAAGTACTGGGGGAAAAGACTGTGCAGGCTATACACTGACAGCGTTCATGTCCATCCACAACATCCTCACAGGCTGCATGAGATCACTGTGCCACACTGAACTAATTCTGAGAAAGCCGTTTTGACTTTGCAGCTACTGTACACATGGACAATCTTGTCATGAAGTAGCACTAGGTGGGTTTCAAGCACACCATGCAAATGGAATACCCCAAAACCTTTTTCACTGGCCAACTGTCTTGTCTTGGTTGCTACAGATTCCAGCAAACAGCATGCATTTAATAGATCAAAAATCTAACTTTAAACTACCCATGAAAAAATCAAGTAGTAGAACTATACTTGTTACGTACTTGAGTATGTGCTAATTTGAAAAAGCTGTTTTGGTGAACTGTATTATAGTGCAAAACAAAATGAAAGAAGAAACCTATTGCTGCAACCACCTACAGCTGGTAACAGAGTCTTTTAGACAACCAGATTTACACAGCAGATGACCTCATGAATGGATAGCAGAGCAGCTGGGGCCCTTCTTCAAAGGACTTAAAATGTAATTCTATAAGCTAAATATTTAAATTAACAAAGCAATAGGCTGCCTACTAAAATAGTCCTGTACTTCTGCCAAGTACTTGAGCAACAATAAATCAAGGAACAGAACAGCACTTCAGACTGGAGTTTGACAAGCACATAAGGCAATTATTAACTGCTGCTGTTCAACCATCTTTCTTTCCTCTTGCATTTACCTTCATAGTTCTATATCCTCACTTGTACAGCCTTTGTAAGGTCCTCTGTGAAGCAGATTCAAGCTGGCAGAAAGTGGGTTTCTGTTTTGTTTTGACTTTTTAAATCAGTGGCCAGGGCAGAGGAGTAGTCTTCTGCCAGACTTATATGAAGTAGTTCTGCAAAGGATTAGGAAGGATGGTGTTACTGTGACTGGGAGAAGGGAAAACAGGAGCATCACAGACACTCTGCTGGAGTTACTTACACTGCTGTGAAACCACATTTATTACTAAGTAACACTAAATAGTAACACAGCACACTAATAATACATTTCTGATGTCTCTTTAAACCTCACCCTCGATGCTGTTGGCAATGCAGCCGCTTTTGTAAGTGACATGCCTTGAGTATAAAATTACTAGGCTGGCTTTGAACAAGGAACATGAAGAGATCCTTTCTATATGGAGGGCTTCCAGCCTAACCTCTAATATAACTGGGAGGGAGGAGAGGAAAAGCTTTGGTTATTATTTTCATGTTACTATGTAATGTAGCTCACAAGTGAAAGGTGATTAATTAGATGGCATTGGAGTTAAGACTGTTGTGTAGTGAATCCATAGAGAGGCTAAGAAAGCATTAAAGTTATTTGAGTAAATGTCACTTTGCACTCCAATATTTTTAAAAGCTTCGTTGGTTTTAATTAAGAATAATTTTAACAGCAATCAACATGGATCAAAAACCATATACCACCATCCTCACTTCCCCATTCAGTGCAGTTGGAATAAGTGCTATGATTAGCATTTTTCAGAGTTTTCTTTCTGTTTTGTCTGGTCTGGATTTCTGGACACAGCATTAACCTGTTAGTTCTATGAGCTCATGTTTACTGAGCTGCAAAAAACCCCAAAAACAAAAACCCAAAATCTGTGTTACATACAAATATTTTTTAAATCTATGAACATCCTTGTCTGATATGCCACAACACTTTTATTCCTGTCAGACATCAGATATACATACAAAAGAACTCATAAGTCGTGATACTGTTGGCAATATTAAGACAAAGACAATGAGTTGTCTTTGGGCACAGAACTAATGCCATCGTGATGACAAAGAGTTCCAGAAGCACCGTGCAGGACTCAGAGTGGACAAAAAGATGACAAATGAGCTTCAGTGTAGATATGCGTAAGCTAATATATTTCTCATGGAAAGTAATCTTGGTCACATACACACCATGCTGACAAATGACTGGAGAAAAAAATCCAGCAGTCATTATTGACAGATCCCTAGAATTAACAGTTTTATGTACAAGAGCAACAACAACCCTAGTAAAACATTGGGTATCATGAGGAAGGGCACTGAGAAGACAGAGCATGTTTATACAGCCTTGGTCCATCCACATCTCAAGTACTTCTGGTCTCTGCATTTCAAGGACAGACTCTAGTCAGAGAAGGGCAAACAAAATATCAGAAGGATGGAGTGCCTGCCTCAGAAAAAGAGACTTAAGGGGCTCTTTAGTTAGGAAAGAAGACTGAAGCAAGGTATGATCAATCAAACCATGAAGATGGTAAATAAACTAATGTAAAGCTTCTGCTTGCTAAATCCTTCAGTAATAGAACTAAGGAACCTTTAACAAAGCTAGCACAACATTAGTTTATAAAGATTAAAGTGCTTCTTTACAAAGCTAGTAGTAAGCTTCTGGAACTTGCTGCCACAGGAGGTTGTGAAGATAAGTAAAGCATCAGCAAGTTTGAAAAAGACAAGTTCTTGGTTTGCAGGTCCACAAATGGGCTCTAACCACACTAAGCAGATATATACCTACCATCCCTAATATAAAAACCAGTATGCATGAAGAGCAAAAGGGAATAGGTACATGAAATGGCTAAGTTTGTGTATTGCCCCTAATAGCATCCCTTAATATCAATGTCGGAGACCATACCCTGAGTATGAAGGTCCACTGGTCTGACCCAGCAGAGCTTTTCTGATATTCTTAACTTCAGTTTCCTGTAGTATCTTCTATTAAACTCTGAAGAAACAGAAACCACGAAAGTTACACCCCTGCTTCTTAATCTGATGTGAAAGAGGGAGATAAGATTTGAATAACAGCAGTCCTTCAGTATAAATTCCAATACACAACATCCTATTCTAAGGAATAAATTAGTACTATATCTTTAAACTAAAATAATGGTCAGACCCTGGAGGAAATATTTGCACTACTCCAGCCAGTGTGACCCCAAAAAGCCACAGATGTCCCACAGCAGGATCAGCTATTTCAGTGAAACTGTAGCCACCTGCTGAGGGACAAAAGAAACAAACACCAACCCCTCAAACAGCTGAGCTACAGAACTGCTCAAAGGGAAGCAAGGTTAGGATGTAAGTCATTCACATTTTTACTGAAGCAAGTCTTAAAAGATAGTAAGAGTTAAAGCCTACTGGCACTCAGATGGCAGTCTCAAAAAACGGAGTGCAAAAGCCAGTACCTAGAGGGTGTTTTCTCCTTCGTCTACAGAAACTGTTTATACATGAAATACGCATATTATAATTGCAATATTTTGAGACTGATTATACAGAACACCTGCAAAGGGAAAAGGTATGCTGGCAATGCTCCATAGAAATGAATAAATGTAACTGAACAGAATTCTCACATGGTTTCAGTTATATAGCATTTTCTTCATTCATTGCACCGTTTACCATTACCCCCCTCACCAGTATTTGGTTACTTCTTGTTATTCAGATGCAAAAAATGCATTTTTTGTATTTATGTATTTCATAAATATATGTAGTGATACATTGAATTATACACTTATATATGCATTAAATTATAAATTTTAATTCGTAATGGAATAATAAAGTACCATTTTGACGAGCAACTATTGTATGTAGATTACCCCCACTAGTTTGGAGTTTAAATTGAAAGCTACAAAAATCAGGAGGGTTAAAAGGAGTGTCCACTCCCCCCTACACATGCAATAACTGGCAATTTTACATTTGAGGCAATGATACAAGAAGGGGAGTGTCTCGTAAATGAGATTTGTAATTCATCATTACACTTTGATTCGTCTCTGTGTTAACAGTAGCCACAAGCAGGCCCAAGACTCTTGTACATCCTTTCTTTCTCCTCGATGTATTGGGGAAAGCTGATCTCTGCCACCAACATATCTGCAGTCTGTCAGTCAAAGAAAACAACTTGCCCACCTTTGCCTCTCTCCCTCTGTTGAAGAGCTGTGTTCTCAGCTTCGGGAGCTGAAGTCCTGTTTTTACAGCATCTTTATTAAGTTCCTTGAAAGACATTTGCAGGAGACACAGGTGCTCAAGCAGAGCACTCTTGGTCACTCTGCCCATGGCACTGTCAGGCAGCAGCAGCAGATACCATCACCATTTGGAAACATCTGAGGCCTGTGAGTGAGCAACAAAGGGAATGCTTGGATGCTGAGGTATTTTATGCTTCTGTTTATCTGGGATTCTGCAGAGCTGCCATACATCAGCATTTAGGGTTGCTCTGTTTGATGGAGACATAGCTTACAGCTACGAGTCCATATTTTAGCTGCAGTTTCAAAACATTAGCTTTTCCAAAAAGATCAGTGCACCATTTGTGTGATCTAATATAACTAGGAGATATATCATTCATTCATTCATTCATTCATTCATTCATCTTTTGCATGAGCTTCTGCAACTCTTCAGTGGTTCAACTGAATGTACACATGTACTTGTTTCTAAAATGTACTTACTTCTAAGAAGCAAACCACTTGTTTTCTCTAGCTGCATCAAAAGAAATAGTTTTCCTACTAGTCATGGCAAATTACATCAATAATATTTTAGTATTCATCTTTATCTATTTAACTAAATATGCAGCAGGTTGGAGAACATGACAGAATTGACTATGTCAGTTCCAGATTTCTTGTTATATTACATACAGTGATACTAATCTGTAAAAATTACTACTATGGAAGTATCTTAGGAAAATCCAAGATATCTCTGAGTGACATTTTAGTTGGGAGGCATACAGACATACTAATTTTCTTTTATATAGAAGAAAACCGTGAAAAGCAGGCTAAAAATTTTTGAAACTTCTGCATTCTCCTCTTTTAACTAGGTATGAGCATTATATAATGATAATAATTATTAATATTAATTCTACAGCTGATTAATATTTTAACAAGTAAATACTTAATATACTTATATTGACTTCAGTGGTGGAATGATAGCTGCTCCAAAAAAGTTCATTAGTTACTAACAGACAAAGAAGATACAAAACAGTGAATCAAGCACCCTGCTGAAACAATAGAATTGAAGTAGTTTGATGTTTCAGAATAGGTTTCCTCAGAACTGTGCATGGAAAAAAAGTATTTAAACAAAGATTGCCTACATAGCAAATACTCTGGCATACATTCTTCTGTATGCATGTCCTCTTGGGAACAGCCCCAGTGAAATGACTGTCACAAAGTCTACTCATGTGCTCAAGGTTCTACAGTTTACCCATTTACAAGCTAAATTTTTCAATTAAAATTTGGTGTCACTCAAAAGGGAGGGTGGAGGGGAGAGCTTAGCGTTTTCAACCTGTAACCCACAAAAATTTCACTGCTCTCTTCCACAAAATTACCACAAAAATGTAGGATTTTCTTTCCTACAAAAGCACATAAGGAAAACACAGGTGTTGTTATGAGGCAGACGAGCACAACCGAGTGCATCTCAGACATTGCATCATGACTATGTGTGACATACTTGGAGGAGAACTGTTCTCTAAATTAATCTAAAATACTCAGACGACATTGAATCAAGTTAGCTAAATACGGTTTCTGAAGAACTGGTTTGACATTATGACATTTGCAGAACCTGTATAGATCTATCCAGAATTAGTGATGTACAAGAACTGAAATTTCATTAGCAATTTATATTCTGTCAAAGATGTTAGTTATTGTGTAAGTATGCAGGGAGGGAGCAATATTTAACCTGTATCAGCTATACGTTCCACACCTCAATTCTTTTACGTTTAGTTGTGCCTTCCCCACAGCTGTACCAATGGGCTTCAAAGCTGTACCAATGGGCTTCAAAGCAGAGCATGTATGTGTTACAGTGGTGTTTGCATAGCTTATGCAGCCTTGCATCTAGCACGATTTAAAACATTTCTGAAAACACGCTATGCATCATGTGACTGAACACGTCCTTATAACTAACTAATCAGAATACTCCATCAAGAAAGAGCAAGCAAGATCAATACACTCCTAAAAAGTAGAAAAGGAAGCTTAAAGCTACAGAGAAACAAACAAAAAAAAATCCTGAATCAAATTAAATGTTCTTTATATTTTCCGCAGACAGTGTTTAAATGTTTAGAATGCCCAACCAAGTCACACAAAATAACCAACAGATAACAGGAACTATTTTCTCTTCAGCTGTTAATTGTGGATGCTATCGTGCTTCCTACTGAATCAATGTCAAAACTCCTCTTCGTTTCCATGACTGGAGGATCAGGTCCGTCATCACAAAGTCTGTCAACATCCTGGCAGATTCCTTGAAATGTTATATAATCAAGATACTTAATGTTTACAACGACATCTATAAAGAGCATCTAAAGGCTGTATTTATCTAAACTAACAAGATTTGACAACATTTCAAAGCCTTCCAATATTATCTTCTATCACTAAAAGTACAGTAGGCTGAAGAAAAATGGAAAGGAGTGCATATGGATAAACGGGATTTCATTCTAATTGCTCCGTCTCGATAGCCAGTGGTCATGTATCAACCATCGCCGTTACACTCACTTTAAAATAACTTTTCTTTGAGCTAACTGCCTTAACAACTTTAAGATCCAGTCTGCGGCCACATCATCACCACCACTGTCGCCTTCAGTGGTGTGACTCGCCCCGCTGGGCGTCTAGGAACACCTCTGAGTGAAATCCTCCCTGGCAGGGAAGTTCAACCCGCCGCCCCAAGACAAGCGCGGCACCGCTGATCGCCCCAGCGCCAGCCCGGGGCACGTCCGCGCTGCCGGCTGCCGCTGCGAGCTGGGCACAGCGGGGCACAGCGGGGCACAGCGGGGCCCGGGGCAGCGCCGTCACCGGGACCCGCGGCACCCGCCTTCTCAGCCACCACCTCCGGCGGCCCCGCTCGGCATCGCCGGGGCCACCGTTCGGCGGCCCTCCCGAGGCGACGGAGCGGAGAGGCAGGGCCGCAGCCCCTCCGCCAGCCCCGACCGGAGGGCTGATGTCGCCCCCCGCCGCGGCACCCGCGGGCACCGCCGGCCGCCGCCAGCCGGGCGGGGGCAGACCAAGTTCCCACCGCACCGCCGGTCCCGCCCGGGGACCGCCGCGCCGAAGGGCACGCTGCAAGGGGCGGCGGAGGACCGCGCCCGCCCGGGACCCCTGCCCGCCGCGGCCCAGCGCCGCCGGCCGCCCCCGGCATCCCGCCCGCCGCTCCGCCCGTCCGCCGCTGCGCCCGTGCCGGCACCGCTGCCCGACGCTGCCGCCAACCCTTTCAGCGCCGGGCACAAGGGACGCGCGCGGCGACGGGCACCCGCCTTCCCCCGGCCGGACCTTACCGGCCGCGCTCGCCGCCCTCGGCCGCCCGGGCTGCCGCCGCTCCGCGCCACGCTCCCGCAGCCGGAGCGCATCCCTGCTCCGCCCGCAGCCGCACCAGCCGGCAGAGCGCGCGCCGCGCGGGAGCGCAGCGCGGGCACCGGCGGGGCTCGCCCTCGCCGACTGGCACGGCCGACAACCAATGGGCGCCGGCGCCGCGCCGAGGAGGCGGGACTGGGTGGCGGCAAGGGGCCAATGGGAGCGGCCCTTGCGGCAGCGCTGCTTCCGGGCGGCGGGAGCCGCGGCCGGGGCCGTGCCGTCCGTGTCCCCTCGGCTGTGTCCCCGCTGGGGCAGCGCCGCGGGCTCTCCGGGACGCGCTCCAGCCGTCGCACAGGCTGCCGGGGATGGTAACGCGCGCGGCTGGGCCAACCTTGCCCATCCCCAGCCGCTCTGGCAAACGGGAGCGGGCTGAGGGCCGTGCAGGTGGGGAGCGTGTGCCGCTCACCGCTGGCGTGCACGGGAATATCGACCTGCACGCCAAGGCGCTTTGTTTAAAACAAAACAAAACAAAACCCCAAGAAATAAATAGTGGGAGTAGATGTATCTTTTCTGGGGGAGTCCGACTGAGCTGAAATCCTGTCCGCCGGCAGCATCCCCGCGGCTGCTGCCCGCCTGCCTCCGACCTTGGCGTGGCCGCGGCAGGCACAGGACCGCGTCCTCGGCGGCTGCCGCGCTGCGGGGCGGCTGGCCTGGGCTGGGCTGGGCTGTGCTGAGCTGTGCCGTGCTGAGCTGTGCAGTGCTGGGCTGTGCTGTGCAGAGCTGGGCTGGGCTGTGCTGAGCTGAGCTGAGCTGTGCAGTGCTGAGCTGTGCAGTGCTGGGCTGTGCAGTGCTGGGCTGTGCAGTGCTGGGCTGAGCAGTGCTGGGCTGGGCTGGGCTGTGCTGGGCTGGGCTGTGCAGTGCTGGGCTGAGCTGTGCTGGGCTGAGCTGAGCTGAGCTGTGCAGTGCTGTGCTGGGCTGAGCTGAGCTGGGCTGTGCAGGACCCTCCATCGCCGCGGCTCTCGCTGCGCTGCGGGCTTTACACCGACTTTGCAAGGCCTCAGAACTTGTCCCACTGGCAGTGCCGCACCTGCCTGCACCTGTGTTTGAACTGGGCAGCTGTATCAGCGATTTTTGCCAGTGGAGCAAGTGCTTTTTTTAACTTTCGTTCATGTGGTACATCCATAGGATTGCATTGCTGTTTCCCTGTAGAACAAGGTCTTTTGCGTGCTTACCACAGTGATGTGACAGAGATGTGTGGGTCTGGTAGGATACCGAAGGCCCTGGAGAAGTGAAGTTCTAGGGTGAACTGCAAAGGATTATTGGCATAAGGCAGTAAGAAAAGGGGCACGGGCTTGGTTCTGGAGGGCCGTGGTGATAAACGACTCACCTAGGGTCACATAAAGAAATGCAAGCCTAGAGCTGGACAAAAGCGGGTTTGGAAGTTGCTAACAGTACCTGACTTGTCTAAAAGGTAACATACTAAATTCAGGTGTAGAATTAGAGCAGACCAGTGAAGAAGGGGAAAGGTAGAAAAGTGTGTTAGCAAAGATAAAAATTATTTTAAGGGGAACCTAGAGGAGGAAGAACAAATCATAAACATGAACATTGTACTTCTCCTGGCCAAGGACTCTAAATGCTCACAAGTAACTGTTGGCACCTCATCCCACTGATGTGGAATGAAACTGATCAAGAGATCCAGGGGAGCAGAGGAAGGAGGAATGTAACAGTAGGAGAGTACAACAATTTCAACTGCATTATTGCTACTCTTTTTTTATAACCAATAATTATCAGACTCTAAAGATTTCAGTTATACTAAGAAAAAAATGTTTCTTCCCTCTTTTCCCGTGTGTCAAAAAGCCAGGTGAAATGCTTGAAAACATTTCAGAAATGTATTTTGCTGCTGGCTTCTTTTCAGTGTTGATGGTCTTTACCCACTGTTTTGGAATTTGCTTTGTCAAGTAGAACCTCTTACCTAGTTTTGTACTTTATTTGCTGATTCAAAAGGGTGTGGAGGTTTATTAATTTCTGGTGGCTTGCCACTGTATCTCATGCCTAGTAAGAAAGGTTTCTAAAACTAAATAACCTATCAAGTTAATCTGGTGATAAGCAAATGTTTGTTAAGCTCTTAATGAAACATTGTTAATACTAATATTAGATACTATTTGTAGAGAGAATTCCTTGTTTAGTTGTACCAGATGCAGGTACCCTCACCTGTGCTGAGTTCAGAACTGCCAATACTGTTAAACAACTTGAAAGTCATGTCCTTTACCTTACACTTTCCAACAGTTTACTTTTTTTCTTTTAATGGCAACGAGCATTTGAGTTTACTGTGTCCACTGTAAAGACTCAATATACTCACTTTTGTTTGGAATGAAATAATGAGAGATGTTCTAATAATGAGAGATGTGCTTAGACACCATGCAACAGCTCAGTCAGGGATGTCTTTCTTCTAGCAAATGGGTTTTATTACTTCAGGAGCTACTTCAAGCCTTGAGATAGTACATCGTTAATAGTTTTTATTGTATTTTATACTTAAGAAAAGGTATCAGGATATTTACTCTTTGTTAAAGCAGGAAGGGTTTTTTTAACCTTTTAATATCAGCCATAATGTTCTCTTGAAAGAAACCCAAAACCCAACAAACACATTTTATTTATTGTTGACAGTTTTACAAATATTGCAGAACTGGCTAGAGCATCGTACAGTTATAACTGTATAACTCCTGCAAAGAAGAAGGAAATATTAAAAATAATCCTTATAAAGGAATCTCTTTGTAGTAAGCAGAAGGTAAATGTAATTATTTTTAATATTTTAAACTTATCCAAAAATGTAAACAGAAATTCAGATATCACGTCTGAATTCTATGTTCATGTTAAAAGAGTAGCCTTTAAGGTTCTCCAGCAGATTTTTGCAAGCATATGCACAGCTCAGTATGTAAGTTAACAAAATCATTAAAAAGAAAGACTAAACACCACATTTCAGCTAAATATCCTGTATATGACACAAAGGAACTCAGAGGAAGATGTTGCTATAGGCATAGAAGCAGCAAATAATTAAAACCAGAAATCAGATGAGGAAAAAAAAAAAAGCACATCTGAAATATGGGTGTGTTGGTTAAAGGGCTTTACAGTACATGTAATATATTCTAAAGCTTAGTAGTATTCTTAGTACCCTGACAAACTAGGGGGATTTTTTTTTTAATATGTATCTCAGGCCACAAAACTGGAATTTAACCTTCAGTCCCATAAGACAGAAGAGTTCAACAGTTCTTTCTGAAAAACAATATAGTACTCTTGAGCAGCACTAAAGGACATACATGAGCTGAGCTGCTCTTATTCATAGCAGAAACAGTGTAAGAGATTTCCATGCAGCTCTGTCAGCAGGAGTCCTTTCTGGCCTGGATCAACAGGGGTGATACAAGTTAGGAACCACACCTATTAAAATCATTGTTTTATCTGTTAAGACAGCCAACAAGATGTGAACTTCCAGCTAAGGGCTGCTATTGGGGACTCTGGCAGAAGGTAGGAACTATCCTGGAACTCCTTTACAAGAAAGAGAAACACAGTTGCTGTCTATCCTTTAGTCTTTAACCTTAGGTTTTAGGAGAACAGTACTTTAGTACTGAAGTGTACTGTATTGGCAGGTCTTTTATGTCAAAATAACCTCTGTAAATTAACCTCTTAGAGAAAAACATGATTTCACTCCTCCCTTCTGGTAGGGTTTGAATACTTAACTGATGCATGGATGCAGCACTGTTTTTGTAGATCTGGGGGAGGAGTGTTTGATTATTTATTTTTAAATGTGATACAATTTGCTAGCATTATTCAGCCTCTTTTGGTAACCCTTATGTTAATATCATGTAGATGTATGCTGTGAGATGCAAATCCAGTTATGTGCTAAGTGCTATATAGACAACTAAGGAGACAAAGGGTTCTTGCCCCCAAAAACTTGCCCCCCTCATGCTCTCCTTTGGAAGTGCATTGGGATCTGATTTCACACTGCACGACAAAATGTTTCCTTTTGTTATTTTATCTCCCAGGTATTATGTCAGCTGGAGGGAGCTAATCTCGCCGTAAACAAAGCAAGGCAACTTCCCTTGTGTGCAGAGTGAGTCCTTGAAGATATTTGTTTATCTTCAGTGATCACTTCTAAGCACAGCTTCCATTTATATAGTGTCCTTCAGAGCAATGTCACTGTGAGCATAATGAATATACTTAGAAGTATTTAAAGATTCCATAAATATATATTTAATTGCAACTGCCTTGAACAATGATGTCAGACCTTTTGTGTAGAGAAATGGATGGGTGGTGGAGCACTTTTTCAGATCCAAGGAATTCTGCTTCACATGAGTGACCAGTTTGCACAAAGAACTTTTTTCTCTCTCTTCATTGATCCAGCCAATTTGGGTATTTTTATCTTTGTTTTAAATACAGTAGAGTTTTTATTGTTCCCCATTCCATATTTAATTTTGTGGCGGATCAACTGTTTTGACAAATATTTGCACTATTACCTAAGAAATTAATGATAAAAAATTAATCTGGCTCTTAGCAGAGTTAACCAAGAGAGAAGAGCCTTCCCATCACAGCCAGTGGCTGAATCCAGCTGGCAAAAATCAATGTGGTTCTGTTTAATCATGATTAATGTTTTCACTTATTTTATAATTTTGCATGCAATTTCCCCTTTTTTTCAATTTTTCATCCTCTTGGAGAATGATTTGGCAATTGCTACTCATAAACTAGAGAGCTTGGTTCTGTATCATCTGATTGCTTACCAGCAAGAGGATGTGACCAGTAGTGGAATATGACTGGTCCTGAATTTCCATTTTCTTGAAATTCACAGCCACCAGAATACAGGATTCATGTTCCCTGATATGAGGACTGCAAAGCTTGGAATTGTCATCACAAGGACTATTTTATGTTTGGCACACAGGACTGTTTCTGTTGCCCTTATTTTCATTGAAGAGCATCTTAAGAAAAATTACTTGTTTCTGTTTCTGTAGTGGCATCCTCATAGATAAGGATGTCTGCCCACTAAGGGACTGAGGATATTGGTACCAAAATTTATTCAGAGATAAAAGAACTACATCAGGAATGTTTGGCTGTGTGATTCTGCTTATCACCTGGAAGAAAAGGTTGTCGAAAGTCTCAGTCCCAAAGAGCTTGTAATGACAGTAGAAGAGCAACCAAAGGAAAAATAGAGTTTATGGATAGAAAGAGTGAGGGGGGAAGCAGTGAAGTTACCACATTATGCAGCAGTTTAGTGGTACTGAGCTTCCTAGTTCTATATATACACAGCTGGTGTTACAGTGATTTGCTGATTGCTTGTGGTTCTACTTATGTATATGTGAGTATCTATATATTTATATGCATACAGACATGATACTCATATATTACATTAAAAGATCATTAAGTTTGAAAATGAGAATGCCTGAACTCAAAAGCAATCTGCTATAGTCTTCAATTTTGTAATTACATGGTGTTTTTCTTGGGATATTCACAGCACAGAAGGGATGAATCCTGCTACTTGCTCAATTATTTAATATTTTGATTCATTGAATTATTAAAACTATTACCTTAGGCTTTATTGATTATAGTCTCCAACTTATCTTCTGGCTGCTGCACCAATTCAGAAAGAAGTCCTCATAAAAATATTCTCTTGGCTGTATATCACCAGGACATGATCTGTACTATAAAAAAATTATATGACGTGTTGAAATAGAAAGCTATATTGCAAATATGGTCAAAATAGAACCATATCAAAGTTGAGGCAATAGATTGATTTAAATTTATTCAGCTGAGAAATCTTTTTTAGCACGGACAAAATTCTCTGCTCTGACCAGGTTCCTGGAAATGGAAGAAGCCTTTTTGGTAAAGCTTTAAAAGTAAATCTGTCTGTCCTTTCCTATGTGCAGGAAGCTTCTCCCCAAATAGATAACATCAGACAAAATTATAAGCAATCAAAAGTAGCATTTAAAAAATGCTTGTATTTAAAAAATACAAGTATTGCAAAACTTTTACTGGAATGACATTACATTTCCCCACAATTAAAATACACACCTGCCTGCGTCAAATAAAATAAAACATAAATTTTAACATTACATCTTAGCTTGAGTAATACTGTGTCATTTACAGAAATCACCCCAGACAGGTGTTTTTTCAGGTTCTTTTCCTGCTCCAGCAAAGCATTCAATGTATGTTACAGAAAAGTTGTAGAAAGTTCTTGAAAATTCTAGGATTTTTTATCATTATAAGATTTGAAAAGGGGGAGGAATTACCCCTAATATTTTAAAAGTCCAGAAGTCCATAAAGCATGATATCTTGATTCTGGTCTTTTATAGCTTTCATAACTTTCAAGTTGATGCAGATTTTGAATTTCCAGAACTCAGCGACTTGAATTGTATTTGGCACAAATGTAAGTATGTCTTCAGCAAATATATTAAAGGAATATTAAATTTTCAAATAAAAGAACTCAGATGTTGGGCAAAATCAAGGTTGTCTGTTTGACCTTATATCATGACCCTGTGAATTATGGTTAATTTTTAGAAATTATGGTCACATAATGATGAATCAGTAATATAGTAGGTATTAGTAAATATAGTAATACATGTAACATACACATTTGAACAAACTCAATTAAGGTACAGGAGGTGCAGAGTTTCATTTATTAATAATCTTTCCTGTGTAGCCAGGTCTTCATGTCAAAAAAAGCAATAAATGCTATGCTATTTCTGTCTCTGTTGATGACAATTTGTAGCTGATCAAAGAAAATGGTTTCTTTTCTGGAGTGCTTCAGTAGTCTTGAAATGTCATCACAGTGCATAGATATCTGGACACCTAATCCAAACCTCACTGAATTGCTTAGAAGGTATTTGGAAGAAGTTTATAAAGTTGAGTTTTCTTACACAGGTACTCACAAATAAGGTACATTACTCATATTTTTTTCCCTCATTTTGCTCTCTTTCCTACAGTGCACATGTACTTTCTCTAAAAATAAAAAATTAAGATATTGGTGCACTTTGCAGGACAATGGATTATAACATTAGTGTTTTCAAATATAGTTTGCCATACATTATTAGCCAGATGTCAGTGTCATGATGCCTCCAGAAACATATAAAGGTATTCCTGGTTGTTGTCTTAATGCTTCTTTTTGCAAAAAACAATTTAGGCTTCATATTCTGGCCCCAGATGCTGAATCCATACTGTTCCTGTTTTATGGCATGCTGTTGGCGTGGATAGCTGCCAGAGCCTGTTAAAGCAACTTTTCATTACCTTCTCTCCAGGCACCTAAGAACCACTGCTCGCTTTGGGGAAGTGGTTTCCTCAGTCAAAGCCACCAAGACCCAATCTGTAGCCTTCAGTATAGGAGTCCTGTCCTACCAAAGTAGATTAGCAGTTTATAGGAGATAATAAAGAAAAAAAATATTCTAAACTGTATACAACATTGTTTATTTGCTATTTCCACTATAATACTGCTTTATGAAAAACTGTACAAGACCTCTTAAGACTGCAACTGCAAAAATTTTTTTGTGTGTCCCTCTATATAATAAGCTGACTTTATAGCTATCCATTTCTTCCTTTTTATCTAATGTCCTGGAGAGGTCTTAACTGTGATTACAGAGAGAAACTGGAAGCATATTTTAAGTGGTAAAGAAGGTATTTCACATAGATTAGTTATTATTTTTATTACAATGTGGGCAGCAGTATTGCAATTAAGGTGCATTAAGACATTCTAATCTACCAAGCAGTATATCAAAGTGCTTTGTTTAGTGTTCCATCCCCTCATGGTACAGCTCTAATATCATTCCCTCTTAAACTTTTTAACTATTTCATCTTTTGTACTGAATTTTTTTTTTTAATTGAGAGGTGACTTTCTTGGTCATGAAATTTTGTGTTTGGTCAATTTTCTTCTCCAACAAGGTTGACTGGAAAAACAGCCTTCTTTTCAGTTTGGAATTCGCAGTTTCTGTGGGGAGGAATAGTATCTGTTATGATAGGACATTACTCCTTGTCAGCATCTGTTACATGTATCATTTCACCAGTCTAAGAGTAATTTTAAATGGCTCCTGATGAAATGTGTAGTAGATTTTTTATGTCTGTTTTTAGTAAAATTATATTGTACTTGGTTAATGAAAGTCAGATTAAAAATTTAACTGGCCTTTTTCTTTCTGTTTTTAAGAGTTTAAGAAGACCTTACTCTTTTTTGCTGTCTCATACCCTACTGTAAGAGAAGGGAGGTGAGGGAGCAATGGGAAACAGGTGCATGGCGAGGTAAAAATTTCAATTTTTCACCTCTTTCCCCAAAGTAGTACAGTACAGAGCTGCCTTATTTTTTTTGTTTAAGGACTATACTGAAAAATTCAGATCTTTCATGGCTGAATTGCAATTTACTGTTTTAGAAAGCCCAAGAGTAAGCTCAGTCTGATTATGTTTCTAAGCTCATTTTAACACAGGTCCTCTCTTTAAAACATTTTAAAATGCTTTTCATGTCAAAATCATCAAATGTAACCCACATACAAGGTGAATGCTGTTTGTGAAAGTCAATAAAATTTACCCAAAGGATTTAATTTAGGTGCCTCTTAATGGATGAAAGCATGAAAAGAGACAAAGGCTTTTATCTGTGTTTTGTCTTCATGTTTTCCTGTTTTTTTGAGTGTACCCAGGGTAGTTAATGTTTTTGCAATTATACCTAACAGTTGGAGGTATACTTGACTGAAGTGACCCAAATCTTTTAGAAGTAATTCTGATAATTATCCTGCACTTTGAAACTAAGGCCTGAACTATAATTATTTATGGGAGGGATATTTCAAAAAATGTTGTGTTAGAATAAGGCAGATCCTTAGCCTTGTTTAATTGTCCACCTTGAGCACTGTGTCATTTAAGATAACTACTGTAGGTCTTCTATTGATATGTATGAAGGAGATAAATGCTAAAACAGAAGACAGACAAGGTATGTACACTTTTTGAAGTAATCAAGCATTTGTTCGCAGCAAGTCGCTCACCTCGTAGTCCACTTCAGCTATACAGTCAAAGTGTTATTTAGATCTTTTTAGAGTTTTGAGGATGCCCCTGACTCTACTAAGACTCCAAAGGGATTAGTTGATATGCTGCACCTATAAAAACAATTTAAGTAGCTCTAAGTAAGTCTTTGTGCCAATTATGTTAACGAAGCTGCAAAGGGACTGCAAATTTAGAAGTTCTCTAAAATCCAGTGCTGGCCCAGCCATTAAATCAGGGTCTTTAATCTCTCTAATTGGTGCTTTTCAGTGTAGAAGAATACATGAACCCTGCTGTGTTCTAAAAGCAGTAGAACATCTTCACTAGCCAATAATACCCTGTGAAAATATACTTCTCAGACTGCCAGTCTCCTGTACTAAATAATGATGTGGAAAAGTTTCATTTCACTGCTACTCATCAGTGCAATTTTACTGTTGAACAGTGTTTGGCTGCAGCTGTGCTGGAAATACAACAGCTCTGCCCTTCATGACTGTAAGGTCCCTTTCTTAGGCATGAGTAAATATCCTGTCCATGAGATGAAACCTAGCAGTAGCCAGAGGAAGTTAGCCTGCTGAGAGTATAGGGGGCTCAGTACCAGAATTCTTCTCAGGAGCCATCAAGCTTCTCCTCACAGAATGAGACTTTTACAAACTGATTACTTGTTATTTAAACTCAAGTAGCAAAACTTAGATAGCCTGGACTATCACTTTCAGATATTTAAACTTAGAATAACAATTTTCCTTCACAGAAGTACAACTCTAATGGATGCTTGTTCTTTTTAAACCCCAAAAGACCAGCTCCTTCACTGCAGTAAATCTGTGTGGGTTCACCAAAATGCATGAGGCTTCTTGGCATTTAGTATTTTATTTACAGAAAACCGATAAGGTCGCTACTTTCTAGCTACAGATTTTATCCCAATATCTCTTTGGCTGCTGTATGCATTCTCTCCACAGTGTGACTTCTGTAGTGGCAGTGTTATGTATACATCAGGGTGACTCAGGAATACATCTCACACCCCTTCTGCCTCGTAAGGAAAAAGGGTGTAAGACTCAATGAGTTCGAGCCTTGTCTCATCTCTGATTACTTCTACATTTAGCTTTTGGCTGAAGTTCTGAAGAACTCCTCTACTTCATTTTTTTTTCCAGGTAATTTACATTTTTCTGCTGTATTTTATTACCCATGGCTGTTAGTTTTCTAGAAAAGTTATAGAGGGTGTCATCCTTATAACTTGTGCTTCAAATGAATAATTATGCAATAAAATCTCATTTTTCTTTAACATTCATCCTCACTACTGGAGGAAGAAAAAAAGCCACCTACTGAGAGAAGAGAATGCTAAGCTAATGAATGCACTAGATGAAGGCTCTGCTCCTCTGTATCTGTCCCATACTAAGCAGAATCTCAGTCATGGAATATCCAAAGAGATTTGCCCCATATGCTATGTAACTTATGTATGTTGACATAATTCATGACAATATTCTCTCTGGGAGTAAAAATTTCTGTGTAATCTTGCTTTTTTTTCCCCTACTATTTCATCAAAGCTTTTATTTGTCATATCTAGTTGGCCAAAAGGAACCCACTTTTTCTGTGACTCATTTTTGATTTTTTTTGGGGGGGGAAGCCAAAAGGTCTGAATTTTGCAAGGATAGTTTCAGAGGCACTAATTTCTTGGTGTGAGATTTTATTTTCATTATTGATATCTGTCACTCCCCTAGATTGTAGTATACAAGTTTAAATTCATGAGAATGTACAGGAGGATGACAAATGGCTCAGGACTGTGCTTCAGGTATAAATGTTGCAGCCACATGAGCTTTTCCTTGAATTATTAACTTGCATGTGATCACACCTTCACATGTGCACAAACACCACCATTTCACACTCAAGATAATTCCTGTTTCCTAACTGATATAGCCCAAGCCAATCTTATATCTAATAAGAAATTTTGGGAAATGGGGGAGATTTAAAATTTTAATTCATGTAGAAGTCTAAATATTTCAGTAAAATTCCCTTTATTTTCTTCAGGCATGCCTTTTCTGAGGTTTTTGTTGTCTTAGCAGGAATTTTGTTGATGTTATTTTTAGTTATGTTATCTACTCAAAAAAGGAAACAAAGTAATTTAGTTCCATGTAGTAATCTCTTGGGTTTTTAAAAACAAATTATGATGGTTACACCCAAATGGGGAGAGCAATAAGAGAGAGAAAAATTTTACTGAAATGATTTTACAATGTTCAAAATTGGCTGGAGGCTAATGCTTTTCAATAAAGTTCTCAAATACAGTGGTATTGGAGTGCCTTGTGCAAAGGCTGTTCTTCTGATAACCTTCATTTTAAGAGGTCTTTTTATATTTCTGCATTTAATGAGAATACTTTTGAGGAATATACTCTCAAAGTATTCTTGTGGAAGAAATGCTATTTATGATTTTCTGATGTGTGTGTATAGATTATGGTTGTTTCTCTGTGGGTATCAAAGAGTCACATGTGGATATCCCACTTACCCACAACCCTGTTGCTTTGAGCAATGAGTTGTAGTGCAGCAGATGTTTTGTTCTAGAAATCACAGTAATTTCTTAAATGTTTTAACATCAGCCTTTCTTTCCCGAAAATTATTTCAAATGCCTGTCTCTGTCAGATTCTTCAGGAATTATTTTGAAAAATGTATTTTGATTATCCTTCCCTTTCTCTCTGACACTTTGGTTTAAACTAGTTATTGCATGAAGAATTTCACAAATTATTTAAGGAAAATAATATGTATAAATACATATAAAAAAACTTCACAAAAACATTTTTGTAAAGTGCTTTTTTATTATGCATTGTCAACAGTTAAATGATATGTCGCTGTTTCATGCAAGCTGGAATAGTGTTAAGAGAGCAAATGTTAATCCATAAGCATAGGTTTTAAGGAAAAATGTGCTAGATCTGCATAAGTTTGTACAGCTTTAAGTATGAAACTGGAGAGCTGCTTCAGCTAAAATGACTTTGAATTAGCTACTGAAACAATTCGCTAGTCTTAATTGCCCCCACACACTGGTCTTAACAGTGTCCCCAGACCGATGTTTTAGTTCTATCTAGGATGTTTGCTTTTATCCTGTGTTAAAACTTACACACTTTCTCAATTACTCAATATAACCTTAGTAACAGCTCTAGGACTATAGCAAAGCAGTGCTGTTCACCAGCCAGCTGTGGTTAATGTTCAGTAATGATCAATTTCAAACTAATTAAAAATTTTAAACAAATTTTGCATTGTATTGCAAAAACAGAAACAACAAAGACCAACCCCCAAAAATCCCAACCAACCCCCAGATTTTCTAGTATGAGCTAACACAACAAGTGTATATAATACGTCATGGAGCAACAGCTGAGTTATAATAATAATACATTAGAAAAAACAATGGAAGTATTTTTTCTTCCTTTGTGCACACCAGGTGCTTCACATCTGAAGGTGTTACAAATAATAAATATTGAAATGGATTATGTTTCTCCATAACAGTCATGCTACAAAATATTTATTGCAATGTTCAGAAAAGTAGAAAAACAAGGGTTTTTTTAAAATTACAGACTGAAAAAAATCTATTTTACACATCTTCATTGCCTTAAATAGAAACTAACTGAATAAAGTCTGGGTAATTGACAGTATAATTATATTTTTTAATGTAATCTCTCAATATTAAATTCTTCATGAAAGACTAAAATAAGTGGATGGAGAAATACCTATTTATTACATACTTTATAATCTATTTTTTTTCCAATTTGTTCATCTGTGCTAAGCTGTCTGAACTTGACTTTCTTGCCTTGGAATGATGGAACAGCAGTACGTCTTGAGGTCAGTAAATATAAGCTTGTGTTTATGTCATTCTCTGCCACTTCGATTATTTCACTTTCTTGACAAGTATTAATATAATTCAGTTTTGCATCATAATTTCCATGTTCTTTTGAATATGGAATGGAGGATCTTTTACTTCTATCTACAGAGTCTATTAGAGCACAGTTTAAAATCAGGTTGTCTTTTTTAACAAAAGATATTTGCAGAGTGTCAGATAAAATAGTATTTAAGTTTTTGTCTTTTTTATCATATTCTGATTCTTCTCCAGCGCATACCAACTCAGTATCAACAGGCAATGTTGTATTAGTTGCCTTCTTTAAAACTAATGTGCTCTTAGTATGAGACTTCTGACAAGTGGCATCATTATTAAATTGAGCAAGACTCTTAGCAGTAACAGCATCTTCATGTTTTGAGTTCTGTTCATCCTGGGCGAGTACAGAATAGCTCTCACGAGGTTCATGCATTTCATATATTTCTTCATTTCCAGACTGACTGTCCAGCTTTGCAAAGGCTTGTTGTGATTCAGTCTAAATTGCATGGCTTAATGTTGTCTTTGGGGCAGACATAGCTGAGAGAGTTGTCTCCTGTCTGCAAATGTTTAGATGTGAAAAAGTGGCATAATTATTGTTGTTGTTGTTATTGAAGCTGCATTCTTGGTGATTCTTTTGTATTGTTACATCATCAATGTTAGTAACCTGTATAACTTCTGAATCATGAGTTTCATTAATTTGTTTCTCTTGCTCCTTCCCAGTACTATCCACAATCACATTACCACTTTCATTAACACCCTTTGCACTTTGCACCCTATTCTCTGATGATTCTATCTTAGTCAGCTTATCTTGCACATTCCCAGCTTCCTTTTTATTTTCCTTATTGCCTACTTCATTTTTCTTTGCTTTACAGGTATTTGTACCTTCTTTTTCAGACAGAGAGCTAAAGGATGAGTGTTGATTTTGTTGTGGATTTGTGGTGTTGTTTTTATTTTGCTCCATCCCAGTGTGATTTTTCTGAGATTCCTTTTTGTTGCCCAGAAGTTTATTTGTATGTAAACTAGAATCTTCTTGAGGAAAACCTTCTGGGGGCCACTTTGACTTATTTACTGTAGCTAATTCTTCAATAGGAAATGTTTTCTTAGATGTTGCGTCATCTGCTGAAGGAGGCCATGTCATCTTTAGTTTACCTCTTTCTGTGGACTTTTTCAAATTATTGTCCAAACTATCAGGATGAGCACCTTCAGTACCTGAATACGAGTCTTTATTGTCTTCTGTAATTGGTTTAGGATCAACAGGTACGCTATTAATGGGATTTGTTCCTTCAGCATGAATACTGTCAGTTGAACTACGCTGATCTTTAGAATTCCATAATTCCTTATGCTGCTTGTGTCCAAAACCTTCATCATAATTTCCTTTTGATTTGAAAAGTTGCTTAAAATGAGGTTTACAATATATTTTTCCATGGAGAGATGCATAATTTCCCAAGCTGCCGAATGGAAGAAATTTTGTTTAATGCTTTTACATATAATAAAGCACCATACACCTCCCCCTTCCTCCCCTTACTCTCCTGCCCCCTCCCCCCAAAAAAAATATCTAGAATCTGTATTTGCCAATTCCCATACAATTTCAAAGTCAAAATGAAGGAGAAGAGCCATGCATGGTGATTTAAGAAAGAACATAAACTCATGTGGTGTTGCACAGTATGAGCTTCAAATAGAGATGTTGCACAGCACTTCAGGGCTGTTTGGACCATTTTTCTTCATCTTATTAAAGACCAAATCCTCAGTTTTCCCACAAATTAGCAGCAGAGTAGTATTTGTGCAAATTATAGAAATTTGTGTTTAATTTTATTTGAATCACCTCCAAAATGAAATAAAGGAAATGTGTGTAACTAACCTGAAATGTGTTAAAATCAAAACTGTTGACCTTTACAGTCTGATAGTGCAATAAATCCTACATTTCATATAAAGGTTACAGAGTGATTTGCTAATGAAGAAAACCATCATAATTAATTTTATGAATTAAGAAAATGAAAAGAAAAATTGGTATGTTCCAGATGTCTTAAATTCCATCAGTTTCTGTGTCTACTACTTCTGTTTCATAAGCTGTCCTGAAGGTCTGTAATAGTCAGTAGGAATTAATATGCAGAGGAATTCTGAAAAGAATTTGGAAAGTACTTGGGTGGAGCAGTTCTTTAAGGAATTTAAGGACTTGTTCCATGTCACAGTGCAGATAGGAGTAGAGAAGAAAAGGGTAACTCAGGATACCTCCCTGTCAACCCAGCATTCTACCGGCTGAATAATCCTACAGTTGAAAATAATTTCACCATCTGTATTTATATTCAAAAGCAGAGTTCTGTGAGTGAACATGCAGTTACTTTTTACCTTAATTGACTGCCACAGTGGTGACATCGGAAACACGATTTATGAAAATTCTGCTTATCGGCAACTAGACGTTCCATGGGGTAAACTCTCCGTTGACAGAGTTTGCATGTTTCATTTTCCTGAATCTGCAGTTTCTAGAATCACATGAGAAAAGGTTACAAGTTAGTCTAAGCCACACGTTATATGAACTTATACTGTTAAATCATATTTTGTTAGAACATTTTCCAGTTCAGGTAACAGTAATACATCGAAAGTTAAAAACCACTTACCTTTCCCTTTGCAGGAATCCATGCATTTCAAAGGGCGATTTGCTTCACCAGGTACAATATTTTCCATTTATTTGTAATAATTAATTATTTTGTGAAACGTGGTCGGAGAAGAAAAGGTTTTCCAGTATAAGTGGAATTGGGTATAATGTATGTTTAATCTTTGAATGTACAATGTGATTTAAAGATCAACAAATGGGACGGGTGTTTGAAATTTTAATGAGTAAGTTTTGCTTAGCCATGCCAAATGCACATTAGGGGTTACCCCTTTCGTGGTACCCTGCGGACTGTGCACTCATATGATCCAAGTATGCTATGGACATAATTATTTGTGACTTTTGCAATTTTAATTGTCAGACCTGATGCTTTTTTCAGTCGAACTTTAATACTAAGGTAGCTACATTTAAATTAGCAACTTTATGATTTTTTTTATTTTATGAAGTATAATTAAATGTAAAGAAAACTGTTTCTCCTAAAGTACAAAATATTAATAGAAAGTTTCATACAAGCAAGGGGCAGAAGGAAATAATGTTGTTGGTCTTGGAAAAAGACCAACTGCTTCTCTTCTGTCTTGATTTCTGAATTGCTGTGAAAATTGTATTAGTGGACAAATACAAAAAAGGTGGACCAAATAATTGATGTATTAATATGTCTGCACTGATGATAGTAATGTGCCTTGACATCAGCAAAAATTTTGGCCCCTTTCAGCATTCTCTTTGTGGTTTGCCTGCTGGTATTGATTTTATAACAATTCACAAATGAAGACAGAATGTGATGCAGATTTTATAACTACAGCTTTAATTGCCACATCTCTCTAGTGTCCATAATGAGAGCTGAGAAAAATGCTGAAAATTAAAATATTTTTTAAAAAAATGTAGAACTTGCAAAAAGAATAAACCACCAGTGACTCAGCTGAATATTCTTAGGTACACAACAATTTTGAATGTAGAGAGGGAGGAGAGGAAGGAGATAAGGTGATTAAAAGGGGAAAAAAGGTGAAATGTCTCCTGGAAAACTGTCTCGTGGAATGGTTACTTCGGTTAGTTGGATAATTGATAGTGAGTGTTGCGCCTCAGAACATAAGTCAAGAGAAGAGAAAAGCAAAGAGCTAATTTAAGGGAATTTTATCCCCAAATAACTCCCAGGGCTGAATAGTGAGCCAATATTCATCTTCTTGAACTGGAGTGATGCGTGGTGTGTCAGTGGCAGGTCTGGGTGGCTGTGGGGCAGCAGGCCTGCCCTGTGCTGGGCACAACCCGCTCTGGGTGCAGTGCACAGCAGGGCCGCTCCACCACCGCCTCGTGCCTCTGGGAAAACACGTTCCTGGGGGAAAAAGGCTGCACATCAGCCAGGACTGCAGGGAAAAAGTGTCACAAACAGCCCTGCGGACACCAAGGCCAGAGGAGAAGGAGGAGAGGAGGTGCCACAACAGAGGTTCCCCTGCAGTCTGTGGGGAGCAGGTATTTCCTTGCAGCCTGGGGAGAGAATCACGCAGGAGGCAGTCATCCACACTACAGCCTCTGGGGAACACCACCGTGGAGCTGGTGAGTATTCCCAGGAGGAACCGCTGCCTGTGGAAAGCCCATGGTGAAGCAAGGGAAAAGTGTGAGGAGGAGGGAGCAGCAGAGAGGAACTGGTATGGAACAATCCCAGATCTCATTCCACATCCCCTCTGTGCTGCTGGGGGTGAGAGAGGGAGGAGGAAGAGTCAGGAGGAAAGCTGAGACTCTGAAAAAGAGGGCAGGAAGGGAGGTGTTGTAGTGTTTGTTTCTCACAATCTAAATCTATCTTAATTGGCAATTATTTAATTTTCATCATGTCTGTAAAAGTAATTGATAAGTGTCTTTATATTATTCCCGGTCTTTATATTGTCACATGAGCTTCTTCAGCTTATTCTTTCTCCCTCTCTTGTTGAGGAAGAGGAATGGAAGAGTGGCTGGGGGAGGCAGGTCAACCCACCACATGTGACTGGTCCTACAAAGTCATTGGGGAAAGATTGGTCTACTATTTCAGATCATCAATGTTTACCAGATGGAAGAGATTAAAAACAAAATCCAGAGGCTTGACTTAGCGAGAACTCCCTATTCTACTGGAACTGGGTATGTCTACTCACTTCAACGTAGTTGCTTATACAGAGACTGTCTGTGATGCAGTTATTTTTCTTCATAGCAGCCCATGTGGTGCTGTTTTGAATTTGTGGTTCGGGTGTTAATAACACATAAGTATTGTAGCTATTGCTGAATTGCACTTGCACAGTGTCAGTCTCTTCTCCCTGCCACTCTGCCCTCTCCCCCCATCCCAAGCACGTAGGCCGGGGATGTGCAAGAATTTGAGAGAGGACATAACCAAGAGCTGACCCCAGCTGACTGCAGGGATATTTCATAGTGTACGGCATCATGCTTAGCAATGAAAACCGAAGGAGGAAATGGAGGAGGAAGACAGGACGTCCAGAGCTATGGTGTTTGTCTTTGCAAGTCACAGTCGTGCATGCTGAGGCCTTGCTTTCCATGAAGTGGCTAGACATCAATTCCTTCTTTGGCTTTGCTCATGCCCCAGCTTGGCTTTCTCTATTAAACTGCCTCTGCCTCTGCCAACAGGCTCTCTTGCTTTTGCTCTTCTGATTATTTCTCCTATCCCACTGTGGGGGAGTGGGTGTGGACTGAGCTGTCAACCAGAGCCAACCCACCACATGAAGTATATTGTTGGATCACCACCAGGCTGTGCCTCATTTTACAGGCTCACAACCCACTTGTGTTTAATTCTGCTCCTACTGTGAACAGAGACAGCACCCTTCCCATAGTGCACAGCGATGAGAATCCCAAATCAGTGCTCTCTGTTCAAGAGTTATGCCAGTACAGGAGTGTTTAGCTTTGTTCTGCTGTTTTCTCAGCTGTTCAAGTGTAAGCATTCTGTTCATGTATTAAATGGCTAAAGCTATGGCAACATCTGGTCTTCCTGCAGGATCCCATCCGTATTCAGTGCCCAAAATAGGTGCAAAAAAGGAGAACACTGATGTTCATCTTTCAATAGCATATGCAATATTTTCTACATTTCAAATGCATCACTTTGCAATCTAAATGCTGTTTTAATATAATTTTTGAGTAACACATGTACCATGAGAAGTCATGCTTTATTTTCAATATTTATTTCACATGTAAATATAAGTATATATGCCTATATATTCACATCATATGTATAAAAAGTTTAGTTCAATATGAAACAAATTATAGGCTTCACCTTTCTGAAGGACACACTGAGTGGCTCCAGTTCTTAGCGATATGAAACCTAGACCCTTACATCTTGTTTTGTTGCCTAAATCCTGGCAAGGGCTTTATGAACTAGGAAAATCACTCAGCAGGAAATAGCAAATTTTCAGTGTCTTTTTCATGGACAGCTTAATTCTCCAGGCTTTGAAGCTCTCTCTGGTAACAGACAATGGCTGAGGTTCAAAATATATTATACTTCACTCTTCTATGAAGAACTCTGTTTCTCTTTCAGTTCAGGCCTTGTCTGCAGCAACTTAAGGGGGAACACTGGATTGAGCTGCTCAAGTTTATCCAGGTTCTGTGTTTCCAGCATGTACCTCAGAGTCTTTATAGCGCCATTAGAAACTTCTTGAATGCAAGTTTCAGCAGTTGCTTGTTCCTCACTGGGCTCATTTTGATTCATATAGTCCAGTGGCTGCATTTCAAACATCCACATGCCTGCACCAACACCTCCTCTACCTAATGCAAGGACATTGTCCATAGTTCCTGCAGAGCCTAGAGCATGTGCATGCAGCACATCAAGAGGCTGGGTCTGAAACATTCAGGCTGTGTAGTTTAACATTTCCTCCTGTAATGGATCCTGCTCTGCAGTACTTCTAGCTTTTTCTGTGTCTGGAGGATCATCTGTAAATGGAACAAAAGGCTGGTTCTCATGGACCCATCTTAGAGAGGGGATCCTCCTCTCTGGACTTCATGCCACTCTAAGCATTGTTCTTCTGGCCTTGTGAACATCTGAATGATGAAAGCAAAGCCATTTCTAGCCTGCTGCATATCTAAAATAATTTTCCATGTTTCAGATCCACCAGATAAAATATTAGAAAATGTTTTTCTAAGGGTTTTCTTAATATTGGGTGTAAACATTTATATAAGTGTCTTAGTTCACATCAGTTGCTTTGGGTACAGATGTGTGGACACAGTGGACATTACTGGAGAGGTGGATGACCCAGTGGACTCAGAATTTACTGACATTTCCATTGGAGCTCTTGCATAAGCAGTGGGAAATTTTCCTGTGCTTTGCATGTATCTGGAGAAAATAATTGCAGAGGTAGAAGTTTCATCCTGTTTTTTCCTTGGCGTGGAGATTTGCTGTAGTCTGCTTGCTGAAGTTGTAGCAGTAACAGATGAACTGTTGAAGGCAATGTTAATTTCCTGGTACGCATTTTCCATCTTTAGGGAACAAAAGTGTTGGGTGTTCTGTGGCTTTGGGTTGTTTTTTCTTCTTAAGTATAGTAATATAGAAAACAATTTTTCTATTCTGCACAAAAGCTAGTTCTGCAAGCATCCAAGCAATAGGATTATAATAAAATCTGGAAAGAAACAATCTATCAGCTATTGCTCAGAATGCATAAAACCAATCTTTTGGGCTAAGAGCTGTGCTATTTGTACCATAGAATATATGAGAAAAGAAATGTGGAATTCATGCAAAATGATGATTGAGCAGTCTTGGAGATTTTGCTGCAACAAATGCAGACTTTGCACTATGAGCATAACAAACTTTAGCTGTAGCTTATGCTCATTTTAATTTCTTTTGAAAGTGATATTTTCCATGCTTATGAGAATCTGTGGTAAAAAATTATACATACTTACAGATTCAAAACAAGAAAAGAGGAGACTATTCAGCAGAGTAGGAGAAAATGCAAAAGTTTTTACCTTGTTTTTGTCACGTACTATAAGTACTTATGGAGCCTTCTAATGTATTTCATATTGTAATATGTACGCATAATTCCTGAAATCCATATATTCCCACCACTTCCATAGGTTACATTTTTAGTCATAATTATTCAAAACAGAAAATCAGACAGCATGACAGACCACTGTCTTAGCTTCTAATTTGCATAAGGAAAGATCCCTCTTATTAAAAATACAGACCTTTACTTCTTTTGCAGATGTTGTGATCTCTCTTTCAGCGTGAATAGCCTTTTCCTGAGCTGCCTTTTCAATCTGCTGTTTCAAAATCTCTGTTACAGTCCTTGGGAGCTCTTCATTCTGAGCTGAATTGATTACTGTAATGGGAAGGAGAATACAAAAGATTGTTTTTCCTCCAACCTGCATTTTAGGAAATTGTCTTTATCAGTGAATTTTAAAACATTATTGTCTTAGAAAAATTGTGCTTTGCCTTGTAGAAGTCTAGAGAGCCACTTGATCAGTACAGAAATCCATAGAGAAAATGACAGAGTAATTGTTGAGGGACATGATATAACCTACTCTTTTGCCATACCTGAGTGGTGTGGCAGGGCTAAAGAGTGACTGAGGTCTGTGGAAGAATATAATGCATGAATTCTAGTACAAGGACTAAGCTGCAGCAGCAGCAGTGTCTTAACACTGGGATCATATTCTTCCGCAGGGTTTTTCAGTTCAGCTACAAACTGAACCTTACCCATCCACGGTTTTGTACATACATGGACTAGTGTTTGCCGGTATTTTCAGACAATTCATCAAATCCCCATTTCTTTCAAGCAACTGAGACCATCCTTGTGCAAAAGTAATCTCTTCATACTGAATTCTAACCTTTTTTTAAATTTCTTAAGCCCCGTTGAAGTCAAGGAATGTGCTTTGCCGAGAATTTTGAGCAATGTGAGTTTCCATGTTTGAATGCTAAGAATGGTATATTTGTGGGAGTAAAGACATTTTCCATTGCTCATTTGTGAGCTTTTATTCTCATGCCATTTCTTACCTGTGCCATGCTGCGTGAGTGTAGAAGCCATTTTTATTTCTTGGGTAACTTGCTCATGAGGAGAAACCTGTGCACAAAACCTTCACTTTAGTCATGATTTAGTGCCATACATAAGAATTTTCCATACTTGGGAAACCATATTTAAAATGTTACATCAATGAAAAATATGGATGGAAATCTAAAAATTGTCATGATAATAATAAATTAAAAACACTTAGTAAAACACCTTTGAAACTTATTATGCACTGCCTAATAAGGTAAGCTCTCAGCAGAACATCCAGATCTTGCTGTACCAAAAGGTAAAGGAGGAAGAAGCAAAGCAGGTATGTATCAGCATGAGTGTAATTGTCCAATGAGATGATTATTAAATTATATGGTTACCTGTTGTGTTTGAGAGGCTTCTGTTTGACTTTCTTTGGAGGTAATTTCATTGCTCTCAGCTTCCCTGGTGCCGCTTGATACTGTGTGGTGCCTACTACTTGATGTTTCCTCGAGACAAACAAAAATAATTCAGATTAACGGCTAATAATAGATCAGATTTTTTTTTCTTTGTCTGAAGGGCTGTCAGAAATTAATTCTCATGTAAATGGTGTAACTGGAGGAACAGTCGTTTTACAGCAGAGTACCATTGTTATTACCCTTGATATTTGTTGCCATCAACTTTGCAAAAGGCTTTTTTTTAACACAGAAGATGTCAAGTCTTTGTTACTGCAGCAAGGCGCTGGCCAGCAGATACAGCAAGCTGCATGAATGATACAATGCATAATTGGACTGGGAGGGGGCAGAGGTGATGGGGAGGACCTGTTCTGGCTTTGTGTGCTGTGCCGTCAACTTGTTGCCTGCCAGCAGGTGAGGCTAACGTGACTTTGTAAAAGGAAGTGTAATAATATGTCTCTTTGGCGTAATGACTCTCTGCATATGCTTTATACAGCTCTTCCAATGCAAAAATCCTGCTGAATTGCAATTGTGAAAAATAATGACCTGTAGAGTGACCAAAAGATCCTATAAAATATACAGGGTAGCACTGTAACTACAAGTCTGACAACTGCAATGTAATAAACAGAGTGTATCTTTAGGACTTTAAAGCACTGTCTGAGATGTCTGTGCAAACTGATTTCTGAGATTATCTGTGTTTGGTTTGGCTTCAGATTCTGACAGTGATTTGTTTTCTTATTTGGAGTCTGCCACAGAACCTGTGTTACATCATATTACCTGTGTCCATGGGGTACTTTGAGTCTTAGTGATTAGAAGAAATAAATCTGAAAGATTGATAAGGCAGCAGTCCTCTGCTTCCTCTCTCATGCACACAGAGACATCTAAAAAATAATTTCACTCATGTCAAATTATATTTTCTTCTTCCTTTGTTAGAAGGAAGCTTGTCTATTAGTTTCTACTGATAATAAGCTTTCAAATGAAAGGAGCTTCTGGTCCCTCCAGCAAGAGCATCCCAAGTGTTCAATGTAACTTGAATGTGAATGGAGGCAGTACTGTGTTCCTGAGATTGCTGCTGTCCATCTAGTGCAACGTAGAGCTGTGAGCTTCTTGCATCTCAAAGCCTGGCTACTACTTGAAATTCAGCTAATTGTGGTGCAAGAAATTATCTTTCTCTTAGTCATGCCCTGACAAAGCATATATTTATGGGATTTATTCTACCTTCAAACTAAAGAATGCTTACACTGCTTGCATTTCTATGAATATATCTTCTGAATCAATATAAGGGTCATCCCCTTCCTGGCATTTAATTTCTGCCATGCAGTAGGCAGCAAGGGTTCTTAGATCTATGGCAGAGAAACAGTAAGTATCCCCTCCATGGGCTTTGGGAATTCTTTCCCACCTCAGTGTTGCCAAATTCTCTATTTCAGCTATAAGATGAATTAAAATTGTAAAAACAAAAAATAGAATAAATTTTCTTATTGCTGGCCCAGTAAATGATTTAATGCATTACCAGTATCAAAATCAGTCCTGTCTGAACTGTCAGAGTGCGTTTGAGGCTTGAGGTGAGCAGGTCATAGCATGTGTAAACCATAGCATGGTTTACACTTGCAGGTTTTGTGTGCATAACAGTTGTGAGGGACATGCACAGCCTATGAGGAGATGTAGAGCTAACCACATACCAGGTTGAAAAGAGGTGGTTCAAAAAGAATGAAGTGCAAATTATTCCATCCATTCTGTTTAATGACTGTGTAGGTGTATGTCTAATATGCCTTTTCATTCTATATGGATATGTTTTTGAATATATTTATGCATATTTATGTGTTTTTTCATTTAAGATATGCTTTTCTGTTCTAATGTGCATGTTTTAGATATGTAATTCAAGCCCCTGTTACTGGAAAAGCTCAGTCATGAGACATGAAATATGTTCAGAATAGTCATTTTATGTCCTTTGAATGGTGTGGGGTATTAAAAAGAAATATAATTAGACTTAATGTAGTCAGGAAGCAAATCTAATCTGAATGTCACTATTGCTTTATTGCAGTAACTTTGGTACTGCTTATGAAGTAGCTGCCACATTGCAAAAGATCATAATCGTTTAATGCAATAGCTATGGCCGTCTAAAATGCAGCCCAAACATTATGAGCCAGATTTTGACAATATAATTACACAGCCTTGCTCTGGGCATGCTGGAAGGAAAAGGGGCATGGAGGATGTCATATTTTGTCTGTCATTCAAAATGGCTAATTGAAATCCCACTAACAGGGTGTTAAATGCTGCTTGTTTATTACTCTGAACAAGTGGAGAGTAAGAAGACGTGTGGTTTCATCCCTCCTCTGTCACTGCCAGCTGTTGGATATAGGATTGCTGTAGGTAGGCTTAATTTAGTCTACCCCATTATGGCTTGTGGCATGTTTTCTAGATCCCATACACTTTGTAGTATATACTATAGAATTGGTCAATTACTTTTTGTTTATGGCATGAGTAAGCTTCAGAAAACAGTCAGCTGGGTGATTGTTGGCATGCTGCTTGCTTATGAATGGCTTCTTACAATTTTTAATTTTTCTTTCAGTCTTCTTCATCTTCCAGTCTCTCACATTTTTTTCACATCACCCTTTATGTGGGCTGCTGGCCTTCACATGTATATCTGTATGGTGCGTAACACAGAGGCATATAGTGTGCTGTTGTGTCTCTGGGTAACCTAAAACAATACTATTTAAAAATAAATATTTACAGCTGAGAACAAGTCTGCATAAGTTTTGCTAGAGGAGTGGTATTTTTATGTAGGCATTCAGATTCTGTTACTGAAGAGAACTGTAATTGCTACACATATTTTTTGTTAGTGGCCCATACAACAACTTTAGTGCTTCTGTTCTGCAATAACTTATATAGAATTCTTACTGCAAAATGTGCCAAAATTTGAAATTTCAGTAATTTTTCTGTGTAATTTAGGCCAAGGTTTGGTTCTTTGTATTGATTTTTTTTCACAGTTTTCTTCTGTTCTGATGACAGACCAAATATACCTTCCCTTTCAAAAATAGAATTGTTTTTCAGGTCAGAATAGGTACACTACATTGTATATGTATACACATAAAACATGTACAGTTCTCTGTATATGTAAGTATGTATTTCGAGGGGCTCAAATGCCCAAAGGCTCATCCAAGCACAAGAAAGACTTCTGCTATCTCACAATTAATGTATGCTGTGTTTAGTTGAACTGTACATTATAGTCATCATATAATCTTCTAATTGAAGAAGAAGTTGGCTAATGTAATATTGTCCATGTATTGGCAAATTTAGAACTCTCTGTTCTAAATGAACAGTATGTACAAACATGCGAGCAGCAATGGAAGTAAGCTGTGAGCCTAAACCTTCATTTACAAAGTTAGTAACAATGGAATGACAGGCATGGATCTTCATTTCTCCCTCAAAGCTATGCTTTTTTACCTATTTATGTTCTTAGCACAGTCTCATCTGCACATCAGTGCTGTGAGAGTCTGGCAGAAATTTCTTATGGGAACTTCACTTATCTGCACTTCATCCCTATGATTTGTCAGCCTTGCTTATTTATATGTATATACTTAGGGTGTCTTGGGCACTCCATGAAAGATTTTAATAAAAACGTCAGGTTTTCACCATTCACTAGCATTGTCCCATTATTCAATCTTATTCTCTACAATTGCTAGAAAATTGGCAATTGCTGCAGTAGCCATCTTAGAAAATTCCTCTGGAGTGACCCTCAGTGAAGGAGGAGCAGCTATACCCCTGTCAGTCCTGACACACTGTACTGTATGGTTGAGTGAACAGCAGATGTTTTCGCTGTATTTCACTCCTCTTTGCTATGCAGGAGGTTCAGCTCACTTGCCAGAAATGGCTGGTGTCTGACACTGGGCACTGAGGCTTTGCCTGAGCAGTCAGGGAGCTGAGCTGGGGTAGCAAAGCACTCCAGGCTGGCAGCTGCACAGCTGTGACACCAAAGCTCCTGGCCTCTTCTCAGCTTGGTGGCTGATGGTGGAAGGTGCTCATGGTGCCAGAGATCAGGTTAAGGACCAGGTCTCTAATCAGACTCTGACTGAGTTTACGAGCACAGGGCAAGTCTGTGATCAGTTTTCATTGCTGCTCACCATTCTGGACAAGAGTTTAGTGCATTCTACTAGTAATATGGAACCTATTACAAAGAAGCAATCTTCAGTAAAATGTGGAGAGCTGTGAGTTATGGCTGCTGCCTGAGAAAAACAGAAGGATTAAAGTTATTATTTGCATATTTGATGACATTATTTTGAAGGAAAAGTCATTAACACCTTATCCAAGAATTTAACATGTAGAAAAATATTCAACTATTTAGATTACTGTTTAAAAATTTAATTGCTTCCTTATTTTATCTTGTATTAATAGTTTGAATTTATCCAGATCTGGAGATCTGTCTTCAAACTATGTGTTTTCTCTGTTTTGCCCCAGGATGGATTCAGTAACCTTGAATAATCTTTCAACTACTTAAGTGTATAATCCCATTTTCCATGAAAGTGCAGTTATGTTTGATAGAAATGGGATTTTATGGTCTTGCAGTAAGTTATTTAACCTAAATTTAAAGATGGTTCCATATGGTCTGAGTGATTTCATTTTTCAGTGAATGTGGCTATTTCTGCTGATGATTTGAGAGAGCCTCCTCAACTAGCCACAGAGGAAAAATACATGGATAAGTATGTTTCGAGGTCATATCTTGACTGAAGAAATGGAACCATTAGAGTGGCTTTGTGGAGAGCTAAATGTCCAGGGAAAATGCATCTGCACATCACAGAAATGAAATTACTGGGTTCTGTGTAAGAGAAAAATCACAAAATTTCTGTACAGGATTCTGCAGTGCTTCATCCAGAAAACTGGCAGGTAGAGTGGGCCACATAATCAGAGAAATATGTGTATGATACTTCCTGTTACCACAGATTATGCACCAGTGGGAATATATCCCACTATGGGATTTTTCTGCTTAGTTAAAGATCATTAATGCAGCAAATTGTATCTTATTTCCTACAAACTGGAGTTTTTCCCTTTGTCTGTGCAAATTGTTAATATAGGTATTAATGTATAAGAAATGAGAGATAAGTGTTAGATATGATGATACTTATTTAACATTAAAATAAACCTATGGCAAAATGTTAATTTGTCTTTTTCTACAAAGTTGGGAGAACAATATTGCTTAAAAATCTCTCCAAGAGGTGCAGGATGGTAAAGGAATTTACTGGGTTTTGTAGTGCACAGGACAGATTGTACAGTATTTTATTGTAGGGGATTTCACATAGTCCAAAATCGTTGTCTTCTTCAACAATTTTTTATGGTATATTCTAATGAAGCAATGAAATGTAAAGGTCTTTTATCTGAACTAACACTTAGCTGCTGCTTTGTTTTACTTTTATGTAATGTCTGTGCAATTTTTGATCTGTTTAGGGGGATTTATTAGATTCAATTCAATGGAAGCAGAAAACTCCTTTCGGAAGAGAATGACTTATTATCAAGTGCAATAAGTGCAAAATATCACTGTGACACTTGATAATATACAGATTACAGTCTTACAGACAGGGTTCAGTAAAAAATGCTGCTATAGCATTAATTTGCTTTATCTAAGTCTAGTTGAGTCTAGTCTATATTGAGTGTTTGTCTGCATAAAAAATACATTAATCCCATGGTACATCTCAAACATAAAATTCTATGAGGATGAACATTAGAGAAACGTTGTCTCGGCCATAATGAAAACTCTTCAGTGAAGCAAGTATATTTTTTCCTCAAGTTATGTAGCAGGGCAGACCTAATTTGTTAGAATTAAAATGTTGTTACCTGTAGAGATCTGTGCTGTTGCTGGTACTGAGCAAAGGTCTTTTTAGGAGAGGTCCTTTGCACTTTCTCAAATTGTTTTCTCACTGCTGCCAGGCCACCAGGCACAGTACAGAACTTGGTTTTCTGTGAACTCTAGAGTGATAAAATAAAACTAGTTGTTTTCTATTTGCACTAAAAACATACATCTCTGAGTTGAATTTTTAAAAAATTAGTTAACAGCAGTATGCAGGAATTACTCAGACAATCATAAAGACAATTTTTGGCAAATTCATAGAGCACTGCACAAGAGCCATACTTTATGATCTAGACAACTTAAAGGTATGCTTGGCTTGAATCTTGACCACCAAAAGAATCCTCTGAATCTCCTGAGTTGCCACCTGGTCTTCTCAGTGTTTCCAGCAGGTATTGTTGAAACTCATGCAGAGAGTTTCAAGCATGCCTTTGTGAGATGACCTGTCTTATCCACCAACAGCAACGAAGATCACAAGAGGGCACTTACCCTCAGGCTTCTTGTTCTAGTTCTGTCCCTTATGTATTACTTTTTAGATTGTATTGTATGAAGCTTTTAGCATTTCAATTTATTAATCACTCTACAGGAAGAAGCCCACCTCAAAATTTGAAATACCTTTGTAATGAAGCTACTGAGTAAAGTTGGGTTTGCTACTTACATATGAGTAAGTAAGCAGACCATAAAAAACCAACGTTTTTTTTTTCCCCGTGATGAAGATGGAATGATTATATATGTACATGGATATGTGAATGTGGAAAATAATTATTTCAGTGAATGAACATTTCAGGCACACCTTAATAGCCATTAGGAAATATTTTGATCGGGTAAATGCAGTTGTGAGTCCTCTAATGAAATGTATTTATTCGCTTTAATGGAACCAAATATAAAATTCCTTTTTTTAGGCGACCATCCATTTCAGCAAGAAATTGCAAAAAGTTTCTGAGTGTAAATGAAATAGTTCCTATGTGCTCAACACAGTTAGGTTGGGTCAGACTTCATGCAGTTACTTTCTTTGTAAGAGAGAGAGTACTAACTTCAGCAAAGTTTCCAATTGCTGGACTAGGGAACTGGGACCTTCTCAGCCAGGTGAAATGCAGGAATCTGCTCCAAATACACATCAAGCAGTTGGGAGATAAGTCAGCAGGCAGGAATTTGATGGCTGGAAAATGCCTGGACTCTGGTGGCCATTTTCACTATGTGGTTTCTGGACTATCCAGGCATCCAGAAGGTCCCTTCAGGTGATGCAGACCACTTTTCCCAAAACCAAAGTGCAGGTAAGACTGGGAATCCTTCTACAGCTGTGCTAACATGTGGGTGAAGATGATGGGTGGTGAGAGCTGAATTGTAGTCCTCCTTTTTCCAGATACAGTCTCTGATTTACAGAAATTACTCTGGCCTAGTTTACAGTGAGAAAAAGGCATTCTTTCCATGTGCTGAAGGTTTAGTGTAAACAAAGACCATTGTCATTCCCACATTTTAGCAAGCCATCATAATGCCTTCCATTTCCTTATACAAGGGATTTGAGCTGCAACTTCTAGGTAGGATTTTAAGATATGGTAAAAACATACTTCTTATCCCTTAGTATCTCTGCAGAGCTGAGTAAGATTTTCCTGGCTGGGATCTGAAGACACAGTTTTCAGATATTCCTGACTGATAATTCAATGTGTGGTAAAGTGGTCTGTTTTACTAGTTTATAAATTATGTTAACCAAATACATTATGTATTACTTGGTATCAATATTTTAAAATTTGCAGTAAAATTGTTGATAGATATGTAGAGAGAGATGCAAAAGAAAATTAAGAAGTTTTTTCCTAACTACTCTTCTATATAATGCTGATTTTTAATGATTTTATTACAAAGCAATACTTTTTCATACACCTTGTGTCACAGGTCTACTATTTTAAAATGCAACAATTTCAAATTCTTTAGTTTGAACATCAAGAGGTCTAAGCTTAATGTGGTTTTGGATATGATTTTATTATTTAATAATATTTTCAGTAATGCAGAAGCTGCTGAGTTTTGTCCTGGTGTTGTTAATTTGTCACAAGCCTATGGCCTTAATAAATGCAGCTCATGCAACAGTGGAAGAAAAAACCCAGTCCTTCTAATGAGTTAAAGGGAATTGTCCAGGTGACCAAAGGTTTATAGCGTGAAAAATGTCTTTCAGCAGAGACGGAGACTGATGCATGAATACGTTTGCTAAGTAGGCTTGGTAATTTAGGTGTCAATTTTTGATCCCCATAATGGTCCATCAGTCAGCTTGTATAAATAAAGAGCACAGGATATGTCACTATGCAAAGCAAACGTAGAGCTAGGAAGGTAACAAACCATTGATATCTTACATGAGCAAAGGACACAGCAGCTTTGTACATAGCCATTCTTTCTTTAAAGGAGACAGTCTCCTGGAAATCCAGCAGTGTGTTATCAGCCCGGGGAGTGCCCTCTTTAGGTAGTCCTCTTACAAGTTTTCGAGACTCCACTGTAAGTACAAACAGATGTATTTTCTGAGAGAAAAATAGCTACTTTTTTTTTTTAAATCTTGGAAGAAAAGCATTAGTAGAAAGAAGCAGTATCGTCAATTTTTAGCAATTATATCTTAGTTTCAATTTAGAACTTACAGATTACAGAAAAAATTAAGTTAATGAAACTTTTGAGACTGGGGGAAAATTCTTGGTTAAAAACAATAAGCTTTTTTAATAATAATAAAAAAAAATTAAACAGCAAGCACAGTATTGTCCTAATAGTTTTATATTTGCATTATTTTATACCGTAAAAAGTAATTTTAATAACTACAAATAATTTATTATAATTAGATATATTATGTTCTAATTAGCCTTATATTTTATAGTATTCATTTGCTTACCAGAGTCTGCTCTGAGTCTTGTAGATTTCAGTTGTTTACTGATCTTGCATTACGGTATGTCTTAGTAGGTTTAGTACTACAAAAACCTTGTAGAAAATTATCTCAGTTTCTACCTACATTTCTACATGCATTTTAACCTTGCTTCAAGGTGTGAAGAGCTTATAGACTTATCTAGAAGCATCTGCAATTCAGCAACAGTGCATGTGGGGACAGCTCAGAGGACTCTTGAAAAGGCAGCTCTGAGTTACCAGAACAAGGAGGTTCTGCTGCTGCTTTCTACACTCATGTGACTGTGTTAAAAGAATTCCATATACCCCGAAAAGTGCCTTAAATTTAGTGTAGAGATATTTTTCCTTTTTTCAGACAGAGGGGAGAAAGTATGTTGTGAGCATCTCTCTTGTCTGTGATAAGAGGCAGAAAATATTTCATATAATCCCTAAGGCTGGAAGATCCTCTAATCGTCCCAGGGTTTTTCTGCAGTGCATGAAAATTGGGTTGAATGACACTGAGATTCTGTAACCAGAACACTCCTTACTTTTTGGGAGAGGAGAGAATTGTAAGACTTCAAGAAGATGTAGTTGTAGTAAAGACACCAGAATCTAATATTTTAATCCTTGTGCTGCAGATATCAGACCACCCTGATCTTCCTTGCATCTGTGTTTCTCGTTTTCCTTGTGTAAAGAGAACAGAATATATTTGTTGCAATCTGCATTGGTTTTTTTAAACAATTTTATTTTCTGAAATTTCAGAAACAGGTTGTAGCTGAATGACTTATCTGAAAAAAAGTCACCAAAACCCACTCTCTGTTTTATGTGTCCCTCTGCTGTTTTCAAAGAAGTCTGTGCGATAAAACAAAGCTAACCAAAACCATGGAAAAATGGAAAGTACACTTTGGCAAAACAGAGGGATAGTTCACCACTGACAAAAAGTGTCAGTTTGTTTTTAAAGGCAGATTGAATTATGTAACAGACTAGTACCAGAATGAAATTTTTAAGCCATTGCTTTAATTCTCAAGAATATTTAGGAGTTAAAAAACTTTCTTGGTATTACTCTGATTCAGCAAGGGATTCTTGGACTCTGCATAGTCATAACCATGTAAATGGTTTTATTAAGTGCAATGGGAATACTCATGTGCATGAAGTTAGACATGTGATTTAATTCCTTGCTGATACGGGGCCAATGAATTTAATGGACTGTTTTAAAAAAACATTTTAATAGATACATATTTTAACCACCTGGGGAGTGAAGGTAATAGAAACTATTCTCTTGTTAGCTTTAAAAGCTTTAAACAGAAAATTTTCTGTCTTTAGAAGCTATTTCGTTTATAACATAATGTGAAACTCTTTGTAGTGGTATGAGAGATGATATGATCTAAACCTTTGCTCATTCATTTTGATCTAAGTTTTACTCATTCAAGAGAACTTAAAGGTGTAATGTATTCTGATTCTTTCAGAGATAAATGTATGTTTTGAAATGAAAGAGTTGGTAAGAAGAGCCTTATGTTTATCAAGTTGAGGTATGCTAACAAAATCTGTTTCCATTTGTCAGATGGGATTTGTACAATAGTATCTATTTCAGAGAATACAATTCTTTTATTAGTCGTGAGTTATATTAATTCTATAAAATAAACAAAGCTTGACAAATTTTCTGTGCATAATAAAACTTGAGAACTCTGTCTTTCTGCCATTTCCCCCAACAATATGACTACATTAGCTACCCACTATGGGCTTCTCCATATTTTCGTAGTAGGTAGAACAGCAGTATGAGCATTGCCTTCATTGTTGTTCAGTGGAGAGGACAGAAGTTGTTAGTACTCAGTCATAGAGCTTGCAGTAAATGTTGCTCAATACCTCTTCTAGGAGAATAAAATTTTGGCATAACTGAAACATTTAGGAAAAACTTCCATAGCACTTTAGAGGTTTGAGGGTATTGTTCTTGCTGAAAAATTGAAGCAAGTTGACATGTATTGTTATTGGTTATAGAAAACTCAAATCTCATGGTGATGGAAGAAATAATCTATGGATCAGCGTTATCTTATTTTTTGCAGGACCTGAGTATTTATTCAAGTGCAGAGTTGCAGATTTCAGTGCCTAACTTGAGCTATTAGAAGTTTTAGAGTTTTCACCAGTGTTTTCGAACTAAAATGATTCTGTAGGGAATTGACTTCTCATAAGACTGTCTGAATGCAGAATGGGATATTACGGCTCTCACAGGAACATAGAAAAACATTATCCCCTATGGGTCTGTCACATTTTCAGAAAAAGCTTCATTTTTAAGAGGTATGAATTGTTGACTGTGCATTTTTACATAAATCATATTCTTTGTTATTCCAGGTGGATCAAAAAATGCTTCTAAAACATGCTGTGCCATATTTAGACTCAGAAGGAAAATGGATGTGGAATGGATGATTCTCTTCTCTTGTTAGAGAGGAAAAAGAAAGGCTTTGTACTAGAAGACTCTCAAAGGAGAAGAAAAAAACAACCCAAAATGTTCCTTACAGCCAAAGATACCTGGAAAACTTGAGATGATGCAGAGAAGAGGCACAAAAAATACTGCCACAGAGAGAACTGCAGCAGTATCTAGTTAATGGAATAGGTGGTTATGGAGTAATATGGTCATAATGTATAATTATCGTTCCAAGAAGAAATGAGCAGGTATTAAAGGTCTCTTTAATTGGGTAAGAAAAAGGGGAAGAAAGATAACCGATGGCTGAAAGTGAACCCTGATAAAAGAGCAGGTCTGTAGTTTGAACAATGAGCGGAATAAACTTAGTAGCATTAACTAGAAAAGGTCTTGTGCATTGAAATTTCCCTTTCCCTTTAAAATTCTAAAACTCTGAAATAGATAAACATGCAGGCTAAACATTTTCTAATCAAAGAAAAGAGTGGAATCAATAATTGGTTGGTACTATGTAGAGGGCTTATTAATTTTATTGGCAGAGTGGATAAGTCTTTTTATGCAAGTTTTTTGGGTAGTCTCTTTTTTTACGTAAAGTGAAGTCCTACATACTCAGAAGTCAATATGTGATTTTCAGTCAGAAAATTTGATCATCCATATTCTGTCTCTGTTAAAACAAACCAAAACACAGATACATCCACTCTCTGATATCATCAGGCAGTGGTCTCCAAAGTGGGACATGTGCACCCCAGGGGCTGTGCAAGATAGTCCTTTGGGGTGCTGGAAGTGAGTATTTTTTTGTGAATTAACACTTTTAAAATATTTTTTTTCACTCATTGTGCTCTAACTTCTAAAATGGTGTATGTTGGCTAAGGTTGTATTAGTAGAATAGTACAGGTACAAGATTTATAAATAAATATACAAACATTGGGAAGGCACACTCATAAATATTTTAATGGTAGCGGTAACCATCAAAAAGGTTTGGAGACCAGTGCCTTAAAGCAAGGTATCAGGTCAATGTGGTAATGCTAACCTTCCGAGCTGTTGCTATGGCCATTTTCTGATGACATCTTTTCAAAGATTGCTCTCCCTCTTTTCACGCTGGACTCCTCCAGAGAAATGGCAGAGTGGTTCCCAGCCTGACTCTTCAATGATGATGAAAGCGAATTTCTCTCACTTTCTGTTTCCTGTTAGAAGACATCAAGAAGAGGATGTGTGTTAGAAGTTATTGGTAGGACAGAGATTTGGGGTTTGGGGCCATGGGAGTGTACAGAGAGCCAGTGGATTAAAAGAGGGTGCTATTTTGGGGCAAATGTTTTCAAGAATACCATAAGGTAAATTTCTGTAGTGCTGCAGATTCATGTGTACTGCCCAGTTTATTGTTCAACAGATTGTGATGCTTAGAAGTTGTCTTTGCCATTTCTTGAATATTTGCAATTTCTTTTTTGACAAGAGAAGAGTGATGATGGTGGTAAGAATTACTATGAAATACACCAGTTGCTCTTTTAAACACTGTTTGTACATGGAAAACTTGACTGAGGGAATTTTGTTAATGTCATTTATCATTAAATAAGAATATGTAAAAACAACAAATGATGTCTTGGAAACCAGATGTACATGGGCATTCGTATTTCAGAAATTTGATTTTCATTCTGCTGTGATTTACCAGCTGAATTTAGATTATCACAATAGTGGGTCAGTGTTCCATGCACAGTATGTGTGTAGTTTACACAGTATCATTAGCATCTCATCATCACACTGTGGCCTCATCACACTTCGAGGCCGAATGGATAAATTATTGCTAACTAAGGCTTTAATGTCTTGCAGTTGGTGTTGTGGGGTGCTTCTTCCATGCTGTATGCTACTCTGTATGGAGTTGGACCCAATGGCTGTAAAATCTCAACTACAGCTTTTGTGTTAAGTAAGTAACTGAAACTGCTGCAGTACCAAAAATAGCGTGGGTTTTTTGTTTTTTTTCCGGAACAGAGTAACTTCAGAGGTTCACTGCATGTACATTTCTGTCATCCCTGAAAAAGAAGTACAGTACCAAAATAAAAGTTACTAGGTAATTTGTCCGGTGACTGCATAAATCTCTCCAGCAAGATTTTGCAGAACTTGTCTGCTAGAGCCCGTAATTTCTTAAATGGCATAGGCTTTCAAAATGTACTGGCTTCATTAGACTACTTCCTTTTTCTTGTTTGCAGACAGCTTTATTATTGTATACAAATTTAATGCTACCCTTGTATATGATCTCACTGAAGTTACTTCTAACTGCTTTTAGGCTTAAATATTATGCATGGTTTGTGTAAGAAGCAGAATAATTTGATCCCTGAATTGATTATCCTAGACTGGAGAGTATTTTCCAGTAACTACTGAGAAAAAGAAAAAGAAAAAAAAAAAAAAAGCAGTGCAAATTAGTGAATCCTCAAATAGAAATCTTACAAGGAATAAAATGTAAAATAAATTGTTATAGCCATTTTTGCAGTAAAATGTAAACAATTTATATATGTTCAATTTGAATTTTAAGAAACTAACAGTGAATAAGCATTGGAAATATACTTTTAGAATGAGTGCATCACTGGCAATCAAGTGCAGTTGTGCTTCAACCATCTTTAATAAATTTATGCTTTTCTCAGAGTTGCTGCTAATTTTTATCTTAAATATGGGCTGTATTTCATATCCTGACCAGTAGTCATTCATTGCAAGAGTATTCCTTCCAGCACAGAGAAAATAGGTTATGTCTTGTGGAAATTCATAATTTTTTAACAGTCTGTCTACTTCTCTGACTTTCAGTAGCTCTTGCTTGAGAGCAACTGGAAGTTTTTGAATGTGTCAGCATCGAAAAACTGATTAGACCACAGAGGGTAAAGATGTTCTATTACCATAATTATTGTAAATCCCAACTTTTGGAAAGAATGCCTATGGTATCACCAATCATCTGTTATCTTGTTGCATCAGTCCATCCCCTCTTCCCCCTTTGTTCCTGCCAACAACCACAGCTGCTCCTGAACTGATCTTGAAAGGTGGTCTTGGACATGGCTGGTAGTTTTTGCAGATGGGCCAGGAGGTATAACCAATGCACTGGAAAACCTAAATAAATTTAGCTGGACTTAAAGATGGTCCAGGGCATCTTACTGTGGGGTTTGTTGCCTTTATTTATTAGTTTTACAGGATGTTGGTTTAAAACTAATTCTAATTAAACTCTAATTGCTTTCACAGTTAAAAGCATATTTTCCTTGGTTATTGTGGAAAGTATTTTTGGAGGCTAATAGCAAGATAAAGATTTCTGGAGTGAAGAAAGCAGCTGTTCTTCTGCTCCCTGACACTTCCATGCTCCTTCCTCATTAGTCTCTGGATACTTTCAGGTTGTACAGCCCAGTCAGAAGTGACACGGTGGCACAGTGCCAGTGAGCCAAGCTCTGTGACCAGGCTGGGTTACAGTGCAGGCACAGCAGGAATGGTGGGCAGCTGCAGCACAGGTAGGAGAGAGAGCTTGGCCAGAATGTGGCTGTGCTGAGAGGTGTGACCTGCTGGTGTGCCAAGGGTATCAGGAGACAGCAGGTGGCTCAAAGGAATAGGCTGTTTGGTGTGGGAAGGGCTATGCCTTAAAAATCCTATTAATCTTGTGCCCTTTTTCAGAGTTGGTTATCAGTTGCAATTACAGCCCAGTATTAATTATGATGTTTTGGTTTAAAGCAGCTCAAGAGCTGACCATTATGTCTAAAATCTGGCACAGACAATCCATGGTGCAGAAACGGCTCTGCATAGAACGAATGAAGGATGGGGAGGGAGAGAAGAAATAAAAAAAAATGCAGCTGTGCATGTTGTTAGATCATATTTGTCTCCTCCAGGTACTGCAGTCAGCCAGTACCTGGCACAAATGAGAACAGCCTCAGGATCATATTGTCCCAGCATTGTGTGTGCTTTCCGAAGTGAACACTGGAGAATTGCTTGAATGATGTTCTAACTTCTACAGTATTAGAACAAAACAGAAAACTCAAAATATACTGTTTTCAATTGCCATTGGCATCATTGAGAACAAACTCATCTAGGTTGCTTTCACGGGGTGTTTTTTGTGGGGTTTTTTTTTGGGTTTTGTTCTTTTGGGTTTTTTTTTTAATCTCTTTTACTTTTTTAATTTTTTTTCTGTATAGACCAGTAACAGCTAAAAACTTCAGAATTTAGTGTTTCTTACTCTTATTCTTGCAAAGCAGGGACCAGTATAAACTTGATCTGCATTTTTCTTAACCTTGTGAATTTTATTAACTTGTAGCATGTTTCTGGGCCTTTTTTTTTTTCAAATTTACATCTCTGTGGTAGCAATTCCATTACCTATGAAATTTAGGTAACTTAGTATTTTGGACATGAATTTTAATATGAACTTAGAAACAATTAATGCGTATTTTTTGACCATTTTTAATGTCAATTACAGGAATACTGGCCCTAATGAAGAGGTTTCCATGTAATATCTTTATGGAGAGACTTCTATGATGTGGGCCACTATGGCAGAAGGGACTTTCAGCCTCAAGCTGCTCTAACCCCATTTTGCAAAGAGCATCCCTGTCTTAGTGGGGGCTTTGGAGTGATGATATTCTTACACTGTGGCTCCAGTCGCAGTGCTAGAGCTCAGATTTATTCTCAGGAAATGATATTTCCTACTGTGAAAAAGTTACTGAAAAGTGTTATGATCACCATAAACTCCATTTAATTGGGAAAAATTTAATTTGCATTCTTTTTTATTGGGGTATCTGCCCAGATAACCTAATGACAGTGAATGTCAAAGACATTTTCTTAATAAGGATAGAATTAACATTTGAAAAAGCACTGAGGTAATGCCAAGAGATGCTTAATTAGAGGCTAATATGTGCAACTCTTGAAAAACTTGCCAAATGAAAAGTAAAAGATATTTTTTTCTTCTTTCTGATTAATGCAGCACTCAGTTCATATCAAGCTATTGTAACTCTATGTGCTGTCTTGGTGGGATCTGGTATTTAACTGGGATATAAACTGTTCTGTTGGGCATCCTGTTAATGGCATTTATGTAATTTCTTTTTTCTTGGACATAATTTGTTGAAGTCTGTCCATACTCAAGTAACTTCCTATCATGTAATTACTTCAGTTATATGTGCTGGCTCTGAAATTATATTCTATTTTTGCATGTACTTCTCAGGAAAAGGTGACACAAGAAGCTATTTTTATGTTCTGATCTCATACTCTAGACATGATGAGAAGAATAAAGCACTGGAGTGCCAAATTTCAAGGAATATGCAATCATTACAGTTAGAAATGCCAACAGTAAAGATTCCAATTTCAGTGGCCTACTGAGTGGCTATGCTTCATTTAGATAGTGAATTTTCCACTTGCTATCCTGTCCTGCACTAATCTAAAAGTCAGTAAGCCAGAACACATGAAGTTTTAAATAGAGGAAAACTATTTACCAAATTACTACTACCTTTTCTGCATACATAGAACTACCCTGGATTGCAAGAAGAATTTGCATTCAGCATATTAAGTAGATTATCAAATCTACTGTTAATGTTCAAAGTATTTACTCTTTCTTAAAGGACATCTTTACATGTGTTCAAAATATGCACTCATCCTCATCCTGTTGTGTGTTAACTTCATTCATTACATGTGCTACCTAAAGGAAAACCATCTACCACCTAACTTCCATTTAGTGTCTACTAAAAGAATGCATGTGTAAGAAAGGACAGAGAGGGGTTGAAGGAATAGGACCAAAGAGAAAAGGAAAAAACATAAGTTGGAAAAGCATAAGAAAGGAAAACAATAAATCCACAAACGTATGAGGAGGTAGGAAGTGAGTGGAGCAGTAGGATAAGTGTTTACAAATCAAATCTGTTGCTTTAAAGTTACATAAAATCTTGATCTGTTCATGCGTTTTACTTGCATTGTCAGTTTAAGGTAGAGTTGCTATTCAAATAATTGTTTCAATGGCAATTCAGGTTGCACTTTGCAGAACTGACTCCTAACATTTACATTGCCTACAAAAAGTTGGCATCTCAAATTCTAATTCAAAACAAGAGACTGCTTTGCTGGAGAGTACACAGAAATTATTTGAGGTTAATTCTTGTGCTGAGCGAGTTGATAATATCTGTAAATCCCAAAATCACAGTGAACTATTTAAAAAAAAAAAAAAAAAAAGCAAAGATAAAATGGTATAATCTTGTCCTGAGTGGAAAAAACCTTTGGAAATACTGGCATGAGACAAGCTCTTTCTGATACATTTCTCATCTGTAATTAAAATATGGTGAGAATCCATTCTGGTGCAATGGGAGTGCATGGAATCATGTGTACCATCTGCTGAAATGCTGATGGCATTATTAAGATTGATGGCAGACCCCCTCAAGTGACTATTAGAGAGGAGTGCTAATAACACCTGCTGCATAAACTCTCTGAAGCCAGTAAGGAAACTGTTGGGACGGAGCCATGGCTCTCAGTTGATGCTCTGCAATGCTCCATTTCACTAAGACAGAATTTCTCTTGAGGCTTTAAAAAGAATCCCTGTGGCTGCCTGGAACCCGCTTATTAATTTTATCTCCAGACCAGATCCAGAGATGTGTATCCTTTTCAGCTAGAGACAGTTTTAAAATAAGACCATTTTCATTTGGAGGAAGGGTTTAAGATAGCTGTGCTGTATACATGAAACAGAGGCCCTGAAAAGAGCTTGTGGCAACCTGAGGAAACAGAAGATCTATCTGCAGAATTGCCATCTGTGCTGGTTTTGGCTGGGCTATAGTTAATTTTTTTACTGTAGCTGGTATGTTTTGAATTTGTACCGTAAACAGTGTTGGGTAATGTAGGGATGTTTCATGCTGAGGCCACACACAGTTATATGCAGCCAATTGCATTATATTGATTTGGAGTGTTATAGCACTTCTCACAGCATGATGATGAAGATTGGTGCTAAATCAGCAGCTGGACAATGGATTAAATAGATAACTATAGGTTATACAGTAGGTATAGAAACTTCCCTACCTAAACTATGTGCAGTGGCCCATATCTACTGCTATTTTTGGAAGTCAAAATACTTGTGTATTTTATAAGCAGATAAAGACAATGAAGCCACATTTAAGTAATTTGATAGTAATCAAACAAGTTTGAGTGAGCCTTTTTTTAAGTATTGTGATACAGTGATTAAATAGCATTGTTTAAAGTAGGCCAGATACAATATCTTTAAAAAACTAAATCAAGATAAAATTTATGAAGACTACAAAATAAAAAAATCCCAGACTTGGTAGAAGTAAAACTTACGGCAGTGTTTGAAAGCAAATTTAAATGAAATCACATAAAAATCAAAGAGAATTTATACTAAGTGTATACTAGAAGTCTATATAAATAACTGGCAATACATTACCAGCAAAAGATGCAGAATAAGAAGTCTGGATCTGAGACAGCTGTGTTTAATATGAAATATATTAGAAAGAACAGCAACAAAAAATTATAGCGAGTACAGGCAGTATAACTTCCTAACTGACATTAACAGATGACAATTTTCATGCTTGGTTCTAGTCATGGAAACTTTTTTCTAAACCAGTGTGATTAGTAACCAAGAATAATATCAGAGGTTTTTTTTCCAGAATCATGACCTGTGGCAGCATAAAAGGCACTCCATGTAGGAGGCACAAATTAAGGTTTGCAGCACAACAAAAATTAAATGCAGTAGCTTTCCTGTTCTAACTCCTCCTGCCTTTTTCACTTTTTTAATTTACAGATACATACCAAACATTTGACTCAAATATGATAACTGACACATTCTGTTTATATAATTCCAAAGTAATTGGAAAAACATTTACCACAATATTTTAAAAAATCCACACCAACACTTTTTTATAGAATTCTGCTCTTTTTTAGTGCAATAAATTTTTATTTAGTGTTTACAATGAACTTATTACCTTCTTTGCATTGCAGTTGTAAAAGGAACACTGCTGTATACTAAATTCACGTGTCAAGTTTATATTTTTTTTCTTTATTATATTTATCTTAAAGGGCATATTTAAGGATGTAATTTCTTATCTCTGTGTTTTTATCTATGCAGTGGAAATATAGTAATCTTTATTTTATCAGTGTTACTGTTATTTGCAAGTATGAAACAAACATTTTGTATTTGGGTTCCTTGAGAGCATGTGGGGGTTCCAGTTTTTTGTCTGTTTCTTATAAATTCACAGACAGTTGCTTTTCTTTGCATGCTCTTGCTGAAATTTACTTACATACAGAGGCCTATCATTTTAGACCTCTCAACATTCTTAAAATATTTCAGTGTGTGTCTCTGCCTTTCAGCAAAACAAAACAATGTTTGTGAAAGTGTTTTGTAACATGATGGTTTTGTGTCCAATATTGCTGCAGACATTTACATTCTTTCTGTTGTCATTTTCCACAGTTGTTTGCTTTTTCATTATTTTTGTAATTAATTTAAATAGCTGAAAATTATTAGAAGAATGTTGTGGTGTGAAACAGAAACAAAAAAATAACAAAGCAGAAACAAATGCAGACTGGGGAAGCAAATGGCTTACAAAATGACTAGTACTTCTAGTACTCAGTAGGCATTCTGTTTTGGCTGCACATACACTCTTTCCTCAACCCTCCCCTGTTTCCTTCCAAAATATGGCCTGGATGCTAAGATTTGACAATTTCCTGTAATACTGAGCATTCTGGTTCCCAGATTTCACTGATGCCACTTTTTGAAGTAGGACACAAGAAGTGTTTTTCTCTAGTTATTCAAGCAACCAAGGCAGATCTGTCTGTTGTAGTCAAGAGCCAAAAGTAAAACACGCAGACTTAAGTTGAGCTGCAGTCTTTCCCTTAGTACAAGCTCCAAGGAATTGACACACTTTAAAGTCTTAAATGTATTTATTTCCATTGAACATACAATAATTTTTTAAGAAATTAAATATGTGGTGTATTCTCTGATGTTGCTTCCTAAATTACAGAAAGCAGTATTTGTTCATGTGCCCAGCATTTGTCATTTATTCAGTAATAATGCAGTGTACCTTCAACATAATTTGCTCTGCAGATCACCAGAGAATTGCATGCTGGGAATTTTTTGTGATATAAGCACTCATGAACTTAAAATTCCTCATAAACTTTTTCTCAGTGAGGTAAATTAAGTTTTACTCCACTGCTTTTTTATGTTATTATTTTTAATAGCATAGTTGTATAGGCTCTAGCTAGCAACTATCTTTAGCAAAGGCTTTTTTATCTAATATTCATTCCATGTTTTCAAATTAGTTTTTTACTCCACAATATTACTATCTATAAAAGCTAGTAAAATTATGGGTTATCAGCATTCACCAGTTTTAGGAAATAGTGTTTTATTTGGTCAGATACTGGACTGATATTTGAAAATGAGCAATAAGAAAAAAAGAAACATTCTACAATGGATGATTAACAATGAGCATATAAAGAGGGTATTAGGTAAGAGATGTAGCTGCAGGGAATTCAAGATGAGCTATAAATGATGGAGACTCTGAGTCAGTGGGTATAATTAGGGAGAATTTCAAATTTAGTATTACTCTGGACCATTTTCATATCTACAGTCCAGCAGTGATATTTAATATCTGTGACCAAACTTCATGTAAACAGCTTCAAAGAAATCCAGTGCATAGATTGAACACCCCTGGGTGTAAAACGTTCACAGGCTGCCTAATCTTGAGTAACATCTATTATTCCAAACTTGTTAATCAGGTGTTACAGTTGAAACAAGCATTCCATCACACCATGACAGAAGCGTAAAAAGAAACAGTTTTCAAGTATGGCAATGGTATTTTCATTTAATTTTTTACTTCCCATTTGCTAAATGCCTCACAATTGCTAAGCTTTAAGATAACATGCCATGTTGCTTTGAATCTTGGCCTCAAACATCTGGGAAAGGATCACATGTTTACAGAATGTTTTTGAAAGAGACAACAGAGCAAGCAGAATTGCTGCCAACAGGGGAAAAGACACAGAGCTAAAGAAGCAGGAACAGAAGTGCACAGGTGAGATCTTCACAGTGAAAAGGATTCCTGAAGGATCTCCTCTATTAAAACAGCTGATGCAGTAAAATGTATTTAGCAGGTGATTTCTACCCTATAATGGCCAACACTGACATCTACCCATCTGCTGGTACTACCTGTGCCTTGAAAATGTAAAGGTGGGAAGTCTTCCATGCTGTACTTTGAAAATTCAGGAGCTGTTCTGCTTTTATGAAGATTCACAACAGTAGCATGCAGCTCCTGAGTATGGCTTGTTTGGACCCATTTGCTTCAGCCTCACAACTTAAGAAACACGGTGAGTCCATTTCTCTTTGTACTAGATACTGTCAGAGAAGAACAGAATTGTTAATGGTTTCTTCTCACAAATGCTGTACCAGCTGGAGGAAAGGTAACATGATAGACATACTGGAGATTTTATTTTACATATTTAATAGCTTGTTGAAACAGTAATTGTGAGTTTTGGTGCAGGTGCTTATTTGATTAACTTGATCTTGTTCATTTGACACATAACATGTTGTACTCTGCAAGCAATGTCTCTTTCAGGCTTGTTTAATTTATGGATATGCTCTCCCCTGCATGCCAGCACCTGTGGATTTCTCAGGCTTTAGGTCACCAGCTTATTTCCTTCCTAATCAACTCACTGTTATGTTTTCCTAGAAGTGCTGTTTCCAAAGACATGCTAGTAATGACATATTTACTTCTCATCTTTCCACATCACTTTCATGCTTCAAGAATTGATTAAGCTACCCTAGGCTGGTAAATTGTTCCAAGTAGAGCAGACAGAATGACAGTGAAAAGGTTTTGAGATTTGTTCGTTCTGACACACTGGACAAATACTCAAGAAGAAGTTATTTAGGATAAGAAGTCTATATTTATTGTCTATAAAATATTGCAAACTAAATTTAGTATAAATGTGGAGATGAAGTTAATGAAAATGTTATAAGTAAAACGTACTTTTCCAAATATCCTTTCCTGGCCACTGACTGTGAAAAGGAGCTGTGCCTTTCCAAGTGCTTTATGGCCAGTTTCCCACAGAGGTTATCAAGCTCTGATGCTGGTGGTTAATAGGTTGGAAACCATACAACAGAAATAGACTTGGCTAAAGCAAAGTATTTACTGACTTATGTGTCAGAAAGGGAAGTAATATTTGTTTTTTTTTATGACCCAGAAAGCTCAGTCCTTCACCCTCAGGATCAAACTATACAAAACACAATGCACATCGTGACTTGTTAAGAGGTTTTAACTTTACTGATCTCTGCAGATTTTAAAATGTTAAAGATTATTTCTACAACACCCAGTTTTTGGATCATTTATAAGTGATCATGTCTTTAGAGAACCCTTTAATGACTTTTTCCTCTGTGTGTGTGTGTGTGCCTTTCTTAAGAAGTCCCAAGTGCCATATTCCTCAGTTGCCCATCCTCTTGGTGTACTTATTTAATAACACAGTCAGATTAGAGATAGCATCTGCATATGCAGGCAGAGCTTCTTTGCTTTTCTCTGCCTTCTGGAGACTTGAGCCAAAGAATAGGCAGTCTGCTATAATCCTGAATTTAGAAGAAAGTAACTTCTGCTAAATCAGGCCCTAAAGAAATATGAAAAATATAAAATTTCCTCTCTGTTTGGAATGAAATGACCATTTTTAAAAAAAAATGAAGATAGTTAGTTAGTTTCAGAATCTAGTTTCTTTATGCAACCACCACAGCTTACAGTGCACTGTAAAAAATTTTTAAAAAAATTAAAAATCACACTCTAAATCCTTCTTAAAGAAAAAGAGAGCGAGCAAAAGGAAACAACTCTGTATTTATTTAGATAAACTGAATGTTTCTTCATATGTTTTATGTAGAAACAAACATAGATACTTCTATTCTACTTCTACAAATAGACTTATATTAGAGTTCTAGCATATTAAAGGAGAAACCCAAACTGATGCTTTTCTTTTTTTCAGTTTTCCTGAAGTAACTGAGATTCTTCTCTATTTACAGATTACAGGCTCATATGTAGAACTTCAATTAGCACAAAATAAAATTATATTGCTCTTTAACTTCAGTGGTCTTTATGAAAGGCCTAAACTTTGTCATATCTGCAGTGACACAGGTAGAAGTCATGAAAATGTCTCAAAAACTGTCAGAAGCCTTGTATTTCTAAAAAGTCTTCTGTGTTATACACTCTTTTCTTTTTCTATACTTCTACAATACCTGTTAATCTGCTGTATATATAGCCAAGTTTGTAGGAATATCTATTATCATGTTGCCATGTCATGATGGAAGTATGATGGTGTTTAACAGCATAAAAAAAATTTGACCTTAATCTCATGGAGAAAATGTGCTTTGTGGTTTTAAATGGTCCTATTTAAATACTTCTCTGTTCCAGAAATAACTGTAATTTTCAGACTTCCTTCCTAGGAAATTCAGTCATCCTGGGAAGCGGCATTTGATGCACTGTCAAAATGCTTTTTTCTGTTATCTAACTGTACTCCACAAAAGATTCAACTCATCATAACAGATGAAAAGTGCCTCTTTAAATTAAAATTACAACAGCCAAAAAACCAGAGAAGAATTCTTTTTAAGAGTCATGCAGAAAACATAGAGACAGGCAATAATCATGGGTATGCTAAATTAATATAAATGTTTCTGAGAGTGGTAAGGGAAAAAATGATGTTGCTAGAAAATTTTAATGAAGGTCTAACCTTTTACATTAAACATCTGTTGCCTTCATTTACTTTCTGGCAGCAGTTCATATATTTTCAGCAAAGGACACAATTTAATGATGATATACCAGATTATTTAAATGAATGGTTTTAATGAGTTCTTTGAATAGGTTTCTCTAAGAAGTAAGCATGAAATTACTTTCTCTGTTGGGATGTTTTCACATATTTTAAGAAAAACATACATAATCACTTTGCAGAAAACACAGCCCTTTTAGTTGCTTTAGCATTCTAATGCCTTTGAATGCTAATAAACTAAAGTAGTTATTTCATGGGAGTGAGACACCAGCACAGTAAATTGATGTTTTAATATATTATTACTTCCTAATAAACATTTTTTTCCTATAGCAAAGGGGAAAATACTTTTCATTTCAACAGAATGGGACATCAGTTTATGTCTAAATAATGGAAAGGGACAGGCCTGGTACAAAAGGCCTAAATTAAAAGGCTCCAAAATTAGACTTGATTATTAACTTATAAATACTCCTAAGACATAAAGATATCCAACTTCTATTGGGATAAACTCAGGTGAATTCAAAGTAATTTGAATCCACCAGGAGATTTAGCTTCAAAATTACTGAACTTGATTCCTGACTATTTACTCTTTTCTTATGTTATTTATTGCAATATGAAATTATAATTTCATTCAAGTAAATAGGATTGGGTAAAATCTAAATACATTTGTAGCTGTCTATAATGATGTCTTTCACTTCTGAACCAGCAGTGTTCCTTATATAATTGATCTAATTGTTTGAAAGTGACATTATGGCTTAACTGACCTGATTTTCTCTATTAATTCTGTACATATACAAAGAACAGCACTGCAATGAAAATGCAGCCTGAATGAGGGATTTTCAAAAATTTGATCAGCAGTATTTTGCCTCAGCATAAAATCCATTTTTCCTATGGAATAATATAATAAAATAGGCCTGGTGTTGAAAGTCCAGTTAGTCAAGAGATTGTCCAAGCAGGGTTCCAACAGTTGGCAGTCTTTTCCTGAGTATAATATTAGTAAAGACATTCATTTATGCATAAGGTAACTGATACAGTTTGCTGGAATTTTGTTTAGACATTTTGTTTAGATTTTTCAGATTTCACTGGGATTTCTATGGCTTTGATTTAGTTTTACATACAGCTGTTTTTAATTTTGTTCTAATCTTCTTTATGGCTTCTGGGTGAAACCACTACAAAAATCCAAGGAATATGCATAATTTCATTCTTCATCCTTCAGTCCTCCTGCCCATGGAAATGTACTGTGACTGAAAGAGATTGAATCAGTTTGCTAAAACCTTTCCGTGGCCTTTCATTATATTGTGACATAAATATCTTCTTTATCAGTCATTACTTAATAGAATTAGAGTCAAAATGTGCCTTCTGAAGGCATACTAACACAAATGCTCTTGTTTTTCATGGTAAATTTTTTTATCTCATGGTATAATATTTAATGACTAAAATACTTAGCAATAATTACTCTTAATAAACACCTTTGATAACTCTAACCTCTAGAGTCTTTATCATTAGCCAGATACACATCAAATGCTGAATATGTACCTTTAAATACCTTCAGTATTGTTTAAAGAAAAGTCTTCAATTCTATCAAGAGTATAATATTGTTCAGTCCAAAAAAATAGTCTTTCTCACTCAATAAGGAACTCTTTGTATCAATAAGACTAAAAATAGAACCAGTTTGCTCCTACAAGATTGATCATATTTGCAATACTGAATGTATTGCTTCAGAGGAAGAAAAAATTTTTTTACTGTTTAAAAATAATTGTTAAGATCAACCGAAAAGGTCTCCACCTTAAAAGCATTTGAGCATGCCACTTAGCAGCAGTCTATGGCTATTTTATATGGTCTTTAAAGGGCTCAATAATCCCATTAAGTTATAGCTTTATTTTATTGGTTCCTGCCACTTTGTGTGTTATATGTTTAAGGACAATGAAAAGATTTTTCATGAATCACATGAATTTTTATTTTAATGTTCACATTAAAAAGCTTTATAATACCTTTTAGTACCTCAATTTTGTGTATGAATTATATAATTGTCAGCAGGCATTATTCTGAACTGTAGTTTCTGGACCAGAAAACCATGTTTAAATCACCCTGGACATTAAAATGAAATAGGTAAATGGCTTGACTGCATGGATTGGCAGGGTCATCGTGCAGCAGAACACCGAATTATGAAATCAAGGATTAGTATGTCTTTAATTGTGAAGCAGGGTAAAATTTTTAAAAGGGGATTTTTCATTTACTTCTTTTTTAATTGATAAATTAACAAAAAGGGAGGAATTAAACTGTGGAAGGTATAAAATACTCCTTCAGCAACCAAAACTTGCAGGGACATTTCAGTTTTCATGCAGAAGAGGTAAACTGTGCTGAAAGACTTTTTAGCTACAATAATGAATGAAGTGACCCTAATTAAAATTAATAACCTTTTCAGTATCCTTTACTTCTCTGAAGCATTTTTTAAATTTCAAAAAGTATAGCTTCTCCCCAGATAGTTCAAAGAAATCACAGACATTTCTCAGACAAAAATCTGATGCCAAATAAAGGTTGCAATTTGACCAGGTCTTTCATGTTAATGCCCATGAAAGCCAATGGGTAAAGTGACAGCAAGATTCTCATTGAAAGGGAATCAATACTGCTCCACAAATGAGAAGCACATGTTTCAGAAAGTTTTAGAGTGTTTGTAAATAGTTTCATTGGGGAATTCTCTCAGGCCATAATACGAGATCCTGAGTGAGCTCAGTTGGATTAGCATGGTGCTAATACTGCCAAGGTTGTGGATTTGATCCCTGCATTCACTTAAGAATTGGGCTTGATGATCTGTGTGAGTCCCACCTGATTCAGATTATTCTGTGGTTCTGTGAAATATCTTGGTTTTTTCCTCTTCTAAAAAGCACAAGACAAACACAATTGCACACTAATTTACCTGATAGCTTGGCAATTAGCACCAGTCAGTAACCATTAAAATGAAACAGACCAACAAAATTATGCAATAAGGAAAGCTATAGATAATAATAGATAATGACAACCACTACTAATAAACTGATCCAAACAGTCCACAGGACATCCATGGGAGCTGTGGCCAGTGCTCCCCATTCCCAGCAGGGCACAGCAGAGGGCTGGTGTGAGGCTTGGGAAATACTCTGCAGCCCCTGTCCATTCCTTCCCTCAAGGTGTCCATCCTGCCCAGGCACTTACCTTCCTACCCCCCAGGGCCTCGAAGTGGCTCCGCAGCTCCTCCACAGTGACAGGGACATGCTCCATCAGCTGAGATCCACCCAGGGTCTCCTCCTTGAACACATCTGCCCTCCTGTTGTCTGATGGCATCTTCTCCAGTGTGGTCTTATCTGGCACCAGGGATGGTGGGGCTGGTGACTGCTGGAACATCAGGCCAGGTCTTGCAGCATTGGCAGACTCCCATCTCTGCTTGAGGAGCTCCACGGAGCCTTTCTGCAGGGGCAAGTCTGCCAGCTCCAGCATGGCCTGCCAATGTAACATGTTCCTGGGGTCAGAGGCCACCATGGAGTGGCTCAAGAGCCCTTGTGGGTTGCAGGACAGGTCAAGACACAGACTGGTGGCTAGGACAGAATCCACTTCCCAATGGAAGATACAAGATCTAGTAAGAGTCAGTGAAAGGGTTCAGTGTGTTCATACAAGAGGAATATGTGAATTATAGGGTGAATTAAGGCTGGTGTTCAGGCATTTTATTCTTAAGCTTGACAGCAGAATTGCTGTCTATCATGAATGGAAAAGCAGAAAGCATGCAATTAGTGAGAATTGCAAACAAAGTGGAGTTAATGAATGAATGCCTGGTAATCAGTGTGTGCTGCATGAAAGGTGTTTTGACAGGTGACTGCTGATTCCTTTAAGACCTGGTACAGCTGGCTGTGTTCTGGAGTGAGTCACTGCATTTTAAAGCAGCGGCAGACAGAAGGGCTACTGCATTAGCTGAGAGAGTGCTTGGGTAGCCTGGAAACACAACCCAGGGCAGTTCTCCTAATTGCACTGTAACTCTTCTGTCAGGTAAATTGCTAAGTGTTGATATCAAACCTTTCTGATCAGTTGACTGTGCTCACAAAGGCTTATTCCATCTTTCTTACAGTACACCTGGGAAGGAAATTTGCCATTGTGTTATTTTGTACCAGTCGATGAAATCTGTTTTCCTCTTTCCTGAAATCAGCTCCAAACAGGTTTGATTTTGCAGTTTTCTGCCATGTAGCAAATACTCAAATGTAAGTTTTCATATCTCGTTCCAAAGGAAATTTGAATGAAAAGAATACGGATTTAAAACAGAAAAGAGAAAGAAATGTGAACAAGATCTGAGGCCCAACAGGTAACTAAAATCTCAATTAATTAGGCCCTTTTTGGAAAGGGATTCTTGTATGTGTATAGCTGTGCTTTAATATGCTTATATTTGATTGAATTTAATTAAATCTGCATTTTTGGGAGTTGGCCTTGGGGGTTTTTGAGTAATTTTTAAACTACAATTAATATGGTCTGTAATATCTTGCTTAGGAGTAAAAAACACTGGAGGAGTGCTAGGTATTTGACATACTCCAGGAATAATTTTCAAAGGAGACTTCAAGGTCCACCTTTCTTGAACAGTATGGAAAAGAGTTTCTTGGCTCACAGTTTATATCTTCTGTACAACCAGGAGTTGGGCCAAGACTTGTTTCTCCTTTAGTTTTTTTTGCAGAGCTACATTGTGATTATGGTTAACATCCTGCTAGTTTTCCCAAACTGATGCAAGCTGTTTCCCAAGCCCTTCCTGTAAGCAAAAGAGTGACATCCTTCCTTCCCCTGCCACAGGTACCTGTTCCATCAAAGATCCTGAATGGGTTTGGCTTCTGGCCCAAGATGAAGAACAGCTGTTAAATTCCTCAGCTGCAGGAATGTTCATCCTAACTCACAGGTGTAGGTTAGAAATACTCCTGATTTACACTGCCTCTAAGGATTGACTTTAGACTTGGAGCAGGGTTTTCCTAATTCACTTGAGAGCGCTTATGCAATATCTGTATTCTCCTATGGTTTGTTTCATTGCTAGTGGGTCCTTTTGTTGGTTTCAATAATTTTCAGGTACATGTTATACCATCTTTCAAAAATAGTCTGGAGTGCACCTATTTCTCCCTTGCAGCTCTCAACTAATTGTGGTAGTTTCTTTCACCCTTGTCTAGTGTGGGACCTGTGGCTGATAGTGGGTGAAGTGAATGTTTGCTTTGTTCACATGCATTTGTTGGATGTAGGGAAATTGTGTGGAAATTCAGTTTATAAAGTTGGTTCCCCCACCCTAAAAGAGAGATTTCATTGTAACATCTGCATTCATGTCAGGAATAAATTTGAAAGTAGGCCTAAACTTTCAGCCACTTTCTAAAGATGTATTTTAATGAAAGTGTATCTCTGAAAACTGGGGGAGGAGGAGAGAAGCAAAACCAAAAACTCAAACCGGGTTTGGGTCTGTTCTAGTGGTCATTTGAGGTTTTCACATTTTTATTACTAATGTCTCTGACCTTCTAATTTCTTTCCTTTCCTGCTCATAGTAGTTTCAACCACTGTAGAATACTAATGGGAATTTATGTCAAGTAAAATATTTGAGGAGTACTGGATATTGAGGGTTATCATTTACTTTAATTGTTTCCTGAGCTTTGTAATGTCTTAGTCTTTCTGAAAATGTAGGAAGAAAATAGAGGAAATGAGAAAAGCACAGATATTGACTTTGACCTAAATCATTATTATAATTTCATACTGGTTCTGCTGATTGTAGTTTCTAACTTTTACTGTCCATCTGTAAAATTATCTTAAGTGACTGGGAGGACAGATACTGTTGCTTTTATCAAGTATCAGGGTTTTTTCTTCTGTGTCTGCTATTTTTGTCTCTCAGCTGTCTATATTTGTCCTCTGCCCTATTTATTTCTCCCCCAAACTTATCTTGATTTTTTATCTCATGGTGACAATAGACTTATTACATTATCCAATTAGCTGAAACTACAGGCAAATTCATATCTGTGAGTCTGTGACTAGCCTCTTCCCAGGAGATGCATAATAGGAGCCCACCCATGTATAGGGCTTGTGGCAAGGCAGAACTTACAGTCTGTTACAGTCATGTTTTCAGTGCTGTTGCACCTGCTCATAAAAGGTAAGAGCCCATAAAAATGAACAATATATTTTTAAAAATTATTAATGTGATAGGATAAAGGTTTCAGTCAGATTAAAATTCTGCAAGGAGCATTGTCCTCTCATTTTCTTTGGTTTGGAGACTCGAGTGTGCTTCTGTGGCCAAAAGTGATGTGTTGGAATAAGGAAGGTTGCAGTATGAAAAAATTAAGTTAGTTAGTGAAGCAGTCCTTATGGCAGAAATGGATGGTGGAATTTTTGTGAAGAAAGTACCTAAAATGCTCTATAACCTTCAAAGCTAGGTCTTTGTGAATGCTGTCTATAAACCTTTTGCATTAATATGTCTGCTTTATGAGGCCAGTGATAGTATAGAATTCAAACCGTGCAGTCAAACTGTAGGTTTTCCTTTTTTTGTGTTTCTTCTCTGGGATCTTTTGTATCTTTGTCCCCCTGACTTTATAAGAGGCCTATTGTAATTCTTCATTTCATGTAATAAATCTGATAAATGTATACTTTTCTTGAAAAAACAGCTATGGGAAGGCCTGTGGATTTTGTGGACTGATGAATTGCAGATATCCAGTAAGTATCAGGGGTTTTTTTTAAATTAGAAGTTGTTGATAAATCATTCTTCACAGTAGGATCATTGAATTGGTATTGTTTTTCTGGCACTGTAAATAAGATATGCCCTCCTCTACTGTTCAGACTCTCTATTCAATTAGTTGGTGAAAATGTGCATTCAAGGAAAGAGCTGTTGAGGAAAACTCTTATCAGTTCTGCTCTGTGTTCCGTTGCCAAAATGGCTACCTGCATTTTCATCATATTCTTGCTATCATAAAGGTTTCTAACATGTAAACTCTTTCATTTATTCACTAGTGAAGAAGTAAATAGAAATTGTAAAAATAGGAAACTTATACAGTTTAATTGAAAAACTATTTGTGAATAGTGTTGCTTCCATGGGATGATACTATTATGCATATTGTACTGGTGAATCCTCTCCTAACTTTAGAAAACAGTCAGTTGTCAAATAGCTGGCAGTTGCCAAAATTGGCATATTCAGTTGGATTTCCTTTTCAACTGAAAAAAAAACCCAACCCAACAACAAAAAAACCCCAACAAAACAAACCACAACACAAAAAAAACCATCACACCAAAAACCCCCAAAATCTTTTGAGGACAGGATTTGCCAAATCCTTTTCATGATCTGCCGTACTACTTCATTCAGCTCTTGCGTCTGAGACCTCCCTGTCTATCTCAGACATTCCAGTTAATCTTCACTGTCAGGAATCCCTGGTATGAGGCTCCCTGGACATCTTGGGATAAATTATGAAAGAACAGCACATTGCAAATGAAGACTGTATATCATTCAACCCAGTATTCTCCCAAACCAGTGAAAAACAGCCCCCAGGATTCAGAGGGAGCTAGAGAACAAGAAGAAGCTGACTCTCTAGTTTATTGCAGTTCTGGGAAGGGAGGCAGAGGGGTGAAAGAGAGGACCAGTATCTGCCCAAGTTCTCCACTAAATCTAGTCAAGAATAGCATAAAATAGTTCAGTTGGAAGGGATCGACAGCAGTCATGTAGTCAAACTCCAATGTTTACTGTTCACATCACAAAATAATCTGTCTTCTGCAAAGGACTCTTTATATGTGCGCACAATAGCTGGCCACATTTCTGACACCACTGCTTGAAAAGCTTGCAGTTTCTTCTGCAGGTAAGCAGAGCCTCCAGTGTCTGTAACATTTCTTCATTTATATTTCAGACACTTCTTAACAAAAGCAACTCAGACAAGTTTATGAGGAGCTAAAATAGTTCTTCATAACTAGAAAATGTAAAGCACTTCCAAAATTCTAGTTATATTTTAAGAAAATACATTTTTTTGGGCTGTCATTTAACATGCTAACATTGTCCTGATACAAATATGCAAAGCTAAACAGTAAAAATTTAAAAGTTGTTTCAGTTTTGAAATGTGACAGACCCTGTTCTAGCTAGTGTAACAAGGTTCCAGTATTTTAAGGCAAATCACGCTGAAACATTAATTTCTCATATCTTACCAGCAAAATCAACACATTTTATCATCTAAAAAGAGAGGACTAGAAAGTGCATTATTCATATTCATAGGATTGAGGAAAGACATGCTTATTACTTTTCCTTTTATCCCACCATTCTCATTTATTACGTGAGCAGTATCAGGCCCCGCACTAGACAGAGTATTTGCAAAAGAAAACAAAAACAAACAAAAAAATCACATAAATTGTATATTTGCACTGAGTTTATCTTACCGCTGTGTTCTTCTCAGTCAAGTTTTCCAGTCGTGACTCTGCTGCGCTCATTGTGTGCGTATTTAAAGGAAGACAATTTTAAACATTCTCTAATTCATTGGTCTCATTTGACTAACGAACTTGAGGCTCGATAGACACACGTCTGATAGTAGTTACAAGACACCAAATCTCTTGCGTGCTTGCGTTGCCAATGTATTATTTAGTGAGGCATGGAGGTAAAGTATGCTTTCTGCCATACCTCTGGCTGTGCTCTGTGTGCTCACCTTACACTGCTTAGCCCTGGCAAAGGCTGGAGGCAACAGCTTTTGTTTCAGTGCTCTTTGGCAGGAAACAAAGCACCTTCCAGTAAAAAACTGTTGGTTCTTAAGTACTTAGGAAAGGTTTGGAGAAAAAGTACGATCAGTAAGTCACATCAAGTGGTGAATAAAGCACTATGTATATTCATGTGGTTTAGACCATGTAAAGATACCACATTTGAGTGCAGCTGGCTTTCTTAATAATAAATATAATTGCTTTTCAACAGTTTCATTGTGGACCAAATGTATATAGTATAAGTCATATGAGAAAATATTTAAAAGGATTTTCAAAGATTTTCCACTCCCTTTCACTCTGTTTTCATCTGCTGTGCTCTAGGGCTGTTAGAACAGCCCTAGAACACAGCAGATTCTGTCTTCTTTCTCTCCTCCTGTCCCAGGCCACATGGTCACAACTACACATCAGCACATGAAGACTGCAGTGAACAGATGCAGCCTTTTGCCATTTACCCACCTCAGTACTGTGGACAAACACACCCAGATTCTGGGGTTTCTGGGCCAGTGACCCAGTGGGCAGGCATGTGCTGCTCAGCACAGCCAGCCCAACCTCCAGAACTCTTTTTCCAAGGGCACCAGCCAGGAGGACACAGGCAGACACAGAACATGTTCTCCAGTGTCTCCCCAAGTGACTTGGTGTCCTTAGGGACTTATTTTTGGATGGACTATTAAGTGGATAATAAAAGTACCCTTACATAGGCAGGGTTTTTCATTGTTACTCTTAATTACTTGGCTAACTTCAGGTTCTCTCACATAGCCAGCTGGACATAAGTAAGTGTTGGTCAGCTCTGGCATGCCACACTTGTTTTTCTTTGATTTACACTTGTTTTTCTTTCTTTAGTGTAATTGAAGCTTTTTTGACTTTCAGGCTAAAGCCTTGTCAAATAGAAGTTTAAAGGACTCTTCAGGTAAGTACAGGGTATGCTAAGGGTACTCTCATTTCCACTCTTGTCCCACGTTTTTGGTAACTCATAACTCAAAAATTGTACACAATCTTACTTTAAAATAGAAGGCAATGGAATGTAAAAAATAACACATTTATTTAACATACTTTTAAAACTCTTTCATTTTCCCCCCCTACCTTTGAAATAGTGACGTAGCTTATAAGGGAATAAAATTTACTATGCTGGAAGTTGATTATATGTGACTCATGCTTTAGTCTGTTGTTTAATGAGAGGTGGTTAAAAACCTGTGTGCAGAATCTCCTCTATCCTGCCCTTGACAGTTATATATTTTTCTTTGTAGTTAGTACACAGAGTTGCCAAAACACTGTGCAGGCTTTTTCCCTCTCTCAAGTTTGATCATGGCTAAATGACTACAAGGCAACAGGGAATTAGGCCTCTTGTTTCATGGTGTGTTTTAACCTGAAGGTTCAGAAAGCTCATGGCAAATATTGCTGAGCATGAAATCCCTGTTCTGAGGCTCATCCATCTCACTGTTACACCTCCATAATTTCTACCCACTCCCCCAGGTCTGTCCTTGTGAACTGGTAAAATGCTCATATGTGCTTTTAAAGCTTTTATAACTGAACAGCTGGACTGCTGTAACTACAGAGGAACTTAAGCAATTTATTGCATTTAGCTTTTGCTTAAGAAAATCTATTTAAATTTTTATATTTTTTAAAATCAGGATTATGTTTTAAAGTAAGAATTTACTTGATCAATGTCTTTTTTTTGTAATTTCTGATAAGTCTTCAAGCACAGTCATTGTGAGGCTGTTTGATGTACACTGCAGTCCTCTGAAAGTGGCTTTCTTGATTAACCTATTCTTAGCAAAAGGGAAATTGGAGAGAAATCCTACATAGACCTCTTTGCTTCTATAGACAATCGGGAAAAGAAGTCAAAAGTTTGTAGGTATAATGGCATAACTTGAATTACAGCAACTTGGTCCTCATAGTTATGATAAAAGGTGATCCAAAGATGCACATTACCTGTCTACATATGGGTACCATCTGTTCTACATTTGTATTCAGCTGACAGCTAATAAATGTCCTTGGGAATATATTGTAGGAGGAGGGTGCGTAAAAAAACCATTTTAATGTTGAATTTTAACAAAAAAACCCTGATACTTGAATTTAAATATGGAGTTTTGAGTTAGATGATCTATTTCAAAGTAGGATTCTTTGTTTTTTTTCTACAGAGATAGCGCCAGTGAAATGAGAGTAAGGAGTTTATAACCTCATTGGTGTAGTCAGTGTTCTGGGAGCCCTGAATTGCAGCCACATGTAACCCTTACGGCTCCATCTTGGCAGGAATAAATGAACCAGCACAGAAAGCAGAATCATTTTGTGAACTTATGAGCAAAGCAAGCCTTGGCAACATGCGTTAAGTATCTGGGTGAAATTCACAGGATTATGGTGTCATTGACTCAAATTGGATAATTCTTTAATCGGTCAGCTATTTTCAAATAGAAAAATTGCAATGACTAGCTTGTTGGGAAGAATGTGTTATGACTATGTTAATAGTCATTCCATTAGTATAATTCACTGAAAATAACCCTTATGTGATTTCAAGAGACAGTGGCATCCATTAAAAATACAGCTGATGACAATGGATGTTACCTCTCTAACTCCAGAGACCAGAGCTCACTGTGCTTAATCACTTGCCTTCCATTATAGAGAAAAATATTTAGGATTCCTTAATTTTGCATTTAACATCTCTCAGGAATGGCTGGTGAAATGCCATATGACATTATTTTCAGCGTGATGGATTCTTTTCTAGAATACTGCTCTATCTAAGCCAGAGGGGACTTCCATAATGAGGGATCTTGAACTAATGAGGGATCTTGAACTAAGTGTATTGTAGTTATCTCAACCATCTTTCTGAGACTATCATGAGAAGAATTTCTGGTCAAGTTTTCCACATGAAAGACAGTATTATTATTATATATTGTTTACATTACTTCTGTTCTTTTCATAGGTATTGTTTGCCATGTTCCTTCCTAAGGGGGAAAAAGTTTCAGTGGAGCAGTTTTTACAATTTTGAATACACGAATCTTCATTATTATTACATCACATTATTATGATGATGAATATGTGAATATCTCCTGGAAGTAAATGCATCTTGCATTTATTGTCCCTGTAGTTCAGCATGTGGGAGCTTCAGTGTGTTATAGTGTCTGGTGTGATGGAATCAGTCAAGACAATTGTAGCTTTGGTTGTCAGGTTTGACAATATTAAACAATTTGAAAATGATTGGGTGATTTCAAATCTGATGCTATGTATGAAACAGGGATGAAAAGGTGCCACTTTGTTGCGGGAAGCAGAGATCAACGTGGACAGGACCTGAGCTGACTTAAGCAACTCAGAAAACATGAATACAAAGACTAAGACAGGCTAGTCCAAGTGCATAGGATAACATCTGAGCAATAGAAGCATGATCTGAATAAAGTATTTGTATCAAGGCAGACCTTAAAGACAAAGTCATGAAAGAAAAATTCTGACAGGCTGAAGCAATACTTCAAGATTCTTGGTGGACACAGAAAAGGTGTATAGCCTGTGTATCCCTATACCAGTACAGGGAGTACAAATGGCAAACTGTACCTAAAACTAGTGTTAAGCAAAAAATAGATGATGCAGAGAAAGCTTATCTATGGTTGACCATGCTTGTATTAGGAATGAGATTTTTGTATCCTAATGTTGACTGATTAAATGTACATATGTTGATCCACTTTTGCTATAACTACACTTAAATGTAGGGAAACAACTGACATGATGAGAAGGTAAAATCTTTGTATGGCTCACATCAGAATGGAATCTTTTGAAGTAAGACATACAAGGTTATTAGTTTTTTCTCTCTTTAAAACCTGATTAATATTTTCATCTCATCATTAGGGATTTATGAGAGTGTCCATATCAGTGCCAGGGGTCTTTCTTTGGTCTCTCCTAAACACAGAACTTTTCCCACTGGGAATACAATGTGGAAAAATACCATTTTTAATTTTTTTTTTTTTAATTTTTAATAGGAGTGAGGTAGGGCTGGGGGTTGGAGTGGGATATTTTTTTTTGCTTTTGTTCCTTCACAGAACAGTAGGAGCACTGTAGTAAGGCATAATTTCAGTAAACTTTTATGCCCAAGAGGCACAAATAGGTCTGTGATGTTGCTATTTCAGCTTGTAAGCACAAGGCCTTGCAGAAACCACTAGAATAGAGAATTAAATAAAATGTGAGGCATATGTGAACCTGTGCTGTCAGATGTACTTACAGGACCTCAAGGAATAGGATATTGCTGTAAATGTCGGCATACCTCTCTTTACAAGTAGTTGCAAAAGGTTAAGGGTAAAGGCAAATGGAAGTGAGTTAAGATAGACATTGTCTTCTCTGACTGACACTTTTTTACTTATTTACCTCTAAGATCCACCAGAGCTGGGCGTTGTACTCCAGAAAGGGTCTCTTCACTTGTGACTTGCAGTATGAACATGAGTAAAATAATTTAACAGGGGTTGGGTTTCTTTGTTTTGGTTTTGCTTACCATGGTGAGCCTTGAACTGATTCACCCACATTCTTACAGCTAAATACATGAACTAAGTTCTCTTCACTTTTTCTCTATTCCTGATGCTATATGCCAAATGAAATTACAGGTTTTACCATGTGATGCCATAGTGCTTCTTCCAATAAGGTTAAATGGTAATTGGCTTTTCTCTAGAAGCAGAGCAATCCCACACCCTGCCCATTACGAGGAGTGGTTCCTTTGGGCACAAAGGCATCTAGTTTAATTTGCTTCATTACTGAAACTATCTCAGTGGAAGGGACAGGGTTTATGGTGTGCACCTGCTGGAAGGCTGTGGTGGGGAGCTTATTTGGGTCTTTCCATTAAACTTTTGGGAACATATTTGGGTTGAAATGCCACTGAATTTCCTTTCCTGTCTCTGAGGCATTTTGCCTCCTTTCACTTTCTTCCTCATTGAAAATTTCATCATGTCCCAGTGTATTTGTATGCTGGCAATGCTCTAACAGAGGACCTGTTTTCCAGTATATGCAATGATGTACGATGTTTTTTCTGAATGAGATTAATTTACAACTTCAGTAGCTGCTTATACTCCTCTCAGTTAAGCCTGATGTGTCCTTATTGTCAAGAAAGGCGATCATAATTTTTGTAATCTGTCTTCTAATTCATAGGGACAATGACTTCTTACTTCTTGACTTAAGAAGACAAATTATTTTATGATTATTAATCAAAGTTACGGCTAATTGATTTCTGTTAGCTCACCAAAGAAATATTAATTCTGTATAACCACAAGATAATTAAGGTGCTGTAAAGGGAAAAAGAGCATGTTTTCTGTGAGCTCTTATAGAAGAGCCTCCCCAGAAAGAAAAGGACAATGCTAAGAGGAGATGGTAGTCCTTGGGTGTTACATGTGTTTAGGGCCTGTCACGGAAGACATGAAAGTGCTCTCTGGTCTCTGCTTACGCAGAATGAATATTTCTTTGGGAACTGGAGGTAGAGGGAATAGTGAGCCTATCCTTTTAGCAGCATTTGGGTTATACTTTTTTTTAAGCTGGTCATGAAATGATATCCACAGTCTCATTAATTTTCTGTGGCTCAGTGTAGTGACTGCATAGGCTTGAATTAAAATTGATTTGATGAGTGAACTCATTTGTAGGGGCTCACAATGCTCTTTTGAATTTTTACTGCCAGTCCATGGTATTTTTGCTTTCAACTCCCCTTTTGTATTTGAGGAAAATTATTTTTACAAGAATGTGATGAGTTTTCTCCAGCGTGTTAACAATTCTAGTGGAGCCAGTGGTCCTGCCAGGATTCAAATTCTTTAAAAATATGAGTTTAGAGTGCATGGGGACATCATGTCAGGCATTAGCATTACTTTTGGTATTAAAAAGAAACTTCAAAAATAATCCAGGAAGAGTTTAATATCAGGATTGGGATTTTTAGCATGCATCAAAGCTTCCCTTCTGGCCCTTCCTTGCCTTTCCAAACCATGCAGAGCAGCAGCAATATTGTTCTGAGGCAGCTGTGCTTTGAGTGTGTCTGCTAATCCTTGTCAGCTGTGGCAGGCTGTCCCCACCACAGTGCCTATTTTATTTATTTATTGCTGCACTCCTCTTTCATTATTTGGAAAAACAAAATGTTCGATTCACACAAACCTATTACAGAGTACTGATGTCCTTGTTTTCTCTAATAAGGTTTAAGTTCAGAGTGGTTTTCCAACAAGGAGACTAATAGGGAGAATACTAAATAAGGAAAAAGTAATAATTCTGCCTGTATGGCTTTCCTTTCAGCTCAGGTTGTTCACAGGCTGGGGTAAGCAGCTCCGTGAGGATTGTGGAAGGGAAAATACACCAGAGCATTTATCTTAAGAATTTAAAAATAGAAGTCTGGCTTGCATAACATAATAAAGTTGTTAAAAGTGAAAGAGACCTAAGGCATTAATATGTAATATTTTCAGGTGAATTTGGTAATTTTTATTATGTATTCCTATTCCTGTATTTGTGTGACAACCATTTGTCCTGTTAGGGGCTATTGTGGCTTAACCCCAGTAAGCAGCTGGGAAGATAAACACTGTCACTCCAAACATTACCCCTTTCTCCTTCTTCCCCCAGGTTTAGATGCTGAGCATGGCACCATATGGTGTGGGAAATCCCTGTGGTCAGCTGGGCTCACCTGTCCCAGCTCTGTCTCCTGCCAGCCTCCCAGGCACCCCCAACTTCCTCTCCAGCATGGCTGTATGAAGAGCAGAGGAGGCCTTGGCTCAGTGTAAGTTCTGCTCAGCAATAACAAAACATCTCTATATTATCAATCCCATGTTCAGCAAAAATCCAAACACAGCCCCCTGCCAGCTGCTGTGAAGAAAACGAGCTCCACCCCAGTTGAAACCAGCACAAGGGCGCAGTCCATACCAACAAACAAGGATGTGCAGATTTTTAAATGAAAGAAACCCTACCAGCTTACCCAGAGGATGTTAGATGTGGAAGGCCCTTCCCCTGCTCACACACCTGGGGCTGCCCTTGTGTGGCAGTGCTGCTGTTTTGTTCTCCATCACAGCCCATGCCTGTTCTGGTGACTGGGGGCAAAACTGGCTGTCCCCACCCACACAGGCAGCAGCACAGCAGGAGAAGAACTCCCATCCCAGCACATTGGGAGGCTGTCACTTCTGACTGCAGCACTCCCCACATGTGAAACCAGAAGCCTTTTTCTCTAAGGATTGTTTGTTTATTTGTTGTGTATATTGTACAGCCAGACTGTGATGGAGAGTGATTTGGTATTTGGCTAAGGGCTTTGGTATCAGTGACACATCCTGCCTTGTAAGAAGAAGCCATGAGGGCCCTGGGTACACTGCCCCTCATCCCCTCCCATCTCTGCAGGTCCCAGCACTTCATGCTAAAGCCATTCTGTCACCAGTGACTCCCAAAATAGCCACATCTGCAGAGCTCTTGGGAAGTTGGGACTGTTGTCAGCCCAGAAGTTCTATGCTTTTAAATGCAGAGTTTGAGTGGTTTAAAATTAGTTCAGTGAAGCTGTAATCAGAACCATTTAAATCTATGGGAATAAGTACTTTGCAAGGCTTGACAGCAGTTGGGGCACTCAGAGAGTGTGTGCCCAAATCCTCTAGGAGCAGTGTTCTTTTGTAAGCTCCCTGCCCTGGGGACTGTGTTTCTGTAATGTTTGTTAAGAGCCTGGTGTAAAACTGCTGGGAGCCTCCTTGGAGTTTCTCTGATTTGCTGTTGCTTTTGTAAAAAAAAAAAAAAAAAAAAAATCATAAAAGGAGACCAATGAAATGTGAAAACTGGGGACCAGTCTTTTACAGGCATTGTGATTTAACGTAGTATTCATACAGTAAACATGCCATTAGCATGTGACTGCTAAAAGATTCTGGTTGGTTTCACATGAGGGAGATGCGCAAACAGAAAATACACCTGCCTAGATTGTTTGTTTTTCATTTTCTCAGTGGATAGGTAATGTCAATCTTTTTTTCCTTTTTGTCACATTAGGAAATTTCTATGTAAAAGAAAATGCCTGAAAAGTGGTTATATGTACAGTCTTTTCAAGGAAAAAAAAAAGATCTCAATTTAAGCTCCAATATTTAGATAATTTAGAGGGGGAGACAACATAGCATAAATTCAAAGTTTGACTTTAATATGCCTTCAGGGAAAAGACACTGTCGAAGAGTGGGGTTTTTAATCAAAAAATAAGAATCATAGGATTCAGTGTGCCAAAGCAATATTTTTCAGTAATGCTGCTGTAATTGACATCAGTAACTGCTGTGCAGTGATAAAAATACAATGGTGTGGTCTGTAGAGTTGAGCATATCATGTAGCATTCTCTGTGCATACACCCCACCACTGGTGTGCTTACTGTGCTGGACTTGTCAACGTTCCTAGCAGCAGGTTTATGTTAGACACATGAGGTGTAGTGGATGCTTTTTAAACTAAAACTTTATAAAATTGTGTTTTCTAAATTAGAGAAATGCTCTGAAATAGTTTCTGGAGTTGTTGAAAGTGAGAGACATCCTTCAGGCAACAATATTGTAGTACAGATTTCTGAGTGTCTTTGAGCTCTACCATGAACAAATCACTTGCAGTGTCAGCAATGTGTATATATTCTGTGTGAGACTCCAGAATGTCAGGACTTTAAGGCTTCTTGAATGCTTGAAATTTAACTCTATTAGTAAAGTGTTGATCCAGTTATGTGTGCAATAAAAGTGTTGCTGGAATCTACTTAGCTGCAGCTTTGCGCTGTTTTCCTCTTCTCCTGCTAAACCTCTGGTGATGAGGTGCAGCCTTCTTGCTAAAGAACATTCATGTTGCAGCCTGATTAACATTTTTAAAATATTCATGAAAGAGACCCAGAAATTTTGCTGACACTGTTTTTAGAAGAACTAAATGCTCTGGAGCACATATTGAATTGTATGTGGCTGCTGTAGTAGAAAAAATAAAATACCCTGGAGATGTCTTTTTTTCTGGGCTCCATGACAAATTTTACGTCCATCTGCACTTTAGTTTCGCAAGAACATAAATATCAAACTATTTTAACTTGCACCCAGCTGGAAAGTATATACTTTATGAGAGGAATGACATTTTTTAACAGTACTGTATTCATAGGTTATGGATCTCATGTGGATAATAAACTTGAGCCCTACACCATATCTAGTATTACATTATGGAAAAACTTGTCTTTGAGGAAAGTTTTTAGATTGTGTCCTTGCTTTATGAAGAACTCAAAAAAAGCACAAAGTTCACCTTGTATATGCTTGTAGGTAATACTTAAAGCCATCTGAATTTAGAAATGATGTTTTTTTCTAGGGAAATATTAATTATCTATTTATACACATAGAACCTGTTGCATCTTCAGATGGGAGAAAGGAACACATTATATATGCTGCTCAGAATTCATTCCCTCTAAATTCTCGAATAGAGTCATTATCTCTGGGGTTGTCAACAAATACAACAAATTATTTTGTATTACAAAATAATAAAAAGCAAAAAATATAACACAGTGCAAAGTATTAAAAAGTAACTTGGTGATTACAAATTTGGACTTGATGATCTTAGAGCCTGGTGCTAAAAACACTGAGATTGTGGGTTCAATCCCTGTATGGGCCATTCCCTTAAGAGTTGGACTTGATGATCCTTATGCATCCCTTCCAACTCAGAATGTTCTGTAATCTTGGGGGGCCTTTTCCAACCTTCATGATTCTATGAAAAAGTGATGTCAAATAATCTTGTCTGGCAAAATGAAATATTGGTAATTTAGAAAAATAGACTTTAACAACAGAAAAAAAAAGGGTTTAAATTAGTGAAAAGGACAAGAGGGACCATTTAAATATGAAGAATAGGGACCAAGAAGAGAAAGTCAATTAATGAGTTAAGAGACAGGCAGTTGTCGGTGCTGTGAGATTCTGTGATTTCTCTCACACACTAGATTTTTTGTGAACAGTAAAGAATGGTAGAACTAGAGTGTATGCCTATTTAGGAAATCGAATGCTTTTTCAGTACAGTGATAAAATATCCCTTTGTTGTTTTGTCTTCCCACTTTTCCCCAAGGCAAAACAAACAATAAATTACAGAAATGCCTCTAGCAGAATTTTCCTGTTAGCATTCTAAGAGTCATGACTTCTGCAGACAGTCGTGAACTTGCTCCTCTTGCAATTCAGACTTTTACCTGTGATACTCATTGCCTAGGAGAAATACTGTGTGTCAATCGATTTAGTTTTTGTGTAGTCCTTTCACCTTTCAGATGTTCCTATCTACCTCCAGGCTCAACTTAAAATCCTTCTCTCCAACTCTAGTTGCACTTTACTTCTGCTGATACCAGGCTGAGTAGCTCTTCTCCAGCCTCTGCTTGTATAGGAAAGACTCTCCTGAGTTTACTCTGAATGTATTTTAACTGTCCTTTAGAAACAGAAATCATGTAAAAGGAAAAGTGTTCTCTCAGTCTATTTTGTCTCTTCAAACATAGCTGACAAAATTTCCTTCATTCTGGTCTCAAGAAGATAAAAATTAATGAAGTCTAAAATCTGTATCAATGCACTGGTAAGGACTCAGATTGCCTTTGAAAGCCAGAAAGTTCAAAATGTATGATTCTTAGGATTGTAATGTTATTGCATATGTAAAGGTAGAGTTGTATCACAGCAAAAAGTAGTGTCATGTCATGGTCATTGGAGTGTATATTTGAGAAATAAGAATTTCTGATTTATTTCTTATAACTCTGCAGTCTTTATCATTGATACAGATTTCCACATTTAAGATCTCCAAATTTTAATAAATGGAATAGGAAAGGGCTAGAAGATTACATAAAGTTTCATGAAGGGCTTAGGAATGCATACATGCATTCCTTAAATGCATGCATGGAATTAAGTATGGAAGAAATTAATTTTATCTTTCTTTATTAAGTATTTCTAATAGATTTGTCAGTCTAGTATGAATCAGTGTGATTAGATAGCATTAATAATGTCTTATAGAGTCTCTTTTTTTGTTGTTCTTTGATATCAGATCATCTATATACTAAGAATGCTGCTTGGGTAGATATTTCAAATACTCTCTTTTATGCTCTTTATCCTTTCTAATTGTCTTTCACGTTAGCAAAGAAGCATTCTGAAAACCTGATTTTGTTTATATTAGCCCTATTTAATGTATTCCTCTTGTAAGGGTTTCAGGATGAGCTCTTGGACTTTGGCTTTGCATTTCTTGTTGCTTCATAAGCGGATAATCCTGCTGTTAGATCATCTAAGATAAATTCAGAGCAGTTCTGTTTTCCTGGAAAGGAACCAGGCTAATCACTAGAGATGTGCTGGGTGATTTGGGCTGTGTCTGACCCTGCTATTGTGTCTGCCCTGTCCAGGAGTTGCTGCTTTACATCCTGGTTCTTGTTGGTGCAGTGGCTGGTGCCAGCCGTATTGCAGTGCTTGTTGCCATCTCACCTTCCTTTGCAAGGCAGCCACCCCTTGGTGCTCTGTGCATGTCTTTGGCTTTCTCCTGCCCTTCTTCAGCTGTTGGCCTTTTTTTCTTCTTCTCTACTCCTTAACTCCTTCACTTTCTCTTCTTAAGGATGTTAAGTTTCTCTGAAGGGGCTCTGTTGGTGGAGAAATAGTAACTGAAACAGCTGCTTGCTGTATGAGGAGACAGCAGAGTATGTTTCATCTTAAAAAACAGAAGTGGCATGTATTTTCTAATGATTTGCTTTGCCAGATTTCCTTCTGTGTGTGTATGTTCTTGATAAACATCTTACCTAAGTAGACCTCTGGTGTATGCCAGACACTTTATGATTTATTTTTTGTCATGTGGCAGTGTGAATAAAGCACATTTACAAGTGGATCTTTACCTGAATCATCAGAGTTTTCCAGGGACACCGTTTGGGTAAGGGCTGATTCTTCACATACCCTTGAAAAACAGTGAAGTCTCAGCTCTTACTGCTGTAGTTATGAAGTACACCAGTGGGTACCTGGCTGAAGAGTGGGCAGAACCAGAGAAGTGTAATTCCAGCTTTGCTTATAAAGGTGCATCAGTATTAGCTTTAGGAAAGTAATTTATAAACAGTAACTCAAAATTTAAACCCTTATCTAAGTCTTGCTGAAATTAGCATTTGCTTATATGGTGTGATTATGCAGATAATAGAGGGGGACACAAGCATGCTCTATCTACACAGAAATAATTATTCATTTATTTTTCCATGTGCAGTTATTAAATTCAGAAAGCATTGATCTTTTTGCATCTTAGCCAGTTCTGGCAGTGAAGATGTTCTGGACATCCATGATGGGATTCTCTTAGAGCTTGCTTAGCTACCATCACAGTGAGATCAGTCTGCATGAAGTGTTTTGCTGCCACAAGCAGATCACATTTAATGTAGCATGCTGTAGAGAAAATATGCTTCAATTCATCATCTGTAGAATAGGAATAACTCAGTCACACATTGGAAGTGGCACTGGGGGAATTAACCAGTTAATATTTCTACCATACTCTGATACTGAGGTGGAAAATGTTTGTGCATAATTTCAGTTGCTGATAGGTGTGATTCCAACCCATGACTAATGCAAAGTGCAGTTGTTATTCCCACATTGCCATTAGGGATGAATATATTATTTTAACATGTTCTCCACCCACAGAAATTTCTCAGTCTCTTTTAATTTGCATGGCATTTTACAAACAGCTTTTTAGGAAAATGGTGAGCATTGAGGAAAAAGAAGCGTGGTGCAAAAGAATCACATTGCCTTGCCAGCCACATACAATCAAAATTGCAAGTTAGAAAGCAAGCTAACTGTTAAGGAATTAAAAATAAAGGTAAGCATCTATTTGAGGGATGCAGTGCATACCATAATCATTATATATAACTGCCAGACTCTGAGCCAAGCAGTGTTCCAGCAGAAAGAAAGGGAACAGTTCAGCATGTAGAAACAAAATCTGAGAAAACATGTAGAGATTATTAAAACTAGCTGAAGAAAGTATTCTCTAAAACTGCCTGGTTTGTTTGAGCTTAAAACTCAAATGTGATGATTTAGGGGGGCAGTTAATCTATTTTCCTTATTAGTATTTGTCCTTTGAATGAAGACAACTTGAAAATTCACAGTAATTAAGACCTCCTTTATTAATTCCAATATCAAATTTTCATATTCAAGGGATGTGGAAGATCTTGGAAACTGCAGTAGGAAAAGGGGTTGAATGAGCAAAAAGTAGAATGGTAACTAATGGGTCAAGACTAAGCAAAAAAATGTATTTGAGCTTTTCAGTCCCATTTGATTCCCAGACTAGATTTATGCCAAATCACTATAGTTTAGGGCAGTATTGGAGATATTGTGAAGTCTTCCAACTCCATTCTAAACAGCAGCCTGCCAACAGAGAAGACAGAAAGTCCAGCAGTGCCCCTTGTGCTTCCTGTACTGAGGCTGGAAGCTGGAGTAAAAGTGCCAGCTTTATGTCTGCCAGAGGGACTCTGTACCAGTTCTGAAAACACAGGGAAGTTCTTGGCTGGGGAAATTAGGCTGGTTTCTAGTCTCTGAGTGGCTAGAGCAACACAAAGGGATTCAGACACACTGGCGGGATTGAGATTTTCAGGTTGTTATGTATATTTGATGCATTTTGTGCTGTCTTGTTTGGAAATAAATCCAGGCATGTATAGAATGGAGCTGTTCCAACATGACTTTATTGCCATAGATCTGGCAGCTTGCTTAATACTGTGTAATATTTTATGAGTTTCTGACAAATTCACGGGTGAGGTTGTCAGGCTAACCATATAGTTGGCTTTAGAGAAACGTACCAGTTTGTTCGTTGGGTCAATTTTTTGATTGATTAAGACAGTATTGGTTAGCTGACCTTCAAGTTCAGTTATCTCAGAAACTGCTATTTTCTGGAGCAGCCTCCAGGCTAGCAGTGACAAACCCCTGAATTGAACTTAAGTTCAGCAATTTACCTGAAAAGTGTCAAGTGAACAGCTGTACTAGATCACTGTGGAGATTTCACTAGTCTCCCTGGTGAATATGGGAAGTGGGACAATGCTTCTTTATACTCCCGAGAAATAAGACTTGGCTTCAGGTTTAGCTTGTTTTTCTTTATCATATTTCTGTGGTAGTACATAAGAGGACATAATTTATGCAGTGTGTCAAAACATAGTGGATTTATTTTGACTGTCTGATGTGATGCCTCTGTAGTTCCTCCAACTTAGCAGCATTAGTGTTCAGACTACCAATTTAGATTCCTAGTAGGAAAGGAGGATCAAAGACTTCCATGCCACAGCTTTTCTTCTTGGTCCCTACCCCTTCTGGCACTCAGACTATTAGTGAAAATGGGAGTGATAAAGACCTTGCACTTGTTCTGTGGCTTTTAAAAACCCTCCCTCTTCTCTCTCCTCTGGTGTGTTTCGTGGACACCTGAGGGCTACTGCAAGTTGTATTACTTTTCTCCATCCCACTGGACCCCAAAAAGGGAGGACATGATTTGTATGGTGGCCACCAAGAATAATTTTTACGTGATTTGAGACCCCTGTGCTATCTGGTATAAATGGCCTGAATGAGCTTGTTCTCCAGCTGTCTGGGAAAGGCTTTACATTTCATAATTTTATGAGCAGCAGCAGCTTTTCCATCATTTAGGATGTTCGGTAAAGTCAGTGCCAATTGCCTTCCCATTGTCTGTGAAAATGTGCACATAGCATAGGATGCTATATAAGGGTGTTTTGAGCTCTAGTGTTGATTTGTTGTAGGTAGGTACTACTTGAATATCAAACAGATCATAATGAAAATAAAAGGTATTAGAAAATTTGGTGGGAATGGTGTTGGACAGCTGAGGTATACTTGAAATAAAAGGTGACTTGAGTTGGCTACAGTAGAGAGGTACTGTCAGAACCTACTAAAGGAGAAAACACTATTAATATGAGTGAACTATTGTTTCCTTTTGGCAACTCAGAAATATCAGTAATGTGTATTGTGAAGTTAGATACTGTGTCACTTGGCACTCTTGGAAATACTTGGAGATCTGCTGATTTATTAATATATTGTCTGCTGCTGTTTATATGATCTGGTCTCCTTGAATGTCTTACAGTCTTCTGGGAATTAATGTTGTATTTCTACTCATGCTAATCAAAAGTTGGTATACAAAGTATTTCTGCTGTCAGGGGAGCTATAGTGAACAAGAAACACTGAACATGATCTGTCTGTGAATCAGCTCCTGTATGCCATCTCCCTTTTTGCTTTTTCCTCTTCTTTTTTTTTTTTCTCCCTCTGTAACAGTAATCATCACAAAGTAATTCTTCAATAAATTATTATTTTAAGGGAAACAGGACATAAATGTACATTTTGAAAGCAAGGACAAGAGGCACTCATCTCTAATTCATCAGAAATTTTGACACTTTCTGGTTGGAACAATTTTACAAGCAGTTGTTTTGTCTATGGAGAATTTGTTCCTAATTCCCTGCTTCATGGTACTACTTATTAAAGCCCAAGTACTGTTTTTTAGACATTTTGTTCATGCAGTAGTTAGCATGTGCATTCTGAAATAGTGACCATTTCTCTAGTGTCACTGTTTTTGCCTACAGTGCATCATAGATATTTTTACACCAACAGTTTTAGTCATCCTCAGAGTCAGTAACTATTCAAAATACTGGTTTTGTTTCTACTGTGGTGTTGTCTTAGTGACATCACCTTTTTTTCTGCAAGGATTCATTTAATTCATTAAACATGTTCTATTTTATTCTGATCAAATATATCATAGTAGAAATATAATTGCTTTTGATATCAAAATAGGAAAATAAACTACTGTGAAATTTTTTAATGTCAGTTATACAGAAACAGGTCCAACATAACAAGGATCATGTCTGTTGTTTCTCTTGCATTTGAAGATCAGTTCTTAAAGCCTTATGGTCTCTTAAATTAGACAATACTTTTCTTTTGGTACTATCGAGTGTTTGGCATTGGCACAGTGATAAACCCATCACTTATGTCCCTTTAGAAGCACTTCTCTATTACAAAACACTCCTAACACACCACAGATGTTTTCTATTTTGGGCTTATTTAGCCATACCAATGGAATATTAATTCCCTACATGAAGGTGCAATTAAAAAAACAGCTAACAAAATTTATGATTTTTCCCTCTTTATTTTGCATTTTTTTGAGCTGTTGCTAGTTGCTGCACAAAACAAACGTTCTGTCTAAAGCTCCAGCCTAAGCTTTGACATTGGCTAGAGATTGTCTTCAGATTCCAGTGTTAAATTTTAACCTACATGCTATGACATATGACTCAGAAAATTATTTCCAACTATAGCTAAGAAGTTGAATAAATTTTTAATTAAATGGATTCAGTTCTTTTTGAGTTTTTTTTTTTTTAAATGCCTTTAAAGACTGTTTTATTCCTTCTCTTCATTCTTCCTTAGTCATCTTCTGGCCACCATGTGGATCAAAAAAGTAAACTTAACAGACTTTTCCTTTATTAGTGTTACTTTACTCATTGGATGTTGGGAATGCATGTAAAGCATGTTGTGCATGAAGTGAGCAGGTGTTCAATGATCATCTTGTCCAACATTTTTGATACACATTTTCTCTTTCAAGGGCTGATCTTAAAACAGTTCCAGCTTATTCTGAAGATCCTCACAAGTTACAAGTAAACAGCAAGTAATTGGCCTTTGAAAGTATAGGTATTTTCTGTATTTATCAGTAAGTAAGTGTGGAAGAGTATCTTATTTGTGAAACAAAGCCTGTTGCTTCCTTTGCAAGTTAGGAGCCTCCTGGATTCTGTCAATATCTTTGACAGATATGGAATTAGACCTTGATGTGTTACCTTTTTTGTATTTCTTGCTCAGTGAAAAATCTGGACAATAAATCAAAAAAAGTGTTTATGATTGTTGTGGAATAGGCTTAAAGGGTGAGGAGACTTCAATGTCTTGCATTAGGACAGAGCTTGCTTAAATGATGAAAGAGATTGGGTTTAGGAGAGTAGAGCTCGTGAAACTGAAAATTAAAAAACATATCTACATCTTGCAATAATTAATAGTAAATATAATAATGTGGTGCTGTACATGTAAACTTACCTCCCTTGTACTTGATTTTGAATACATGGCTAATTCACCTATAGAACTACTTCTATATCTAAAAAGCAAGTGCACAGTTATTTTATCTTTTCTTTCTGCCTTAGAGGAAGAGCACTGGGCACTGTGCAGTGCTGTGTTTGTACTGCAGCATAGCCTGGCTGCTTTTAGAAACATTTGACCAATGTTGGCCAAGGTTGGCTTGGATGTTAGCAGTCAGACCATTTGACAGAAATTTGCCATGATTCATGCTAAAGACCTGCAAAATAAGTGTTTGAAAAAAAGCATACTGAATGGAAGGAAATGGCCACTTGGTAAGTTCAGATATTTAAAACACAGAAAAAGTTATCAGCTTTTAACAAGAATCAGAAAGTAGAAACACTGCACTGTAACAACAGAGATAAGTATAAATGTTTAAACAGAACCATTGCAAAGAAATGAAACATTGTTTACATTATGAAACCAAAATAGCTCTGTGAGTAATGCATTTTACAGCATGGACCTTTGAACATAAGTCCTCCAGTGACATCATATCATTGAAACAATAGTTGTTACATAATGAAATGACATAAAATGATACCAAAAAGAGGTTTATGCCCCAAATACACAAAATTTAGTTACAATCTATTTTAGATTCTAGACAACACATAAGCTTGTGAGGAAAAAAACAAACATTTTATTTATTTATTTTTTCTACACAGCAGCTGTAAAATGGAATGCATCAAAACATCCTACAGTTTTCTCATCTAATTAATCCAGAAATCAGAGACCTTCAAACTAAATTTTCAAGGGACCATTAGCTCCTGACAAGGAAAGAAAGTAATGGTTGTAATTGCTGCTTCGGTTGAATCTCTAGGAATAACTTTTATCTTCTTGAGGTGTATTTTTGTATTTATAATGCCAATTTCAGAAAATCTGGTGCATCAGAATATATGTATTGTACTCAAAAATGTACATACTGTGTTGGAAATACTCTGCCCTCCAATTTCTCTCTTGTTGAATGCATTCCTGCTCTTTTCTACTTAAATAATATTATATTGGAAGCTGACTTTCATTTCAATGTAATTTTTATTCATGACAAAGAAAGTGTTCAAGGTTCTCTTACTGAAAGTAAAAGAACCATAATTTTCTTTTAAAGTTCTTCATTTTCTTCTTTTTTTTTCAGAGAGAGTTGAGATATAAAAATAGAAATGCATTTAGTGGTGCAAAGTGCCCAGGGGCTTACAGCCTGCAATTTAATGTTTTATTCATAATTTTTCACAATAATTGTAGTTATTTGTTGGTCTTCATACAATTATTTTCAATATTGCTTTGAATTTAAAATTAATGACATGAATTTTTTTTCTGGAGTTTCGAGATCAGTTTTCCAGTCATAAAACCAGATATCCATATGCAATTCACAGTGAGCACTTTTTGCAAAGTGCTCAACTATATGAATTATTTAATGCTTTACTTCAACTGTTTGTGTTTGCAAGAACTGCTTCCTTTCTGTAGGCAGTAATACCCTTGATTTGCTCTTCATATGTATTAACTCTAACTTAGTACTGATTTTGTGAACTACCTTTGGTCGAATGGCAGAATAATTGTGAAGGTTATAAAGCAGAATCTCCCTTTGTGACTTAACCTTCTCTTCAATACTTACACTGTTCTCGATATATGTTGAGTGGCAGCTTATCAGGAACACCAAAACTGGGAATCTGTTTCTTTACCATAGGCAAGGTTCCATATGTACAGTGAAAGAACATCCCGACTTATTCTCCTCCTAGAGCTAAAACTGAATGAGGGTTCAGAGAAGGGATTTCGGGATGATGACATAAAAAATCATTCGTACCGCAGGAACCTGGAGTGAAAAAACTTATGCAGCTCTATTTAAAGCATGTTTATGCTTGGGAAGGATAAGGTAATTGGGATATCAACTCTCCCTTTCCCTGCTTTTAATTGTTAGGGTAAACAGAATACATGGTTAGCAGTTAGCCCTGATTGACTTCTTCAGGCAAGTCTTAAATTTGAAATTCTAGCTGGTTTTTATGGCTGCACTGTTGAACATCTTCAACAGTGAATCTTCATCTTCATTGAACATCTTCAGTGAAGTACAGAATTAGATTTGGAGATTTTGAGGAGAGACCATGATGGTCATTTTCAGTGATGTCTTGTATAACACAAGGCATACTTTCTACATGAACACCACTAAACTGTAGTCCAAAAAGCTGTGCAATTAATTAGAACAGTTCTGTTAATCCTAACATTGACGTGAAATTGGCTTATTTCCACCCCTATAAACTAATTTATGAATTATTAACAACTATACAGAGAACTTGTCAGAAAGATGCTTTGGCACAGTTTGTCTGGAGGAGTAATTATCTCAACTGTATCAGTTGGAGGCAAACTGCAATGATAGAAAGAACTGTCCAGGTGTAAGTGGAATTAGGTATAATATTGTATATGAGATCTTATATCAAGTAAAGATGGCATTATTATTATTATTATTATTATTATTATTATTATTATTATTATTACTTATACAGGTGTTTTCTTTTGTTTCTCCTTTTCCTGTTGCCCCCTCTTCTTTCCCAAATATGGTAAGTTTTGCATTATGGAGATATTGAGGATGCTAGAGCTGCTGTGGCTCAGTGATTAACATTTCAGTGATTAAAATATTGACTTTTTAAATTGTTGTGCTTAGAGTATTATTTTAGCTCTATGCTCAGTATACAATTCTCATATTTCTGCCATTCCTAAATGGAGAAAATTAAGACAGAAGAATAATCTTTCTTTCTGTCTCAAGCAGTGAAGTGTATCCATGGTTCTAGGATTTCAAGTAAATATGTGGGTGTTAATCTTGTTTTGTCATGCCCAATTCCTGGCTCATAAATGGAAGTCAGAAAATGATGTTAAAGGTCTTCCCTAACAGGAAAACAGATTAGTTAATCTAATAAGCCTTCTGCATACAAATACTTTGTACAAAACCAGTTATGAAATCTAAGGCTAACCTGAGCCATATAATATGTATTCAGTGTGGAAAGCAATCTAATCAATGATCTATTCTTTCCCTGAGAAAATGATCAGGGAACATATGAACACATAACTCTTTCCTGAATTAGATGCTCAGTCATAGAATACATTTCAAAGTACCTTTAACAATTGAGTAATAGTGAACATATGGTAAAAAGAAAATAATCATAGCAAGAGTAAGTACTGAGAATAGAAATTGGCAGATAATTTGAAAATGGCACTCAAAACCAAAATGTATCTTAAACCATCAGCAAGAGAGCTTCAGTGGATATAACATAAGATTTGCTCCATTTTCCATGTAGAACCATAAAAAAGGTCATTGAAATCAGAGACATATTTTATTAAAATGCAGCATATGCCTCTTAAATTAAATTTTAGCATAGGAAAAATGTCATTGTGAGCTTTATATGTGAAATTTTACTCTTAACTCATTTCTGTCAGCAGAGCTATAAAGCATTCTAATAACAGATTCTTCATCTAGCAGTGCAGCTTTCAAAATGGACAGAACACACAATAGTACCTAATTTTTTAATTAATGCAAGGTCTTCCTGTTGTCTTTCGCACAAATACTTCCAGAAAACAAAGTCGTCATGTAAAATAAGATGCTTTGCAAAAACCTTGAGGTGATTTGTGTTTACATGGTAGAGCAATATAAATTTCTGCTCAACTCTAAATTCTTTTTGATAGAGTCCCAAATGCTGAGACAGATGTGTGAGGGCTGTTTCCTCTCATATGTTGTATTTACACCATGACTGTATTAAATATATGTGCAAAGTTTTTATGCCTGATTTATAGGGAGGGGACAGAGCAGTAGCTAGAATATGTAAGTTAGAATCTGATTATCTTTCTACTCAGAAGAGAATCTTTCTCTGCCCATGTGAAATTGCAGGTGCCAATGCAGCTTCTGTTTAAATTCCTGGCAAAATTCTTGAGTACTTGTATCTGCTTGGACAGCCTAAGGATGTGCTCAAACTTTCTGGTTCTGCTCAGGTATTTCTAAAGCATAGGGGTTTTTTTACACTTCTTTTCCAGACTGTGTGTCACACACAGCTTGCAAAGGTTAACGTTTTGGATGTTTGGGAATGAATTCAGAGGTTGTAGCCTAGATAAAGAATAAAATGGTTATCACTTGCTCATTTCTCAGCTTTTTCTCTTGGAGGCTGTAGCTAGTGAAAGCAGAGTAGCTACATTGTCCCTGTACTGTGAAATATGTTGAACACTCTAAAAAACATCAAAATAACCCAAAGACCTTAATGATGTATGCAGAAAGAAGCCTATTTAAAGGTCTGTACAGCACACTGATTTTCTGGGGGGTTTTGGTTTGGTGGTTTTTTGATTTTTTTTTTTTTTTTTTTTTTTTGGCATTAAAATTTTTAAAAGAATTTATTGCTGTAGCCAGAGCTAGACATCATAAATTGTCATTGAAATTATTGCTTTCTAAAAGCAATTGTGTTGCAATGGTGGAATGTTTGCAAGATTTCACAATGAGGTAAAAAGATAATATTTTTCAGACTTTAATCCTTTACATTCCTATAAGCATAGGTAGAAATTTGACATTGTATTTCCTTTGGGCTTCCTTATAGTCTTTGACCTTCAAGCTTCTATTCTTTCTTTTTGTAAAAACATTATATGTTTTTAGACAGTATCTGTATACAAAAGGAACTGGTGTGTAGGTGACAACAAGCAGCCAACCTATATTTTTAGGTTGTTTTGCCAGTAGTAAGGAATTTAATTTAAAGGAATCTATTCCCATTGTTATGAAATAATTGCGAAGAATCACTAATGGCAAAATGGCTTTAGGAAATGTTAAATACACATTTCTTTAGTGGTTTGCTGAAGTACATACTTTCAGCCACAAACTGCAATGTCGTCAGCTCAGGTGTGCATTTCCTCCTTCAACTTAGTGGGGAGCTTTGAAGTCAAATTATCATGTAGAAGGGTCTGCAACATTCATAGAAATATGAATGGAATAACAAACTCTGTCTTAGTCAAGCACTAGAATTTGAAGTAGGCACTTTGGCAGAAGAGCTGAGATGGCTCTTGTGACCCTTCACTGCTGTAACACATCTGACCTGATGTCATACTCAAGTTCATCCTTAGCCTGTGCAGCTTTGCTTAAGATCTCTATTTTGTATTTATCCTGAGGATGGGGAAAGAAAAAAGGAAAAAATCCATGTGTTTTGTCTTGTAATAAGAAAACTGTTTTGTTACATTTTGCAAGATAGAAGCTGTCAAATGGAGTTTTCAAGCTGTGAGTACACATTCATTTAGCTGAAATCTCTACTGGAAGCTATAGCAAAAGATTGGAAATTAATAGTGGAAAATGTAATAGTTAAAGCAAAAAAGCTGAGCAACTTCTTTATTTGGTATTTAATTAATTCTGTTATGAATTAAAAAAAATTATTAGTATTCCTTTTAAAATCCTGCTACTAAAGCTATTAAAAATCAATTAATCCTTTGAATTTTTGCAAATTATTAAAGGATTTTATAAATTACTTGGTTAAAAAACTGTAGGTATCTAATAAAAATAATTTACTATACAGCAAAGTAGCAGTTATTTGCAAGGCATGTAATACTTGAGTATGCAGATTTGAAATGACTGATGCTTACAAGAGAATGCCCAAGTCATCTTTCCAATCTGGCAGAAAGAGAGTGTCAGACACTGAATTGTCATGGTCCTTATCTTCATGGGACTGTAATACAGAGGACACAATGAATGCTGTTTGTAGTTATCCCTAGAGACCAACAGAGGTGGAGCAATGATACTTATTTTTAGTTGAATGGTATGAAATAGAATTTGAGCAAACTGTGATTCTGTGATACAGATGATATTTAGGTAACACATAGCTATTTATAACCAGTGTCAGAACAATTGCTAAAACTTCAGTGGCCTCAATGGAAAAGGAAGCTACTGATATATAGATAAAGCACCTGGTTAATACTATTTAAAATAGCAGCCTAACAGTTGTGGCCATTATAGATGTATCTTTTTCCATCTTCATGTACAGTGTAAGCAGTAGTTTCCATAGGCTTTGCAAGTTTGAATTTAACAGTAGAGCTAGACCCTCATGCATGGGAAGGACATTATAATCCTTTGGAGGATGTTAATATAATATGGAGAAGTAGTTCAACAAGTCTGTTTGCCTTTTAGGTTCAGTGGATAGTCATAAAACTGGGGTTTTTTGTTAAAATATACTTTTTCAGGGACACGTGAATAGACAATGTACAGTGATGTAGTTTCAGTTGAGTATAATGAAAATTTGACAAGGTCAGGAGGTCTTAGGAATCCAGGCATGACTCTGGTTTGAAGCATGCTGGGTATGAGGCTGCACATTGTTAGAATATCTACAGCTTTCACAGCAATAAAATCCAAGCATTCTTTTTGTTACTGTTTCTCAAAAGAGCTGACAAAAAATTTAAAAGCTCAGTTGTATTATCTGCTAGGTTTTCTGTGAAAATATGAGGGTGGATTACTCCTCTCCATGAAACCTAATTTGGCATCGATGCATTCCCCTGACCACATGCTCTCTGTTCTTCCTGCTCTGGTAAGCTTGCCTAGAAGCTGATCTGCATTGTCGCTAATCAAAATGCTTTGCTTCACCTCCCCTTTGTCAGCATACAAAAGCTCATGTCAGGAAAGCTTTCAGAGGTAATCAATCCAGAAAAATAGATCAGCAAAAGGAAAACATGGTGAATAAATATTTCATTGCACTATGTAAGCCTGTTGTTTTAAATAGCAAAACAAACAGCTTAGGATGTTTTCTTTACATATTTTAATTATTCATTTATTTTGTATACAGGCAATATTTATGTGTTCATATGCAAGTATCACTCTAACAATTGGGATGATTTGTGCAGTATTTGAAAGCATTTAAGTTTCTTGATCCCTGTCATATTTTGGTAACTACTTTCCAGATTGTAGAGATATCATCTCAAGGTATTAATGTACTCTCACTAGAGCATCCTTTCTCATTAATGATTATTATGGCTACAGCAATTTGTCCCACTTTGCTACATTTAGATGTGGCCATGGCAGCAGGGGTTATACAATCGTGACATCCTAAATACTATGGTATTTATGTTTGAAACAATATTTCACTGCCCCAGAGTACTGAGACTATTATTGTCAAATTGGGAAATCAATGGTGGACATCCACACATATGCCTGATGTTTAGCACAGAGGTTTCTATGGCCTGTGGGACATTATTGTGTGGGTCTGCAACTAGCAGGAACATATGTTTTCCAAGAATTTAAAAGCAAAGTGTCACACAGTGAATAACTTCACACCAGTGTAATCTGCATATGACAGTATCAACTCTGGGAAAGTTAGAAATTGGATCAAAGTGATTATTAATGCCTGTGGAATAATGGCTTGTGTTTTTCAGCTACCTGTTCAATGGGAGAGAAATCAGATCTTCGAACTGTATGAAGACAGGAGCTCTGAGTTGAGACTCTTTTTTTTTTCTCAAGGAGAATGTAAGGTAGATACATACACATTCTTTTTGAAATTTCTATCAGACGTGTTGAACATTTTTATGATGTTCCTACAAGCAAGCCACTAGGCATAAATAAATTTTTAGTGAACTGCAGGCTTTCTTTGCACAAAACTTGAGGAAGAATAATTTCAATGAGTAGCCGTGTACACAATGTACAGTTAGATCCCTACAGGCAGCATGTGTGACTGAACAGCTGCAAAATTATATCTACTGTGGCCATATCTTGTGAGAGTTTTGACTTGTCCTACTCATAGAACAGAAGACTATGGAGCTATGACTCTTTTCAAAGGTTGCAACATTTAAAATCATGAATGTTAGATTTTAATGTAAATATTTTGGTGGGTTTAAAATATATTGCTATTTTCTGAAGGCATTTTATGTTATGTGGGTTTTGTCTCTATTATAAACCAAGATTTTTACCTTTTGCATAAACTTATAATGAAACAATAAGACTAACTTTTTTCATTGAGCTTGATCTTTGAGGAATTATTTTATTTCACTTCTATTCAATGGTCATAATTTTAAGGTTTTTCCCCCATGCTCTTTCCCAGCCTTCTTCAGAGTATCTTAGATCATTACTAAATGAAAGAGAGGTAGTTCTAATTTTCATTTTCAGAAAGAGATTCAATCATTTGAGCTTTCTGTTTCAATGCTCATTTCATATCTCTCTTGATCATTTTATATTTTAAGTATGGTAATTCCAGACAGGCTAAGAGTATGTACAACTAATTTGAATTGCAAAGTTGACTCCAGCTGTACAACTGTACTTCTTTAAACAGACATAAGTTAGAGATTGACAGGTTTTTCTGGAATTATATTTCCATTAATGTTGCTTTGTTTCTAACAGAACTCCTGTAGAACCTCCTGTTGAATACCCATTTAAGTGTGAAAGCTGCAGTTCCTTTCTAAACGTGAAAAGTCATTAAATTATAACTGAGTTACATCCAGCTGGTTTCTGGTCACCAGTGGTGTTCCTCAGGGCTTACTACTGGGTCCAGTCCTGTTTAATATCTTTATCAATGGTCTGGACCAGGGGATCAAGGGCACCCTCCATCAATATTTAGACAACATCAAGTGGGGTGGGAGGGTTGATATGCTGGAGAGCAGGAAAGCTCTGCAGAGTGATCTGGATAGGCTGGATCAATGGGCTGAGGCCAATTGCCTGAGGCTCAGCAAGGTGAAGTGCATTTGAGTCACAACAACACCAGGCAGTGCTAGAGGCTGGGGCAGAGTGGCTGGAAAGTGGCTCAGTGGGAAAGGTCCTGGGGGTGCTGGGCAGCAGCAGCTGAACATGAGCCAACATGTCCAGGTGGCCAAGAAGGCCAGTGGCACCCTGGCCTGTGTCTGGAATAGTGTGGTCAGCAGGAGCAGGGCAGTGATTGCCCCCTGTACTCAGCACTGGTGAGGTCATGCCTCAAATCCTGTGTTCAGTTCTGGGCCCCTCAGTAGAGGAAGGACATTGAGGAGCTGGAGCAGGTCCAGAGAAGGGGAATGAAGCTAGTGAAGGGTCTGGAGCACAAGTCCTGTGAGGAGTGCCTGAGGGAGCTGGGGGTGTTTAGCCTGGAGAAAAGGAGGCTCAGGGACAGCCTTATTACTTCCTACAAATACCTGCAAGGTTATAGCCAGGTGGGGGGGGAAGGGGGGTATGTCTCTTCTCCCAAGTAATGAGCAATAGGAAAAGAGGAAATGGTCTCAAAATGTGCCAGAGAATGTTGAGATTGGATCTTATGAAATTTTTTTTCATGGAAAGGGTTGTCAAGCATTGGAACAGGCTGCCCATGGAAGTGATGAAGGCACCATTGCCAGAGATTTTTAAAAGATGTGTAGATGTTGCACTTTGGGGCATGATTTAACAGTGGACTTGTCAGTACTGGGTTAACAGCTGGAATGGATGATCTTAGAGGTCTTTTTCAACCTAAATGATTCTGTGACTCTAAATTCAGTTGCTTATATTTGTATCTAGAAAGTAGGATATTTCTTTTAATTGAAAGGAGAGGAGGATAGAAAGAAAAACTTCTCCATTCTATATTTCTAGGAAAAGCTGATTTGACACGTCCACACTGGTTGACACAGCAAAATTTTGACAAAATCCTGCATGATCTTTTAAGAAGCTGAAAACCTTAATTGATGGTTATGTTTTAATAAGAGGCAGGGTAGTCTTCTCTGGTAAAATTTTAAAAGGCAAATATTATCTTCTAATGAAATTAAAGGTTATTGTGTTTATGTTTTCAGTGGCTATAGAAGACTGCAGCATTCAAGTCCCTCTGGTTTTATGTTTGTTCTAGGATTCTTGATCAAAGAATAGAATTGGCCTTGGGTTGTGACAAAGCTGGTATATGAAGGCTGTTGTATACACAACTGAAGTTGTATAACTGTAGTATTTGTGCTTAAAGGTTAAAAATACTACCTTTTCTAAAGGCATGTGATAGAAACCTCGGGCTTTTCTTGTTGCCTGCCAGCGTAAGTTGGTTCATGTATTCTTGTCATGTTTTACAAGTATGTCCTCAAGGCCACTCCAGAAACATTTGCTCGCTTGCCTGCTGAGTGGGTGGAAGTAGGATTTTATGGTCATTTGCAATGTTCTCCAAATACTTTAATTTTCACGTGTTTTAGTCACATAAGAAGTAGTAAGAGCCATTCTGTTCAATAACAAGCTTCATCTGCTTTCAGTTGACTAACTCCTGCTGTAATGTGAGTTGTGATGTACATCCAGTGATTTTAAGAAAGCATTTTCCTCCTTTTACAGCATGAGAGGTTTTAGGTGCCACATGTGATTCAATTCCTTGCAGAAGGTCAGCAGATTCTACTTTGGCAGAAGATGTCAGAGCAAATAGTTTCAGCATGGCTTGAATTTCAGTTAAGACAAATTCTCTGCAGATAAAGCAGTCTAATACATAGAGTTCATTTGTATTATTACAAATTCACATCATTTTACTACTCTTCAGTTTTAACATGTCTAATGTGATTTGACTACTGAAAACACTGAGAGACCAATGCTATGGATTAATTTTCTGAATTTTCCCCTGGATCAAAAAATGTCCAGCAACCTGATTGACTTCCACAAATACACTTTTTTCAAGCTATATTTCTAAAATATACATGCAGCTTAAATATGCATTCCATCAATCTATCAAATCCCTTCACATTTGAAACATGTTATATTCTCTTTGCCTTTTTGAATCATTTTGAATGAATGATCCATTTTGAATGAACTTCCAATACATCTGACTGTCTTTCCAAACTCAGAAACTATTTTTTAAATTCTTCAAACCTTCAAAAAAACCCTTCCAAAATCTTCTACTATTTTCTTTCATTTTGCCTTGCCTCCTGAACAATATGTGATACCATAACTTCAGGTTTTAGCCACTACCTCTATGACTTGCTTCTCTTGTGATGCTGAGTGCCATCATATTTTTATATAAAAACTATTTTTTGAACCAGTGACTGACTATTCAGGGATAGGTTCTACTACCTCTATCTGTCCTGTGGCATTGTGCAGGAATTTGTGACAAGTAGTGCTAGGTGAGCAGCATGCCTAAAAATGACTGACTAAAAATTCAGCTGTGGAAGCCTTGATTTTTCCCTCCTTTTTAATATCATCCTAAGATTTTATTGCAATAGTATATGCCTGTGTGTTGCAGTCTTTTCTGCTACTGCCCCTAACAGGAAACTATTTTTTCTCCCCTGTTAGCATTCACAGTGTAGTGAGTTGTTGTGATCGACACTCACAGGGAGTTTGGTGAGCTTGCAGTGTTGTAAAGAGTACTGGATGGTTATAAGTATTCAGTGAGTGTTTTAGGACTTGCACCTATATTCTAGTGCCATAACTTGTGGCACCATTATAAAGAATACTTGACAGTTGGGTTTACTTAGGGGGAAGTCTGATTGTGACCTGAAGAGCACTTGGAAGTCCAAGGATTTTGTCTGTCAAGCTTTGCCCCGGGGGATTTGTTCGTAACTCCTGCAAGGACAGCTGTAAGACTGTTCTTACATAATTGGAAACCAGAGATTTAGGTGAACAGAGTAGATTACCCTTAGTCTCTGTGAGGTGGAACTGAGAACTTAAAGATCTCATATCCCCTATTTGTCCTTTGCTCAGGACTACCTGTTAGCCCCCCAATGGTTTATTCTATGCCTGAGGGCTTTGTTCTGTGCTGATGTGGGCCTTGTATGGTATTTCAGGGATACAAGAGCACCCTGTTTTGCAAAATTCTTGCTGATGATGCAAAACTGTGGGGAGTGGCTGATACACCTGAAGGCTCTGCTGCCATTCAGTGGGACCCTGATAGACTGGAGATTTGGGCCAGAAGAAACCTACTGAAGTTCAACAAGGGCAAGTGTAGAGTCCTGCACCTTGGAAGGAATAACCCCAAGTACCAGCACAGTTTGGGGGATGACCTAGAGAGCAGCTCTGTGGAAAGGACCTGGTAGTCTTTGTAGATGACAAGTTGACCTTGAGCCAGCATTGCCCTTGCAGCAAGGAAGGCCAATGGCAGCAAGTGTGGCCAGCAGGTCGAGCGAGGTTATCCTGCCCATGCTTGGCCACATCTGGAGTATTGTGTTCAGTTCTGGTCTCCAGAGCTCAAGAAAAACAAGGAGCTACTGGAGAGGATCCAGGAGGGTCTAGTGGAGCCCACAAAGATGATTTGGGGTCTGATGCATTTCTCTTGTGGGGCAAGACTGCAGGAGGTGGGCCTCGCTAGTCTAGAGAAAATTGAAAGGGGATCTCATTAATGCATATAAATATCTCAAAGGAGGGTGTCAAGAGCAGGGTGTCAGACCCTTTTCAGTGGTGCCCAGCAACACGATGAAGAGCAATGGCCATAAAATAAAACACAAGAAATTCAACCTCAACATGTGGAAGAACTTCTTTTCATAAAGGGTGGCAGAGCACTGGAACAGGCTGCCCAGGGAAGATCTGGAGCCTCACTTTCTGGAGACATTCCAAACCCACCTGGGCATGTTTCTGTGTAACCTGTTTCAGGTGACCCTGCCTTGGCAGGGTGGTTGGAGTCGATGATCTCCAGAGTTCCCTTCCAACCTTGACAATTCTGTGATTCTTGGAAAGCACCCGGTACATCAACATAACAGTGTATTTGTCCACTGGATTTAGTCATCCTGATCTTACAATATCAACAGTTGTAGTTTCTATCTTCTGCTGTTCTCATACTCTTTTTTACTTCCAGTAAAAAAGTAAATCATCATATATCGCAGTGCATCAGCTATATAGGAAGTCTTGATTAAAGCTGCTAAGATATCCCATATAGCTATCATTCTTATCCTGAAGGCCAACGTGCACATTTTTCTCACTTGAAAAAAAATTGTCTCTGGGAGTTACTCCCTCTTCTGGACCTTATGTTCTAGGGCTTGACAGACTTAAGGTTAGAGTATAACTTCTGTCTACTCTGCCACACAGATTTATTTTAGATTGCTTAACCAGGAATGGTTAAGGAATGTGAAAGAGTCTTACTGTCAGTGGATCTTAGTGATTTGGGCTTTAGTGATTTGCACTAATTAGAATCTTTATGTGAGTAAACAGTAAAATGAAAATGTTCTGAACTCCCAATTGTTTACACATTTTCTATGAGAATATGTCTAGCTTTAACAGGACAAATGATTCTGCTCAAAATTTTCTTATGACACTGTCTGATTCAGTTAGAATCTCTTCAGAGAATACTAATACATTTATCCTCTAGCAATACAGATGGAAAAAGAAAGATGTAGAAACCTCAACCAGAAACTGATATCTGTGGTTAACTGATGGGATTTATTCTGGTAACCAAAGGTCATGTATCCATTCAAAATTCTCTACTTAGTGCCCATAGGATCGCCAACTGCCCTAAATCACAGGAATTTAAATTCTGTCAGTTACAGAAAGTGAACTGTTCCCAGGAGTGAGGAGGTGTTGGACTTAACTCTTTGATTCAGTTGCTGAAGTGTGATGATAAATTTGAGTATAGTCAATAAAGTATTGTCTGAACAAGGACTTTATGCTTTTTATCATTTGTGTACAGGCCACATTTGAGATCAGGTCTCCAAATTCCAGAGGACATAATTACCAAGTGTAGTTAAATGTTTTCAAAACCCTACTAAATACCTCTGTGCATCTTAAAATATCTAAATACCTCTGCAATGCTCACTGAAGAAGCTTCTGTGGCTCAAGATGAAGTTGAGGGCAGAACTGGGAATGGATCCAAAATCATTTGAGACCCAGTCTAGCACATCAGCACAAATCATCTTCCTCCTGAAATTTACTTCAACTGTGCCACAATTCTGTGCTTAATTCGTTATTTTTAAAAGCAAGTACAACATACCTTAGAAAGAATTTAAGATTTAATATCTTACTATTTATTGATCACATTGAGTTCTTCATTAAAAACACTATTCAGCCCCGAGTGTGCCCTTAAAATTACTTGAAACCAGTATATTTTAATGACTTGGCATAGTTGCTCCCATTTTCTCCAGTGAGAGAGGAATTTCATATTCAGTATGTCCACAGTATTATTCAAGGACTCCACTGACAACACTCCACTAACAACATTTGTAAACAAAACAGTGCAGGAGAGAGCATTTTTTTCAGACAAGACAGTCCAGTGATACCAGTAATAATTTTCAACAAATGCACATTGTAAGGCAGAGCAGACATCCACAGAGGACATCCAAGGTTTGGGGGTTTTTTCAAATCTGATTACATCCTGTTTTCACAGATGCTGCTAAGTGTTTTGCCTCCCATTTTCATGTTTTCAGGATTAATTAGAACACCCCTGATTCCGCTTTCAGTATTTTAAGTCTTAAAAATATGCCTAAGTATATGAAAGAGTAGAGTTTACGTTACTATTGTTTTCTCAGGAAAAGCCTTCTGTTTGGAGAAAATTAGATTTAAGGTACTGACTGTATAGAATCCATAGTAAGTGTTACTGAAATGGCAATAAGCATTGCAGATTGATTCATTGTGATAGTAGCAATCTGAAAGCTACATACAAAGTGAAGAACTTCTGTTGTCAAGGTCAGGTGATAGCACAGATTCTGTTTTTATTAATTAGTCAGTCTCAATGCCTAAAGATATTGTGTCCCTGCAGAATTAAAAATTCTGGACTGAGTTCTCCAGGGTGATGTTTCAGTCCTGTTGCTCCAGGGACAGAGAAAGTTTTACCATTGGGATCTCTCTCATTCTCAAGAGAAAATATGGTAATTCCACAGTATTGGAGTTACCTTCTTAACAAGAGTTAATAAATGCCTTAATTAGACTCATGAAATTGTGGAAAGAATCATGTAAAGTTCTGCACAACGAGACATTAAAAAATGCCTGAGATTGGGAGAAAATTCACATTTAGAAAAAGACAAACATTTCAAAGGCATCGAATATGGTAAATTTGAGTAAGTTTGTAATGAAAACCACAGCTTAATAAAGAGGACACATCCAACCAATTATGTATCATGGCTTTATTCGATGTTACATGCATTTGGTACATGGATATTCTAATATATTTAACTAAGTCTATATAAGTTATATATTATATTAGGTTATGTGTTTGGAAGTTTGAAGGAGTAGTACTGTAAAATTTTACATACATACATTTGAAGAGAACTTACTTTAATAGACTAAGTTTTGTGTGGAAGTTTTCCTTCAGCATTAAAAGAAATTGTGATTTCATTGTTAATCTCAGATGGAATTGGATTAAGACTTCATTTGTCATAAATGGCCAGCTATTCCCTGCTCTTGTATTCTTTGATTCATCTCTGTCACAGGAGATACTGCCTGACAATTGCAGAGTTTGAGGCTCCTGGGAGCAAGTAAAGCTTTTTTTTCAACCTTGACAAAAGCTGCTCAGCTTGCTAACACATTTTTTTCCCCCTCAGATCCTTGCCTGATTAAGAGGGTGGTTTTATCACATGTGATTTTGTGGCTAGGTAGAATTGGAACGTTCCCTTGTGGGGAATGTGAACATCTGATCCTTGTTTCATTCAAAACTCTTCCTTAAGTTCCTCTTATTCCTTTTGTGGTATGGCTGAACTATAATATTGGTTTCAAAGTGTGTGGGTTTTTTGTAAACTAATATTTCCTTTCTCCCCCTTCCTGTTTTCAGATATATTCAAAACCCGAGACCTGGATGGTTTTGGAGTCAGCATTTTAATCAAGTGTAGGATGTTCTGGAATTTCAGTGCCTTTCCAGGAATTGCAGAAGCATAGACTGGATAGTGCTAAATTAAAGTGTCAGCTCTATTGTCTTCTGATCAATAAGATCCCTTAAAGAACCCAGAGAGACTGACAAAAGAAGAAAAGTAAGTAATTTAGAGGGCAACACTGTAAATGCAGCAGTCATGATGGTTTGAGTGCAGAATCTGTGAGCAGAGCTGCAGTAAAAGAAACGGAGGCAAACACAGCCCCAAAAGAAATAAAATATCCAGAAAATGTGGGGTTTTTCTATTGACTGTGCCATACAAATGAGCAATAAATTATTTTTTCCAGGAATACTAAGTATGATATGGAACAGGAAGTAACACTGAATGGTTTGATAGATGTGAAACAAATGCTTAGTGAGACAAAGGATAGTAATGAGGGATAGTAAGTTACAGTGCTGTTTTAATAGCCTGTCACCAGTGGGATAGTCTAAGGCCATAGCAGGTATTTGTGGCTGAACATTTAATCTTTTTTAGGAAAGAGAATATAGTTGGATGACTCCTGACTAAACTTGTCAGTACTTAAGTGTAAGCCCTTGCTATGTATCAGTAACAAAACTCTCTGTCCTTGACCTTCCTGTCTATTTCTCATTTAATTTTTTTTGCTGGAGAAAAGGGTGTGGGAGGGAGCGAGAGGACAGAACAGAAATGGAAGGGCAGGATAGCAGGAAAGGAGTTTGCATAGATAACAGATACTGAGAAAACAGATTTTTTTCCCCTGTTTCTGCCACTAAATTTAAGTATGACTGGGCTAGTATAGTCCTGTTTTGGGTTCTAATATGCTGGAGTCTATATCTTGAGGATTATTTGTCTCTAGGTGCAACAAGTACAGAAGAGATATAAATACATTAAAATTCATGTTTGTTAGGGATTTAAACTAGTGATCTTTCTAATGGCTGCTCTTGTAGATTGAAATGAACCTCTTTTGGGTTCTGATCCATCAAGGTCCTGAATTTCATTGCTGTCTTCAAGCAAGAGTTGGGTTCAATGGGTCCATGTTCAAAATTAGAGGTATGCCCAAATAAGTGACTGAATGACAGCTTCATTAGGGGTAGTAGCTTATTTTGAAGTTCTTAAGACCTTCAGTATTTAGTGAGTTTTGAATAGTTACATTTTGAATAGTTACATTTTTTTTGAATTAAAGCATTTTGTTCCATCTTGCATGTAAAAAAAAAGACCCCTAATACTATGCAAATACACTTTATGATTCATATCTGCAACAATACCAGCAAGGAAAAAAAGACTGTATAAAATGAAAGACACAATAAGATATGTCAGATAAGATTTTAAAAGCTTTGCCAGTAGGGAACAATGGAAAATCCTAGACTTGAAGCCTAATGGTAGAATATTGGCTCAAGCGTTGGAATTACTTTTGCAGAATATTTGTCAAAATGTTACTAGAAAAATATGGCTGTTCTTCTTCCTAGAATATGTATCACCTTGGTGGTTTTCCCTGTTCTGCATATAGGGCTGTGCTGAATTTTAACAGATCTGAATTTGGCTGAGGATGAACAAGCAGCTGTAGCCTGCAAACATTCTTCATGAGACTTCTATAGGAGGTCTGAGAAAAGGAGAATATCTGATTAATCACCTGTCCCAAACCAGCCACAGGAAGTCATTGCTTCTGCTATGTCTGGGCTTGGCAGATGTCTGTCGGATCATTGTGCATTACTGTTGAAACATCTCTGAGATTTTTCAGATACAGATGTAAGAAGCAGCATAAAATGTCAAACTGACATGTTTTTGTAAGATACAGAATAACTGAGAAAGTGACATGAGACAAGAGCCCTCAAGCTGCTTAATTTTTTCGTGAAGGTTTGACTTTTCCACGTTAATATTTCAACCTGTTACTCACAAACCAACAGAATGAGGCACTGCTTGATGTTGGCTACACAGAACAAACTTGGAAAGCAAAGCACAGCAGCAAAGATCCTTATCTGACTTTACGGGACACAAACCTCATTTTTAAAGAACTGGCTCTGTAGCCTGTCTGCATCTTGACAAACGATTTAAAAGAACCAGCTGCTGGTTCCAGTTACTTCTTTCCACGCTCTTATAAATTGCATTGCTGCTGTTCAGAACCTGTTTGCAACCAAATGTATTTTTCAAAGTGTAGGTGGAAGACTGGTCTTGATGAGCTGGATGTTCTGACGTTTGTGATAACGAAGGGATCAGGAGCAGTGGAGCCAAGAGGGAGCCCAGCTGAGCTGAAAGTCATGCAGCACAGCGGTGGGACAATGGTGACCCCACAGCACACGGGAACGTCAGAGGTGTTGGCACAGGCACCTGTGCGGAGCTGAGCCCAGCAGAGCAGCCGCGTGACCCTGACTCCAGTGGCCCAGCTTAGGGCAGGTTGGTCTGTGTTTTCATTGTTTTCAGGCTGGGGGCAGGAAATGCCAGCTGCAGGAGCTGCCACACCACCCTGCACTTGTTCCCAAGGGCCATGTGCGTGGTGTGTGGGAGTGGCAGCCGTGTGGCCTTCGTGTGGGGAAGCCACATGGACACAACTTATGGGAAGCATCCGCCTGCCATCTCACTTTTGTTCCCAGTGGTAAACACCTTTTTGTGGGTAAAACACCTTCTCTTTCTGTATGGTTTTGCTGTTAATATTGCTATTATTATTGTGCATGTCTTACATTGGCTTTGTGCTTTCAGTAAATTGTGACCCAAAACCACATTCTCTGCTTTTTATCCCTGCTTTACCAGAAGAGGTGAGAGAAGGGAAGCGGATTATTTGGAGTTTCATTTCTGTCTGATGCTAAAACCAGCACAAAGTGCCAAGCAGCACTATGAATTCACATGTACTTTTAGTAGTCTTTCCATCATATTGGCCAATGGGCTTAAAGTGAAAGGGACAGCAAGAAATTACTGTTTTTTCTTTTGCAGTCTCTGGTGTGAATCTTTTGCAGAGGGAAGGAGACAAATAATTTCAACCTAAATCACAAGCCATATATTAAAAAATTTTATTACTCTTGATGTAATGAGCATGGATGACTTTTTCCTTAACATATGTTCACAGAGACATTTAATCAATTTTTGCCCACCCTCTGTTCTTAGACACTACATGGAACAAATTACAGCTAGATTAAGAATTTGAAGGAATCCTGTTTGCTTTCACTAAAAGCCCTACAGATTTTTCCATTATTTTTCTTTCCCTCTCATCTCCTTTTCTACTTGCACTGAATGTTTGTTTGTAAAGAATTTTTCACTATGCTTGATCTATTCTGCATGATTGAATTTATGAGGTAGGATATCATTTTAAGTAAAAGAGTTCTGAGCAAAGTTTACTTGCTGAGATCCCTAGAGGGATATTCCTGGGGCAATAATTGGGCCTGAACTGTTCAAAGGGAATATCAAAGCAAACAACAAGAACTCAGACCTAGCACACTTGAATTTAGATAAATACTGAAACAACAACAACAACCAGAGACATGAAAGACTACTGGCTTTCCTGGCTGAGTAGCAAACCTTCCCAGTATAAGCAAAGTATCACAGATGTAGTGATGGCTTCTGATAAAAAGGGTTACAGGAAATCTGAAGTTTAGGTGATCTCTTTATTAACAGGTGTTTGTTGCCTTTGTTTAAGATTGGACATGCCACAGAACCTACATAGCTCCAGCTGTATATTTTTTATTCTGAAAACAAAATGTATGCACTGTGATACAATGGTAACAGGCAATGAAAATCTTTATTTCCAGATGTTCAGACATCTAAGTATTTTTCCAAATCACATTCAACTACCTGCACAGTAGAACTGAATGAGTATTATGGAGAAGGATTATTTAAATTCAGAGATTGAGATTGTAATTTAATGGCAAAAATCCATTTGAAAGGGGACCACTGCTCACTGAACCTATTAGGAAAACAGTTTCTGAGAGGACACCTTGTAGTTGTTGGTGGCTGAGTAAATGCCTATGCTAGTAAAAAGTTTATGGAGCTGCTGCTTTGTAATAAAAGTAATGAGCCCTATGTTGCTCTTCTCTGTAAATATCAGATTACAGTCTGGTAAAGTCAATTTATAATTAAAATATAAATTATCAATAGATAGTTTGCTACTGTTTTGTATTTAGGTTTCTTTTTCTAAAACTTTCTTATTAGCATTTTGCACTTTAAAGAATTATCATAAAATTTAAAGTGTTTTTTGCAAGCTCAGGATTAATTCCTGTTCAAGCACAAATTCACAAGAATGGTTTTGGTGTTCAGCTTTTTCAGTAAACATTACAGCTTTTTATCCAGACATCCTTTGTTTATATTTTCCTTGTGCTTTTTTTCTCAGTTCAACACAGAAATTGCTATGTTCTAGGTAATTAGCATTTAAGTGGTGGCTCTTGTTTTGAGAATCCTTCAGACTGACCCTCTGGTAAGATCGTAGCTTGTTCATAATGTTCTGTTTTATGAACAAGTTATTGTTGAACTCAAGTATTATTGAGTTGTGCATTTGAGATCTTCGATGGTGATGTACCTGATGTTCTCTTTATGGTGCTCCTTCACCCAGGCGTGTGATATTTCAAGCCTGTAAATGCAATACTGAATCTTGAGTAGCCCTGGATTCGATTCTGGTATTGTAGATGGGTCTGAGGCCTCCTGTAATATTTAACCTCATTTTCATGTCAGCCTGTATTCTGAATCAAAACAAATTCAAGCAGAAGATCTCAAAAGAATGAGATACGGTTATTTTCTGATCAGTTTTAATCGTATTTTTACTTTAAAAAATTGCAGGCCTAATTTGTGATGCAGATACATGCTCCCCATGTACTTAAAAACAAAAGTCTTACTAGCTTCAGTTGCAAAAGAAATGCTGAAGGGTGAGAATCTTCATGTGAATACAGAAATGTAGGAAAAAATGCTCCTGGGAGTCTTGGGGATTTTCACAATGTGTAGCAGAAAAACAAAATTTAAGGGGTAGATATAGTAAATGTGTTCTTTTTAGAATTGGATCATGGCAGGAATGTCTGCTGGGAGGCTCTAAATCTCAGTGTTACTCATCAGCTTGTGAAAAATTATGGTATTTAAAAAGCCCAGCTGCTTTTTAAAGATATGCAAGGCCAGAAAATCAATTCGTGGATCAAGATAAGTAATGGCAAGTATCATCAGCTTGGCACTCTGTTGGAACTTCGTTTTTTCTATACCTGTGTTTACAGCACAGACTGTAATCTCAAGTTCACACTTTTGATTTAGAAGTAGACGTTACATATCTGTAAGACCCAGAAGGAGCACTTCTTCCCAGGTTGTTTGACTGGGGGAAATTAATCCAAACAAACAGATTAGCATTACATTCCCATGGCAGTGAATGTAGTTAATGAATATGACAATAAGCTGAAGCACATCTAATCATATTGAAATGAAATTATTATTACCAAATGATAGTGTGTAACTCCAATTTTTAAATGGAATTACATCAAATATTAATTTAACATAAAACGCAGGGGTAATTTCTCTTGGACCATGGTCAAAGATGAAGGTTTTCTGTTTTATTATTCACTTTCACAAGAACAGTGTTAAAATTCAATCACCCTTTTGTTTTATTGATAGACAGAATTCCATTAGACCTGGCCAGAGGAGAGGGAAGATGAAACATGCCAGCTTTTTATCTCTATGTTCATACTTCGTGCAAGTAAAAGCATAAAATGGGATTCTGCAAACCTCCTCGGATATCTTCTCTAAAACTGCTGTCAGGGTTCTAGTATGCCTTTCTACAATTTCAGCTGCTAATCTACTCTATGTGATAGCTACAGTTACAAATTATTGTTTGAATGTTTTGTTATTCTAGGTCAACTGCACCAATACATACAGAAATTTTTCTCCATCTTTTGACGAGATTCTCTCCTGACAAATTCAGCATTTCATTGGGAAGATCAAGAATTCAAATCCTGATATAATCAGGCTGTTCAGGTAAAAATCTTTTTTGCAGCTCTGGTACCTTTTTTCTGCTGGCAGCACTGAACCAGCCATTGCTGATGTACTAGGGGCAAGAATAGATGGGTAATGCTGCTGAGGATCAATGTAGTCAAACAGTTTAGTGCTCTGATGATACTGAGCACTTGTTTTATAGTTTTATAGCATAGTTTAGGATCAGTCAGTCCCTTCCCTATGGCATCAAAGCTTTATCTAATTGCTTGTGTTTTCTTTAGACGGTTATAACATAACTTAATATGGTTTTGCAGTCTGGACTGCATATTATGTTGTATAGTTTTATAAATATTATCTTATGATAATTCTGTATCCACTTCGCCCCAGATATTGAGACAGAAAATCTCACAAAATGCCTCTATAAAGATTTCCATGCAAATGCCAGTTTTGTATACAGGTACATGAATTCACAGAGCTCATCTGAGGAATAAACCACATCTCTTGCTATCACAGAGGTGGGAGTTTTTGTTGTTTGTTTGTTTGTTTGTTTGGGGTTTTTTGATTTGGTTTGGTTTTTTTTTGTTTTTTGGGGTTTTTTTTTTTTGCATGTTTGGCAATCTTTTTTGTAATTAGGCATTTTAGTTAGTAGGACACAATGTCACATGAAGTGGAACCCTCTGAAACTCAGTATAGTTAATGGAGGCAAATATGAATATAAGGATCCAATGGCACAGAAACACCTGAAGACAAAATGCTTTAGTGTGGCTAGCACAGGTCTTTCCCATGAGAACTTTCTCCTGTGTTTTATAAACAAAGATAAAGTTTGGATGTTATTAAAACAGTGTCCCGAGATTTGGACAGCTCAGGCCTAGCCAGTCAGGCCTAGGGGGAGGTTTCTGACTGACCAATCTGGGTGACCTCTGAAAAGTCTATATAAATTGGAATCAAAATAATAAAGCTCTCTTCTATGCCACGCTGAGAATCCGGTTTTTTTTCTCTGCTAGCGGCTCAACAGCGACACTTTAGTGAATATATATCAGGTAGTAACCTTGAATCAAGTTGAGATTGGTATATTTTTTTCATAATTTATGTATTTGGTGCCCATGTTTTGACAGAGAGTGAGCAATACAATCATGCTGACATCCAAGAGGGAATACTGTTGCCAGAGAAAGCAGCTTTGCTGGTGTAGCCCTGCTTCTGGCTCTGACATCACACAATGGGCCAAAGGAAAGAATACATGAAAAAGCCTTTTTTGCCCACTCTGTATCTCTTATCCATAACTTAGTGTTGTTATATTTATTTTTACTTACTGTTACACATCCATATTTACTAGATGCAGAAGAGTGATTGAAGCATTATTTGTTTAAGAACGGAAAATTATTTTCTGTGATTTCTTGAAGAGTGCTTAAAGAATTTTCAGGCTTAAAAAAATATTAAATTTCTAATCTTCACATCACTGCACAATCAAGTATATGAATACAGAAGTACTTAAAATTGGATATACATTTCTGTATGTACCTATAAAGTGCATACAGCATCAATAAAAAACATCAATTCAGTGGGTTGGTTCCATGGGATTTTGACAGAGATACTTGAAACACAGATTTCTTTGTGCATAGCAGGAGCACTTATGTATGTTAAAGAAACAACAGCTGTTTGCAGCTTATCTAAAAGAATATTAATAGATAAAAATAGATATTTTTCATCTTTCATATAATCTCCAAATAAATAATCAAGAACAATATGAAGCAAAGGGCAGTGGATGAATTCTTAAACATCTTAAGTCAATGGGAATTGTATTATTGACTTTAATGGGACCAATATTTCAACTTCTACGTTGAAGTTCTAACCGTTATGGAAATGCAATAAGGAGGTCATTAATCATAACCATGTGGGGTTACACTAGTACAAAACTGTACATTGACTTCTGACATGTACCCACGGGAGGGTGTGGCGATAGTACTCACAAAAAAGTTAAATTAAAATGGGACTTCTTATTTATGTTGGAAAATATATGCTGATTGCAGAAAGAAGTACTTCTTTTTCTTTTCTTTTTTAGAGAAATACAGTCATGAACCAGAACCTAAGCCTGAACCTAAAAACATTAGCTTGACTTCTTTGTATGTCCTATAGCTCTTATATCAACAGCCATTACTTCAAGGTTAAGACACATGCAACACTAGATATGAAATTAATATGGATTATTTGAAAGAGAAAGGTTATTTTCAATTACCACTGTTCACAAATATGTTAAATCTTTAAAACTGAAAGTATGCACTTTTGCAAAAAGCTGTGAAATGCCATTAGTAATGTGGAAGTATTTCTTGCTGATAGCCAAAATATCACAAGGGAATATTAAATAACTTCTGAATCACTAGGTTCATTCTTCATCTTCCATTACAAATTTTTGGGTTACAAACTAGATGATTTTCAGTTTTAAGCAAGTACTTTAAAATGTTTTATTGGATGCTGATAGTAATTATAGTATTTCTGTAACTGCCAAACTATAAAGCTAGGAGGATAATAATTACAAAAATAAATGCATGGTAAATTAAAAGAGTACCTCAGTAGTTTTTCAAACTGAATTTTTAATATGCTGTTTTTCTGATGAGTCGTCTATGACTGCTTTTACTGTGAAACATTCTTAGACAGTGTGATGATCAGAATGATATAATTATCCAGGATGACAGACTGAACTTTGAAAGATGAGGATGGCTTACACAGTGTTGTTTGTTTCCAAACATGAAACAAGAAAAAGTCCTGAATACGGTTATGCTCTGCAGGCTAAAAAGATATATCCTAGAGAAAATATTTCTCCTATTAAACTAAGATGGAGTAAGTATACTGGGATATAAAAAGAAATTTTTCTCTGCCAAATTGTAACAATTTACAGCATTCTAAATTTCTTTTATAACATTCAAATAAAATCATCTCATTCATTGAAAAAGTATTCAAATATGCACAATTTTGTCATATATCTTGAAAATGTTAATTCAGTTTTGAACTGTTGCCAAAAACATGAGGAGACTGTGTGAACCTATTGTAGGAAGGCAGGCAGAACAAAAAAATTAGTCTAGCTATGTGAAACCCTATGAGGGGATATAAAGTAAAATACAGCCAAATGCTACAGGTGACTGCTCACGGAGGAAAAACGCATTTGTCTATTATTCTGTCTACAGACTCATCTACAATCTTCATTACTCAACCTCTTTACTTACACACAGTTGTAAAAATTGCTTTCAGTCTGAAGCACTGAAAAAGCTCACACAGCTGAAATAATGAAACTTGCTCAGTGAATCTATGATTTTAAAAGGATATTATGTAAAATTTGCAACACCAGTGGAAGGAAAGTAGTCTTCATTCTGCCCTACTTTCTTCAGGCTGTAATAATTGCTGTATTTTTTTTGTCCTTAGTTTACCAATGAGCATTTCTGACACACAATCAAAAAAAATTGGTGGCGGAGATATTATACCATTGTGTTTTCATTCATAAGTATTGATGCAGGACTCATACTACTATTCAGGTACAAATGCTTTAGCCATGAACCAGTAGAGGAAGATGTCTGCAGTGACGACAATTTCAAAAGGTGGCTGCAGTGTTTCACTATGGCCAGGCAGATAATGAAATGCTGTCAAGTACAAATAGTAAGAAACAACTAAGGTATATTCAAGTACCCTAAATAACATGTGGACAAATGTTCTTTTCTGTATATGTAATGTTCCTTCCCTCCAAAAATACTCCTTTAAAAAAGTGCATGGTATCATGTTGGGAAAAAAATCAGGCTTCTTTTTTTTTTTTTTTTCCCCACCATTTTAGTTTTGGTGCAGGTGACCCAGTGCTTCCAAGATGTGTTTCTGCTCCAGTGGAAGTCCCTCTTTGGAATGCTGCTCAGGCAGCTGGTGTATCCTGCCACTGCATGTCTGCCACTGCAGCCATGCTCATCCATCAAACTCAAGGAAAAGGCCTCTGAGATTTCAAAGTCTGGTGGCTTAGGTGCAGACCCAGCTTCAGGGATTTGATGCAGTTCTTAGGTAATGTTACCCTCATCTGACACATCAGCACAATTACTTTAAAATATACTTTATTATTTGAACATTTTTATGGTTAGCCATGGAAGTTAAGCAAAGATATTGCACTGTTATTCTGAACCACAGTATTGCCCTCCTAAGAGAATTAGGGTTGTTCACACAACAAAGCATATCGAGGCTGCTTCAATCTTCATGCAGGAATTACATGATAGTTACACCATGAAAAAATTGCTTTTGTAGTTTTTCAGTTATATGTTTCAAAATAGTCTCTTGTGAAATAGTCTTTCTGTGCTGTTGCTTCCTTGATGGTTTTTTTGATTCCTATGTTAAACAAAAAATAGGCATCAGCAAGATATGCAATTAAAATGAGGACATAAAAGGGGATTACTTTAAAGGAGGATTATGAACGGTATTCTAAATCTAGCTATATAAGTAAGGACTACAAATGTAACCCAGTGCATTCATTAATCTGATTGCAGAAATAATGTTCCACACAGCTGGTTTTCTTACACCATGCATTTTATCAAGTGTATGCTAAAGAATTCCAGTTCTATCCAGTGTCACCTTGACAGACACACTATGTTGGTGCAACTGGCCCGAAGAAAGGGTATTTGGGAAGTGAATTGATACGCTTGGTTGTAAAAAATCTGACCATCTTTCTGTCCTTCATTTACACAGATATACTGATAGAAATAGGACAGACTATGAATGATTTTGATGACTGATTCAACTAATGCTCTACTAGTGTTAGATTTCTTTCTGTTGTGTCACATTATTTCACCTCTGTGCATGGCCATGCCCTTTCCTCTGCAATTCTGGACATGCAGGTGGCTTCTCTACTGCTCTACCTTGCCTGCCTTACCTCCCTAAAGTCATGCCATAGGTAAAAGGCAAGAATTCACACAGGTACAATAACTTCTAAAACAGAAATCGACATAAATTACATCAATCTGTATAAGAGGTTTGGAGCATGTGCTGCTATGAGGTGAATGGCTCTGGATTTAAGGTAATACTAGAAAAAATACAGCTACATTCTTACTGCCATCTAAACCTGTGTCACTGTGCATCTGAATTGCCCATCCTGCAGTTCAGAATTTTTGTCTATGTAAAAGATGAGGAAAGAGAAGTCACAGAAATTTGAGAGGTGTATTTTAATACAACTGGCCACACTTGTCCAGTCTGGAAATTAGGGTAGCCACAAAGATTAATTGCTTCCAAGCAAACTTCTGTCAGTAGGAGACAGCAGCCTGAAAAACACTACCCTGCTATTTGTGAAGAGCTTTTAGAGCCCCATGCTTGGCTGGAAAAGCTTTGAAAAGCAAACTAGCTGTGCTACATGTCAGAGGGAAGCAGAAGGCGACAGTGGTTAGCTTTGAAAATTTTGACCCTAGGAGGGTAACTTGAATAGCAGAACTCAGAAGCAAAGTACTTGATGAAGTATTTTGATTTTTTTCTTCATATTTTTATTACCATAATGTAAATGATAAGATTAAAAAAAATTACCTAAAAGATATAACAAGCTCATCCATTAATGAGATACAAGAATCCAACTGCTGACATTGCTACCTGTGTTTTGCCTGTATTCTGGCAAACAGATTGACAAAGTCTTTAGTTAGCATTAAATTCAACTGGATGGTTTGAAAGACTCCATGACGATTAATTAGATAAGGACTCATTCCAAACTTATGCAAGCATGAAACAGTTGCACAATGTCTAAGAATGAAGATTCCTGAAGCAATAAAAGTAATTTAATCCTGACATTCAAAAAACATGGAATGGGTTTATTCCCAAAGACAATTTCTTTAATAGCCCAGTAGCTGTAAACCACTGTGGTCTGTGGATTGGAAATCCAATTTTCTTCCCTTTTACTGTTACATAGCTGTACCAACAGGTCATATGGTCTTCTCTTTTCTTCCATGGCCAATAAACCAGAATATATTTACAATGATGACTTAAGTGCTTAAAGAGACATCCAGGTCACTCGGCTGAAACCAGAACTGATGGAAGTTGGAACTGAAAACAGTACTTCTAGCTGTCTTTCATTTTGTAAAATTTCCTTTGAGAAGAGGGATCTCAGGCTGTCTGTTTCATCTTGCACTCCATGTGTACAAATCTGAATTATCTGAAAAAAATATCATATGCCTATTTTATGTGAATACTTAGTAATTTTTTTACATGACAATTTACTATTGTCATTCAAACCATGCTCAATATATTAAAAAAAAGCTGTATAACATCTCAAGGGCATTTCCAGTGGGTTTTTTTGATACTGGAAATAATAGAACCTAGCCTATTATGACTTTCTAGATTATTTTTGCCTTTGAATGAGATAGAAATGTGAAGTATTTCCAACAGTTCTGTCCCATCTGGATGTTCTGATGACTAAAGACTCCTGTACTTAGTCTCCAGTCTTTCTCTTGCTGAGGGCACTAGTAATATTGAGACCCTCTGCATGTAATTGCCTAGAACTTTTAGATTCTTAATAGCTGACAGGTTTACTTTAATAAAATCTGGCTAAGACTAGTCTTTCTGTTAAAAAATTCCCTGTGAGGAGGGCAGGGAAGCAAAAACTGTAGTGAATAATTTTTCTTGATATCCTTAAGAAATGAGCCTTAAAATGGTGCTAGCACCGTATTTCCATAGCCTATTCTTTACATGCAATGATTGACTTGTGACTTCCTTCTTTGTGGAATCTTCGTTATTGATGTCTTTGAAAACCTTTCACATTTTCATACTCTGGTGACACCAGGGATCTTTTCTATTGACTTGTTAGCAAGACACTGTGCATCCAACGCTTGGGAAATGCAAGCTTGAGGATTCCTTTCACCTTCTTACACTTTCTGTACCTTACAGCTTCTGCTGGGATACCCTTGCTGCAGAGATCCTTCCTGTCTGGTTATGTTATATGTCTAAGAAGCTATATTAACTTCTCAGACAGGTGAGAAGGGAGCAGTCTTTCAGTTAAGTGGTGATGTGTCTCGTCAAGTGATATATTTCCTTGGTATGTGGGGGCTGTGACCTAAATTTTGACATTTTAGGTTTTTAATATTCATCTGTTTTACATGTGAAGCTCTTGTATTCAAGTAATTTCTAAACAATGTGGGTTCTGCTGTTGGCATGAAAGGTGGAGGTTTTGTTCGTTAAGTATTGTTTCTGCTTAAATAGCAGTTATCAATAGTTTCTGTGACAAGTTATTGCCAGATTTCTCCTGGAGATTGACAATCTTGTGTGATGTTCCTAAATATGCTTAACATGCTCTTCGTGTTCGGAAAGTCACCACCATGATGTGTGATGTGCTGAAGTTAATGGAAAGCTGCATGTGTATGAGTATCAACACTCAAAAGTTTTAAAATAAGCCTTTAATGTAGCCCTATAAATAACTCTTTAAATGTATGAATTCAAACTAAAACCATATGTTAGTCTATATTTGTAACTGTTTTTTGTAAGACCATACGCAGAGAGATATTCTACTAAAAAATGTAACAACAAATATATCTGTGTGCTTAGTTGTTGGGGTACCATAAACAGCATTTTTGGTTTATGTCAGTTTAACATTCATTCTTGCAATCTCTTTTCTTGTTACATGTATTTTATTCTCTAAAAGTACCAGTAAAGACAGTAAACACTTTTAAAAAATTTATTTTTACCCTGTAAGTAGACCATGAAGCCTGTCTATCTTGTGTAGAATTTTTGTGAGCCCATGGTTCAGAAGGTCAGTGTTGAAATTCTACTCCAATCCCCAAATGTGTGGCTGTATGCTGCCATCTGTCTGCTCAGCAGCTGGGAGTTAATAGTGTACTGTTAATGCTATGTACCAAATTGCAGCTATTTTCTGTGTTTCTGAAAGCTGCTAAGACTTCTGATTTACTATTTTATCTCATTTTAAAGCAGTTTCTTGGTCTGTTTTGGCTCTTTGTGGGAAAGCAAATTGCAAGGCTGAAAGGTTCAACATCTCTAAACAGGTCATTTTTTCTCTCCAAAACAATCCATTCTTATCATTTTTATAGAATGCAAGAAGAACTGAATTAGTGTTGTCTGTGATATCTGTCATTCTCACAGCTATTATTGTGTCAATAAACCACCATTTTCCAACACACTGTATGATAACTTGAAATGTTAATTCAAGCCAAAACCTGCAATGGACTTTTTATTAACTTATTTATTATAGAAGCCTTGAGACTGAATTGAGACTGACTAGCAACCTAGCAGTTCTGTATATTAAAGACTATTACACATCATTATTGTGACAAAGATTGTAAGGGAAGAAAGAAATGGCATGTTGTTCCTTAAACCCAGCTGCAAACTAAGTACTGTGCAGATGCCTGCTCACTCCCCTCCCTGCCTGCCCCCCTGGTTCAGAGGAGAACTGGGGAAAAAAGTAAAACCCATGGGTTAGACAAGAACAGTTTAAGACACAAGACAGTTTCTCACGACCTGCTGATCAATGCCCAGCCCATCCCCGAGCAGTGATCAGCCCCTCCCAGCCAACTCCCCCCAGTTTCTGTACTGAGTGTGACCTCCTGTGCTATGGAATATCCCTTTGGCCAGTCTGGACCAGCTGTCCTGGCTCTGCTCCCCCCAGCTCCTTGTGCAGCTTCTCACTGACAGAGCATGGGAAATGAAAAGTCCTTGACTATGGGTAAGCACCACTTAGCAACAGCCAAAACAAGTGTGTTGTTAAAAACAGACTTAACAGGTTTAATTTTAAGTAATTTTTTTACAAACCATATTTTTAGCTGCACTCACCCAGTAACTCTGTCTCAGTGTATTTTTTCATTAAAATAATGTGAAAGGTATTTCTTTCCTAGTTAGAGTTTGATTCAGAATGCTGTACCTCTAACAATAATAGCTTAAGCAGTCGCTTGAGTGCCTTCAGTGTTTAAACAGCTGCACAGTCAATTTAACTCAATATAAAAGTATCCATCATCACATAGTCCATTTTGGTTAAACAGACAGTGGATGTTACACAGACTGAATTGCTGGGAGGGTAAATCACATAATCAAAATGTGATTCTAAATAATATGGCTCATCAAAAACTGGTGAATCCTATCTTCTGAGGCCATTGTAACAAACATGATGATTATGTTGTGTTCATCAAAGCCAATGAGATTTGTACTATTTTCTGTGAAGATTGCATGCTTTTCCTTTGTTCCAGGTCTTATTTGGTAAATCCATGGGTAAATTTGCATTCTTTCTGCTCAGTAGATTCTGCATGTGTCACTACTTAAAGTTACTGTACAAACTCAAGAACATGTCCAGCATGGAAGTCTGAACAAGAACTTCTAGTGCTTGAAGGATTCCTGCATCATGATCTCAATGAAGATTCTTGCATCCTTAGCTTTGTCTTTATCTGTTCACTTCTAGGTTCCCTTCTTCACAATAGATGCCTAAGCACTCTTGCTCGTGATGTGGTTCTAGTTGTTGATGTAGTGTTCTGCAGATTAGGGATCACAGCCATACTAAGAGCTCAAGAATAGTTTGGTTTTTTTCTAGGATCAGAAACTCAGCTAGGAGATGTTCATCAGTGCTAGGAATTAAATCAGTAGAAGGAGTTCCAAAGATGGGATGAAATGAAATTAAATTAAATGAAGTAAAATGAAACGAGACAGACTAAATTTCATACCCATGGGAAGCTTCACAATTTCTGGGTTTCCTCTTTGATTAAGAGTGAAAACCTTCCCAGCAGAATGAAATTTGAAAAGTCTGACCAAATCCATTTTGAAGTCACATTGAAGTGTTTTCTCAAAAAGGCTAGCAATTACATGGATTTTTTTTCGCATATCTTCTGTTTCCTACCAAAAAAAAAAAAAAAAAGAGAAAGAAAAAAAAAAGAAAAAAGTGTATTATTCTTTAATTTTCCTTCCAGTCTTCTGTCCAGTTTGTCCCCTCAAACTTGCTCCACAGAGTTTGCCTTCTGCCTAAGTACTGCAACTTGTCCTTTCTTTCATGATGCAATGAACTACTCGTATTGAAAACATACAATATCATGTGATTTACATGATCAGTAAATGATACAGTTTAATGTTCTTATAAATGCATATAATTTTATCTGAATAATGCAATTTCACTGATCAGAGGAATTAATCTTGTAGTACTGGTAAGGGAAGTCTCTGATTTATGTGTGACAGAAGTCCACAAAACAGATTAAAGTGTCATTTTGTTCAGAATGCTTGAATGCATCTTTCTGGACAAGAGAAGAAACAAAAAAAATTAGAGAAAAGATCAGTTTTCAGCTAACTGTATTTCAGCAATCACAATCCTTTGATATTAATCCTGATGCTCAGGCTCTCCAGCAACACAGCAATACCCTTTGAGGATCTAACTGTCCTCATAGCACAAATGCTCCATTGATTTTTCTGTTTGGTTTTAGCGCCTGAAACAAAAGCTAGACTAGAAAGCCCTTGCTGGAAAGAAAATTCCTACTAGAGAGGGACTGCTAAGAAATAGTGTCTCATTAAGTTTCCCCAAGACTTTAATCTTGCAGTTATTAGCAGAAAACTCAAACCAGCTCACAACTCTCCTGCACTCAAGCCTTTAAAAGCATAATCCATTTATAAAACAGACTTGGTTGCTCCTGTTTTCTTTAATGTGGGAACTGTCTTTGTCTCATGATCTGTGAATCTGCTTTCCATCTGTTTGTATGCTTCTCTCTGAAAGTGTGAGACCAGTTAATGGTAAATGAGTATACTTGTCAGGCTTTCCAGTTGCTGAGCATTCCTAAAAGCAAAGAGAGATGCTGTACAGATGAAAGCTTAGGTCTGTTTTATGAAGGTTGATACTCTGGCTTGATAATATTGGATGGGCTGGAATAATTAGTGCAACAAGCAAACAAAAATATTTCAGCTGTACTTTAGCCTTGTTAGAACCAGAATGTGTTATCAGTGTGAGTTATCTAGTGGTGTGATAAGAATAAACAGTCTTGTCAATATGGAATATGGTATACCTGACAGGTACTCAAAGGAAGATGAAGTTCACATTTGGTAGAAGCTATTAGTAAAGCCTCACAGGCACTATTTAGCCAACGCCCTGCCATATGGCTTCCTGTCCTACTGCCTAAATTGAATGGAACTAAGTGAGAATTGTGAATACTCAGTGCTGGAGAAAGTCATAAACCAAGAGAGGGGCTATCTCTTCCCTGTCTTCATTCTCTCACCTCCTTCCAAATTCAAATTTTATAACAGTCTTTTCAGCTCACCTGTCAAATACCTGTTATTTTTATCTGTCATGTTTATATAGATAAGACATGTAATCCACCTCTGCTGCCTGAAAATAAGATGCTACTCATCTCTGGGTAAGTAGGTCAAATTTGGCTTTTTATGATTACTGACATTCTCTTTATGGCCCTGTTGTTGTACTCCTGTCAGCTGTAATGCACACGTGGAAGCACTCAAGGTAACATTAAAGATGGATGGGATAATCACTGCAGCCTGCTGCTGCACTGAGATGTAGTGCCACTGCTTTTGCAGTGCAGGTCAGCTTCCAGTGGCACACAAAGCATCATCACCATTTGTATCTTTGATCTCTGGTTTGAATGAGTAAATACTGAGACTGAACCACATGTCTGCCCAAGGTCCCCCCTTATCCTGGAAATAAGGAAAGCTTGTTTTGCTGTAAATCAGAGTTTTCCAACTTCAGGAAAACCAGTCCAATGCCTTCCAAGACAAATAAGAGCTCTGTGGAAGTAAAAAAACCAAGTACATTATCAATTGCTGTCTGTTGGTATCATGAGTAATCTAAGTGTTTTCCATGTTCTTCTTGAGTAAAAGGGGGAAAAAAATCCCCAAACTTTGTAACAAATAATTTGTTTCATATTTATAGTACTAATAGTTGTAAGTTTGTTAGACTACTAGTATTTTTGTCCTTTTAATGTAAATACTGTGTTACACATGGTTGTCTACCAGGTGTTAATAGTCATAGCTTCTAAAAAAGATGTAACAAGGATAATGATGGAAACAAAACACAGAAGGAAACCAAAGACATCTATTACAAATTTTTTAGTCTCAGGTGTCAATTGCTGCTGGTCTTATTCATCATAGATACACTTGCCTATTTTAAATACTCCTAAAATACTCCAAGTTCCCTAAAACTTACCTTTTTTTGGTGCTGAAAGGAGAGCCCTAGCTAGTTTATTTTGTATTCCTGTAGCAAAGAGGGAAAACTTACCAAGGAGTCTAGAAAGGTGATGATCTCAGAATTATAAATATTAGTATAGTAAATATTATTAGTAAATAAATAGCACTTTTCTCTACCATAAATACAAATACAATTGTGAGTTAAATGATTCTAATTTTCACTTCTATTTCATTTGAGACACTTAAAATAACTGTGTGCACCTTGGTCTAGTGAAAGTGGAATGTGGAAAAGAAATCAGGCCAAATAAAGATTGAGACAGAGAAAAGTAATTAAGAGTTCTCTGCTAAAAAAAGAAAAAAAGTGACAAAAGGTAACACAAGCATCTAAAGAAACTTTTACCCAGCTTAACACATCAGGACATGTATTTCCTTTCATTTGACAGACTTTCTGACAGCAAATAGCAGCTATTGGAATTAATAATGCTTAGTAGGACACTAGTTTGAATGAAAATAATTTTACATTAGAAATTGGTAATTCTATTCCTAAAATTCAGCAGAGACAACTTGCATCATCTGAAAACAATACAAAACAATCTCTGACAGTGAAAATTGTGATTAAAAATTAATTAACAGTTCAAGATCAATTGCCAAACTTCATTCTTATGTAAAAAATTTTTCAATATATTTACTATTCTATTCACATTGTATGTTTAAAGTTTTTTCTCCTGTTAATTATGCTTGTGACTTACGGCATGGAAATGAATGCCAATTTTTTCATTTTCTTCTTCATAAATCAGTGATGTTTTTCTTTGAACTACTGCAATTCAACAGAAGTGAACCAGGGGGTGATTCCCAGAGGTTCCCCTTGGTATTTCATAGGAATGGCAGAAGTCTAAAAAATTGGCTACATAAATCAGAAGTAATGATGTACTCCTCAGTGCAATTCTATCTGTAAATAAGATCAGATTCTGAGTGTACAGGGAAACAGACAAGGCAATGGCTATAGATCAGACATCATTTTAAGGAAAGGAACAGAGATAGAATGGATGCAGTATCTATGCAGATCTATTTAACTACAGATTAGAAAAATCAGGAAAAAGAGTGCAACCTTTTGACATTCAACAAAAGGAAATGCAGGGCCCTGCACCTGGGGAGGAGTAACTCCATGCAGCAGTACGGGCTGAGGGCTGACCTGCTGGGAAGCAGCTCTGTGGAGAAGAATGTGGGGGTCCTGATGGACAATGAGCTGTCTCTGAGCCAGCAGTGCCCTTGGGCCCAAGAGGTCAATGCTGTATGTGTTTCTGCACGTGTGACACAGACAAGGAGTAGGTCTTCTCAGACATGGTCTACTTGCTCCTGCTGGCAGGTCTGTCTTGGTTAAATAAATCTACTTTATTAGACAATGCTAAAAGAGCTTTAAAATTCTGGTAAACTAGTTTTAACTTCTAGACTGGGAGGAAACTGCCACAAAGTTGCAAAGAAAAACATCAATACAGAGTTAATGCATGCTAAAGTTAGATTTGCCTTCTCAGCACTAAAATGACAATGAGGATAATTTAGTAACTTTTTCCTCTCACTGTACTCCAGAGGGTTTTCTCTCCTCCTAAAGCTTTTGGAAAGGCTTTTTTTAGAATACCGTTCTGCTGTTAGGTGAGGGTGCCCTCCTATGGAGACTATGAGCACCAAGTCCCGGTGAAGTCCCCAGGATTTTTCGGTGGGCTTAGTAGACTTCGTTTATTTTACAAAACAACACTGTAGTCAATAACTACAGCAGGTGGACAAGTAACAAAATGTTTAATTTAGACAGTAGAGACATTCTTTGAAATAAGGATTTTGTCTCTTCATAGTATGGTCCAAAGAAAATACTTCTCTTTATGGCAGTTTTGCCTTTGACTTCAAAAAAATTAAATTTCCCTTTCAGTTACGAGTATAAGTGCAAGTACAATTAAAACTGATGGAGAGAAAAATTAGTCAACATATGAGAAAAAAAGGCAGAATGAGAATGGCTAGGGTAAGACTTGATTTAAATAAATGAATTTTTAAAAGCACCTCGTCTCTATCCACATTAATTTTCAATATTAATTAATTAACACTTATTTAAAGTTTAGGTCAGAATACACATATAAATTTCATATATGCAAAGTAGATCCAACTTCATCTGTGTTACTTTGTGTGCTTTCGTGTCAGAAAGTGAAATAAGTGCTTACATTGATGTGATTGTGAAATGGAGCTTTCTACAGGCCCATTTTATAAGCAGAAATATTTTTGTTTCATAGTAAAAACTTATGTAGTATTAAAAATACATTTCTCTATTTTCTTTCAAATCTAAAAGTGGTTATAAAATGGCATTTAAAATGCTAATAATATTTTCACCTGTCCATAATTTACTGGTCTTTTATATTCCATCATCTCAGGTGTAATAGACATCACAGACATACACAGCAATGCAGAAAATTTTTATTCTGGACACATCAGGCTAATGTGACTGGAAAGATACGTGTAAAATCCGTGTCACATCCAGGTGAGATTTGATACTCTATTGCAGGACAGACTGATAAGTTATGATGCTGAAATACTGATTAATATTTCTATTAATATTCAAAATTAGGCAGAGTGCTTCAGATATTAGTGTGGAAATGAATTGCTTACCCAAGGCTTAATCAAAAGATATTTTTTCTGCAAAATACATTTTTCCATCCACTTTTCCTGTTCTTGTTTTTGTCGTGAAACAGCAAAAGAATGTGTTTCAAAAGTAAAATCATTACTTTTGATGTAATGTAAAGTAAAATCAGTAAAAATATTCAAGTGTTGCAAGCATCAAGAAATCCAGTGATATTTTGCACTAAATCCTTAGTTTGATCTCTCTACTGTATTGGCTTAGTCACTCATATCAATATCAAAAACCAGGCAATACAAAAAATGTTTTAAAAATACTAATTTTCTTTAAAACTTATAGTCAACAAGAAGTCAGGAAGTTCAATTCAGCCTCCTGTAAACAAGATGTATTTGTGGATGACAAGTTCAGTAAAATAAGATAAATAAATCAATATGCAAGTCTTGAGCGGGAAGTTGGAGACCACTTGTTGGTGGCTGTTGAAAGAGGTGAAAGAGTGAAAGCAGTACATTAATTCCCTTAATTCAACTCATTGTCTTGAAACAGAGTTTTCTTTGTATCCTCTGGGCCTACTGACACTGCCCAGTGAGATCTTCCAGATACTCCTTCTACATTGCTTTGGAATAGGTATACTACAGGAAAATCTGTAACTGGAAAATTTGACAGCTGCTTACTTTTACAGTTTTGGTTTTTTTTTTTTTTAAGTTAGATAATTTCATAGCCATATTCTAATTCTTTAGCAGATTTTAAAAGACTGTAATACTTCAGTGATAGAGTCCACTATTTCTTTAGTTCAAACCACTGGTAGATACACAGTGGAAGAGCAGAGGATCACAGAGCCAGTGACACATAACTTTCTACAATCAGTAAGTAGTTTGGTGAAACAGCACTTCAGAACACTGTACTTTTGGCTTCATGGCTATTTATTTACATACTACGTATTTTGGCAAATATGTTGTCTATGATAATATTGACTCATTCTATCAAGAAACATCTTGCATTGAATTTGACTATGAATTCTTAGACCACTGCCATCACATACAAAAGAAATCTCCTGTAGGGTGCCATCCAAATGGCTTATCTTAAAATACAGGATATATGTTAAAGTTGGGAGAAAATAGACCATATAATGTCAGAAACACCTAACAGGACAATGTCAGTAGTGAAGTCTGATGGTACAATTTTGAAAGACAAATTTACAACTACTAACTAAGAGGAAGGGAAGATTAAAATAAATACATGTTTAAAAAATCCAATGAAAATTTGTTTTGGACTGTTGAGGAAGTTGCTGACCTTGGTGCACTGCAGAGACATCAATGAAGCAGCTCCCGAGACAGCAATGTTTTATTACTGACAGGAAAAAGGATTGCTGGAGAAGAAAATAGGATCATTTTAATTTCCCGGATAGCCAATCCTTGTGAGGAGACCATGACATTAATACAAGCATTGTGACTTTAACATGGCTGAATGCCAAGCCAAGACTTTCCAAAACCAATTACTGACCATCTCTCCTTGCTGATCATGTTCATTAATAAAAAGTGAGCAGATTATATGGTATAATGTTCTTCAGTGGGAATTGTGGGCAGAGGGTAACTCTGTTCTGTTCTTCAGGATGATCTATTGTAAGAAGCAAAGTAGATGAGGAACTAAAGGACTAAACAGGTCAAAAATTCTTTCTTCACTTTTGGAGACAAGATGCTGGTAACAAACTGCAGTGATTTCCATTCTGTTAATACTTCCATTTGGGTCATTTAGACCAAGATAGGTGTAAAGACATTTTTCTTCCAATGTGTTTATATTTAGCACATGTTTGTATCAATGCTTTACTTCTATCATATATAGGGATTAATGAGATTATAAATAGTACCATCAGTGCTTTTCTTCAGGTGGCAATGCAGCTATTAAGAAATTCACTGATTACAAAGCCATATCCACTTTGAACACTGAGTGGTGCTATCATATTAAATATTGCAATTCACTCTTCTCCCTTGGAAACAGGTTATACCATCTGATAAAGCCCATCACTTTTCACTTATTAATTAGCAATTACAGTTATGGTCCTAGTAATAATGGTCATGGCATTATTTTTGTTGTTGTTACTGTTGTTGTTATTGTTATTATAGTAGTATTATGCATCACTGAAACTTTGTGAAACCAGGGACCAAATAAGTAAAGTAGTCACAGTCTGTACTCATTGTCAGTGCAACTCTGGCATTGAGTAATTGCATCCAAGTAATGAATTGCAGTAGATGTTTTTATATAAACAGATGAGAAACAGGACTGCTGTGTGGGGATGCTTTGGAATGCCCTGTTTCAATTTAATATAGCAAGATACAGATTTAATATTAATTTAGCATTTTGTGTTGTAAGAAAATCTATTGGTTGGATAATGCATGTTACTTTTAAAAGCACTGTCATTATTTGTCGACTACATAAGCATCATTCTCTGGAATATCATGGGCTGTCTGTCCCTAAGACAAACATGACTGTTCCAGTAACATATACTGAAATATTAGAGATTTCAATATAGATGAGGTATTCAGAAAGCAATTGTGCATCATCACTAGAATGTTGAAATTATGAGGAAAATAAAAAAATTGGACATGACTTAAAGAACCTTGAAAAAAGAGGAACATTTCCCTTATTTAGGTTGAGTTTTGAGAGATGAGGAAAAAATAAAAAGAAAATTTTTCATTTGCATGTGGTCTCTTTCAGTTTGACATTCAGTTTTAAATGCATACAGAAATCTAAAGGATTTCATTTGTAGTCACTGAAATGAAGTAAAACTGTCTCCTGTGTTAAGTTACAGCTTCCTAGGAGAGATGTTATCAAACACTGTTGCAATAGCAATATTGCAGGGAATGAGTGCCTTTTTTTGTTTTAATTTAAATGAATGTACTGAAGGAGCTAGTCTCCTGCAGCCAGTCAGGAATAATATAGATACTGCTTCAAGCAGGTGCCATGCAGCTGGGTGCTGCTACCCAATCAGGTAATGGGGAAATGGCTTAAGTGTGCTATGGAAACATGTGGCCAGCTGCCTGTGCTAAAATAATAGAAGTGAAGAGGGAGATGCTTTCTTAGCATCTTAGCATTAGCATTAGGTATGCTAGTGCTGCATCAAGAAAAGTGAGATTTTGGGCAAGAAAATGAGCACAGAAACTGGATCACATAAGAACATTTTCAAATGTGCTTGTGAATTTTGATAATGTATTTTTCTAAAGGAGGTGAAGATTTATTTCTAAAGATTGAAAAAACAAATGCTATTACTGAATTATTCTCTTTTGACAGGTATATACTAAATTTTCATATTCTAATGTCAAAGCTATCTTGTGTTGCCCTTCCCTGCTCTGAAGCAGCAGTAGGAATTTAAGGATTTCCAGTGACATTTTATGGTCTTACACTAGGACCACGGACGAAACCTACACATCTGACCTGTTTATACAGCCCTGAAGATGCACCAAAGCTCTGTGAACTTTGGAACAAGGGAATCGATGCAGACAATGAGCCCAGGCTAAGGCAGGAGGCCTTCAGGAATAGGAAGCACTGATGGTGAAAGTGCTGGGAAGCAGTGGTAGGCTGGCATTTTCACTTCGGCTTAGCTGTGGCTTTGGTTGCAGCTAGTGATCTGCAAGGGGTTTAGGTACACATTGTAAAAATGATGCTCTACAGCTCTAATGCTTGGTGCCCTTCAGATGCCAATTTTCCCCTAAAATCTGCACAGAATTATTGTTTGTTGTCCACGTCCAAAAGCATTGGGTACGTAGTTATTCTCTAAGCAAGAACGTAACTCCTCTGAGACCCTTCACTGAGTAATGTGTCACATAAAACACCTCTTCTCTCACTGAACTGCCAACTAGCATATTTCTTCATTGCAGGTTTCCAAGAGACATTCAGAAGGTATTAGAGTTAGTCATCAGTAGAAAAAACACACATAAATGCTTTTAAAAGCTCATAAGGCAAATGTATAATTTTACTACCTTGAATTACAGCCAAGGACACCATGACTTCCTCTCGGAACCCCGTTTAGCACTGAACGTGAATGAATAGCAGGGAGAACAGTGGCTCGGCGCTTACTGGAACGACCCGGGCGCGCCCCGGGAGCGGGAGCGGGCGGGAGCTGCGGGCAGGCCGGGGGCAGCTGCCGCCCCTCGCTCTCCATCGGCCCGGCCCGACCCCCGCCCGGCTCCCCGCTGCTGGCGCTCCTCGGGGCTCCTCGTAACCTGCAGCCCCCGCTCCGGCTCCCCGTGGCACTGGGGTCACAGGCGGGCGGCCGCGGGATGGCTGCGCGGAGGCAACGCGCTGTCCTGCCCTCCCGCTCCTGTCCGGCCGGCAGCAGCAGCCCTGCGCCGCTCCCCGCGCGCTCCCCGGCGCGGCTCGAGCTGCCCGCGGGCTCCGCCAGGGGGCGCTGCGGCGGCGGCGGGCGCGGCCGCTGAGGGCAGGGCAGGGCCGGGCGGGGCTCCCGGGCGGCTGCGGCGCGGAGCGGAGCGGAGCTGCGGGCGGCGCTGGACACGGCCGGGCAGCGCCCTGACAGCACCTACCTGTGGCATGGGAGAGGTGAGTGCGGCCTGTCCGCCCGCGGGTTTGCGGGGTCTTGCCCGGGCTTGGGGCTAAGCTGCCCGGACTCTCCCTGGAGGGCGGCTGGAGCGCTTGAGTAGAAGTAGGTAGGGTATTTGGTTGAGTCTCTTGTCTTCGCTCTTGTTTTTCCCACCCCTGCGGTATCTGAGCTTTTTACTTTTTTTGTTGTTGTTGCTGTTGTTTCCTTTGAATTTATTTATGCATGTATTTATTTTATTTACCTGCCGTTAGCATTTGGGGAGCTGCTTTACCGACAAGTCTCGGGTCCTCCAGTTTGTTTAGTCCTCCCCTGTGCACCCAGCAAGGAAAGAACATTCATCTTACATCAAGCTACGTCTGGGGTCCCGCTTGGTACCTCTGGGGTGACAAAGAAAACATGTTGTTCCTAATTTGCTGTGAAAGGTAGATTGGTGCTCTGTAGGTGGAGCAGGGTGAGCTCTAGACAGAAGATTTTCCTCTGTGTCATCCCTTGGTTGCTAAGCAGTGGTGACCACTTCTGTGGAAAGATGGAAGAAGCACAGAGGAGAGAGCAACAGGAAAAGCCAGAAGAACAGCACATTCTTCTCTCGGGCAGCCTTATCTGCTGGGTATTCATGTAGAGAATTAACACCAATGCATTCATCCTTTTTGAGTGCCTTTTACCTTAATTCTAAACTTCTGGCATGCCAGCTTGTAGTTCAGGTGCAGCAAAGTTATTTTGTTCAACCAAACTGGTTTGTCATTACTTTTATACAAAGAAAAAAAAAATATAAAAGTGCACTTTGTGCTTCCCACAAGTGGCACTGCTTCAGCCTCAAGAACAAAAAAAAAAATATTGATAGGAAAACAAATGATGGGAACAACCCTTACACAAAAGTGTGTGGTTGATTTATGAAACGGCACTCATTGGGAAGCTTTTAGTCATAAAAGTTAATTTCAGTACACTTTCCTCCTCTTATTTTAAAATCAGACTTTGCCATTTAACTTGAGGACTCCAAAGTATCTAATGTTTCTTTGTTCATCAAAATCCTTACCATAAAATATGGAATATTTTATGGAATATGGAATATCATAAAAAGACTGATAGTCTGACTGGGATGCAAAAAGAGAAATTAATTTGTGGAAGGGTAGATTTAATGTTACTTTTCCCAGTTGAGCTATTTGAGCTTGAGCAAATATGTGCATATGAATTAGCGACAAACGACCTCCCAAAAACCCAAACAAAACAAAACAAAACACAAAAAAAAACCCCTACCAAAACAGCCCACCAACAAACCCCCCCCCCTAAAAATTGGTGTTACTCTATATGATATGTTTAGAGTTTGCTGCATGGTACCAGTGCACTGTTAAGGTGTGAATTTTCATATGAAATGAAAAGCAGTTTTGACAGTGCTATTTTCATGGCTAGTGTGTGTGTTTCTAAACATTTTTCAGCTTCTAAGTGGACTGAAAATCTATTCTTATGGGAATCTGATCAGTTGCTGTGTTGCTGTCATTGTTTGGCAAACACAGCTGTCGTAGGCAAATAGGAAGGATCCATCCTGTATGTTAGCTCTGATCTCACTGTGAGAAACACAGCGGCTTCCCAGCTGGTACAGATGGGAAATTCGGGTGTGTCAGGGAGGGAAGGCAGAGCTCTGTGTGTGCATCACACTGAGACTCGGGATGGTCACAGGTGTGTGGAGATGCTGCAAGATTTGCCAGGGGCCACGTTGGCCATTAGTCCAAGGGCTTTGATGTCATCCACCACTTCACCCACATGCCATCCCTGTCCCTTCTCTGTGTTAGGGATTCAAGAGGATAGTTTCATATAGGCTCTTGTTTTTTTCTTCTTTCTTATATATATTTAAAAATACTTTTAAAGTATTTTTATACTTTATTAGAAGTACTATTATGCTTTACTTTTTTAGTGGTTTTCAACTGGTCTTCTAAGTGTATTTAGCTAGTTTATACATGTGCAGATTTGATGAAAATACAAGTTTTGTATAAATCTTAGGCATTGATAGATAATTTTATATTATTCCTAAGAGATACAAAAGCAAACACTGCCTTTTCGTATTTAAAACATTTGTCAGTGTTTGCAGATGAAATTCAATGGAGAAATGGAAATGGGTAAAACAGGTTGTTGATTTTAAAATTGCACACATTAAAAGAAATGCCAAGTGTGGATAAATAGCATAAGACATGAACAATTTTGTGGGCTTTTAAATAGATGTTTGGAGCCTAAAGTTTTATTACCAGCAGTACAATATTGATACTGACAGCTTTTGCCTTTGATATTTTATTGTAAAACTTGTTTCTCTTGTTTGAGGCAAGGATGGGGCTTTGAGGTAATGTTGAAAAGATAAACACTTTGTTTTTCTTCGTATAAGCAACTGGAATTTATTGTTAATACGTACTCACTACTAATAAGTGGTGATAGCATGTAGAAGACATTCCATCTTATTCCAGTCCAAAGACTCTATGCTATACCTGGATCTAATCCTTCAAGCACGTGTCCTTGTTTAATTTTTTTATAGGGACACTAAGTTGGATGCCTTCTGCAGCATGTCCTTTGGGACTGCTTAAGTGCATATAATCCAGAACACATGGAGACAGAACTGGTATAATTTAATCTTCAAAAATGTTTTCCTTTCCTGTTGAAATAAATTGTAAACTCAGCCCAGGACAAGGATGTATTTATCAATAATAATCACAGATGTCATGCTCCTTAGAGAGGGTTGAGTCATCCTCAGCATTGAGTGATTGCGCTCGTTGAAGCACTTGTGTCCAAAGCACACTTGTCTGTTACCAGGGAAGATTTTCCATTAATTGTCTTGTTCCTCTTGTGAAGGTTTCTGTCACCGTTAACTAGTTGGTTTCTAGACAGGACACTAACTCTTTCTCAAGTCTCTAAGGACAGGTTGCATTTTCCCCTGTGATGTAATAAGTTCAGTATAAGTAGCTTTCTTAAAGTCGTGGAAGAAATCCACTGTAGAAGTTCAGTGTCAAAGCCGAAGTTTAAAAGAAAAATTAAGTCATCTTGTATGCAGTTGTTGTTGTTGTTTACAAGATAAATCTCCCATCCAGCAGAAATTTGAGCATATATGAGCAGGTAAGTTTAATACAGTTATTTCCACAGACGTTCTATCATGTTTTCTGTCAGGATTGGGTTCTCTCTCTGAAAATCTCACCTTGAAATTTTCTTGCCTGCAATTTAACAAGTTAAGCAATAAGGAAAAACAACTACAATGCTCCAGCAAGCCTCATTTGTGCACTTCTGTGACATATTTGTGATATATATTAAATGGGAGTCTCTTCTGTAACTACAAGTTTAATTGATTCATGGGTTATTACTATGTTGGTGAAACTAGTGATGTGTAGATCTAAGTTGTTTTGGTTTTGTTTTTTTTGCTTGAAATGATGTCTTTTTCTGATGATGCATTTGCAGAATCATTATCTACTACTATCCTGTACCTTTGGACTTAAAATTCTTGTTTAAAGTTGCCATGTCTTGGTGAGGCCTGAGAGGGCAAGAGACATCACGTGTCCCACTGTGCTCTTGCAGTGTTACTTACTTCTGCAGAGGGGCAGAGCACCTGCTCTCTAGCAGCAGCCCATGCATGTGGGGTGGGCAGTGCTGGGGTCCCACGGAGACTGCTACTGTGCCCACTGCACTTGCCAGGGTATAGAGAGGTGATGCTGCTTATGCTGCACCCAAAGCAGGAGCTGGCAGGTCATCTCCAGTTTTTTTCTGTCCTGTTTTCTGTCCTCCTCCCAAGACACTACCAAGTTTTAGGACAAAACAGCCAACCCCTTTGCAATTGACTTCCTGTTTGGCTTTGTGTCTGGACAACTGTGATTTACTGAACTCATTATCCTGATATGGAAATGAGTAGATAATCACTGATGATATACTACAGAGGAAGAATAACCAGATAGCAAGCACAATCTTGAAACTCACTTTGATTTAATTTTAACGTGCATATAACTTTACAAGGCTTTTATAGATACTGATTTACCTTGCTACAGTATCATTAATAAGGGGGTTTCTTTTGCCTTAAGTGTGAAATCCTATCATTATTATATCTCCAGCTTTCCTGAACGTGTATTATATGTCCTAGAATATTTACAACATCCCTGGGCAGTATTTTGCCTAAGTGTTTTTACTGTGTGTAAAAAACTTATATACCAGGAGTTAGGCTATTACAGATTGTATAAAGGTTGCATCTTTCCCCTCCTACTGCATTTTCTGAGTTGTGTATTTCTTTCTGAGTTGTGTATTTCTTTCCACAATTTCTTTAGTAATTCTTGACTGTTTCACACCTCACTTTTCTTACCACAGCCACCCTTTCCTTCTAATGTACCCCCACACAGCTGTCTCCACCCACTGCACTGATTTCCCTCCCAGATGATACACAGTTGTTCTCCTCTTGTGCTGCATGTGCAGAGGAAATGTTTGATATTTGTTCACACAGCAGCCAGAAAGGAGCTTTTTGTTTCTAGTACCCAAATAATTAATGTGAATATACTTCTTGGCCATCTGGCTTATTCAGCTAAGATGCTAATTCTTTATAATAATGAGAAATGTTCCTTCTGAGCAGCTGGCCAGCCAGCGAGGAAATGTTTATTTTGAAGGTCTGCGATCTAGCAGGGGCTTGTGTTCCTTTGCCCTAAATCCATCAGTGGCTCCTCTGGGTCCTGCTGCCTGGGAGCTGCACATTTGCTCAGCATTGAAATTGTGGTTGTTCAACAAGGGATGTGTTTTTATGTGCTTGCTCAGCTTTGGTATCTCCATACTGATTCTGTCTGGGAACCCTTCTCTTACGTCAAAGTTTACATTCAAGAGAAAACCTCAAAGTAAATTAAATAAATTCAATTATATGAAGATATGCAGTACTCTCAGTGATTTAAGCATGTATAGCCAGATTAATTGGTACAATAAGAGACAGAAGAAAGCATTCAGAATGCATTTATCTAAAATTTGCTTATGAATGCTTTGCAGCATTCTCTTAAAAAAAAAACAACAAAAAACCACCAAACCTTCTGATTTGCTACAAGTTTTACTGGATTTATTCATCTGGTGCACAGGGTGTTTTAAAGTTGTGGCGTTTTTTCCTACCGAGATAGTTGGTGGGGGAAAGGGAGGGTCATTATCCAAAAGCTGAATTACTGGATAGAGTACTTTTAGTATAGGTTCTCCTTGATTACATACAGGCCAACCAAGGCAGGAGGAAGCAGAGAATGGGCTCGAAAAACTGGCACAGTGAGGTGGTACTTACTGAGGAAAAAAATGTCTGAAGGCACTACTTAGACAAACATATCTATAGAAAGACCAGTGGGGACAAAGGAACCTCATATTAAGGGTAACATGAAAGTGACTGCCTTCCATGGTATCCATCAAAATCTGAAAGATATTTATTAAAATAGAGACCTCAGGTTCAGCAGTCAGAGGGATCTCATCCAGGAATAGAGCCCCTCACTGGGGAGAAGATACCAGTTTTCATGCTGTTTTGTTTTTTTTTTTTCTTCTATCTGAATGAAAATACAATTTCTTTTCTGTTACAGTACTGCTTTGGGACTTGGACTCCAGCTTTTGTGTAGAACAGTGGTGGTTCTGAGTTGTGTTGAACTTCTGTTGATCTTCTGTCTTAGAGGATATTAAGAGAGTAGCTTGCTTGACCTCTCCCTGCAGGGAATCCTGCTAGGTACAATAGTCTTGATCAACACAGCCTGTATTTCTTCCATAGCCTGCACAAGAGATTTCCAGGCATGTAAATACATGACATAGCAGACTACTGTGTTAGATGATTTAGAGTTCTATATTGTTTACCACTTTTATTAAGAAAAATGTATTACTTACATTTGGATTCAGATCCTACCTCGTGGAAGCTTATTTTTCTGTTTGCAGGCTAACTGATGTAATTTTAAGGAGCTACTACATTTTCCCATGTTAAAAAATTATACAGCTGTTTTTATAAACAGAGCTCTTGACTTACTCGCAAATTATTGACTTCTTTAATAATATGACACTCAGGTTTGGTGGGAAAATATACTTCTAAATTGGAAAGATGCCTTGCAGGACTTTTAAAGAATTTATAAGTAAGTGAAACCAATGAGGATTGTGAAGATAATTTTCCTTACAGTCTTAAGGACTTAAAGCTATTGCTATACGTCTTTCAATTGATATATCAATTCTCAGTTCTTTTTGTTAGACAAAGACTGTCATAGACAAGAAGAGATTTAAGATGTTTTAGAGATAATATTTGATGATCTTTTGTTGGAGTTTCTGTGGCCTGATAAAAGATATTTTTTAATTAGATTAAATACATTGAATGAAGAGTCCTTTTGTCTGGAGCACCTAATAGCCATGATCACTTATTTTGTCTTTCTTTCCTTCATTCTCCTTCCATCTGGTCACTGGAGGCATATTTTTTTATTTTTTTATCTTGCTATATCTTTGTCCTTTCAGTTAGAGCTGAAAAAAAAAAATCATAAATTCAGTTAGAGCTCTCTCCTGCTAGGTAGTGAAGATACTGCTTTGGGAATGATGAAAACGAATAAAATTAAAAGTTTCAGAAAATAATAAATAAGGATGATCAAGTTTTTCTGTTGAAAATCTGTTCTCAGTCAGTCAGATTAAGGACAATATTCCTTCCATCTTTGGATAAATGTGTCAAATGACAGTAGCTTCGTTCTTTGTAAGTAATTTAAGAGATGTAAATGTGTTTATCAGCAAATCAGCTAGCCACAAAATCCTTTCTCATGGTTTTTGCATCACAGTGATGTGTGCTCACTGGTATCTTTTAGATGGAGATGGGTGTTTAATTGAAAAAGTCTCTAGTAACTGTTTTTCGAAAAGTGGTGGTTTTGTGGCATTCTTCTAGTTTTTTTTGCAGTGTGAATTTTCTGGCTCTTTTCTAAAAACTAACATGTTTAGAATGGGTATGTATTCACTTCTAGTTTTACAAAGTTGTATGTGAATTTGTAGATACTTGTAAGTTTCTTTTTTTCTTAGAACTCATAGAGCTGTGGTTTTGGCTAAGCTAAAAAGATTGATGTGTACTTCTGGAAATCGAAGAGAAGCCGAGAAGTGAGGGGGAAGAAATGCAGGCACAGACTAATAAGATATTCCTCTCTCCTGATGAATACTTGATTAAATTATTTATTCCTACTGGATGACTGGGAAGGAAGAAACATGGAAGGTTTTGAAGCTGAATGTCATTCCCCAGTGCTGACAAAGTACAGTGGCTCTCATGGTCCGGACTGAAACAGCTTGAAATAGAAAATGGCAGTGTATTATGTGAAAAAAAGAAAATTACTTTTTTAAAACCAACTGCTGCACTTCATATCCTGCTCTTTTAATGACTGTTTTCTGTGAATGCCTTGCAATTCTGTTTCATATTGCAGAACCACAGTATAATTAATCGCTGCTTTCTGCAGCAAGATAGCAGTTCGGGCAGAGATCCCTTGTTCTAGGGAACTCTGTACTACAGCACCCATATTAAGACCTACAGCAAGGACCCAGATTAGGGTTAGCTTTGGTTGGGTTTTATTATTTTTTGGGGTGGGTGGGGGGAGGGAGGACTTTTTTGCTGTCTGTCCCCTATATGCTTATGATTACTTTTAAGTTGGTATATTTTAGGTAGGTATATTTTCAAACATCTGCTTGTAGGTTGCCCATACTCATCTGGTACTTTGTTGTGTAAAGTAAATGATTATCAAGTGTCATTTATTATGATATTCCTAGTGGCTCTAGATTTTGTGATGAACAAACACTGATAGCTATCAGGGCCATCTTTGGATGTTTCCTGTGCTGATCTTGCAGTAGTAATAAAAGTGGGACCCTTACCAAGTGCTTTCACGTGTGGGAGGTGAGATCTTTAATGATGAACAGGGTATTTAACTCTTGTACTGGAGACAGGGACAGGCCTTTCATCAGGGGCATGCAGGGACGTCTGTCACCCCATGCGGTTGCTCAAAGCCCTGTCCAGCCTGATATGCTGAACCACTCCAGGTGTACAGGGCTTGTTCAGAAGGGTTGTGAACTGCTGGGTTCAAGGCAGGTGATTCCAAGCCAGTAGATGGTTCTGTGACTTCTGAATAGGTATTATTGACAGACACATTTCTATGTACTTTTTTTTCTTCTACCAAGTGGCACACCCTGATTAGGCAATGTGAACTTGGCAGATTTGTTTTTATGTTGTCATGAAGCTGATAAAATAATTGCAAACATTTTGAATATTTCACAGTTTACAAAAGCTAGGACAATAAAACTGTCAACTTTGTCTCCTTAGTCTTAATCATTGAATTTTTGAGCATGCTTGGGAAAATATAGATATCTGGCATTCTAACCTGAGATTAAAAAACCTTTTTTTTTTTAATTCTTTAATGACCAGAAAAGGGAATTGCACCAGAACACCACATTTGTCTCTTTCAAAATATTGTAATGAAAAAGCTCGTAGAAGTCTATCATTTTCTTTCTTCAAAAGAATCCTTTTGATCTTCAAAAATCTTTTATATTTAATTGCTGAACATTGCTTCTCAATGTACAAGCAGTTGCATCCTTTAAAATGGATTTTCAATCAGGTAATTGGTTGTGGAATGTATTTCCCTGGCTGTATTCTAGTACTATTAATGGTAATACTTCATTAATAATTGTCAATATTTCAGCATTTTCCAACAATCCAATGTGATATAATGTTTTACTGCTGCCTTTTATTCATTTTTCAGCTGGCAATTGGTATCAGCCAGTGCAATCTTGATTTTGAAACTCAAAATGCAGAGGGTAAAACATTTTCAGTGGGAAAAAATCAATTATGAAATTAAATTAATATTTCAGAATTGTCTTTTTAATTCAGCAGATTTTGTTTTCTTTTAAAGGGTGTACTGTCATATATGTTTATTTGTTCATCATTTCCTCTGCAGATGCAAGGGTAGCAATAACTTGGGGTTTTGTTTTATAATAGCTTAATCTAATCCAGTTCATTTTTCTTGTCCGTAATTTTTGTTTACAAAATCTAGAACAGGAGAAATTTTCAAAATCAAGTAAATAAGGAAAGTAAATAGAAACATGAGGTGTGTGTCCATCTGTCCTTTAGTTTTCAGTGGTGAGGGTTTTGTATGAGAAAATCTCCTCTTGTATTCTTGCCAAGTGGATGTAATCTCAGACAAATTTGAATGCAGACCTGTCTCACAATATAAAGCCAAGAATAAAAAGGAATGAAGGAGGACAAATAGCTCAGAAAATGTAAAGACTTTTGGATTCAAGCCCCAGAGAAAACTACTGCCAAATCTGCCTTGAAATTCCTTTGTTCTGGCTTACGATCACATGAATGTCTGAACATGACTGATAAAGACTAAGAGAATTAATATTGTTTACAGGAAAGACTCATTGCTCATAAAAAAAAATAAAACTTCTATCTTAAAAATAATTACACCCCTGAACAAAAGAGAGCAAAAGAGACCACGTAGTAAATGCAGGGCTTACTCAATTGTGAAAGAGGCCTGTGGTTACTAAACTGGTTTCTCCTTGACACTTTCTAACCCTTCAAGTAACCTGTGTTCCAAGTTTCTTTCATAATGTCTTTTCCCTTTGTCACTCACTTGTGATAGAAAGCAATTCTGTATTAAAATAGTTCTGATTGTTAAAATGTGGAGAAAAACCAAAGAAAATGCTCTCTAGCTGTTTACTTCAGACACTGGCATTACAGTGGATCTAGTTTGGTTAACATTTGGCTTAAAGATGATGATGACGATGGGGGAGCCTGGTTTGTTTTTTTATTTCATGAACTTGGCATGAGGAAGAAGGCTATCAGTGCTTCCCCCCTAATTTTATTATGTCCACTCTGAATGCTGTGCTGTTTTTAATCTTACCATGTTCTGCAAGTTCCTACATTGCTATTAAGATGTACATCTTTTGTGTATATATTTTCTGCTTCAGTTAGAGGAGTTTCTTTGAATCTCCAAAACATTTTGATTTGTTTATACCCTCCTGGCACCTTTGTTTGATGGGTATTCCTGTGGCTGTTCCATAACTACTGTGTCAAAGAGAAGGCATGATCTTACATTTATTTTCATATTTATAAATAATAGTGGTTTTTGTACACTCACAGAAATGCACAGGAATGTAAGTGAATTTTTACTATGAATGTGCCCTATAAATTGAATTGGTAAGGATAGAATATGCAGATGACAACTAATAAGGTACAAACTAGTAACATACTACAGAACACAAGTCACAGGGGGTAAGGACCAAAGCAGACATATAAGAGAAACTTCATTCTTGTGACAAAGCCTTAGCAACATCCTTCCATCTAAAAGTTCTGTCTGCCAGAATGAGACATTTTGGAGTGACACTAATGCCACTGTTTATACTGCACCGAGTCACAGAATCACAGAATGGGTCTGGTTGTAAAGGACCACAGTGGGTCATCTGATCCAACCTCCCTGCTCAAGCAGGGTCATCCCAGAGCACATGGAAATCCATACAAAAAAAGCTTTACTTTCTAAATAATTGAATCTACACTAAAATACAAAAACAACCAACCAAAAAATGAACAAATACAGTCTTAAATGCCATCATGGTGTTAAGTGTTTTGGTACATTCTCTCTTTCCTTCTCATGCTCTTCTGTTCATTGGTAAGCAGATAGTGAACTTTGTCAGTATGGCTGACAGCCTGAAAGTCTCTTGTTCCAGCACAGCATTGTGTTTCATTATGTTGAACTGAAAAGAATAATTGGTTTTGAACACTCATTTCAATTTTACAAGCTTGTTCTGCTTCTTTGGCTTTTTAAATGGATGTCATTAGTCAACAATTTTTTTTCTGATACCTACAAAAATTCAGTAATATACTGGAGGTGCAAAATCCTTTTTCAACCTAACACGTGAACCTTTTTCAATCTAACAACGTGAACCTTTTCAAGAGCATCCTGCCATTCATCACTGTGTTGCTGTATGCTTATGCAATTTCCCACTTTCAGTGTGTTTTCAGGGAGACCTAGAATGGATGTGGGAATTTTGCCTCCACAGGGCTATAAACTGAGCCAGGTTTTACCAGTCACCCTAGCCTGTATCCATTTGCAGAACAGTAGCTGAGTCTCTCTAGGAAATGAGAGCAGCACAGAAAGTGAGCTCAGATTACACTAATGAGGCCATTAAATGAGATATAGGGAGCCTGTCTGGCCAGAATGAGGAACGGAAAGAGGTCTGGCGGTACTCCTTGCTTTATGTCTTTTACATGCTGCAGCCAGTTTTCATGTTCTGTGTATTTACTTTGGTGGGAAAGTTGCTTTCTTCCTCCCCTCTCCCACCCCCTTCTTCTCTCCTGTATTATCTTATTTGCCAAAAGGAAAAAAAGATATTTTCCAAAATTTGATGGAGAAGACCTGACTTAAGTGGTGTTTGCAAGCTAAAAAGCTCATAACAAAGCACTGAGAAAGCACATTGGCTTTCTAAAGTCTTCCAAATTATATGTCTGTTCATTCATGCTCTCTGACCATTTTACCGTGAGGTCTTCATTTTCTACGTGGAAAACCAAAGTGCAATAGAATGGCTAAGTTTTAAAGCAGTCATTAGAAACATCTAATAAAATTCCATTGGGTTTATTAGGTGATAATAGCAATAACGTTATCCATAATAGTGTTATCCATAACGGCAAATATACTGAAAGATTGCTTTTGAATATTAGCAGTCTCCAGTCACTGAAAAAAAATTTTATTGTAGGTAGATATGTTCTTTTCTGCTATGCTCTACCTGAAAATGTTTTGAGCTTTATGGTAGATAGAAGACAATCAGTGTACATTTTAAGGATTTGAGAACATTTTCTGCTGTCTCAAATCTAGTGAAACATAGCTTTGTGTTGTGTACTATATTACTAATTTGTATCTTGTTAGTTGTTTATTATTATTCAAGAAGACTTTTCTAATATAAAAAGTCTTCTGGTTTTTAAACTTTGATTTGGGGAAGCTTAAAATGATCATTCGGCTTAAGTTCCTAAATTCACTTTTGTTGTTAGGAGGGAAACTTTCAGCAGCATTTTTTGGGAGGCTCCACTGGTTTTACATCATTTATCACTGTTGCTTTGCAGTGGTGACCTGTGTTAGTGGTGGCCCAGTTGTGAAGTGGAACACAAAAAAGGAGAATGAAATTTTAACAGCAGGCAAGCAATAACCTATGGCAATCATTCCAGAGCTCCACTTACAAGAATAGGAGCCAGCAAATTGGAGCCTGCAGCTGATGCTGAAGGCTGAGAGAGAGCTGGTAAAAGAAGTCTGGGCATGTATGAGGAGCAGGTTAGAATGTGATGGGTGGAGGATGAGCTAACGATCCTTGGAAGATCCTGGAGAGACCCGGTGCGGGAGTATGGGGTAGGAGCCTCAAACACGTCCCTTGAACATACTTGTACTTGGTGTAGAATATATAAGGTAGGTAACATTAACCTCCTTTTGAGCTGGATTTTGAACTATCTGCCTTGAAAAGGTGCCTACCAAGCTATATTTTCCTCTGACATCTGCAGTCTTGTTTTACATAAGTCATAATGAATTCAACGCCAAAACTTTTATCAGAATTTTTCTTTCTTTCTTTTTCCCTCTAGCTGCAGTTGATATAAACTATACATTTCTACTTCAGACATGGCATACACATTCCCTGCGTGGAAAAACCAAATAGGATGTTTTTTTTAAACTGTCATGAAATTGGTCACAAATCAGAATAATACTTAAATCAGAATAAACTTAATGAAAGTTATTTATGTAGTAAACACAGTGTTGGTACACTTATAGGGATCTCAGTACATTAACTTTATTCTGATAGGGGTAAGGCATTCAAGATAATTTTAATTTTAAATCCATTTTACAGTGAAATTAGCAGAATGAAAACCAAACTGAACCATTTCACAATCTAAAGTCTAAAAAATTTATAGCAAGTGGTTCACCTGCATAAGTTGGAAGAAATCAGTTAGAGGTTGTATCATGTACAAGCTTTGAGTGATCTACTTGGAGAATTCTGATAAATGTGGCTTGCGAGATGACACTTGTAAGAACCAAAGTAATGAAGACTCCCAAGTATGTGGATGTGTGCAGTTTCTTTGCTGTGCACAATGCTTATGTACTTTGTAATATAAATGAGTTTAATTTATTTATTATCATATTAATAATTCATTAATAAAGACTTATGAGGTCTGAGCAAATTGTGCAGCAGTTCTGATTTGCTGCTGAGGCATCTCTCTGGGGAGTAAATGAACTTTCAGAGGATATATTTTAATGGTTCAGCAATGGATTCCCTGTGAAAATTCTACCACCTCGCTATAAAAAATGAAAGAATCTCTCAATTTCTTTCCCTGTTCCCAGGAATACAGTTTTGGGAATCTGGCCTTTACATGCTAAAGAGTTAAAATATCTAAACCAAGTATAAGTGGTATATTCTGTTTTGTAACTAATGATTATTGGGTAATAGAGAATAAACTTATCCTTTGTGATGGTTGCCCTTCCTTCATGCTCTCTTTCAGCTAATGAATGCAAGGAAAGTACGGCACAAGTACCATGATTATTTGAAAATATGTATAGAGTGTATTTTTTCATAGCTTAATCTCTGAACAGCTGCAGTATGTTATCCATTGGGATATTTCTTTCTTATGTTTATCTTTTAAACATCAAAACAAGGAGTTAGATACACGCTCATTTCAGTCATCAGAGAGAAGTAGTATTTAAAAGTTTTGATGGTTGTCTTTGCTATGAATTTATACAGAAAGATTGTCCAAGCTTACAAAGACGAATGTAATTAACTTGATATTATCATCTTTGGTGTCATAAAAAAGGTGTTTTGGTGCAAAGATCACCAAGCACACATTATCAGGACTTTGTGACGGAAACTATGTAAAGTCTTATTTTGCCATAAATTTGTTAAATGACACATAAATAACAGCAGAAAATTGAAGAAGGAATCTGGAGAAATGAGGAGAAAAAACCCCAAGACATTCATACTGAAACTGTACAAGACTGCACACCAGGATTCACAAAACCAAATCTGACCCACAATGTAATGTAAACACAAAAAATGTAAAAATATGCTTCATTGACTGGTATTATTTATGTGACTTACTGAAAAGATTCACTGTACTCATGTCACCAGATGAAAATTCTGAGAGAAGAATTTTTACTGCAAATACATGAAAGAAGAAGCACTGATGAGCTACGGAAGTGAATAGCAGCCTTAGGGTAGGAGCAGATCTGATATGAACTTGTCTTTAGATTGTAGAAGGAGTTAGCAGGCTGAGGAAGCCTTAAATTAGGCTTACTATAGAAAGCTGGCTACATGACTTACTTGGAACTCACTAGAAGTAGGGTCTTGACATTTTGAGCAATGTTTCTCTGCTCTGGAAAAATGTCATAGTAGTCGTGCAAATAACAGAAATATCATACTTGCCAGAATAAAAATACATGTATATCACATTTCTGGCAGTGTAAACTATGTTTTTCACAGTTCTTCCATGCCTTGGCAATAGTAAAAATGTCTTACAGTTTTGTATTTGCTATGTGTTGGCTCTATTCCAGTTGGCTGCTTGATACATGGGGATTGGATTGCTTGGTTGTGAGGACTGAATTTGGATTTGGACTGAATTTGACTGAATCTGCACCTGATGAACGCTTTTTCAGATATAAAGGAAAGAGGCAGATCAGTTTGTCTAAGTGGTTGCAGATTATATAAATGGGTATATATTAGAGAAATTTTCTTCTTTAAGATCAGCTGTAGCATTCTCTATCTTTTAATTTTTTTTTTATTCCTCCAATATTAATTTATTAATATATCTTCTATGTGTTATTGTAAATTCATAAATTGAAGTTGGAGGCGACTGAATTGAAAATAGCTAGTTTACAATACCTTTGGAATTGATACAGGTCATGTTTGGCAAGTTTCATGTATGGAGTTGAGTCCCTTAAACTGAACAGAAATTCAGTCTGTCTTCCATAAGCATTTGTTTTGGTTTTTAAAATTATTTTCATGAACAATCTATAGAAAATGAAATTACTTACAAAGGAAAAAAATGACATGGTAAAATATTTTCTTTAAAAATGAGCTGTCCCACTTAGTGCTAAAGCCCATTGGCACCATCTTTTTTCAGAAGTATCAGGGGTGAAATGTAGCATCACTCTAATCTATTCAGTCTCACAGCAATAAATAATTCAGAAACCTTTTAGTTCTTATTGATGGTTAGGAGCAGATGCTTTCTAGATTAAGCGATTGTCCTAAGAATTTTCTGGATTTGTATTATAGACTCCTGCTTGCTTTGCATACAATCACAGAATTGTGATATTGAGGTAGCAGTAATAAACCCAGTTTATTTTCTGTAGAAACTGAAGGCTGCATCACTGAATAATGACAATATGGTAGTTAATAATGTAAGTCTTAATTTATATAGTAGAATTCAATATCTCTGGAAAAAAACCATATATACAGAAATGTACAAAAAAGAGCATAGCAAAAAAAAAACCCTGTAAATTTTCTGATGACTCATCAAATTTGATTACTTGCCTAAGTGAAATTCACTGAGCATCTTTACCTGTCATGATAATAGCTTCTTATTTTTAATGAAGTTTCATACATGTGAGACTTAGATGTTTTTTGAGACTTGGAGACTTAGTAATTTCAACAGTATGGCTTCTTTAGTACACTGAAGCTTTATTCAAGTTACTCAAATAACACTATGAAATGTACCTTAGTACAGAGAACACTGGAAATAATATCAGAAATAAATCATTATGTTATAGAATATATAGTAGAAAGAGCAGATATGTTATTTCTGTCTCTGAAAACTGTTAAGATAACACTATGTTTGGGAAACAAATTTCATCAGTACTGAGGGTCTGTTGCAGTCTGGTTTGGGTCTAATTTTGACCTTATTTTTGCAAATATTAAAATAAATATAGAAAAAAAATATATGTATAAATATAGAAATAAATATATATAGAGAAAATAGAAAAAATAAAAACTGTCTATTTATGCTTCTCTTTAAAGCCCAGCTTAAAACCTCATACTTAATATAAATGACCCTCATGCTTTTCTGTGTATACATATTAAAAATATTTTCTAAAAGATCATTTAAAAATTATTCTTGTTCACTCAACCATACTCCGTAATATATTTGTTTACATTACTATCAGGCTGTTAATTGGCTCATTCCAATTAACTCTTGCAAAAACAAAAACTTGCTCAGAGCACCAAGAGCTTCCTCCTAGTTCTGTGCTACTAGGTATGTCCGTGGTATGTAGCAGTTTCCTGTAATCTTTCATTTGTAATTTGAATTTTCTGTCCTACTTGATGGAGAGAGTCTCCATTCAGGCTTACATGCACAATATAGCCATGAAATATTAGAAGCCCGTTTCTTAACAGTAAGCTGAGAAAATGGGGATTTATGTGTTGGGTTTTGGTTTTTACTGGTGGTGGATATTTTTCATGTTGGGCTTTCAGAAGGACCTTTGTGGGATTTTTTTGGGGGGAAGGGTAACAGTTTCTTCAGGATTCACATTATTCATTGTTTGCGGTTTAATAGTTGCTACCTCTTAGTTTGTAATATAAAAGCCATCAAAATTGCAGGAAAGAGACATATTTAAGTAATTAAACCAATCCATCCTGCTTTATAATTTCTTTTCATTCAGTTTCTTTCATGGATAAAGTAATTTCCATGAGACAACAGTATAAGGAGCATCACTTTCTTCCATGACGTTACAACATTTATATATTTGCAGTACTTTAAAAAAGTCATGACAAGGTAACAGTCACTGAACTACAACTCAAGATGTGTTTAATAGGTGTGAGTTTTTTCACAAGCATGGGCTGTGATTAGGCTGCTAGCATAAAACCTTCACAGAAGAGATCTGTCATGTATTGGAAAATAACTTTTTTCTGTTTTGTGTTAACAGCGAGAGATGTGCTGCAGTCATTGGCTGTGGTGTCTCTGGAGAGAAATGCTGGAGTTCATCTCAGCCCTAAGGGTACCACTTAAGCCTTGCTGAATAAACCAGCGGAATATGAACATGCAAGCGGAAAGATTGGTTTTCATTCTGATAAAAACTGCAATAACTCAGAAAAACTGCCATAAGGCCGTAGTGGTATTTGGTAAAATGAACAGTCATGAACTTTTAGTTTTACGCATTACAGACCTCTAAAGAGTAAATTTAGCCTAAATGCATAGACAGACGTAACAGTTAGTGACATGTTTGATAACTAGTTTCTACAGGCATCACGTTTGTCGCCTTCCAAGTCTACATGCCTAATGTTGACTAGAAAACTATTTTTAAAGTTTTGTAGGGTCTTTGTCCAAGTAATGAAAACATCCTCTTAAAGAGTAGCTGAATGCTATGGTACATATTTGCATTTTCCTCGACTATCTCCCTTTTTTTTTCTTAGTGTGCTTTTTTTGTTTGTTTTTTGTTGTTGACATACTTTGTTGCTGAAGATAATCATTGAAACTCAAAGTTGCCTAAGTATTTCTTAGACTGCCAAGTGTGCCCCAACTTATTCATAGGTGTGGTGGACTAGTCAGTGGTGTGTAGATGTGCTGAAAAGCCTGTATTTTATTTAGCTTGTAAAGAGCAACAATACTGTGACAGGGCAGCACCATGTGTACAGCTCCTGTTTTATTTGGTTATAAGATAGAAGTTGGTCTGATAGCTGTAGATCTTGCAGCTCTCCCTTCAGAGAGATCTTCAGATCTCCCTTCAGACTCTAAAAGACTTTGTGCAACCATCTAACCATTTTAGATAATAACAGAGTATGTGCAAACTACTTATAGTGGCATTAGCTGTTTGCATCATTCATGAAATACAAATTTTATTACAAGCGCTGTCCTAAGAATCTGTTACATGTAGTACTGGTAATATAGCATATAGCAATGACTTTTTTTAGGAAAACCTACTATTTAAGTTAATACTGCTACCACCTTGGTGTAGGAAAAAGCCCATACTAGTAAGAACTTTCCTTGACTTAAAAAACATTACATAGACTCAGCTGCTTGCACTATGGAAATTCCTGCCAATTTTCAGCTTACAAATAAAAGAAGCAGATAATACCTCCCCCTCCTCCACTTTATAAAAAAACAATCCCAGAGTTGTAAGCTAAATAAATGACCTAAAGGTATCAAGTAATGCTAACGTTACTTTAGCTCTTAGGTAAAAATGAAGCTTATGGAAAAAAATCCCAGTGTTCTTCCTTGTAAGACAGATCTCTCTGAGGAAAGTGTGAGAAACAGCTCCAACTCCAAGGTCAGGGGAACAGGACTGGGAGGAGGGTTTCAGGTGCTGGAGCAGAAATTCCCTGGAGGCCTTGTGGGACAGGCTGAGCTGAAGCAGGTATTTCCCTGCAGCCCACAGAGCAGATACCCAACCTGCAGCCTCTGGGGAACTCTGCACTGGAGAAAGTGAATATTCCTTGATGGAGTAGCACATGCAGAGCCCATACTGGAGCAACCTTGTCCTGAAGCTTTACATGTGAGGGACACATGCTGAAGCAAGGGAAAAACATGAGGAAGGAGTGGCGAAGAACTGCAGTGGTCTGATCCCAGCTCCCATTCTCCCTCTTCCCCATGCCGCTTGGGGAGGGAGGAGGAAGTGTAGGAGTTGAGAGTGAAACAGTGAAGTTGAGCCAGGAACAAAGAGGCAAAGTTCTTTTAGGATCTACGTTTTCCACTATCCAATTCTGTTTTAATTGGCAATAAATTATTTTTCCCCAAGTGAGTCTGTTTTGCCCATGACAGTAATTTGTTAATGATCTACTTCACTTAATACCTGGGCTTTTTCCCTTCATTTTCCCCTGCGCAGTTCCTTTTGCAGAGTGGGAGTAGGAGAGCAGCCAGCCAGCCAAAGTCAACTCACCACAATGTTGTGTTGACAAAGACTATGACACAATGACTGTCAGCAAGTGAGACTGCATTTCATCTTGTGTCTGTTCATAAAATTGGTTTACTCTGAAGATACTGCACCCTTAGGTGTTAACTGTACGCTCACTGTGGAAAACACATCCTAGAAGAATGATCAATTAGTGTTTGTTATAATTTAATGAATTTATTATTTTTAAGTGTTTTGAAAATATCTTAGGTCTCAAAAAGAGTACTGTAATTTTCAGTGTGCTGGTTTTTTTGTATAAATCTAAAACCCTTCATCCATCATAACTTCCTTAATTATGGAGATAGTGCCATCAAAGTTACAATTAAAAATCAGATAGATATGAATCAGAAGGCTTAAAATGGAAAGACTAAACATTAGGCCAGTGGCTTTCTGCCTTGAATATGGCTTTAAATATAGAGTGTGTTTGTTTAGTGCCTAATAGTATAATATAAACATTAGTTTAGCAAGCACAGTGTAAGCCACCAGATGGAGTAATGTTGCCATCAGAAATTGAGAATAATAAAAATAACGTTTTTTCTTTCTCCTTTGGTAATATAAATGCAAATTTTTTTAAGGTGGTGTGCCACAAATGTTTAAACCTGTGTGTTAGAGGTTGTAACCATTGACTGCAGCACTAAGTTGAGCTAACGCGTTTTACTTTTTTACAAAATGCTAACTTAATGTTAGACTAGGGAAAGTGAGAATGTTTTTCCTTTTTTTTTGTTGTGAGGTATTAACCTGAGTTGACAAACTGTAAGCAAATTTGATCTTTCTTTTCTTTCTTGGTTTTTTTTTTTTTACATCTTAACTTCTGTCCCTTTGCCATGTTGTTGCTGGTAGCTAATATTATATTAAATATCTGACCATTAATTTAAATACTTCTCACCATAGAGCTTTATAAATAGAAAAGTGGCAGATGCTGACTATGCCAAATGCTTTCATTTGGGGATTTTGTTAGTGGTGCAATTTTCTGTTTCTTTTTCTTTTTTTCCATGTCCTCTAGGATCTTCTTGTGCAAGAGCCTAAAAGCATTTAATATTTGCAGAATGAAAAGATGGCACAGGCAATGCTGGTACCACCAGGACCTGACAGCTTCTTCTATTTCACCAAAGAATCTCTTGCAGCCATTGAAAAACGTATTGCTGATGAAAAATTTCGTTGTGATCAAGATGAGCCTACAGATGATACTGGTCCTGAAGAAAACCACCCAAAGCCAAATAATGACTTAGAGGCAGGAAAGACACTGCCATTTATTTATGGTGATATTCCTCCAGAAATGGTGTCTGAACCCCTGGAGGACCTGGACCCATATTACATCAATAAAAAAGTAAGTATTTCAGATTAAGAGTGTAGAACACTTCTGTTGAATTACAAAGTGATTAAGGCTCTGCAGGGGAGTTGGTCAGAAGTACAGCTGGTTGAAAGTATTATGCAGGAGGTGCTATCATGTTAATTCTTGTGATTTCACTAGAAAGACAACTGTAACTCTTGCTTAAGTTGCCTTTTTTTTTTTTGGCACCTTTCTTTTAATGTCTAATGTTATGATATTTTAATTAATGGATTTTGTATTAAATGTCCTGTAATCTCTTCAGATCTGATTGAATGCTGAAGCATTTGAAAACTTCCCGTCTCTCTGGCTACTTCTCTGTGTTTTTTAGAGAAATCTTTAGACAAAGTGCTCATTCAGTCATTTGCCAGAACAATCACTGTCAAACATTCCTTAAAATATCATAGAAAGATTTGTTTTAGAAAATTAAAAAAAAAAAAGTGTAAAGACTAAACCAATCTGCTTTGTGTTTCAATATTTGGTCTATGTTATAAGCCCAATATAGACCTGAAAACAAAATCTAAATTGATATGTATTGATTCAGTTTCTTTTATAGATATAATGATAAAAAAGAAGAAAAGAGCAAGGTATTTACTTTTGCAAGTACAGATGGAGAAATGATATTTTTATGTAGGCATGTGAAGTGGAATGATGCAAAGAAAGAAAACAAAACTGAGTTTACATTAAAAAGGCAGTACAAAATAAGCAGCAAGTGGTTATTTTATTGTGTAATCAATAAAACTCTTGTTGAATTAAAAGCATGGAACAGGTTCTTGAAATTAAGTACTGGATAATTAACCAAGTAGTATATTTCAAGTAAGAAACTAATCAAAGAGCTGTATTATCTCTGTAATAAGCAACTTAATTAAAGCAGTGTTTTTTCTAGTATGGAATGTTGAAGACTAATAATCAGATGTAGATTTTTTTTTTTAGTTATTTTAGGTTTTTTTTCCTCTCATCTTTACAAATGCAACTGTCAAATGACCTATTTTACTATTTTACTCTTTTATAGTAAAATATCATTGGAAAACAGAAATATTCAGTGTTATGACCTGCTTATTTTCATATTAGCCTACTGGGAGAATAATCATTAAATGTAGATTGAATTAAGATTTCATTAAATTATATTTTCATCGTGTCTCCTATTCAAAATCAAAAATGGTTACATTGAGAGTACCAGTGACAACTGCAGACAATAAAGGCAGTAAAGCCAAGGATTTAAAAAGCCAAGGATGTCTCACCTCAGAAGCAGTTTTAGCATGCTGAAATGGTTAAATAGTTCCTTGTGAGTGCCCAAAAATGGTTAGTTAGGTGCTTTGTTTTGCATTGCCAGCTTTGATCTGAAATGCAAGTGAAAGAGATGCATTGACTTTAAATGTTAAATGTCACATTTCTAATTATATTTTTAATGTAATTACCTAATCTTCGAAAATGATACTTGGAATGCAGATTTTGTTTAAGGGCACAGAGACAAAGAATGCATGGTGCAACATTTTCATTGTTCATGTGAAAATTTAGAATCTCATATTTGCTTGTATAATTCTGCTGAAAATAAATTTGGTTACTTAGATGTCTGTAAGCAGCCTCTGTTATGGCAAGGTTACCAACATGTATCCTTAATTTCCCATTTCCTAATCTCTCTACCCCCATGCTCTTTTTATCTATATTTTAAAGACATTTATAGTACTGGATAAAGGGAAGACAATCCACAGGTTCAGTGCCACACCTGCCTTGTACCTTTTATCTCCTTTCAATATTACTAGAAGACTAGCTATTAAGATTTTGGTTCATTTATATCCTTTTCAAGTGGTTTGTAAAAAATTGTTACTGATTAATATTACTTATGTTAACGTTGGGAGTTTTGGTTTAGCGTTTAAATGTGTTCCTACCTTTAATTCTTTCCTCCCAAAATCAGTCTCAGCTAAGATTAGTCACTTAAACTGCTGATTAAATTCAAAAGAAGAGGAGTCACTAGTGGAGTTCCCCAAGGTGCAGTATTGAGCCCAGCCATGTTTAAAATCTTTATTGATGCTGTGGATGAAGGGAGCAAATGTACCCTTGGTAAGTTTGGGGATGACACCAAATTGGGTGAGAGTGTTGATCTGCTGGGAGGTAGGAAGGCCCTGCAGAGGGATCAGAACAGGCTGGATCAATGGGCCAGACCAATGGCATGAGGTTCAACATGACCAAGTGCCAGGTCCTACCCACTGCCCACAACAACCCTATGCAGTCCTAAAGGCCAGGGACAAAGTGACTGGAAAGTGGCCCAGTTTAAAAAAACCTGGGGGGGGGGGGGGGTTGATTGACAGCCAGCTGAACACAAGCCAGTGTGTACTTAGGTGGCCGAGATGGCCAGTGACATCGTGGCCTGTGTCAGGAATGGTGTGGCCAGCAGGACCAGAGCAGTGATCATCTCCCTGTACTCGGCACTGGTGAGGTCACATATTGAGTGCTGTGTCCAGTTCTAGGCCCCTCAGTTCAGACAGAACATTGAGGAGCTGGAGGAGGTCCAGAGGAGGGCAGCGAAGCTGGTGAAGGGTCTAGAAAGTGAGTTGTATGAGATCAGCTGAGGGAGCTGGAGGTGTTGAGCCTGGAGAAGAGGAGGATCAAGGGGGACCTTATTGCTCTCTACAACTCCCTGGAAGGGTGGTGTAGCCAGGTGAGGGGGGGTCAGGCTCTTCTCCCAGGTAACCACTGACAGAACAAGAGGAAATGGCCTCAACTTGTACCAGGGAAGGTTCAGATTGGACATTAGGAGGAATTTCTTTACAAAAAAAGTTGTCAAGCATTGGAATGAACTGTCCAGGGAAGTGGTGGAGTCAACATCCCTGGAGGTGTTCAGGAAATGACTGGATGAATCACGTAGTGCCATGGTCTAGTTGACAAGTGAAGAGTCAAAGGCTGCTGGACTTGGTGATCTCAGAGGTATTTGCCAACCTGAATGATGCTGTGATAGGTGGAGAGCTGTCAGTCTTGTGAAGCATCTTTGCGTTATTTATGACATTGCTAGTGATAGTAAACTCATTTGTATCATATATGTTGTCAGTGTTCTATGGCCTGGTCAAGTCCTCATATTTTGCGTTATGCAAATTCAGCTTTTAAAAAGAGTATGTTCCTTAACTACAGTCAACATTGTTCAACAAGGTCATTATACTCACTATTTTGGCAAATTGTGTATTTATGACATGGAGGAATCTTCCAGAATGGACAAAGAATGTGGAGTAAGTATACTTAAACTGGCTAATAATTTTTGAAGTCATTTAAAAATTAAGAGCTAGACCATGTAGTTTTACTACCCTTTGCTACCCTTTACTACCTGTTACTACCGTTTACTTACCCTTGTGTGCAGTACCAGTATTCTCTTTCTTACTTGGGAGTTTCGTCCTAGCTGCAACCCAAAGCAGCACAGTCCTGCAAGCTCTGGAAAGGAAAGCTGTGACATTGTTAGCCTATTTCTCTGAACAAAATGCTGATAAATACTTTTCCTCAGAATGTTTGTACAAGCAGAGTGTTCATGCATTCTCCCTCTTGAGCTGTTCTTGTATCACTGGAAAAAAAAGAAAAAAAGAGAAAATGGTCATTCAACCCAAAATGACTAGTTTTCAGTACAGAAGATGCTTTGTAGAGCCCCTCTGAAACACCTTCATTTTGTGCAGCAAAATCTAATTATGGGACACACCCACTCTTTAAAGGAAATACCTCTTCTGATGATTATTATTTGGCATTCTCAAGTCTACCTGGTCAGCCATCAAGTACCTTCCGTAAATACTAGGTCTCACTTACCTGTGGACTTTACTTTTGATATGGCAACCATGCTGAAATGTGATTTGAACAAAAATATTCATGTAATTCATGATTATTATCAGTGCTGAAATTTTAAAATCTTCCATGCTAGAAACTGCAAAAATATTTTTCAGACAAAATAAAAAAGTATAATCCTATTATCTTACAAGCAAATGGTGGGAAAATAGTTGTAGTTTATGTGAATTTATAACAGCTATTCAGCGCTTGTACTAATCACTGATTTTGCGTTATTTGCTTATATAACTCATGATGCATCACTGAACAATACAACAATCTTTAACTGTCGTTGAATGTTTTCTCATAGGTACACTTTCACTGGAATTTATACTTTTGAATTTCTAGTAAAAGTCCTTGCAAGAGGCTTCTGTATAAATGATTTTACTTGCCTTCGTGACCCCTGGAACTGGCTTGATTTTGTTGTCATTTCCTTGGCGTAAGTATATGCTTTTTAATGTAAAAGAACAGAATTTTTTTTTGAACCTGGAATAATTTGTTTGGCTTATGTCAGTTCATTTGAAAATAATTGTAGCTGAATTGTTTCAAGATTTCCTCTTGAATATTTTACACTAATGTAACACATAGCAGAATTATTAGTCTATCCCACAGTACAGGAGAGAAGTTACCGCAGAACAATGAATTTTAAATGGTATTTAAAAAATAAAATCAGGCCTGTAGGTTTCATTTTACATTTGCTTTTAATGGAAAATCTTAAGAGTGAATTTTTTAGGGAAAACTTAATTGCAAGAGGAAAATATGAATGCAAGTCATTAATTTAAACTTATTCCTTCAGAAAAAAATACTCTGTATTTCAGGTCCAGGTAAGTAGTATGCACTCTACCTTAATTCTGAATAACTGTAATTTAATCCTACAGGTATATAACAGAATTTGTAAACCTAGGCAATCTTTCAGCTCTTCGAACTTTCAGAGTATTGAGAGCTTTGAAAACTATTTCTGTAATTCCAGGTAAGAAGTAACTGTGTAAAATAGTAGGCATTCTACATTACCCCTCTTTAATTTTGTGTGTGCTGTCATTGTGTTTGTGTGTGGAATCCCTCACTACAGATATGTGACAGAGTTTGTGGACATGGGCAATGTCTCAGCGTTGAGAGCATTCAGAGTTCTTCGAGTTTTGAAAACAATATCAGTCATTCCAGGTGAGAGCGAGGTTAAACACTGAGGCTGACTGAAACTGCACAGAAGCTGAACTCATGTTTTTAACAGAAGCATCCAGGTTTTTTCCTTAATTTCAATTTCATTCCCTTTTTTAATTCTCTAAAACACTCGGCCTCAGAGTTTAATACTCAATTGCATGAGAAACTCATTTGCATAGACTGTTTATTCCTCCATTTCATGATGTCAAATTTTCTCTCCCACATTAAGGATCAAAATTAAGTCCTTTTATTTTTCTCTAACTCATGTGAATATTACATCTATGTATTGATGAAAGACATTTGGGATTGAAAATTTTAGTGTTTTGTGAAAGTTGAATCCCTGACAGAAGAATAAGATAATGAGTAGCATGGGGATTGCATGATGTAGTTATTAGCTTATGATGCCTATCTTCACCAAACCCCACCTCCAACAGAAGAGGATGCATTAGAATGCAGACATTAAAATTACTACTAAAATACAATTGTGGGCTCTCTTTGTTTGCTGTTATAGAACCAATATATTGTGTATTGGAATAGAATACTGGCAAAGGTTTGGAGCAAGAGGCATCAAAAAGAAAACAAAATTAACTATTTTCTTTAGATGTAGTGTACATGTAAAGAGAGCATGAATTAAAAGCTCTTGATTTGAAGAGCAGGTGCTTTGGAATATGTGTCATTCATCCCCTTTCATATTTTCAAATTAATTTTTCAGGAATGATGAAATTTATTGGCAACTTTTCTTTTGGAAAATGTTTTAGGACTGTTTTTTTTAAGCTGTGCATGGTATTTAGTAGTGTGTTGGAGAAATTTACATTGCATTTTAGCTTAGTTTAATATTGTAGTAACAATCTGTCTCTGTTTGCAGGATTGAAGACTATTGTTGGAGCCTTAATTCAGTCTGTGAAGAAGCTCTCGGATGTGATGATCCTTACTGTCTTTTGCCTGAGTGTATTTGCACTGATAGGACTGCAGCTGTTCATGGGCAACTTGAGGAATAAATGCTTGTTCTGGCCATCAGAAAATTCAACAGCTTTTGAAAAACATGTAGTTCCATACTTTAATGGTACAGAATTTGACTGGGCTGCATACATTAATGAACAAAGTAAGAAATACTGTTGTAACTTGCTAAAACTTTGTGTATAAACTCACACATACAAGCGCAAGATAACTGTTTCATGCTGCAGACTAAAGATAAGAAACAACTAAATAGAATGGGAAAAAATAGGAATTTGTATATATTACATCCCAGACTCCTGCTGACATGATTGTTCTTTCCAACTGCACTTGGAAATGTATTTAAAGGGTTAGGTTGGTTGTAGAGTCATGGAATCATGCAGGTTGGACAGGATCTTTACAGTCCAGACCAACTACTGCTCAGCTGCAGGTCGAGTTAGGACTGCTTGTTCTAGTCAAGTTTTTAGTATCTCTAAGGATTGAGATACCACAGCTTCTTCTGGGCAGCATGTGCCAGCATTTGACCAGTCTCACAGAAACTTTCTTGGGTATCATTTCAGAATTTCCCATGATCAAACTTTTGCTAGTCACCTCTTATCTTTCCAGTATTACACCCCTGAGATGAGCCAGGCTCCATCTTCCTTACAGTCTTACATTTATACTTGTAGGTCGTGTGAAGATCTTCACACATCCTTCCCTGCCCCTCTGCTCTCTCCCTAGCCTTCTCAAGGCCAAAGAAAACCACTTATTTTAGGCTCTCCTTGTATCTTTAGGATATAAAAAAGATAGAGAAGCACTAGATAAATATGAGAGACTTTCCTAGTTAAGATGTGCTTTTATAATTAGGTAGAGGTAACAAACCAATTGCTTTCAACTGATACATAACTCCCTAGGCAAGCAGAGATTCTAGTAGGAAAGGAAATGTATTCAGCTGTAGAATTAGTTGCTTGGGACTGAAAAAGACATTTTTATCCAGGTATTTTTCAACAGGCTTAATGTCTGTAGACTGAGGTGATAACATTGAGGCTGGTTCAGAAACATGCCAATGCTTATGCTTTGTATTTCCGTCCTTTTAAGTGATAGCATCAGTAGCGTTGTAATACATAGTGCACTGTGACATGTAGTATAATAACTTCTAATTACCAAAAATTAGTTTTCATGTATGGGTTTGTACTAGAAGTGGATTTACAAGGTATTGTTTAGTACTTAATTGTAAAAGAAGTGTATTTGAATAAAAATAAATTTATAGGATAAAGGATGCTAGCTTTCCTTCTCAGTGACTCTCAGAAAAAGTAAAGGAAAATACAGTTGTTAGAGGCTGAGTTTTGATGGGCCAGATTTTCTTCAGTTTTTAACATTGGGCATTAACATGTCACGTCCTATTTTTTTTCTTTAGGTCATTTCTATCGCTTGGAAGGAGCAAAGGACTTCCTTCTTTGTGGTAACAGCTCAGATGCAGGGTAAGGTACACTGAAAATTACACATTATCTGTCCAAACAACATGTAAAAAGTATAAATCTAAACTTAAAAAAGCTAATAGAGTAATCTAACGTCACAGTCAATAATAATATGGTCACGGTTCCTATTAACTAGACAATCGAATGAGTAAAAATGTTAAATGACAGATTTACTTCACTGTAAATTTGTTTTAAACACTCTAATGAATTAGAAAATTCCACTTAGCAGGTAGACCTTGTGTTTTCAATGATTTAAGAATATTCTTTATCATGGATTTTGTGCCGTTTTTCAACTCCAAAATAGAGATTGAGCAGTGAGACTTATGACCAGATTTAGGGAAGACATCTTCAGGCTTTTTCTGTCCGGCAGCTGCATGCATGGCAGTTTCTTGTTCTCCTTCTGTGACAATTTTTTGTAACATAATCACATAATTCTGTATGCTGATGGATTATCAGTCCATCCCTTGATTTTAGTTATGGCTTTGAAACACACATACTTGCATTTAACTTATATATGTAACAGTGAGATAATTTTGTGTGCATATGTAAATACATATCAAACAGACACACACATACACGAAAAGAAATCTCCATAGTGTTTTTCTATAGATGTTTTGGAGACAAGAGCCTTTTCTGTCCTTCAAGAATGAAATGATAGTTGAAACAATGTGCTTACACTAGATAGTAAGACTGGATCGCCTACTCTCAAAACCGATAGGAGCAATTCCAGTAGATAGAAGTATCCCTTATGTGGGTTATTTGCTCTTGACGAATTGGTAGAATTTGTTCATTAGACTCACTGATGTGAGGAAGCCAAGAAATCTGTAATGCTAACCTTACTGACAGAGAAAGTTCAGCATCAAGTATGTGTGCTGGTTGCCTTTTTTCTGCCTGGAAGTATACACCTATTGAAATCTCTGTGTTAAGTACATACATTATTTTCATTGAAGAGGTAATGTCAAACTGTTGATAATAAATTTTATTTTGTTTGTAATTGTGAAAGGTAAGAAGAAGCTAGAAGAAAATATTGTCATTACTTGTTTATTCTTTCTGGAATTTTCTTTAAAGAACACTCTTTTAATTTCCTCAATAATTTTTGAATTGTTTTAAGCCATAAATAGCAGCACCCTGCATAGGTGAAAATTCATAAGAAGCTCAAGGAGCAATATTTTTTTTTAAAAAGTGCTGCGTAAAATTTATATATGGATTGTTTTGCCTCTATTTTTTTTTTCCTCCTAGTAAATGTCCAGAAGAGTTTATCTGTGTGAAAGCTGGTTTAAACCCCAACTATGGATATACTAGCTTTGACACATTCAGTTGGGCTTTCTTGTCACTGTTTCGACTGATGACCCAAGACTATTGGGAAAATCTTTATCAGTTGGTGAGTAAATTACAAAAATCGTGGTTTGTTTCTTACTGGCCCCAAATCAGTCATGGAAAGGCCATTCTTGTTGATATTACATACCATTGCTGGTGTTAGCCTTTAAACTTTATGAAAGGAAACAAATTTAGGTGCAAAACTAAGCAGGCATGGACACTTAGTACAGAATCTCACACGATTTCTGAGGAGGCACATGCAGGGTTGTTTTGATCCTTAATTTAATATTTAGTGTATGTTTCATGTGCCTCATGATATTTTCAAAACTGTCAATATTGAGTTTAAATTGTAAAAGTACTTCAACAGCCAAACCTGAACCTTAATTTCAGTACTTTTAATCCTATTTTTTGTAACTAAGAATGCATGACTTGATATAAATTAACTTTCTTACCATAGCTTTCCATTATGTAGTATGTGAGAATGTGTTTATTACAATTAATACTATCTTCTAATTATCTAATCAATTGTCCCATTTTTAATTCTTTTTGTTATTTCAAAGGGAAAGCATGCTAATACATGGTAAGCATTCTAAGCCTCCATCCTGTGATATGTGATTTACATTAATAACTCTAATCCCACATACTTTTCAAGATTATTAGGCATTGAAAGAGGTTTTTCTCAGAGCAGCATGATCTTTAAACAAGTTTTACACATGCAAGAATGCTCCCTCTATTTTCGTTACTTTGTAATTCAGAAAAAGTGTGTGATTTTACTGCCGAAGGAAAAGCAACTCAGTATTAGTTTTGCACTTTTCAAAGTCATTAATGTTTTTGAACTGCAGAACTGATCCATTTCTTCACCAGATGGATGATTTCTCTTCTCCTCCCATAGACACTACGAGCTGTTGGCAAATCATACATGATATTTTTTGTTGTGGTGATTTTTCTGGGTTCCTTCTATTTGATTAACTTGATTTTGGCTGTGGTTGCCATGGCCTATGAAGAACAAAATCAAGCAACTATTGTTGAAGCAGAGCAGAGGGAGGCAGACATTAGGCTGAAGCTTGAACAGCTGAGGAAGCAGCAAGAGGAAGCTCAGGTATTTTCTAACAAGAGTTTGGGCCTTGGTGCATTCCTTTGCATGCTATTTGTTAAAACCAATAATTAAATTCACATATTTAAAAAATCCGTTCTTTAACATACCTTAAGTATGTTATACATATACCATGCATATACTTATACCATACATAAGTACTTTAGATTGATTTTTCTATGGCTTTTTTAAAATATATAATATCTAAAATGCTAATGAATTTCTGAACTGAGTACAAGGAGTAGTCTCCAAATCAGAATAACAGTTTTAAATAAATATCTCTTATCTTGGAGTAGTATCTAGTAACCTGTCATGATGATTTTCCAAATTTTCAGCTTAGAAATAATTTCAATACGTTTCAACCCTTGATTAGAGTGTAAAATATTTTTTTCCATAAGTTTCTGACTAATTTTTTCTATTTGTGCTGCTACCAGTGAATCAAAGACTGGAAACCTTACCCTGAAGCTTATTCCTAAGAGCTGCTTGGGGAAGATACTTAATATAAAAGTTAGGATTAGTTTACTAAATTAATACAGACTGAAGTATGACTCTGTTTAATTATTTGTCATTTTATTCACTCTAATTAATAAATTTATTTTCAGATATTTTCTGATGAGCTTTGTGGCTGTAGACAATGTGGGCTGACTCCATGTTATGGATGCAAAGTAGAACTCCAGATTCCATTCATACTACAGAATTTCATTTGTAGTTTTGCAAAAATCCAACTACACTGTTTACTAAAAGTAATTTGATATAAGTCTTAGGATCAATGGCTATATGCTTCTTTAAAAATTGTGTGATTTATGAACCATCTTGTTAAATAATTGCTGTGACAGGCAATAGCAGCAGCGATGACTGAGTACAGCTGTGAAAGTGGAATTGCTGGAGCCTCAGATAGTTCTTCAGAAGCATCCAAGCTTAGCTCAAAGAGTGCCAAAGAAAGGAGAAATAGAAGGAAAAAAAGAAGGCAGAGAGAGCTCTCTGGAGAAGAGGATGACATGAAGGATGAAAAGCTCCCAAAATCTGAATCAGATGGCAGTATCAAAAGGAAAGGTTTCCGTTTTTCTTTTGATGGGAACAGACTAACTTATGGGAAGCCATTTACATCACCCCACCAGGTACTGTGAGTAATGCAGTTGTCATTTTTGGAATTTGTGAGATAACTGTCATATCCAGCAAACTTCACTGCAACTTTGCAAAGTAAGGCAACTAAGGAAAAATAATGTAGCACTGTCTTAAATACCAACTTACTGTTGGTATTATTTTCTAGAATGTACCTAAAAAAGCATTTTGTTCTCTCAAATTTTATTGTTTAGGACCTTAACATGCACAGCATCATTGCATTTTCCTAGTTAGTTTGAAGTAGAAATATCTTCTTAATTCATAAAAGGGAAGTTCAAGTATAATGTACAAATGTACAATATGAAAGGTGTTGAAATCTTTTAACACAGAACATGATCTGTGTGGATCATTGAAGTTTATAGAAGTCTTGATTTTTCTCTTTAAAGCAGAGATTGAATGGCCTTATACATGTCACTTTTTTTCTCTCCAGTTATTGTTTTAAGCATACTGTAAATTTATCCATTCAGATGACTTTTATCTGTAATGCACCTTTGAGATCAGCCTGAGGCAGTGCTACTGCACTGACAAATTCCTGGGGCATATAAAATATGGTTTTCTAATACATAGATGTGCATTTTGTGTACTTAAAATCTTCAGACAGTCATATTTTTTATGTTTCCTTTGCAGTCTTTGCTGAGTGTTCATGGCTCCCTGTTTTCGCCCAGGCCTAGTAGCAGAGCAAGTCTTTTCAGTTTTAGAGACTATGGAAAAGAGAGAGGATCTGAAAATGACTTTGCTGATGATGAGCACAGCACCTTTGAGGATAATTCAAGCAGACGAGGTTCTCTCTTTGTGCCACGCAGACACAGTGAACGGCGCAGTAGTAACATTAGTCAGGCCAGTAGATCATCAAGAAGGCTGACAGTCTTTCCAGTGAATGGGAAGATGCACAGCACTGTGGATTGCAATGGAGTGGTTTCCTTAGTTGATGGACCGCCAGGTCTGTTGTCGCCTACTGGACAACTTCTGCCTGAGGTGATAATAGATAAACCAACAACTGATGGCAATGTAAGAAAGTATTAAATTACTTCAGGTTTCATGGCCTTTCTTTATTGCATAGACAATGTTACAATGAGATTAATTGCGTTGAAAATGGACAAGAAGTTGTGAATGCTTTTGCAGATCTTACTGTAATGAAACTGGGTTGAAGTGATTCAGTCCAAAGGGAGGGGCTGAGGCATGAATATGAAAAAGAATGAAGTAATAAGTTTTTATACACTTGCAAAGCAAGGATATGCATGCACCTGCTTAGTGAATCAGATTAGTAATGTTCCACTGCTAAATCTGTTTTAGAACCCAAAATAGCATGTTCAACTCTAAACTTTCTGTAAATTATTAAATTGTTTCTTTTTTTTTTTTTTATTTCTTTATGGTTTTAGCCTCCTTTTAAATGTATTCTCTGTGGGTAAACTGCGGGTTCTGCTTTTCTCCCTTCTTCATACATTTGGTATTGTGCAAATATGGCATAGTCTTCAGGATTATGTTGACATTTTAAAAGTTTAGAAAGCAATTTTTTCTCTTGAGAAAAGTTCTTAGAGACTATCTGAGCTGCTCACTGCCTAGGATCTGGGGATAATTAAAAAAAAACCACCCCCCCAAACCAACAAAACGTTAATTCTGCTTGGTTTTCCCTTTTCCCTCAGTCGGCTGTAGGAATGGAGCAGAGACACCTGCATGTTTTTTCCCAAAAACATATTTTACTGAAACAGAAATTTCTATATGGAGCTGAACCTGAAAGTACATCAGCTAGCTTCCTTGGAGTTATCAGCCAGATGCCTTACAATTATAATCTTCTTGCAGTTTATTGTACTTTTATTTTCATGCATTTATTTTATGTACTGAAAAAAAAAATCTACCTATCCTAATGCATTCAAAACTTCTTCATAACAGAGCTGTACTCAATATTATAGTTATAAGACAGCTTTCATTTTTTTGAATAATGTAAAACAAGTATTCATTTTTGGGATCAATTAAATCAGACCTATGTTGTTTTTTCAGTTGAAATTTGTAAAATAAATCAGAATTGATTGCAATTCAGTTTAGAAATATAATTTAAATAAGTTTTGAATGGGTATAGAGATCAAAATTGATCTTTAAAACTTACTTTTATGAAAGAGTTGCTGTTGTAGAAAGCTTCCTCGCATTAATCACTTGTTAGAAGTATCTTGTGAATTAAGTAGTTTAGAATGGAAATATTGGTAGAGAAAGCATGGAACTGGGAATTGGGAATTTTTTTTAAACCAGTTCTGCAGGTCTTGCTTTGTTTTCTTGGCTGTGGCCCCCTCCAAAATTTCTTGGTGTCTAAAGTGGAGTTAATGTTATTTGAGTATAACGCAGTGGAAATGTGGGAACTAAATATCCAAATTTTTTAAAAATGTTTCATAAGTATTAATAGTATTTGGAAGTATAGCATGAAAATAGTAATTTAAAAAACATCACAGTATTTCTAAAGTTGAATTTAACTTATACATCTCTTTTTTTTTTTTTTTTCCTTTTTAATAGAGCACTACCACAGAAAGAGAAATAAAAACAAGACGTACAAGTTCATATCAAATACCAGTGGAATTGCTGGAGGATCCTGATTTAAGGGAAAGGGCCATGAGTCTAGCTGATGTTATCACAAATAGAATGGAAGGTGTGTTATAGCTGTAGATACATGAACTTTATTGACATAGTCTTAGACTTGCTTTAAGGTATTATATTGCAGTGCAAATACAGAAGAGAAAAAAATATGTAGCCTTTGCAAATATATAAACTGAATAACAGGGAAAAAATGCATGTACATAGTGAAAAAAAAGAAAGGAAGGAATCTGATTAGCAGGCTAAAATATAAAAACACGTTCTAATTAAAATAGGTAATGTATATGTGTTTTATGCTAGTTATTAATGCTTAGCAATGCAATTATTGGAAGAAATGCCTTGTGATACATTTTCCACTATGTTGTAAAAATATTAGACAAAATTAAAGGCCAGGCCTTAGTTAATAAGGAGAAGAAAATTTGTACTAGGATTCCTTGGAACAGTGGAATTACTAGTGAAAATCATGAAAAAAGCTTGAATACTTTTCAAAACCCTATTCAAGCTAAAATTAATGTTATTTTTTTTTCCTGAAAATAACTACTTAGACATTTAAGAGGACTTTGAAGTGGAAAGTTTTATTGAAAAAAGATCCCTAATCATAAGCATAGTTTTTATGGCTTTTTTGGTTTTGTTTTAACAAGACCATATGATATTAAAAATAGAAATTTTTTTCAATTATTTGCTCAGAACACTTGAGGTTTTTCTTTTAGTCTTCTAAAACCTTTTGAGTCAGAAACAATAAGTTCCTGGAAATCTGAGGATGTTCCTCCAAATGTCCTTAGTGGTTCAAAGTATAAAGATTAAAACCTGAAAAAGCAGATTAAAAAAATGATCTTCACTTTTTCCAAAACTTGCTCACTATAAATTTCTCTTTCTCTTCAGAACTTGAAGGATCCAGACAAAAATGTCCACCTTGCTGGGATAAGTTTGCCCGGACTTTCTTAATTTGGAATTGTTGTGAGCCCTGGTTAAAAGTAAAGAGTGTAGTTGAATTTATTGTAATGGATCCATTTGTTGACCTGGCTGTCACTGTTTGCATAGTTTTAAACACACTATTTATGGCCATGGAACATTATCCAATGACTGACCATTTTGAGAGTGTACTTAAAATAGGAAATCTGGTAAGTCCTTCAATTTATAAAATTTGATACTCTTGGAACTGGGTTTCTCTTTGGAATAGAATTGCTTTTGTTGCATTTATTGTCATCCCATAAAATGAATATTAAAGGTTTAATTGTGCTAAAAATAGTACCAAAAATAGTACCATAAAAGTACCATTTGGAATTTTTTGTATATAAGAGATTTGAGATATGTTGTATCTTAAAATTTGATTTCTGCATTAAAACTTCTTCAAATAGAGTTTCCAAAAACCAGAGTTTGGGTGACATGAAACTGAAAGAAATCTGGCATGCTTTTGTTTAGTATTACAAAAAAAAATAGGAGCCAAATGAGATCCTTTTTACAGTAGGTACATTGATAACACAAGAGTTGAATGCTATTTCGGATTATTATTCTCCCCTGCTATTTCTGTGTGTTGATGTTGTATTTCGGTGGAGATGGTTTACTTGATTGGTCCATAGCAATTTGGAAGGCAAAGAATGTGTGACTTATTCCAAGAGTATCTGTTGATACAGTAGGGTTTTGTTCCCTAGTGCACACAGTCTGTGGGTCTGTGGGTCTGTGGGTTGGGTTTGGTGAAGTAGCTTTGTTTGGTTTAGAACAGCAATAATACAGATATGTTATACTTCTTAACCTATGCTTATTCTAAGTGGTTATTCTGGTGATTATGAGGTAGAAAAATAATAAAACAATTCAGTTATTAGAATATATTAAACTCTAATACATCTTGGTAACTGTATTATACAGTAAACTATATATACATATATTATGTATAATATATTTATATATATATTATATATATATGTATATATACTGTATAACACTCAGACTCAAGTACAGAGTTGATGTATCAACATTTGAATTGTGTGCTGATATTTTTAGCCAATACAGATATAGTTCAGTGTTTTCACCTTAACGTGGAATTAGTTCATTATCAATGGAATCAGTGGAAGGTAAACCTCTCATATTGCTGTTTAAAATATATTCAGGATGTATTTGGGCAAAAGAGAGGGAAGACACATAGGTGAGGATCAATAGCCATTGCAGAGGTCTGGCTTGTGCTCATGTCTGTGTTTTACCTAGAAAACTACCTTTTTTTCCCTTTCCTGTGTAATGGAATAGTTTTAATTTTTGTGAGCATAAGTGTTCCTTCGTGCCAAGAATTTGTGTGTTCTCACAGTGAACCAATATGCTGCTATGACACTGGTGTAATTTCAGCAGTTGCTTTCTTACTTTTCGGACTCTGTAGCACTACCTTTTAAAGACTCTAAAATGCTCCTAAAGCTTTTGAACTTTTTTCATTTTTCCAGTAAAAGATAGTAATTTATGCAGTTTTATAGATATTGGTGATCATACATCTTCAGTAAATGCAATGCACTGATTTCAGAGGTGTTGCTTGCCTTCTGCTTCAGGAGGTATCAGAAGCATTTGGAGTCAGAAAGGAGTTTTACTTCAAACAAGAGCCTTGGCACAACTGACTTTTTTTGTCAGTTAGAGAGAGGAGATAAGCTTATCTGTGAGTTCTTATACAGACTTCATTAATGGTACGTCACTGCAATATATGACCGATTCATGTTTTTCCACACACCTTTTTGTTAAAGCAGCTTCCATTCTGTCAAAAGTAAGTGTATTACCTTGCTGGGTAAAGTTCCTTTAATTAGATAGATGACAGATACAAGGACCAAACTGGAGGTCTGTTAGGAGTAGTTTATTCTTCAGTGGACACTAAATGTAGCTCAGCTTTAACTTAAGTTACATATTTATGCTATGGCACATTTTGATGTTGCCACTTACCTTCTCTGTGGGGTTCAGCTTGTGATAATTTTTCTTCCTGACATCCTGCTGTAAGAGGGATGTTGCTTCTTAATTAAGGTGTTTCTTATCTGCGGTTCAACTTCTTCATATTCTTCTATAAAGTAACAATAAAAATTCTTTCTTCAGGTTTTTACTGGAATTTTTGCAGCAGAAATGGTTCTCAAGATAATTGCCATGCATCCTTTTTATTATTTCCAAGTTGGCTGGAATATTTTTGATAGTTTTATAGTTACCCTTAGTTTGGTGGAGCTTTTTTTGTCAAACGTGGATGGATTATCCGTTCTCCGATCATTCAGATTGGTAAATAATATATCTGCATTAATTAATAAATGATACTTGTATTTCAATTTTATTCATATAAATAAGACACCTTTTAGCATTAGGTGTATTTTTTAGTAAGCGACGTGGGACATCTCTGCAAGCATGTTTTACAAATTATTTATTTAAAATTATTTACAATTATTTACTTTATTGTTCAGAAGCAAATATTCTTTCAAGGGCAAAAGCTATAGTTTTATTATAATTGTTTAAACATGGATGGGGAAAACTCAGTAGGATGTACAATTTATTTAGTGTATATTGTGAAATAGAAAACATTTGTAGTCTTGACTTCCATGTCTGGAAATAGCAAAAAGGCTAGACGTGTTCTTTTAAAATATAGGAATTAAAAAATTTATGGGTTTAAAAGACTTTCAGAAGATTGATTTTTCTTTTCTGCTTAGCAAAAAAAAAAGCTTTATTTTATTAGAAAAATATTTTTATTTTAATTTGTTTCTTCGTGTAATGTCTATGGTGTATGATGTGTTCAGAATCCACTGTCTGAACAAATGCAACCTGTGTGCTGTTTCTTTCATGTGGAAAAAAATAGATATGCTAAGAAAAGAGCAAAGTCTAAATTTTATTACATTTTAAAAGTGTAGATTTCATGAGACGCTATGAAAGTTATGGTTGTTGGAGTCACTAGTTTATAATATGCTGTTATTTCTATAGCATTTTTATGACTACTGCAAATAATGCCTGTGTATTTTTGTTTTCTAGTTACGAGTTTTCAAATTGGCAAAATCTTGGCCAACTCTGAACATGCTGATTAAGATTATTGGCAACTCAGTGGGAGCTCTGGGCAATCTGACCCTGGTGCTGGCCATCATTGTGTTCATCTTTGCTGTGGTTGGGATGCAGCTGTTCGGGAAAAGCTACAAGGAATGTGTCTGCGAAATCTCCAGTGACTGTGAACTTCCTCGCTGGCACATGCATGACTTTTTCCACTCTTTCCTGATTGTATTTCGAGTGCTGTGTGGAGAATGGATAGAAACGATGTGGGATTGCATGAAGGTTGCAGGGCAAGCCATGTGCCTTACAGTCTTCATGATGGTCATGGTGATTGGAAACCTAGTGGTATGTAGCCAAAATAATTTTACAATTAATTTAGAATATGAAAGGTAAGGGAACCAGCAATTAATTATAAAAGTATTAATAAATGCGATCTTTAAATAGGATTTTTATTATTTTGAATTTGTTATGAGTATGGATTCTGAAACAGAGTTTTCTGTTTGTTAGATTACTGATCCTATATAGAATCCCCAGCTTGGAGGATGACCCCCCTCAGGGTCCCAGAGTGCAATTCAGAGGATGTGGATGAGCATGCAGCACTGGGTGTTCAGGGTATTGTGGTCTACTCCTGGTTACCTAGAAAGGGAGAGAAGAGCAAAGGCACCCCCAGTGTTTGACTTCCAGGATGGGAGTTTTCTGTTTGAAGAGGAGATAGCAGGGCCTTTTCTCCCTAACTGATTTAGGCATCACTTCCAGTCATGTGTAGGCAGGTTATTGGGCCTTTTTTTTTTTTAAACTTTTTTTTGATCTCTCCTGTCTAAAAGACTGCTGTAACATTCTTAAGACTCTGAAATGTATGCCATTTTGAGACCTGCTTGCTGCACAGCCAGCATTTTACACAAGTGGAGTAAGGAAACTTGAATTAGAAGGAAGGTGTTATCCAGAAAAAAAAACAGATTCAATTACTTCAGGTTTTCTACTGCTTCTTCACTTTTTTGCTTCCTATTTCATAAGTGCTTTCTACAGAGACTTCTAAAGTAGTCTATATTATATCTGCTTTTTTCTTTTTCAGAGGAAAGCATCAAATTAGAATTAGTTTGTATGAGTATATTTTACTTTTATATATTTGTATTTATATAAATATAAATATATCTATTTTATATATTTTATTTATTATACTGATATGTAAATATAATATATAATATATTTATGAATATATTATATATATTTATCTATATACATATATGTCTCTCTTTCTTTTTAAATAGGTTTTATATTTTTTTAACTTGCCAGTATTAAGACATTAATTGCTCTGCCTATTGCTCTGCTTTTCTCATTCCCTCTGTTATTCTACATCTCTGTTTTAAACTGTCAGTAGCAGAAGAGATTTAAAATTAGCCATCCTGGAAGTGTTCTTTAGGAATAAAATTTCTAACATCAGGAAATTATCTTTGACAGGTAATTATCTTTAAACCAGGCCAGCATTGCTTCTAGTTGCAAAGCCACTTGCTTCAGATTTTCCATAACTCTGTTGTCTTATAATGAAGAAAACTGTGAAGTTGTTTGATTAAACAAAACATCCTCCTTAAATAGTTTTCTAAACCAGAAGATAGAACTTTGTGGAACGAAGTATCCACCTATGTGAATATTTCCACAGTATTTACTGTATTCTGATTTTATTCTGTAACTCTGGGAAAGTTTATTACACGAGGAGACATCCCTGCTCTATGTTCAGGGGTTTTTTTATCCATTTGTCTTTCTGTGTTCCCATCACTTTTTTTAATCTTTTCTTCCAAGCTGATAGAAGAGCTGATTTGTAGATTTTAAGAGCTGGTACTCTGCTGCTTTGGCATTTGAGTTCTTGGTAAACTCTGGGCTTTTATAACTGATAGATGTTCTATGTTTTGTCTTGCTGTAGGAAAAGGATGACTTGGGGCTTAAAAGACAGGGTGCATTCCTCATTTTTTAAGTGGCATACAAACAAAGTTTGTATGAGTTTTGACCAGCACATAGAAAATGTGTTTTCTGCACAGATTAGTTATGTCTTCTTTAGCAGAGTGCTTTAGTTTGCCAGAAAAGTAAACATGTTGAATCTGTTCATACAGTACCAAAGAATCATTAATTTCTGACATTCTACAAACATAAGCAATGCAAAGCCACAAAAATCCCTTGTGTTGAGGTATAGGGAAGGTGTTGTGCTTAATTTGCATTTACATTTTATTTGCTATGTAATTTCAGAGGTATCTACTGTGAATTAATACACAAAGCCTGTGTTCGTAACGGGTACATAAGAAGTGTGTGAATGAAAAATGGAAAAAAGTCAGCTCTGTTGTCTTTGCTCTTTTTTTTTTTTTTTCTTTTTAAATTAGGTATTGAATCTCTTTCTGGCCTTGCTGCTGAGTTCATTTAGTTCAGACAACCTTGCTGCTACAGAGGATGATAATGAAATAAACAACTTGCAGATTGCTATTGTAAGAATTCAGAAGGGAATAGATTATCTGAAGAAAAAAGCGGGTGAATGTCTCCAAAAGTCTTGTTTTGGGAAACAAGCTGCTGTAAGTCAAAGAACAGCAACAGATCAGTTGAATGATGAGAGAGACCATTGCGTTTCCAACTGTACCATCACTGAACTAAGGAAAGATACAAACTATCGCAAAAATGAGAATGGAATGGCCACTGTAATAGGTGGCAGTGATTATGCATCATTCATAAACAACCCAAGCCTTACTGTTACAGTACCAATAGCTGTTGGAGAATCTGATTTTGAGCATCTGAATACAGAAGAGTTTAGCAGTGACTCAGATTTGGAGGAAAGCAAGGAGGTAAAATTTAAATATTTTATATTTTGGATGAACAAATTATACTGACTGTATTGTTTCATTGTGTAATTCTTCCTGCTTAGAAATGCAAAGCAATTGTAACTCAAGATTCTTGGACTGTACTGAGAGTGAATAATCTGAAGTGGGAAAGTGGAGATCAAGAGAGTAGGAAATCCTGGCAGAAGTGTATAAGTTTATGTGAACCCATTTACAAATACTTTTGAAAAACAAACTTTACCAAATTGTTAGTTTAATAGAGAAACTAGTATATATATACAGAATAAACAGTATCAAAAGACTGGGAATTTTTTATAATTGTAATATTTCTGTGAAGTAAGTATGTAAATAAATTCTTGAAAAATATTAGAGAAGATATTAATAAATAGTATTAATACCCTTTGAGGAAAATCAGCATATTTTACTGGATAAGCTTAACAGAGGTGCTGACTCAGGCTAATGTGCGCAGTTACAACAGTTTTCAGGTTCTGAAGTCAAAATGATGGGGAAAGCCAAGGCAGCAATGTTTGTATTATAAGGGGAATGCATCAACTAAAAACTCAAGAGAAAAATAGAATCACTGGATGAAAAAATATTAATTTCTTGCTTGTTTGTGGGAATTTTGAACCAGTCACTTCAAAGACAACTGCCTGATTTTAAACTGGGTCAGCTCTAGGAAAATAGTCATTTGTCAGCACCTGCAGACTGAGGGGAAACGCAAAATAATGGATTTCAGCAGGATTTTGAAAGACTAAAAAATCAAATTGCAATCTGTGGCTCGAGTATACTGTGTCTGGTATCACCGCCTTTGGCTCCTGAAGACATGAGGACATAAACAGAATATTGCCGCTTGTGCAGACAGCTGTACTCCAGTCTGGATTGGTTTGGGTTTTTGCGGTTGTTTTTTTTTTATGCAGTTTTTTGGGCATGAAGTTGATGAGTCTGAGAGATTTTTGATTGGTTGTGGGCTTTTTATATTTTCAGTTGTTTTGTTTTGAACTGGCAATTAATTTGCCAGTGTTACTTCCAAATTTTAGAAAATAAGTTTGTAAAGACAAAGTGTAGTGAAGTTACATATAGAAAGGTGTAATAAGGTACTCTTTAGATGTTTGTTTTATTGCAGAGTACAGTGTTCAGTAGAATTACACTTATTTTTCTTATTTCAGTAGCTTGTTTCCTGACGCTTGATTTGTTCCATCTACTTTTTGGAAATTCTGTTACTCCAGATATTGCATTGACCACTCAGTTAAGAAGACCTTAGATTACTAAGAGACTTCTTTAAAGCAAAGCAAACAGTATTCTTAACCTGTTTAAAATATTAACTGCAATATGTAATGAAGCTATAATGTTTGCTAAATAGCTCCTACAAATCTTACATATTATTAACATGACTAAAGGATATTGGATTTCTTAGTGTTTTAATAAAGCTTGGTTTTGTGGAAGGAATAGTTGATGAATCCCGGTAATCTAACTTTAAATCAAACACTTGCCTGGAAATTGTCCTTCAGTTGAAGACACCTGGTTCTTCACTATTTTATATTTTAGAATTGTGTTACAAAATCTATGTCTTCTCACCTCTGATATTCAAGATGATAACATAAGCACTAGCTGTTTATAAGATATTATTAACCAGTATCAATTTTGACCTGCTCAGATTTGGAAAAGTGGCTGAGAATTGGCTTCTAGTTCATAGTCAGTAGGGAAATTGTCTTTTATTTTGTAGATTAGTTCAGCTCTTTCTTTCAGACTTCCCCTTCAAATGGGAGCAGTTTATATTGGAGTTGTTACATAGCTACATTATTTGATAAGTCTTTGAAGAGTCATTGGTAAGAAGTGAGATTGGATTTATAACAGAAGACAAATTGAGGAAATTTTAGGTTTGTTGCTAAGCATGGGGTTTTGTTTTTCATTGCTATATGTCTGCTAGAATCCATAATGCACCTTAAATTGTTTGAAACTTTTTTTTTAAGTAATCCAGTTAAATATTTAACGATACTGGGAAAAATTACTTATGTGGACGTCTCCATGTTTGACATGGTATGATTTACTTTTTGCTTTGCCTGCAGCTTCTTTCTGAAAGAAAGAACCTAGATGTATCCTATTTAGCATCCAGTGAAGACTGGGAATACTCTTGAAAATGAAATGGAAGGAGAAATATATTTCTGTTATTTTAAAGGTCTAATTAATACAATTTAAAGAATACTTAAAGCTGTAATATACATAGTGTGGATGTATTTGTATGGTTTTTTTGTTTGGGCCTTTTTTTTGTTTGGTTTGGTTTTTTTGGAGGAGGATTTGAGGGTGGAGGGATTTTTGGTGGTGATTTGGTTTTTTGTTTGTGGGTTGTTATCTGTGTTCAGGCCCAAGTCCAGTATACAATCTATGAGCTTCAGATATTCTGCTAATCTTAGCTCTTCCATTATATATTTGGATACGCTTAAGTCTCTAATCCACAGCGAAAAATGTTATGTTTTGTGAATGTATGACATATCTAGAAAACTCATTTTTCAAGTAAGTAGGAATCCACAGTTCTGTTTCCAGAACTCAAACAAATGGAAAGGGTACCATGTTTTAACCTTCATTGCGTGCCGTTCTTCTCACAGGAGTAAAATCAAGCTGGATCAGTCAAGAATGCAGATCTGGTGCTTTTAACCAGGCAGAGCAACGTGTCAGCATATTTGCACAGGTTACCTAAAAAAATCATACATATATGGTCACTTCTGAGATTGATTGGCCTGCATGCTACTCAGCTACAATATAATTTTCCCCATATGTTGCAATGTAGTGGGAACATGCCCAGCTGCTCTGTAAGCTGAGTCCCATGACTCACATCACAGCATGATTGAGGGCAGCACCACCATGTTCTTCTCTCCTTGTTACATCTTTGATATTTTCTGTACTATTTTTGTGGCATAACCTGCATGCTTTGTAACTTTTTATCATTGTTAACTGAATTACTGAGCATCAACACTTTTCAAGGTTAAAAGAGGTTAACAGCCTATGATTTTATGAAAGTGGAAAGGTCTTCCTCACTTGATGTTTTCTGTTCATCTGTTGTACCATGTTTTCAGCTGTCATGTAAATATGAACATTTTTGGATCACATTCATTTGACCAATGGCTCTGTAATATTATATATATGCAGTTACTTGTATGCTAAAATGTTTATATCTTTGATATAAATTGTTTTGTGTTTGTTCACAATGTTTTTATAATTCATATTTCAGTTTTCTCATATAAGAGAAGCTAAAATACAGAATGAAATATATTCTCCTAGGACCAATCAAACGTATTTTCTTCTTCATATGCATAGTTCCTTTGACTATGGATGTAGTGATTTAGTTGTATTCTAGTCATGAAGTTTGTATATGTCTGTAAGTTTGGAATATAGGGAATCATTTATATAAATTCTGTTCTTCATCATAAGTCATTGTTTCTTTGTGAACTGAATCCAGTTGCTTTATTTTTATAAAGACAGACATAAAACATAATTTTAATCAAAAATTCTATGTAACTGTGTAAACAGATCTGGGTGGTTAAAAGCTAAATTCGTAAGGATGTACAAACAAGAAAGAAATGTAAAATAGGAAAACTCAGGATACGGATAAAAGTAGAGTTGTTAAAAAGATGAAATAGGAGCTACTATACTGCCAAAACTCTAAATTCAGGACCTCCTTGCCATTTAGGGATCATTGAGATAGTAGTTTTCCAAATACAAATTTTGTTTGTGTGGTTTTGGTGTGGAATCTTGCATTACCTTTTGTGTATTCTTTTGCACTGTATTATATATTGGAAATATGTAGGTCTCACTTTTGTGTCTGAAGGGCCGGTAAGCTACTCAGAAGGAATGGAAAAATACCATTCTAAGGATTTTTTTAAAGCCATTTTAGAAAAGGCAATTAAGTAGGGAAGAGTAGAATGGGGTAATATCCCATCCTAGAGGTCCCAGGTAGGAGGGGATGAGTCTTATTTGATGGATATTGTTTATATGACACTGCTTCTGGCTTGGTGGTCTTAAATGAAAAAGAAAGAGTGAGAGAGATCCTTAGTAAATGAGGGACAAGAATATGTAGCTCAGTCATCCTGTGAGTTTGTTTGGTTTTGTTTTTTACTTACATATGGCAATGTTTCCATTTCTTTTCTTCTCTTAAGAGCTGTATTACTGGTATGATAGTTCTTTGCTTCAGAGGCTGGGAAACCTACAGATTTTCCTTTACTATTTCAGTGACATATGAGTTGAATGCCCAGTAGGTAGCATCATGTGAACAATCTGTGGCTACCTATTATTAGCTCTTACTACAGAGTTTTCTTTGAAGTTATTATCTGAAACTTTTCATTTGCTATATTAATGGCAATGCTCACTAAAGATTGACTCTGCTTCAAGCAATTCTAAGTGGCTTCAGTGGGAAAATTTGTAGCAGCAGTATTATTCATGGAAGTATTTGGGCCGTGATACCTTAAGTCATTCCTGAAAAAAAAAAGGTCGTAAGCATCAAATTTTGACCTGATAAAAATAGAGATTTTTATATTGAAATAACTAATGTATTCAAAATCTGAATAGCCTATCACTGCCAACAGTGAAAAAGAAAAGAGATATTATATTGAGGGAATTTTCTTTAAGAAGAGTTATTTAGCTGCAGATTTGCAAATATCAAAACTGTTAATTAACTAGTGGGTACATTGGTTGAGCAATTAATCCAGTGCATAACATACATATAATGTGGCCTTATTACCTCTGTTTGGTGAACTCGGAGCATCAGCTAAGGGCCCTGGGAAGTGAAGGATGAACATTTCTGTTTTTCCTAAAAATTATCTTCCTGGAACGTTTCCCCAGATCAGTTAGATATCTGCAAACATAAATTGCAAAGAAACTAGTTTTCTAATTTTTTAATCATAGCAGCAAAATCTCCTGTGCATATTGATTTTTATAATCTCTTTGTTTTTGTTGTTAGATACCTGCATCTTAATGAAAAATATGAGCCCCTCACATAAAAAGAGAACCAATGTTTAATTAAATCGGTAACTCTTAAAGCAGTAGAATTTTACCCTACACCATCCATAGAAGAAAGACAGAACCAGGCTAAACCAGGCTACTTGTTTTGTATCAAAATAGTTCATGGAATCTCTAGTTTTATTTCTAGAGTAAAGAAAATTTGTTTTTATAATTGAAAATAAATTTTAAAAAGCTACAATCTCTGATTATTCTACCACAAATTATATGAGATATATAACTTTGTGTTCTAAACACATTAATTCTTTTCAGTTCTTTTTGTGTTTATGGTTGTTCATCTTTTATACTTTCACTTGAATTCATGTCATCTGCTCAAGCAGTGTACTAAGCTTACAGTTCAAATTACCCAGAGTACTTCACATTGGTTTTAATTTTTATTTGTAATATGATGCAAAATGTCTTTATTCTTAAAAAGTATATTTTTTAAACTAATAATTTGACTTAATTAAATATTTATTTTACTCACCATCACTGCAACATTTTGCAATATATATGCTCTGTCATGGAATGATGAAAGCAGCATACTAATAGAATTGTGGAGGGCATACAGTGCTATCCTTGGGTTCAGTAGAATTAATGATAGGAAAAATGGTTTGCTGTGAATATTGCTATTTTGAAATTAATGTTACTAAAAGAGAAAAGACATGTTTACAGTAAACATTAATAATATGGGTGTTCTTTTTCAGATAACCAGTTTGTAAAGTAACAGCAAAGTAGGCAGTATAAAAAAAATTGGTAGTTAAAGTTAATGTGGAGCACTGTTGCTTGTTGTTGTCATATTGTCTGTCTTCTTTCACAAACATTAAAAAAAAAATTAATACCAAAAATAATTTTGTCCTTTCACATTTCACAGCTGAGGTGTAAATACAACTTGATTCAATACTGACTTGTCTGCATTTGTGTCTTAAATCTCTTAATCAGGCAAATCTAACTAAATTACTGAAAGTGATGTTGATTTGACAAAACCAAGGTTGTTTTATAAAGTGTGCTTACATCATTCCCTACAGACATTTACTTGCGTGACTCCATTACTGATGTTATATACTTCTTGATAATAATGTTGTAAAATGTCAGAGAATGCTGTGACCAAAACTACTCTGATTTAGTTTGGTACTCATATTAAGTGTACAGGACACCACATCTTCCCTTAAAATCCTCAGATTTCTGCAATACACAGGCAGATTACAAAATAATAAATTAAGGCTTATTCTTGTTTTAGTTGGGGGTTTTAATGTGTGTGTTTGGTTTTAAGTTTGGGAGTCTTTTTAATAATGTGACTTACATAGTATTAATTATTAAAAAGAAAAAATAGCCACAACAATTTCTGGGTGTTGACTGTACAGGTATGTGTACCAGAGTAATGGGTAGTTTCAGAATGCACAATGTACTGCATATGTGCATTAGGAAAAAAGAATGCAAATTAATGCCAGTTGAAATGTATAAGAAAGTAATAGTAGAAAGCAAAATAAATAGAATATATATCAGCAAATAAACTTAGTTAACTTTGATGAATAACATATTTAGACTAGAAATTCTGAAATTTCATGAATGATTCCATGATATGCCCTGCAATTTCTGGATAGAAAGTGAATGAATTATGCACATTTCAACAGCATTGACTGCTACATGTGGGTGTTTTTTTTGTATTTCTGGTGACAAATATTGTTCTTCTTATTACTGGCACAAGGTGTTGCATGCTTATTTAATTACACTTCTAAAAATGTAAGTATTAATAAAGTGAAAATATTATCAAATTTTATTTCAGAAACTAGATTTTTCCAGCTCATCAGAAGGAAGTACAGTTAATTTAGCTGTCTTTGGAGAAGAAAAAACTGAAACTGAATCAGAAAATGCATCAGAACTACAGGCATGCTTTACAGAAGGTATGTAAATAAAATTTGGGGCTAGCAATTGTGTTTTGCTTGTTTGCAAAAAATATTGGCAGTTCAAGGAAGCTATTTGCTACAGCACTCCTTGATCCTAGTTTGTCAGGTCTTGCGGTATGATTTTGCCTGTTGTAGATAGTTGTACTGAAGTCTATGAACTACTATTTCTGTGATGCAAAGTTCAATATGTGTGTATGTGATCATTTATAATATTTTCAAATAATCACTAGGGACAATTCTATAAACTAATTCTCAGCAGTCAGTAATTGTGTTGATTTAAATTACTTTGTCAGTCATGAAATCTGCAACATCATGCCCTACACCAGGCTCACTCCACTGAGAAGTTTGAAATGGAATCATGTGATGGAATCATGGTCACTTCCTAGTGCTGAAAAGCAATCCAGTGGGTGATTCAGATCTTGGAAAGTTTGACTCAACAAGAAACTTATTTTATTGACATTACACCATTAATGTAGGGAGAGGGTGTATAAATATACTGTGGGTTAAAACAGGTGAATGAGATCCTATGTATCTATTTATATAAAAAAGTCTTAACAGCATACTTGCATGTCCTTAAATGTTTTGATTTATTTTAGTTCTGTATAGCTATGTCTTTTAGGAAACTACTGAAATATAGCATGTGGGAAAGAATTTCCCTTTTTTTTGTGATATTAAATATTTTAATTTCCTTTTAAATCATGACTAAAATAATTCAAAACAAATTATTTTCCAGGATTAACTCTCCTATCCTGTCCATGTTTTTTGGTTTACTGTTTTGAAGACACCTTTGATTTAGGCTCGGACTCTTCTCCTTTGAAGTGTTATTTTACTGATCTATTAAAAAACAAAATTGTTTTGCAGTGTGGGGCTGTATTGAGTATATCAAGTTCTTAATTAAAAAATTTAAACAAAAAATGTACATATCTCAAATAATTTGACATCATATTACAATTCTTCCTTATCCTTGTGTTATGTGATATCTATTAGTTTTTGGGCAAAAAATATTTTTTCTTAATGTAAGCATTTTGAGTAGTTGAAGGCAAGGTAATTCATGTTCTTCACAGTGGTAGCTGTTCAAACTGAGTTTATGAAATATAGCAGAATTTATTTGTAACACATGAACTTAATGACACTCACAGGAAAACCAGGAATGCTTTTGGGACCCATTAAAATCATGTCAACTTAGTTATGATTCTGTGTGATTAATAATTTTTAAAGAATTAAGGAGGCTCCTCTTGGTTAGGCAGATACTGAGGTTCATTGAAAACCATGCCTTGAGGCCCCATGTTAAGGTAGGGAGCTCTCCAAAGTGAGGCAAAATTTTGTGGACAGTTGCCACAAATTTGTATCACATTGGAAAAGCTCTCATATCTCCTGTTAAAACATTTGTTTATGTAAAGCGGTATCCTTAGTCAGCCCTTGGAGCAGCGGTTGTTCCTTAGTATAATAAATAAAAATAGTATTTATGTCTGATTTAGTTGAACTTTATCTAAAAGGCAAAAGTTCTTTTAAAAGAAGCTTCTGTATTCTTAAAAAAGTTAATGTGAAAGTTTCTATGTATGCTCTGTGTTTCTACTCTCTGAAAATTTGCATATGTTCTTTAATTATAAATTAAATTAGTTACCAGTTGGATGACTGTCCTTTACTGTAAGCTTGATGTAGCTTATAGAGTAGAGAAAAAATTGTGTAGACTCAAGTTTTCCTACATTGAAAGTATGAAATTGAAAAGATGAGTAGCGTAAGTAGCATGAAGTAGCTTGAATTTCATGAAACAGGAGCTAGCTAAAAATGATTTGATTTTTCAGGATAATGAAAATTCTACCATATAACAGTTTCTTATTTTTTGTGCTATAAGGCTGTATACAAAAGTTTAAATGCTGTAAAGGCAGTAGGGAGAGCAGAAAAGGAAGAATCTGGTGGAACCTTCGAAAAACCTGTTACAAGATAGTAGAGCACAACTGGTTTGAATCATTTATTGTCTTCATGATTCTTCTCAGCAGTGGTGCTCTGGTAAGTAAAGCTTCCACTCAGAGAAGTAGTACCTATAAAAAGGTTTTATCTAAGTTAGTCTTACAACTTGTATGTGTTTATTAAGAAAAAAAAACAAAGCTTGTATTTGTACAAAACTTGAAACTAAATTCTCAGAATATTTTGGGTATTAAATTTAATTTATATTACATGAAGATTTTTCCAGTGAATTTTTGATGAATGCAAGGTGATGTGTGTGTTTATGAAAAGGATTATGCTGAAAATCTTGTTTAAGAAATTATAAAAATCATGAAAAGGAAATGTGTACATGAAACAATTACTTCAAATGAAAATTACCCCCAAAAGTAGATACTGAATTCATCATGTGCTTAGTTAATTTTTTGCTACAGTTTTAGTTTCAGTATTTCTGGACTGTTACATAGGAATTGTTGAATTTCTTCATACTATTCTTAGTGACATTTAGTACTTCACACAGCTTGGGTAAATTTTGGTTGCTGATTGGCATAGGATTTGCTATATTATCACTGCTCCAGCACCTAAAGCACCATGTACTTCCCTTCCTTCTTCTCTGACCTTGGTGTTTGCAGGGTAGTTTCTCTCACGTTTTTCCTTTAGTCCTTATACTGCCATGCAGTGTTTTGCTCTTTCTTAAATATGTTTTCCCATTTCACTGTTGTGCTCAGCTGTTTCTGTGTTGGATCCATGGTGGAGCTGCCACAAAGCAGCCCCCTGGTCTCTTCTCACAGTGGCCACACTTACAGCCTTCTACTACTAAAACCTTGCCATCAGCAACTAAGTCTGAAATTCACTAAAGATCATCAACATAATATTTGGTCTCTTATGTTAATTGAAGTTAATGTAATAATGACACTGCCTTCTGACTGAACCTGGCTGGGCTTTTCAGGGTGAAAATTTGTAATTCTGTGTTGACTATTACTGAAATTTCTAAAATTCTTTTTGGCAACTTCAGATGTTATGCTGTAATTCCATTTTCAGACAATGACAAAATCTAAAATGCAGAAAGAATGCAATGATAATTTCTGTGATTTTGGTTTTTCAAGGTAAAACATCTAAATTTGAAAGTAATTTTACTTTGCTGTTTTCATTTAGTTCTGTCTTAATTTGTAATTTACAAAGACTTTTCGATATTTGACTGATATGTAACCCATTCTTCACAGGCTTTTGAAGATATACATATTGAACAGCACAAGAATATAAAAATCGTGCTGGAGTATGCTGATAAAATCTTTACTTATGTCTTTATTCTGGAAATGGTGCTAAAATGGGTGGCCTATGGTTTTCAGACTTACTTCACTAATGCTTGGTGCTGGCTGGACTTCCTGATTGTTGATGTAGGTACTATGCTTTCTAAGCAGTCTGATTCTGTTGTTTAGGCAGGTAGTTTCATGTAACTTCAATCTGATAAACATATATGCAGTGAATAATATAAATTTGGTTTAAAGGAACAGAAACTTACTGTTGAATACTGGTGAATAAGGTCCTACTGCAATTATCGAGTGTGTAACTAAATCTGCCTTTGTGCTATCATTGACACCATGTGTTTTGTGTTTTACTGTGCGGGGTCCCAGCTGGTGAGGGACCATTGTCTACTGATTTGACTTCTGTCTGCTGGATATGGCGACAGACCACAAGGAGGAAGCAGACACAAGAAAGAAAAGGGAGATTTGAGTGAGCATATGGGGTAGGGTGCTTGATCCTGGGCTTAATGAGGCACTGGCAAAGAACTGCAGGGGAGAATTGTTTTTTTAACAGTAACGTTAAAAACTAGTGTTGAAATTGCACTGCGAAGAAACTAAGTTAGTGACATTGCATGATATGCTTGTTTAAAGGAGTCCTTTCTTTTTGCGAAGAAATTCAACAAATGGACAAAAGAAAACTCTATTAATTGGATGATATCTGGTAACTAGGACAGAAATTTTGTCCCCTACCAGTAGAATTGAAACTTACCTAATGCCCTTTTTAAAGTAGATTTTTTGGAGGGAAAGGCAAATGGGGTTTGTTATTTGTCTTGCTCATTTAACTGTGCTTCCCTTTTTAGGGAATCCCCATTCTGAGCAAATGGACTCGGTAACTTGAAATAACATGTTATATGTTTTTCCTGGGAAATGCTGTTTCCTGCTTTTTATTTACATGGCCTCTCCATTTTTTCTGTTGTGAACTCCCAATTTATACTTACACCAAGTATAAATTCAAGTATATTCCCAGAACAAACATACTGATCTGTAAAAACTTAGCAAATATAAGGGTCCTCCCTAAGATTAAATTTTCCAAAGCAAGATACCCTCAGCACACAGAAGGAAAAAAAGTTGAGACTGTCTTTGAGTAACACTGAATGTATCATTTGCTTATATTTGCTTTCTTTATGGGTGCTATAGAATTCTGATTTTCTTTATTGTAAATAAAAAGTTAAGTGAAAAACTATGGCAATTTTATAATTCATTTTATAATTAATTTATAATATATTGTTATCTAATTAATAGTCAGTAGAAAACATCTAGACAGATTCTGTCACCTTTGCGTACAATTGTTGATGCCATGTTTTAGACTGTTTTTCTGTTATGAATCCCAGTCAGTATGTTTCCAGATACTTGTGACACTGAAATTCCAGATACGTTGTGATACTTAAATTTGCATTTTTTTCCATTAGAATTGTAATTAGTGAAAAAGAAAATTAAATGGAGATAAATAAATGCATTACTATGTTATTCGGATTTAGTGTCACTGCACAAGCCTGTATTGGGAAAGGTTAATCTTGAATTGAGTTTTAAGATCGATTCTTCTTATTAGGCATACCATATATCCATATGGATAGGTATGGGCTCTTCATATTTTTTCGGTGATTTTACTACTTTCATCTGAATCTTTTGCTTAGAGCGTCTGCATTTTGTGGCCCTATAGTAGCAGATTATATAACAATTTAATGTTGGAGGGCACCTTCAGAGGTTTTCAATTAGCTCTAACCTCAAGTTTAGATTAGACTGCTCAGGCTGGATACTCTGTTTTGAATGGAGAATGCCTTACTTAGCAATCTGTTTCCAGTGTTTGACCTCCTGTATTGTAAACCCACCCCTCCCTACCCCTAAAGTCGTGGTGGTCTCCTTAGCTTTTTCTGATACTATTGCCAGACTTGTTACTGTTTTCAGCTGGTAAAAAGGAATTTTATTTCTTTCTCTCCCTTCTACTATTTTACCTGCTGGTTAAGCACACAGGTGCTGCCCTCACCTGCTATTTAGATCTTTGTTTTATCTTCCTTTCCTATGCCTTTATCCAGCTAAACATTGAACAAATTTGCCATATCAGTACCAGTCAAGTTAAATTATCACAGTGAGGCAAACTGTTCCGTACCTATCCGACTAAATTCTCCAGCTGTTCTCTGCTTGGGAAAGAAGTTACAGTATACAAACAGAAATTCTTACCCGTTGTAATGTTTAAAGTGATTTCAGAAATGGCTAATTAGCCCTGAAACAAATAAAAATACTCGTTTTGCTCATCTTTCCATGTGCATGTCCCATGATATAAATGGTACCATGGCAAAGCACAAAGATGAGATTGTATAGTATTTGGCAGCTTGGTTGAGCCACCCTTAGAGGAAAGAAACCTGCAGAAGGCTTCCTTGTGTGTAAATACAACGGGAGACAGCTATCTAGAGTGGAAGACTCAGTGAGGACACAAGTCTTTGACTTTCACCAGAAAACAGCAGGAAAATCAGCTTTTGACCTGTTAATCCTGCTGTACTGAAGGTTTCAAAAATTCTTGTGGATTAAACTCTTTCTTCCACACAAGTAATGTTAAAAGAGGAAATCTCAAGGCAGATTAATCGTCCAAAACACAAACAATTTAAAAAGTCCAAAGTAAGATGCTTCCAGCTTATGATAACAATATGCTTTTCTGCAATTACCCTATTTGTTTGTTACAAGAAGAAAACGTTGAAATGAAGCTGAGGTTGGGATTCTGTCTCACGTGCATTATTGCAGTATTTTTTAATATTTCCCCTTCTTTTTTGTAATACGACTTTCTCATTTTCTAATATTTTTAGCATTTCTATATGTAAAAGTCAGTTTGTAGCTGGTATCACAAGTTGTCCAAGCCACGATCAAACACATAGAAGAGGAAACTTTTTTTTTTAATTAAAAGTGTACATTCATACATATCCACAGATACAATTATAGATTAAAGTATGTTTTGGTTTAAACTGTTCTGAAATTTACATGCAGTGTTAGACTAATTTTTTTCCTTTTTGTTTTCTTATTCTTCTTTCTCTTTTTTAGTTTATTCTTGCTAAAAGATTAGGGACTTTATGAAAATTTTTCCCAATATCCAGACAAAAAATTTTACTCCTTGAGGCATTTCTATTTTGAAGCTAGATAAGAAAGAAAATTTGTTTTGTTTTGTTTTGTTTCCTCTAGGTCTCGTTGGTTAGCTTAGTAGCTAATGCCCTTGGTTTCTCAGAACTTGGTGCAATTAAATCTCTCCGAACATTAAGAGCTTTGAGACCTCTAAGAGCTTTGTCACGCTTTGAAGGCATGAGGGTAAGGAAAAAAAAAAGAAATAATGTGTAAAACAAATCCATAATAATGTGCCAAATTATGAAATCATGGAGGAACACTAATTGCATGTCTGTTTGGAAGGCCGTCAGTAGCATGTCTGATTATATTACATGCATTACTCCTTCTCTATTTGCATTCAGTGTAATGTAATGCTTTACATTAAATAATTTTCTAGATTTAAAAAAAATCCTTATGTTGTTTTTTAATTTTTCTTCTGTGTTTATTGACTAGGTGGTTGTGAATGCTCTTACTGGAGCAATCCCATCCATTATGAACGTACTTCTGGTTTGTCTTACATTCTGGCTAATTTTCAGCATCATGGGAGTAAATTTGTTTGCTGGCAAGTTCTATCACTGTGTTAACACCACAAATGATAAGATGTTCACACCACAGGAAGTCAGTGATAAAAGTGCATGTGAAAATATGAGCAGGACTGTTGGAGGTGTTCGGTGGAGAAATGTGAAAGTAAACTTTGATAATGTTGCAATTGGTTATCTTTCTCTGCTTCAAGTGGTAAGTAAATGAATTTTCCAGCTTTAATTTTTGTAGCAGTATAATTGAATTCCATAATTTTTAATTTTATTTTAAAATAAATAAATGGGTATAGACTTGACTTTATAATTTTGTTCTATGAAGCTAAATAATGTTGCTTATGGTAAAAATGTGATACATTCTCTGGCCATTTTGGAAGAGGAGGAATATCTAATATTTACCTGATGGACATAAAGTTCCTTGGCACCCAACTGCTAATACATTTTCAAGTTCTTCAGAAATACAGTATGTGGTTAAAATACCTGGTTAAAAACTGTGGCTAGGTTTCATTTTCTTTTATTTGCTCTGTCTGTTAAGGCATATTGACTAACATTTTTACTGTGGTTGTCATAGATATGTTCTAGGGCTTATCTGATTTTCAAACAACAAGAGAGTGAATTATTGATTTAGATAAATGTTTTAATTCACTTCTTCCTCTCTCTTCTTTGCCTGTTTTATTATTAGTAGTCCCACTCCCATCACTGTCTGTTATTTCCAAGTGAGCTTTTGAGGAAGTTTTTAGCTTGTTTTTAAGCTCTAGATTAACAGTTGCAGAATTTACTAGTGCTAGATTTCTGGGCACAGGCCTTTTTTAGAGGCAGCATCTGTAAATTGCCAATAAGACAAACATATATTCATAATCAAGTTCATTTCACAGTCTGCTTCTGGGAAATTATTTGTACTCATAAGCAGTTGGTAATTATTCTGTCTTTAAAAATTTATGACTGATAGTTTTGAGTAGTTAGTATTGTGCTAGCAGACTATCATCTGATTGCTTCAGGGGGGTAACAGTAGCTATTGCTAAACAGCACTAGGCAATTGCACAAATTACCAGCTTGGAGAGTAGCAGTGCTTTTAGCATTTGTAGCATATCTTGCACGAACAGTTCGCCTAGGTAATGATTGCAGTAAACATATCATTCACACCTTTCTTGCCCTCAATATCATAGCTCACCAGAGTAGGTTTCATGAAGGCCTGCTAGGGGGATAAGGAATTGGTTGGATGGCTGTGTTGAAAGACTTATAGTCAGCAGCTTAGTGTCCAGTAGGAAACCAGTACCAGGTGGTGTCTCTCAAGGGTTTGCACGAGGACCAATACTTTCTAATAGCTCCATCAATGACATCGATAATGGAATTGAGTGCAACCTCAGCAGTTTGCAGGTGACACCAAGCTGCACTTGGTGATAGGCTTAGAGGAGATGCCAACCTGAGGGACCTCCGCTGGCTGAAGGTTGAACTCCGTGAACCTCATGCAGTTCAACAAGGCCACATGCAAGGTCCTGCACCTGGTACAGGACAATCCCCAGTATCAGACTTGAGAATGAATAGATTGAGGTCAGCCTTGCAGAGGTGGTCTTGGGAGTACTGGTGGAAAAATGTTTGATGCAAGATGGCAATGTACACTTGCATGTGACTGCACAGGATTTGGTTGTCAAGTCAATCATATCCTGGGCTGGCCAACAAGAAGAGTGGCCAACAGATAGAGGTAATTCTCCCCATACACTCCATTCTCCTGAGACCTCAGCAGAACAAGGAGATATGGACCTCTTAGAGGTCCAGAGGACAGCCAAGCAAAAGATCAGAGAACTGGAAAACCTTTCCTTTGAAGAAAGGCTGAGACAGTTGGGGTTCTTCAGCCTGGAGAAGACAAGGCTCCAAGGAGACCTTACTGCATCCCTTCAAATATTTAAAAGAGGCTTATAAGAAAGACTAAGGGAAAGTTTTTCCCAGGGCCTGTAGTGACAGGACAAATGGCAATGTTTTTTACCTGAAAGAAGGTAGATTTATACTGGATATAAAGAAGATTTATTTATTTTTTTTAGTGATAATGCAGTGAGACAGGTTGCCCAGAGAAGCGGTGGATGGCCCATTATTGGAAGTGTTTGATATAGTGACAGACATCCCTGCCCATGGCAATGGGCATGAACAAGATAATTTCTAAAGATGCCTTTCAGGCCAAACCATTCCATAATTTAATTATTCTCTTAGGATTTCTTTGGACTACTTACCTTTTGGAGTTTCTTCTCGGACTATTTCCATATTCCATATGAACAATGCCAACCTATGGTGGCTGATTTTTTTTTTTTTTTTTTCCTGGAGAAGTCCTCCATTTTTTTGATAGTCAAAAAGTTAGAAGTGAGAGCCTTGTAATAGATTTCAGTCTCTGGTATGCTGATACTGAGTTCAGCTCATCTGCCAGAGAGCTTTTATGAATTTCCATGAAGATTAGAATTTTTTCAGTGTTTTAAGAATTGGGAGGAAGTATTGCACAGTGAAGAACTTCATGTGAATGCTTCGCTTGTAACTCACCAGACTTTTAATATTCCTCTTTATTTTTATTATTACAAATACATTGCAGAAGACGCTGTTTTATTTAGAATGTTCTCAGAACTGGAGCTTTGATAGAAAATATTAATGAATTTTGTTTTTAGGCAACATTTAAAGGATGGATGGACATTATGTACGCTGCAGTTGATTCTACAGAAGTGAGTGCACTATAAAATCTACTGAGTAAAAATAAAATTTACTGAGGGCAAACAAATGTAAGATTGATGTAATGCTTCTTCAGTGGCGGTTGAAATGATCTAAAATGTAAAAAATTAAAATGTAAAACCGTGATGAATTTTCTATGTAAATCTATGCTCACAAAATGCTTATACTTTTAACAGGTTAAAAAAAAATATAGCCATAGATCTACTTAAATTATTACTGATTTAATATTTCTTCTGGAAAAATCCTACCTAATGAGGTCTGATTTCCTATTAATTTATGTAACCGAGGTTGTACAGATCAGGAAATAAGTTTTTTCTGTGTCTTCAAAAATAACCCAAATAGACAAGAGGCATCACTGCAATATCTAATCCAGATCTGCAGACTCTGATGATCTCAAAAAATATATTTGCTAAATTTTGCCTATTTTTATTTTAATGTTGATACTTGTTTGCATCTCTCCTCAATCCAGCTCCTGATTTACATATAATTTATAGGAACTAAATTGCTTTTGAGATTTGCACATTTCTGTTCAATTTAGTAGGACCTACATGAAATGTCAAATGTCATCAAAGACAACACACATAGAGGGGAGGAATGGCAGGTCTGTTTGTGCAATTACAGATATCTCTATTAAATAGATTTTCAAGTTCAAATATAAGGCAAGTGTATGGTGTGCTCCAAAAGAGTTGAATTTACCCCCTTGTCAGGGAGTTGCTGTCCATCTGGACTCAACTTCTGTTCCTGCTCGGGGTTCTTTGATTTGTCTTAACTGTTGTTTGTGATATGCATTGCTGTTTTTCTATGTTACACAGACAGAGAAACAGCCCAAGTATGAAGACAACCTGTACATGTATCTTTACTTTGTTGCCTTTATCGTCTTTGGGTCATTTTTCACCCTAAACTTATTCATTGGTGTCATCATAGATAACTTCAACCAACAAAAAAAGAAGATAAGTACCACTTGTTTCATTTTCACAATACTACATTGTTATTGAGCATTCAGCAAATGTATGAAAGGACAAATAAGAGTATCTGAAATTTCTCATAGTAATAGAAAGAAAAAAGAAATCAGGTTTTAAGGTTTTTATTTATTCAAAATAATGAAATAACAGTCTTTTCTTTTTAAGGCATTTGAAGTAATTTAAACTTATACTGAGCATCTGAGTGTTCTCCACATCCCTGTACAGCCCAGTGATAGGTTGTTCATTAGAAAGTTATGCCTTTGGTTTTCTTATCCTAACAGTGCCGTGACCAAGCTATGTGCAAGTGCAGATGACTTAAGTCAAGCAAATAAATGACAGGAAAGAAGGGAACATGCAAAACTATAATTTTCAAATTTGATAAGGAGATAACATATAGCAGTTTTGTGAAGGCCTGCATTGCAGAGACTAATACAGACAAGTTGAATGTTGAAAATGCTACTGTGTAAGATTTGAGAGGGTTTGGAAACTGTCTTGAGTTAATGAATTTGCAAGAAAAAGAAGATGGGTGACATTTGAAAATATATAGTTTTTCTTTTCAACTAAGCTGTTTCTTTTATTTAAATGAACACATGATTGTGGAAAGAACTCTAGGAATGTTTAAATAGATGAAAATGCAGGCTATGATGACAAATTAAAATGTACGTGCTGTTTAAACTATAAATGGCAGCATCTTCATCCTTCAAGATGTTTGTACTTTCCTTGGAGTAAACTTCAGGGGCATCCAGTACTTAGCAGGAAGATGGTTCCATTTCTCATCCTTGGAGAGCAAGACTAAGGTTATATACATGTTATTGGCATTTTTGGCACTCAATATGTAACAAGGTGACCTTATTCAGTAATGAGGTAATTATAAATTTTATTAAGTTCCCTTGGCAGACATTGTCTACTGGAATCATTATGACTCAGAAGGCAGATAAGGGTTCCTGCTAAAGGGCTTTTTCTGGCAGTGTGGTATATATCCCTTGTACATTTGGAGCTGCTGTAAGTCACCAAGAAAGTATATACTGGGCATAGAATTAGGCTGGGGAAAATTCTATCTGCATGCTATTCTTCAGTTTCATGTAGGAGATTAGCAAGAATTAGTTGTCTGTCTTTTGAATTTATAGGTGCATCTGTGTTCATAGAAATGTGCAGATCACACACTTCATGGCTACCCAGCAGTATTTTTCTTGTCTTTGTTCTTTCATCAAATCACTGGCATTTGGGCATGTTGGGGTATGAATGGGAAAAGACCTAATGTTGCAATATACTATCTCTGTGTAGTTAAATTGTGCCTTTCTGTGGTTCCTCTGTGCATCTACTTTCATTACTTTAGTTCCATGAGGGAGGCAATGTTCTACTAGCTGTCAGTTTCCTAACCAGCCCTCAAGGTTATCTTGTCTTGAGACCTATATCCTCCCTATGGACATCATATTGAGACAAAGATGACTTGTTCAATTATGATAGGCTTTGCATCAGTGAGACAGCAGAAGAAATCCCCAATTCAGTCCCACTTTCTGTATGGCTTTTTTTTATTAATTTCCCACTTGGTAAAATCTTCCAACAGTCACAGCACATTTCTACCTTAATTATCAAATCAACTTCTTGTTTTTCTTCCAAAACCCTTACTCTCCAAGACTTACTTTACTTGATTGATTTAGAGGAGAACTTATTAAAGAGGGTCTCTTTTGACTTCTAAATTTTCATGTAAGTATATAGCCATAGCTGAAAGAGTCAAACACATCTTCATCCAGAATTATCATTACTTTGTATGTAAGATTGATGCTACATTTGACAAATTCAGTGGGAGAAAGTCACAATCACCCCTGACTCTGAAGTGCATTTCTGAATGCCGCTGCTTTGATGTCATGCATACCTGGAATGTAATTACAAATGAATGAATGAATGAAGAAAACCAAGTTATTTGTCAATATAAATTGTATTTGTGGCATATGTGTATTACACATACCAGTCTAGATATCTTTTTATTCAGACAAGAAACCCCAGAGTAAACCCATGCTTCTGATGAGCTCAGTACAATGTAGGGGAATTACCAAGCATCATATACACTGTGGAGGTATTATCATCTGACCTGAGATACCTATACTCAAATGGTATAATGTACATCCTAAAAAGTAATATCAGTAATTTCTTTCTCCTTGTATGTTTTACCTGAAGGCATTCAACTTACATTGAATCTTTGTCCCTTTAAAGCTTTTTTATTTCTGATTTACAGTGTGGAGATTGATTTACAGTGTGGAGTTTATGATGCTAGAGTTATAAGCATCTATGGACTGTATATTTTACTGGTTGGGGAGGGGGGCATGTATGTATTTAATTGAATTAATCAGGTATGTATTATTTTTTAAATAACAGATAGAAGTTCTAGGGATTTTCTTTGTTCTGTAATTTGTTTTATTTTTCCTTCAAGGTTCATCAGATATTTTAACTCTCTTTAATAATTACTATGTTTTGAGGTTGGTAATAATGTATAAGAATGAATAAAGGGTTCAGTAAAACCATGTTCTGCAATGCTGGGAATTAATGGATTTAAAGGCTTGTCTGTAATCAGGTCTGGGTTTTTTTTTTTTTATTATTTTACCTTGGAGGTCAAGATATTTTCATGACAGAAGAACAGAAGAAGTACTACAATGCAATGAAGAAGCTGGGATCCAAGAAGCCACAAAAACCTATACCTCGACCTAGGGTAAGAATGTGTGCTATTCTTGTGTTATCTGTGTTTGGGGAGAAATGACAGCAGTACATTACTTGTAAAAACATTTCTCACTTATCTCTGAAATGGTTTAGGCCTAGTTTATCTTTTCGTTCTGAATTGAAATATAAATGTGTCTGTTCTCCAGGAAAAAATTCTCATATTTATTATTCCTGAGGAAGCAGAGAATCAAAGAACGTGAAGAAATAAGAGCTTACTGGGTTTTGAGGGAAAAATTTGAACTGGCATAAGTTACTGGATAGTGTTTTTCTTAGGTTTTTCAGCCTTTTCCTTGGTTTTATATTTCAAGAGAGGAAGAAGGAAATGGGAGGGAGGAAACGGATGTTCATTACATGCAATCATCTTTTGTTTTTTCTCCCCTCAGAACAAATTGCAAGGCCTGGTGTTTGATATTGTAACAAAGCAAGCATTCGACATCACCATTATGGTTCTCATCTGCCTTAACATGGTCACAATGATGATAGAAACAGATGACCAGACTGAACTGATGCAAAATATTTTATATTGGATTAACTTGGTCTTTGTTGTCCTTTTCACTGGTGAATGTGTCTTCAAAATATTTTCACTCCGATATTATTACTTCACCATTGGCTGGAATATTTTTGATTTTGTGGTTGTTATTCTTTCAATAATAGGTAAGAAATTCTTATATTCAAAATTAAATATAGTTAGGTATGTATTTAATGCTTTATCTCTGTCAAGTTGTACAGATTAGAGGAGTTACTTAATTTTAATTTCTCTTGGTTATTTAGGAAATGAAATGCATATATGGGAGTAGTAACTTTCTTAATAATTCTGTATCACTTTTAGTACTTCTAGGTTTGGGGTTATTTTCTAAAAATACTAAGAGAAAATTTTAAAATTACTTTTAGCAGGTAAAATTTATCTCCAGTTATATTTTCCAGTAATTCCATTATTAGACTTGGGTTTGTTTTTTTTTAATACTTTTTGTGGAAAATGTAATCTGTGTTAAAAAGTTACTTTCTTAATTTATTTTTATGTTTCACAGGTATGTTTCTAGCTGAGGTCATTGAAAAGTACTTTGTGTCACCCACTTTATTCAGAGTAGTGCGACTTGCCAGAATTGGTCGAATCCTGCGCCTCATTAAAGGCGCTAAGGGAATTCGCACTCTGCTCTTTGCTTTGATGTATGTCAAGAGGGAAGCAGGGATCGATGACATGTTCAACTTTGAAACGTTTGGCAACAGCATGATCTGCCTGTTTCAGATCACCACATCCGCTGGCTGGGATGGTTTGCTCGCCCCAATTCTTAACAGTGGGGAGCCAGACTGTGACCCTAACAAGGCTCATCCAGGGAGCTCTGTGAAAGGTGACTGTGGTAACCCTTCTGTGTTTTCTTCTTTGTCAGCTACATTATCATATCCTTTCTGGTAGTGGTGAACATGTACATTGCTGTGATTTTGGAGAACTTCAGTGTTGCTACTGAAGAAAGCGCTGAACCCTTGGGTGAGGATGATTTTGAGATGTTCTATGAGGTTTGGGAAAAATACGATCCTGATGCAACACAATTCATAGAATATAGTAAATTATCAGATTTTGCAGCTTCATTAGATCCACCTCTTCATCTACCCAAACCGAACAAAGTCCAGCTTATTGCAATGGATCTGCCCATGGTGAGCGGTGACAGAATTCACTGCCTGGACATCCTCTTTGCCTTCACAAAGCGTGTTTTGGGGGAAAGTGGGGAGATGGATGCCCTCAGAATACAGATGGAAGATCGGTTTATGGCATCCAATCCTTCTAAAGCTTCCTATGAACCAATTACGACTACATTGAAACGAAAACAGGAAGAAGTGTCTGCCACCATCATTCAGCGTGCTTACAGATGTCATCTTTTAAGACAGTCAGTCAAGAAGCTTTCATTTATGTATCAGAAAGATGGGGGTGATCTGCTTGTCCAAAAAGATATGATTGTTGGTAAGCTAACTGAAAACTCACCTCCAGAGAAAATGGATATGTCTGCATCCACTACAGCTCCGCCTTCTTATGATAGTGTAACAAAACCAGAAAAAGAAAAATATGAAGATGACAAATCAGAAAAGGAAAACAAAGGAAAAGACAGAAGAGGAAATAAAAAGTAAAAGATGGAGAGGTTGTCCATGATGAATATTTGCAAGCCTGAAAAGAGAACACTAATATCAACAGCACTCTTACTGGAGGATTATGCCAAAATTACAGGTTTTTACATGTTTACCCACTGCTGCAGTCAATGCTTGTCCAAGACAATGGTCCTTTGCTAGTAAACTCTTGGTCTGTAACAGGGAAACAAACTTGCAGAACAATAGTTTTGATTATCAGCTGTTACTAAATGGGAGGAGACAAAACATTTCTACTTGAACTACAGGTACCCTTAATGGGTCCTAATAAGCCTGTATTTCTGTGGAACAAGTGTATCCACTGTGTACATTTCATCTGTCTGTTTCCCATGTGTGTCAGTTTTTATTCGTGGTCTCGATCGTTTTAATCACATACTGCTATATTAATTCTGATGTACTGAGGAAAAAAATCTAAATGCTCTATATTTAGATAAATACTAAATACTGAATAATACTCCTAATGTGCAGAGGAACATAAAAGTCAGGAATAGGTAATTATGGCATCATAATATGGATATAGTTGTCTTCAAGCCACTTCTAAAAGCAAAAAAACAGGATTCCAGATTATCGAACTTCAGGATCTAGATCAAATCAGCAGCAAACTATAAAAAAAAGAGCAGAGACCAGATAGAGAATTTATCAGTACACCAAACAAGGGAATAATTCTCACAGAAAAGAGGTTGGTAACTTAGTTTTTTAAGTTTAATATATTTATTTTAATACCTTTTAATAGTTCTTAATTTATTATACTGTCCATTTCAGATACAGTGGTTTAAATAAATGATGCTACACGCAGCTCCTGTTCTGACAATTGGGGAACGATGAAAAAATTACTTTCAGAGCGCAAGATAGCTTGTAATTCCTGAAACATTCAAACAATTCTTTTCACAGAAAAGCTACAAATGCCAAATTCTGCCTAAAGGAAAGTATACAAATTTAAAAAAAAAAAAAAAAAAGGTGGTGTTTTTTGACCCTGTAATATCATGAGTAGCTTCCATACTTCATAAAGTCTGTTTCTACACTTCTTATTTCTCATGAGTGTATCCTACTTAGGAAAATAATCAAAGCTATGAATATAAATTGATAGCAGAGTACTTTTGAGGAGAAATACTACCTTAATGTGTATTTCAGACTTAAATTTCCCTATTTTGGAAGGATGAATCATGCCAGAAACACAAAAATATGTACATCAGAGGAGGTTTTGACACCCCCACAGCACTTCAGCCAGGTTTCCATTGTAATGTAATCTTCTGTAGAGAGCTTAGATGACCAAGAAGATGTATGTACTTAAAGCAGCTTTGGCCCTGCATTGTGGTTTAGATGACTTTTCTTGGCATTCAGGCTGACACTATACATGTAAGTAAAATACCCTCTGTTATTTAATCAGTTGTTTTACGCAGTGCTACCTTTTTGAACCAAGAGACAATGACCTAATTACTGTATATGTGTCAAATATGTACCCTAGTAAGTTCCCTTATAACGTTTCAATAGATATTATGATATATTCTGTAATATTCCAAATAATTGGAAGCTCTAACTGATGCATGCTTGCTGCTATTATCCTACAGCTATTAAAGTTTAACATGGGAAGATGTGTGAGTGGTACAAAGGAAAAAACTGTATGTCAAGACCATCATTCTTCATACCAGTAAGCAATAGTTTGCGGCTATTGAAGATTTTATTTTGTTTGAGTGTTGTAATCAGCAAATATGCAGTAAGTTACTGGAGTATACAGGACAAATAGATGACTTAAAATATGGGGCTAGAAAAAAAATGTAACATATGTCTGTTCTTTTTATTTTTAAAATAGTTTTATTTTATAAACTTTTTACACTTACTGTAAGAAATTACATGTATCTTCCTGTTGTTATTAACTTTTATTGCTGTCTGTTTTCGACACTTTACTATTTGGAAACCTAAGATACAATGTTTAATTGGAAATATCTGCTAATTACTTGAAACACCTTTTAATAAGGAATAATTTAAAAAGAAATGGACAGTACAATTATTTTTCTGATCCATAGGTAGGTCTTTTTATGTGAAACAAGGTAGAAGGCCTTTTTTTTTTAATGTTATAATCCTGTCAGTTGATTTGCAGAGTAATCTTAGTCATAGGAACATTGCTTTTTCCCCACAGTTAGTCTCACACTGTCTGCTTTGCTTATTGGTACATACAGCAGTAGAAACACTTTAAATATAATTTGTTATTCAAAATCTTCCTTCATGAGGATGAATAGTCAACTTGTGCAATGGGCAGTGAAACACTTTGCATTTCTTACAAAAGAGCTAGAATATAGATGGGCTCCTGCTTTTGTAGAAATTATTGGCTCAGTGTATTGATGAACTGCATGCAGGAAGTTGTTTTACCAAAAATAACTACATTGCTAACAACCCAAAAGAATAAAGATAACCTTTTTATGTAATTGTTTTAGTCTTTGTGTTTTATTGTATGAAGTTTATAAAGATTAACAAGTAATGGTTGGTAAAATTAAGGGGGGGCCACTTCAGCGGTGAGGTGATTTAGACATCTAGATCGCATGACTTAGATCAGTATCAACTTGTCATCATCTAGGTGAAATGAAATGCTGATGTTGTCCTGACCAGAGAAGTTTCTCTAGAATTCAGAAAAGAATCCCATTTTGACTGTGTCTGTGTCTTTTTGTCAAATTTTTGAGTTGCCCAGGAAGAGCTCCAGTGATATTCTCTGTTGGTCAAGTCCAATGCAGGATGGCTCCACTGGTGCTCCAGTAGACACTACTCATCCTGGGATAGGTGACCAGGGATCTGTCACCAAAATAACCCCGTGGGAGCATTACAGTCACTTTGATCCCTTTCTCTCTCAAGAAGTCCGTGTTTACCAAGGGGAGGGAGCAGGAGCTGTTAGAGGTTTTAATGGCCATGTCACAGCTGTTGTCAGGCAACTGATGCCTTTGGGGAGGCTCTCAGGCATGGTCTCTGGCAAGAGGTTGCCACATAGAGGTGGCAGGATAAGGGACATGGTGTGTGCATTGGACCTGGGCAAGGGGTAATTAATGCTTTTTTCTTCTTTTCTTTTTTGAAGAGTAGCTGCTGTATACTTGGGCCAGTATGGCTAACAGGAAAAGATGCTCAACTATGCAGTGCTCTGAAGGACAAGATGTATGTTTTTAATAACGATACCTGATTTGAATTTACATGGTTTTTTCAGTCCCGAATAGCTAGGGTTTTAATATCTTAGTTGATAATTATAATTACATATTAATGTAATAATGTAAATACTATTTTAAAATATTGGTAATACCCTTAAATTGTGTTTAAAGAACATAATTACGTCAGTACTGGACAGGTATGTAGTTAAATTGAAAATTCTATGTGGAATAAGCATAAAATATTTATGTAATAATTCTTCCACAAATTTGGTACAAGAGCACAGAAGTATATAAGATCATTTGTAAAATCATTTTACCCTATAAAATTTTTTATTATTTTTTAAGTTATTACTATTGAAACAATTGTCCAAGTCCATAATAATGAAGCCACTCTAGTTTTGGTATCTCAAATGCAACATTTTAGTCCTTTAGAAAAAAAGTAATATATTTCTGGATTCCAAAGTGTATATATTTGAATAAATTTGTATCCTTTTATATTTCCTTGAAATTATTCCAGTATACCTTGAAGGTGAAAAGCTTATGGAAGACACAGTTGACTTGCAGAATCCTCCCTAACCTGCAGGTATAAAATAAATCCATGTTTTATTTTTGATACAAGATGGTTGTTTCAGGTAATGGGTCAGTCACATATCATTATACAAAGCATTAAGTGAAATTCCTAGAACAGTAGGACACTGCACTCTCTTACTGTCCCAGCTCACAGAGAAGGAAAAACTAGAAGAGCTCCCTTAAAATTGCCTCAGAATTGAAATTTCTTTACTCTCTTTTACTAACCCAGCAATGTAGGTGTATTTTATTTTGTGAAGGTGCCATCAACATCCACCTCCCTTCCCCATTCCACAAAAAGCCCCAGCTATACCCCAAACCTATACTGAAACATAAAGGGGGAAATTTCTGGGATTTTTCAAATCCTGGCTTGGCTCAGCCTGTAACAAAACTGTTTCACTTCTAAGGACGTGACTTGTCCTGCCTCCATCATACAAAACTCTAAAAATGAAAAAGGGAGAGACAGCAAGAGGAATAGGTAGGATATTACTCATCTGCTTGTTTTCATAAAGAGGCCTTAGCTAGGTTTGGGTGTTGTTTGTATTTTCAAGCAGGAATTTGTGTTGCTGAGGGCCTCAGGGCTCAGGGGCAGTGGGAGCATCTCCCGGCTGCTGGCGCGGGTGTGCAGCAGGGCTGCATCCTGCAGAGGGCACGAGCTGGGTGCTCTGCCGCTTCTGCAGCCACAGGCAGCACCAGCAAACAGATCGCAGGCACGGGCACAGGGGACAGCTTAGGCTTGCCAGAGAATGGACAGATTTTATGCTTGTTACAACATGATAATTCATCTCGTTGTGCAAAGATAGCTTTGCTGTTAACACTTTCATGACTGAAACAGCAGCTTCTTGGATTTCAGTTCTGTACCCTGTAAGACATGTGGACCTGTATCCAGACCTGACACCACATTGGTAAGAACTGCCATGCTCATCTGAGCTTACTAAACTAGAGCTGAAGGGTTTTGATGCACCGGGGAATTCCTCAAATAGCTTTAGTCTCACTTTTATTAATAGGCATTATTCATTTAATCCCACCGTGCACCCCTGAAACAGCCCCAGCCTTCTAAAAGAATCACGAATGAAAGTATCTGTGTCATTTTCATGGCAAGCAGTGATATATATAATGAAGTATTATTAAAAATGCAGAGGGGTTTTGGACATAGAAAATCCTTACGATATTCATTCTATAGTATAGATTCAGAAAGGCTTATCTAGCTCAGTAAGGCATTATGAGAAATAATCTGAAATCTCTGCAGTGTAGGAGTATTTAATGGCTCACAAACCTCTGCATTAGCAACATCTTTTTCAGTGGGGGATGGTAGCATTTCTTTCATTCTCTGAGCTCAGCTAGGTTTTGTCTATGTGATACAGCATGCAGGCTCTGTCACTTAGCATATTTATTTTTCCTTGCTGATCAGTGGGAGCTGTTGCACAGTGGAAAGAGACATATTCCAGTGCTTGCCTTAAAAAAAAAAGACACTGCAGTGTAACCCAAGCAAAGTAAACTGCGGCACATTCTCATCCCTCTGGAGAGAGAAAATTGCATGCTGAAGCACACATGATGTCTGCTGCAAGAAAAACCTTTGATGAAAATAAGGAACGACACTTCATAAACAATTTATAACAATCAAACCCAGCAGTTCTAGACATGCTCTGTACTTCCATTTTCTATTGTCTTAAAATCATGTTACTTTCTCTTTAACTGCGATCTTGATTATAATCTTGGTGGAATGTGAAAGCTGATTAAAAAACACCACAAAATATTTTCCAGAAAATGTATATCTGAAACAGAATGCAATAAACTGTTTTCATTTTCAAAGTAGTAAGTATCTCTAACCGTCATGTTTAAAAATGGTCAGAGAATTCCATGCTGTATTGCTATTTGCAATATTGCTTTATAAGAAAGTCATGCTTGCAGATACCATAGCAACCTCTGTCATGTGGTACTTCTTGATTGCCAAGCTGCATAGTAGCTTTATGCTCATATTCTGCAACCATGCTTGCAATGATGTCTTTATATAGTGTTTAGTAAAAATTGCATCTGCATCCACAACACTATGCAAACTGAACTATGCCAGCAATGGTCTCAAGTTCATGGTCTCAGGCAGGCAAAAAGTTAAAATATTCTGTCCAATAATTAACATTGTCAATACCCTTTCTCTTGTCTTAGCTTCTTCATGGCTCTGATGGCTGTCAAATGTGGTCTTACAATGATTCCTGCAGCATTGCTGGAAATACTACTGTACTTATTTATATAGATGGAAAGCAGCTGTCATGCTCTAACTGTATAATATTGGAAATTTGATGTGATTTATGGGATGCTGAATAAGTGGGCAGATAAATGCAGGCTCCTGATAGCCTCTGTCTGGAACTGCATGTACATCCAAGAAAAAAAAATCAGAGTGATGCTAAAGAGCACTGTGAATTCACCAGCTTTACCACTCTTGCTTTTGCATTTACTTGAAAACCAGTTACTTGAAATTTCATTTATCTATGTTGCATCAATCTTATAGAATTCAGTTATTTTTATATAAAAACTAGAAGAACAAGGAAAGGAAAATGTTTGTCTTGAAAAGAAAGTAGCCAATGACACCTATGGAGTCAGTATAATAAAATGTTGACGTGATTTTTCTACTTGTATTTCAGAATTAAAATATTTTTTTCACAGTTGAATTCTACTACATATAAGGAGAGAATCCAACACAGGAAATTTCAAAAGGTACATAGAAGAAGTGACAGGAAAAGAAATTACAGTGCTGATATTACTGGCAGGTTATTAATATAAAGCCTTTTGAAGAAGTTAATTGGAAGTTGATGAACTCTGAAAATAAAAGATCATGCCACAGAACATAGAGTAAGAAAAATCTGCAGCAGAGTATGATTTGAAATTATTGTCTTGCACTGTGGAACTGTTTGACTTTTGTGATCAGAGAGGAAACTTCATACTAAAACCTAGGATCAAAAAATATATATCTCTTAATATCCAAAACACATCTATGTCTATGTACTCTATTTATTCATATCTACTACTATATAAATGTCTTTAATAATTTTAGAGTTTAAAAATCCTCTAATTTTTTTTAAGAATAAAAGAGTAAAGGCATACTAGGAGGACACGTGTGTTCAACTCTTCGGTATTATTTAATACCTATTTACATTCCAGCTTCCCTTCCCCTGTTCCCTTGTCAATCCCTTTGCATGAGATGAAGGTTTTTACATGACAATTCAGACTGATGTGGAATGCACTCCTTTTAAAATTCCACGATGAAGTAAAATAAAGTGCCTTTTCTCCTCTGAAGGACAGGAAAAGGTTGAGTTTGCAGGTCTCCCTAGAGTTGTCAGTAATATACTGTCCAAAAACCACTTGTGCAATTCTTGGCTTTTAGAAAGTTCTGTGTTATTAAGTCAAAGGAACTGCATTTGAAAAGTTTCCTCATTGTTTTCTCAGTATTTCTTCATACATATGACATAGGATAAAAAACCTACATTCTTCAGAGCTGCATTTCGTCTACAGTGTCCTTTGCCTCTGGTGTTATGGAAATATATTTGTGGAAGTCTAAAGGAGGAGAATGTCGGTAGGTAAGAGCCTACACCTGTTCCTCTACACATAGGTTCTTTTCTTACTTTAAGGCAGCTCCAGTAGAGTATAATTGCATCTCCTTTCCTTTTCCTTCCTCCTCTATTTCCAGTCTAGAAGACAGAAGAGTTGCCTTTCAAGCAGGAAGACCACAAATCAATTTATTGTGATTCAAATGGTGGAGCTGAAGAGTAACTGGATCAGCTGGAGCAGTTTTTTCTCATATGACAGCACTGGCAAATGATGGTAGGTAACCTCATTAGCAAATAGACTTCAGCAGCCATTAGAATAAATGTTAAAGAGTGAAGAGAGGAGATGTTGGTGTTTAAAAAAAATTAGAGAAAATGTCTTTTAGGTTTTATAGGTAATTTTATTCCACATAAAATTACAACTTTGTGTATGAATTCTTTAAAAAGCAGATGCACAGTGCTCAGACCTATCTCATCAGAATAAAGGACATTCAGAAGTGGTTTTAAATAATGTTGAAACATGACAAAAAGTACCACCTTAAAATGTCCCATTTAACTCCAAGCAGAGACAGATAAAAGTTTGTACTTGGAGACTGATAAACAAGCTTCCTTCTTTTATATTTACTTTTTTTTTCATATAGAAAGCTTGGTTCTGTCTCCTTAAGACTTCTCTCGTCTGATGAAAGTAAGGACTTTTGTGAAGTATCTGGTTTGTTCATAACTTTGCGAGAGTTTCTTCAGGTGTATCTGCATTTTCTTAACAGTTTCAAGAGTATAGTTTAATGTCTGGAGAATTTCAGCTGTGAACTTGTCTAGCTCTTTAAAAATTTTCTCATGGCGCCTAAGGACTTTTCTGAAATCTTGCTAATCTGTAACTAATTAGGCAGGATGTAAACTAAACTTCTACTAAATTTCTAGCCTTTCTGAGCACAGCTGAGGTGCTGGTCTGAAAAACTTTCCTTGAAGGTTACTGACTTCAAGGGGCATTCTGATGGTGAAAAAATATTAATGTCAAAATCCATCAGATGTATTTCCAAGGTAATGCAAGGTTTATCTGATTCCCAGGGTGAGAGGCTGACCAATTAATTGCTTTCTGATTCTGCCCAGCCTGTTGATTGCACATGCACGGATAAGTCATGGTAGTTACGATGCAGAAGAAAGTTCTTTCAGTACACCACAAACAATTGCCCAGCATCTTAATCCTTCAGTAAGTCTGTAAAAGCACAACAGTCAACAAGTCCCTTCTCCACTCTGCACACTGTGGTGAGAGCTTTGAGTGCATAACTGGCAACTTCTGCTGGGGATGAGGCAGGGTTTCTCCATCTCATTTTTCCGCTCTGTTTACCAGGCTGTGAGATGAGGGAAACAAAGGAAGGTATGGAAAGCAAGCAGAGAAGCAACTCAGTTCAGAAAGCTGACAAGGAGCTGGGCAGGGCAGGGATAAAGACAAAGGAAAGGAACAAAATGAAGCCAGGTACTAACTTCTGTTCCAGACTATCAAAGACTGAATTAGTTTAACTGGTTTAATTTAGTAATTAGAAAAATAATGTCAGAAAATAATGAGTCCACTGAAAATATGAACTTGTTATCAGTGAGGATTCTTTAACATAAGAGGTATTTGCCCAGCTTCCTTTGTATTTATAAAACATGTATGGTTAAGAGTTTCTGCCTGCTTCTGATCAGTTTATATATTAAGGGATTCCTGCAGATTTGTCTGAAATCGTCTAAATCTATTACTGTCAGTTACACTGATTTGTCATGAGGAATTGTTAGAATCACAGATAACTGAACACAGTTAACACAGATAACACAGTCAGTGTATTTCAGTTAGCATTACATACCATTACCCTTTCCTAATCTTAGTTGTAGCAGAGGAGTTGGGTCAGCTCACTGGTTTTATCAATGTTGTTCCCTGATGCTTTTAGAAACTCTGGAATTGTTTGGGACTTTAAAAGAAGTCTTGAAAACATGGGCACATTTATGTTCCAATGTAACTGAAGAATACTCGAAGTGGCTCAGAAATTTGCTAGGATACTTTGACAGTTTAGTAGTTCTTTCACAACTCAGCTGTGGAAGGCATTGCAGGAAAGCAATGTCAAAGTTTTTATGGAAAGAATTTGTTATAGTGCTGTTAGGTGTTTTCAGTGTTCAGGGTTCATGTAAGAGATACATTAACACAGCTGCTGGACAGTGAATGAGCTTAGGGAAGTTACAGTCAAATCTTGCCAAATTGAATTTTCCCGATCTTGAGTTAGTTAGAAAAAAAATGTCATTCTTTACATGTTATTAATGTAAAATTACTTATTTTGTAGACTTACATCAAATTATTTTCCAGCATTCCAGTTTCTTTCCTTAAAATGTGACGTGTTAGTCTTGACTCCCCTGATTCAGTGTGAATATAGTAAGAGCAATACTGGCAGCCATTGTTTTTATAAACCTAGTTATTGTGTGATCATAATTTCATTTAGGCAGGTATATTTTACATATCTGTGCCTTTCTCTTTCCCTCCTTAGAATTCTTGACATCTCTGGTGAGTAAGCTCTGGTGCTGGTGACTCACTGTGATTTTTGTTTCAGTAGCACTTCTGACAGCTGACATCTCTGAAAGTGGCTTATCCTTACTAATTGCCAAGTGGAAGGTCTAAATTAGGCCATAGTTTCACAAACATATTTAACTGCCATAAGGTGGCAATGTAAGTGAAAGAAGCAGTTCTTTCCCCCTGGTTAGAACAACCATTTATATTTCCCTATGGCAAACTGCATTGGAGAACTAAAAACTCAGCAAGAACAGAAAAAGTTTATCCTTAACCTAGATAGTTTTTCTATTCAATTCACTCTACATCAAGTACTATGGTGTGTTGTTACCATCGTTTCTAAGTCATAGAATAATGCTCATTAAAAAAAACAAACAAAAAAAACAAACCCAAAACGCAGGAAAGAACCACCAAAACCTCCCCACAAAACACAAACAAGTAAAAATGCAAGAGGACATTTATGCAAACTCAGAAACTCAACACCATTGTATTAGAAATTTCATTATTTATGACTAATGAAAAACTTGTCTGTGTACACCTAATATTTCAAGTTTCAGTTAATTTATAACTTTTTGTTCTGTTACGATTCTTTAGAAAACACCATTGTCTGGTACTGTATTGCTCTAAGCTGTGTCAGTAGTTTAGACGTGTCACCTTATAGCAATTCTTACGTTCTCTAATTTTAATCATAATAATTAAAATATGCTCAGGAGCAGCCTTTACTTACATGGCTTTATTTTCCATGCCTCTGCTGCTGGTAGTTTTATAGCCTCAAAAGTGTGATGTAAAATTTCTTAATTTTTCTTTCAATCATTAAATTTTCAGTTCAGGCATTATTTTCTTCTAAGTTTTGCCTCATAGAAAACTGCTTTCTTGTTCTTTCAACATCTTAGTCACAGTAATCGTTTTATTTGTCACCTCCAAAGTGTAGAATTCCATGTGTAGCTACTGATTTACCAGCCAGTCAATCTACCTATAAGAGAAGTAAAAGTTGTGTAGCTGAACATCTTCACTTCAGATTGATGGTTTTTAAACCTGAATCCTTTGTAACCTTCCTGGGAATTACCTCTCCCTACCCAATGTTGCCACAAATGGTTAGACAAAATTATGGCTACAATGCAGTCTATAATGGTACATAGTGCCACCTCTTGAGATGTGCTCATTCTGGTTATTCCAGCTTCCAAAAATACTGTCTTCTACCAATGAATGTTAAGGGATGTTGAGGTAGACTAAGTCATCACAGGCTACTTCCATTTCAGAAGAGAACTTCGCTCCAGTCCTGTGTAGAGGAGCTCCATCCATTACTCCATTGTAGAATATACAATTTCATTTTTGTCCAACATGAGAATGTACCTTGGCAGAGTGAGATGGCGGCAGGGTGGGTGTGTTAAGGCAGAGGCAGTGGCCTGGTGAAGTAGGCAGAGAGCCCAATATTGCAGTTTGACAACTACCGTAGATAACAGATATGATAACTTTAGTATGTGGGAATTGTATGAAATCTGGGATAGGGCATAAGGTGAAATCCATTCAGTAAATTAAGTTTCACTTTCAAGTTGACTTTCATCCGTTGGTTGTGTGTCCTTGTATTTATTCCATGAAGATCTTTTAAAAAAGAATTTAAAAAATGTTAGGTTGGGTTTCTTTCTATATTTTGTGTGTGCATAATAAACGATTAGTGAAGAATGCATACAATCTGGGGATTAATATGATTTACTCTTCAGGATTTGCATAACTTGAAAGTGTGTCATGCATAACTGCCGTTGCCACAGCCATGTTTTCCAAGGATCAGAAGAGATTTTTTTTTTAAAGGAGTCTTTATACAATTAAAAATAAATTTTTGAATTCCAGAAATCTTTCTATGAAGCAACTGACTCCATGACTTTTTTACAAAATAGGCTGTGTACTTGTTTATTACAATGCTGTTGATTTTTTTCATTTCTTTTCCAATTTTTCTTAAGGTATTCAGAGTCAAAATTAGGGATTTTTATATTTTTTATCACTTCTTAATGTCTGACAAGACATATAATAATAATAATAGTAATCATAATATTAAAATGTTATCTCCTGTGCGGTGTTTGTTTTTTTTCATTTTTGCATCCTACCACCCCACCTCTAATGGCTTATTTATGACTTTTAGCTGCCTCAGTTTATCAACCTGAGTCATGCCATCAGGAAACAAACTCTACCTAAGCTGAATGGAAGGATTTCCAGATGGTGACTTTTAAAGTCACCGTGATAGAGTTATTTCACATTTGTGAACAACCTTGAGAAATTCTTCCTGTCTCAAAACCCTTATTAGTCATTAAGCTTCAGAAACACAGCTTCTAGCAGCAATATACCTTTTGATAAAGAACATATATGTATTTGCTTTGTTGAATAATCATTTTTTCTGATATGGATATCTAAGCCATGCGTCTCAAAATAATTGATTGACCTAATTCATATATTGTCAGGTAGTTATAAACGCCTCAGTAATAGAACAGAATTTTTTTTTTTTTCGCTTTAAAGGATTTACTCAAAGCAGGACTCCCCTGCAAATGAATAGAATGATTCTTCTTCGTCTTTGGGCTCTCTGCCAAGATTCCTGAGTATGGCAAAAAATGTAGACTTGAAGGCTTTAAAATTAGATCTCACCTGTCTCTTCACAAATGCTAATAAAATGGAAGAAATAACTCACTTGGATTCTGGGCTCAGTAAATGTACCTTGATTTTTGGGGGCTGAAATGTAGAGACTGGGTTGATTCTGCAGCATGCTTGCTGAGCAGGGGGTTAGATTTAGGAAGCAGGCAGCCAGCATGCTCTGCAGCAGTTTGCAGGTGTAAGGACAGCAACCGTTTGCAGTTTGTGCTCTCAGAAATCCACTGATATTGTTGATGTCTTTAAGAGATTATTGAGAAATTCAATAAATTCCTGCTTCCTTAGAGGTTTATGGAATAAGTAATCACTATGAAGTCCAGAGGTATGAACTGGCTAAAATGTTTTATTCACTACGTGGACTAGGGAAGTGTCTTTGTTGCTGTAGTAAATGTAACAAACCTGCTAGTGCTATTTCTTGAATATGCAGGAAGAGATATTGATAGTCACTCTTCAGCTTTTGTGGGTTTTGCTTCCAAGGGCAGAATGTAAACTAACTGAATAGTGACCTTAGATAATGGTAAAGAAAAAAAAAAAGTAGTTATATTCAGAGTCACAATATTTTTGTGATTATGAATGGAGCACAAAAAGAGCCAGAGTAGTGCCTGTGAATTTGTTATTTCAAGGTAACTGGTAGACATGCACTTATTAGTTCTGTTTTGCTGATTTTTTTTCAGGGCAAAATGGAAAGATTCATTACATGTTCTGTGCAAAGCAATGCTAGTGCGTGGTAACTTGAGCAATAGCTAGGAATGGTAGCAAAAAGCTGCAGGCTGGTGGCTCCTATGGTGGGTAATTGAGTGAAGTGTGAAGTTATTAGCCTGTAAACAAAGCAGGCAGACACTACTTTGAGCCTAATTTTATTGGTAATTAAAAGCCTACATAGTAAATCAGCTGTAGAGGTGTTCATTTATACCTGTCATGTGGGGATGGAGCATCAGGTTCAGAGAGCCTGCAACTTCTGTGTTATACAAACAGCGTGTTTCCAGTAGGTTCAGCTATGGGGAGGGACATGGGGGTGGCAGCAAGCAGTGCAACAGCTAAAAACCAAGTGCCATCAACATTTGGTGACATAGTTAGACCTAAGTGTATTTGTGTGATTCTGCGCCTGAACCCATCACACTCAGAGTAAACAGACACTTGGGAGTCGGTCCACAGGAGCTCATTTCAGTCAGATTGATGTTACTTACCTGCCTCAATGCAAAAACAGATGGGTACCTTTACAGAATGCTACCCTACTACTCCCATTTTTTCCATTATTTGCTTAATGAGAAAGAGAGTGGTTTGATTTTGGTGGCTGTAATAGAGATAAGCCTGATTTACTGCTGCTTTACTAATTACAGAGCAACTGATGCGAAGGTGAATGTGTTGTTCTCTGGAATGACACAGGGAAATAATTTCAGAAATTTTTCCTTTAATTTTTTTTTTTTTTAATTCTGCATAGCATGAAGAAGTTCCTTCTGTCTCCTGACTCTGCCATTCAAAGAATTACTGGTAAGTACAACACTGAATGAAGTATTCTATTTTATTCAGGTTTTCTTTTAAGATGTTTTCATAGTTTTCGGTTTTTTCATTTTTTTACGTAGGTATTTTAAAAGGGAAATTCAAAGAGAATTATTAGATATTACCTAAGCATTCTACCTACTGTCAGTTATACTATGTCTCCATTCCTCATAATTTCAGAAGATGACAAGACATGCTAAATGAAATAAAAATAATTGGGCTAAAATGCAAACAAGTTACTTTTAGCTCACTTTGGCAAAGAAATAGACTTCTGGTAAATAGCAATTCCTCTCATACGAAATGTAGTATTTCTTGGTGTATCTAAAAAGCATCCTATTTACTGAATTAATGTTCATTCCAATTAAAAATTAAGGATGCTACTTCATTCTGCCAACTGAAAATGAGATACACCCTCCCTTGCAGCTTTAGAACATGAAGGCAGCAGTTTAAATCTCTCTAGGACTTTAGTGACTGTGAGCAATTACCATTTGATAGTCGTTCAGCAGCCTATGTGAAATGAATCAGTAAATTTTTGGGGCAGCATAAACAAGCCTGGAATGCTGTGCTGCTTGTTTTCTACATAAATAGACAGGCCAATTCCCCAGAGATGTCAGTCTGGCACCTCTCACAAGTTTTGTGTTTACTTACTATTCATTATTAATTGTTAAGTGCTTACAGCACACTTGATATTGTGATGAGTACAAAGATACAGTCCCTGCCTGGAGGAGCTTACTTTAGAAGATAAGCAGAACCAACTAGTTCTTTTCCTGTACAGCAAACACAGTTTTCATTGAATTTTGTTCAAATTCCCTGAAACTCAGAGAATATGGGCTTCAAGGCAGGTTACACAACATTTCTTTACTGACTTTCATATTACTCAGTTCAGAGTGAAAGAACTGTCAAAGCATGCCTAGCTCTATGCAGTGTGACAGATTTCCCCGTTTGGAACAATTGGTCCCAACTGCTCTTGTTTCTTGTTTAAGGTTTCAAACCACTTTTGAAAGCTATCAAATTTCATTTTAATCTCCTCGGGAAGAGAGAGGATGAATCTCTGGATGGGAAGACAAGCCAGAACTGATGCATAGTGAATAGCATGAGAGGCATAATATTACTTGGAAGGATCTGTGACAACTCTGTGTCCCCTTTTCCATAAGGCAGAAAGTTTTATGATTTTGCTGGGGGCGGGAGGGGGATGGGGTGGGGAACCATGGAATTAATGGGTTAGACAAATGCGGTACTCTCTTGAAGAAAAAAATGCGCTACCCTGCATTTTATAAATAGAATGTGTATGATTTTATTGGTATGATTTCTTCTCAGGTGATAGTTAGTACATGATACATTTGGGGTTTTTACGTCCATGGCTCTACTTGTTCCTTCCCATTCATTTCAGAATCTCAGGCATTGTCACCAATTTTTGGAAGGCTTCATAAATAGTAACGAAGTGCTAAATGTCAAGATTTGGGTGAATGAGGGAAAATTTGTAACTAAAAATAAATTATAAAATGGAAGGAAAAACAGGCAAGAGGAAATTAATGTCCTTAAGCATGTATAGAAAGAGATTTAAAAATATTCCAAAACAATACAGATAGGAAAGAAGCATGATCCAATAATGACAAACAAAGTACCTTTGCAACAGTTTTTGGGTAGTATATATTTTGCTTCTACTAGTCTGGTCTATGAATGAGTCATTTGCTTTAACGGGACAGCAGATTATAATGGGAAGAATGAAAGGGTGATTGGAAGCCATCACTCTGGGAGCTCCTGACTGGAGGGCAGTTGAGGTGCCAGGTCAAAACAAGTGAGCTGGAAGACTCCTGGCTTGGCTGCCTACAGATCCCACTGAAACTGACCTGTGAGTCGGCGCCTAGGGCTCGTCTGGACTATGGAAGTGCTGGCTGCAAAACAGGGAACTGTCTTCTGAGAGGGCTGGTAGGTGTTAAGAACTGCTCAGCTTCTTCCTGATCAGTATGTAGGAACTTAGAGATCTTGAGATTATATTTTTAGCAGAACAGGTACTCTATGTATGCTGTTCTAAATATTTTCCCTTCTGTTAAATCAAAACTGTCTAGTCACCATCCTCTCATTAAATTCACAAATGGAAGACATACCGGTGCCAGGTTCAGAAGAAATTGGGTAAGCACAGCTCAGAAGAATTAACATACAGCTACTCAGCTCACTATGATTTCACTTTTCCCTTCAGGATACCAGATACTTCTCATTGACATTACAACCCTTTCTGTAACATTCAGATCATTTTCCCAAGACATTCAAGTCTATGTATCAATAATCTATTATAAAGAGTCTAAAAGCATCACAAATATCAACGTATACTTTGCAATAAGTGTAGTCCAAGGGGATCTTGACAAATATATATTTGTTTTAAGGAACAGGCCAGGAGGAATGCCAAGCTGATCCAAGTGTTGCTTCTTTTGAAATGTGTCTAATGGAAGGTGATCAGCTGAAGAAAAAAAATGATTGGACTCAGAAAGTACATTAAAATAGGCCACAGAAGCAAATAAGAGGTCTAGGATCGATATTTCAGACACTCTTCAGCAAATTTAGGAAAAACTAGCTTAGATACTGAATACTCAAGACAACTTCAATATAATTATCAAAACATAGATAATTGAAAGTATTCTCCATGTTTGAAGCCCTTGACAGTGTAGTCAGTTCTAAAATTAAGCATTCTGCGTGCCATCTGAGCAACATAAATTGTAAGTGAGAGGAATGGATCTTGCTTTAGTTGTAACCATTTAGACAAAGCACTGAAAGGCAATCAACATCTTTAGAGTGCTAGAAAAAAAGAGTTTTGAATTCTTTAAAAGGTGGTAATTTGTAAAATTAGGCCTAGGCTTTGTTCCAACTCACAAGTGTTTTTTTTTTTTTTTAAATTCCACCTTATTCTTACATCAAAATGGTTGGGGAAAACAACTTTAGGCATGATCTATCAACCTAACTACTTCATATTTGCTGATTGAGATTTTTGAGTAAAAGGCTAAGACCTTCTGGAATTTACATTGCTTTGCTTTTCAAGTTACTGGAATATATAATGCTTCAATCTTTTTGAAAACAGAAATGTAGATGCCAGGCGTATTTGAATGATGAACAGGTTCTTATGGTACACAACATAGCATGCTTTCCTCTAGAGACCGTCTTAACCATAAGCTCACACATATGCCTTTATAGCAGCTGCAAAAAATGTCTGTGTTTCTGATAAGTTTTTATGTCTCATGATGAAAAGAGTTCCTGTTGGCAATATATTTCCTATTCTGTGTTGTCTGGATTTGGCTTAGACAGGTTTTTATCTCCAAATCATTTGGGTACAGGCAAGAAAACACCAAGAGGTGAGGTCATGGAAATATTTCCTATAGTCCTTCCTGTAGTTCCTATACTACAGCATCTGTAGGGAAATCAGACTCTGTAATAATGAACTGTAACATGCAAGCATAGAGTGACAGAGCAATACGTAACTCCATGTCACATTATAAAAAAAAAGTTTTTGCAAAAGCTTACTATTTGAAATTCTTTGTTAAATGGAATAATTTGCTCAGTTTGGAATGTCTGCTCTCTAGCATAGTAGGTTCCCAGCTCCACTGGTTGAAAGAATTGGTAATGTAAGCAGGTAAGCATACTCCAGTCACTTTCGTTACTGAAAATCATTGTGGTCTTTTCTAACAAGTTGTAGAAAAAATCATGCCTGTGATAGCTTCAGACTTTAGCCTGCAAATGCAATCCAGAAAGCTAAATGTAGCAGTAGCAGTTACAGGAGGCAGCTTCCCAGAGGCGCATGCTGGAAATACCTCAGGAAGCAGTAAACACTTCAATAGCAAAACTTTCAAGACAGATGAAAAGTGAGACACACCCCTACAAAAAAACCCATATATAGTTTTATGCAATGTTTTTAAATTATTTATTATTATAAGAGAAAAAGAAAATACACTATTCTAAAAAAAAAAAAGGGTAAAAAAAAATCTTTAAATAACAAACTCAGGAATTTTAATTTACTAAAACCAGTGCAATTTTAATGCCTAAAAGTTAACATTTTCTACTGCATGACATATTGCACTTTATTCAGCTACTTATTCTGGTTCTCAAAAAAAAGATTTATTTGGGAGAATATATATTTTTGCTACTGGTGTTACTACTGGCCTGATAATATTTTAGATTAAAGGTGCTATCATACTTCTGAAGATTCTTACTTGGTTTCTTTCAAACATTTAATAATTTTTTCTGCATTTTGCTCGCAGGATTTTTCATTGAAAATTATCTAAAACAACTTCGGTAATTATTTTTCTAGTGATTATTATAAGCTTAAGGTCCTTTGGGATAATGTCATCTTATATGTCAACTTCGACTCTCTCCAGTTCCTGTTCAATAAAAAATTAAGATCAATAGCTCTTGGCACACAGTAGCTATGCAGATCACCTTGTCCCTGCAGGTTAGAAATTCCAGCCTATATAAGTGATGAGTTCTCATCCCCACAAAAGCCTGCATTAAGTTGTCTGTTATTCACCATTCATCCACAGATTGTGTGAATTTTCTTTCTCTAATAATTATATATTTATATCAGATAGACTGCAAAGATCTTTGGAAATAGGAGAAAGCCATTCCCAGGAGCATGCTGAAGTAATCTTGGAAACGTTCCATGAGCTTAATACATTCTAATGGCTATTCCTACCCAAAGGACCTGGTGATTGTAAGAATTCAGGCCCCTGTTGAATATGCAGTATGCAAAGCACACCAGATCGACACTTGAATTAAAGTAAACATTACTGACATATTTTAAATCATTAGAGGAAATGTGCTTTGTAGTGTGATGCCATCTATGTACAAAGATCATCTTTTATACTTTCCTGAGTAGCTTCAGGGTGGCTTGTGGCACCCTGTGGTTTTATGTTGGACTTGGGGAAATTAAAAAAACACAACTTGCTGCTCTTTTGCACCTACTAGTATGCACCAAAAACCCCTTTATTTATAATTCAGTTTCATTGCCAGATTTCACCATCTATTGCTGCTGTTGGCAATGTCCAAAATATTTAATTACCATGCCCTTGTACTGCATCCAGAACAGTACCTTTGCTTTTTTTTTTCTTAGATCAGAAAAGAACTCTTCTGTTGAAAAAATATTTTAAATGAAAATTTAAAAAGTTGAAGCATTAACAAAATAGCCATACAAATACAACCAGGAGAGTTGAGAATCATTTCACTCCAAATTTTCAAGAGTCACGTCTTAGCCACATGATGACTTGCACAGGCCTGCTGCTGTTACTTGTTTCCTGTTTCAAATCCCAGTTGAAATTATAGGAAGTACTTTCCTACTATTCTTATCTTAAGGAGCTGCCACATTTCACTTAAGCCAGTTGTATCATTCCTAATGGGGTGGTGTGCAGTGAGCACAAGCAGGTATGTGACCCCCAAAATTTTCTCAATAGAGATATGTGCTCAAATTATATAAAAAAGGGTTTGACAGCCACAAAGCATTTTGTGAGAATTTTCAGTGTGGTCCAAAGGTAAGCATGTGTATACACGCTCAGTATTCATGACACTGACAGTAGTCCACGTGACTGTTAAGGGTAGATTGCATTTTGCTGGAATAGCAGAAGAAAGAAAGATAAGCAACATATTATCAGGACCAATGAGAAGAAAAGGAGTAAAGCAATACATTATTTTTAATATTCTGAATGCTTTATGTTCACATAGCAGGCACAAACTCCATTTTATTACTGTGTATCAAAAGTTGAAATAAATGAGATTAATCAGTGAAGACTTAATGAACAATGGTAATATTCCCTTATTGTTAGCACAACTAACAGCTAGTTTCTGAAAATGTGACATTAAGAATACTGGAAGACTTCCAGTCTTACTCCAAATTTATAAACACTAGAAATGACATTTTGAAGAACTATTGATTAGTTACAGGAATGTTAGTTCCAAGTAAAATACTGAAGATATTTGGATTTGAGCAACAAAAAAATGAGAGGCTAAAGTGCTAATTATGGTAATGAGCACAAAGATAAATCTTGTCAAATTACTTTCTTTTTTGAAAAGATCATAAATCTGTTTAAAAAGGAAAATGTAGAAGCATAGTTGGTTTGGGGTTTTTTTTAAGTAACTAGATATCATGCATTCATTAAACACTTACTTTGTTTGGATGCAAGTGATCAAATTAGGTGGGCTATGGGCTGGACTGATAGATTTTAAAATATTACTAATGAGGAGATGTGTCTGGGTGGTATTCTTTCTTGGAAGGACCCTCTATAAATAGTTTCTTTATTTGGTGTAATTAGTATTTTTGTCAGTTATGCACACTGTGCTTAATGGTTTTGATAGTAAAGTTTGCAGATGACATGGAAAAAGGAACAAGATTAATAAGGTTGGTATTTCAATGCAAGCTGGGTACTCTGGTTCAAATATTTGAGTTGAAAACACCAAATTTGATTGTAGTCAAATGCAAGGTACAAGAATTGGGACTTCAGAATGCAGGATAAGAAAGTTCATTTTCAAATGAAACAAGAATTAATGATTTAAAAGCCAAAACCACCTCAAAGTGTATGGCCCAGGAAAGAAGGCCAATGTGATACTCTGATGACTGGAGTGGAGAGCAGCAAGTAGAAGTAGGGACATGAACATGGCATGACCTGGAACATGTGGCACTGATGAGGTTTCTTTAAAATATTCTGCCTTTTCTTCAAGAATGAGTTTGCAGGTCTGCTAACAGATTGTGGGAGATGCAAAAAAGTGTTTTGATGGATGGGAAATGAGATTTAAACCAAGCTTAAATAATTCATCTCATAAACTTGCTGAGAAGAAAATTATGATGCACATATTACTGTTGGAGAAGATATTACACTGGGAAGTCCCTGCTTGTCTGGCAATGGAATAATGTTTTCTAAAAAACAGCAGTTGTTACTACATGAGTTCACCTTGTAAAATGCAGTTGATTGTAAATAGGTGTTGGAACAGCTGATATAAAAGGCAGTGGACATAGAAATGGTCTGGGCATTTAATTTAGATTCAGAGCAAATCAAATTTAAATTCTTCACTTCCATCATGCAATTTGTTAACTTAGCAATTCCTCTTCCCTTCATCTTGAAAGAAGTTTTTCCTATGACTAATAGGAAGGGTTCTGCTTTAAGATTATTATAATCAAATTATGTCCTTTAGAGGTCATGGAACAACTTCTCCAAAATGCATAAATTAGTCAGCTATACTCTGTTTATTCTTTTTTCTCTGAATTTCTTTGAAGATGTTTAAATTAGCACTGGGAATTAGATAGTTCTCAGAATATACCTGTAGTCTTAAGGACTAATGTATCTTTCTCATGAACTCAGTTTAAAGTGGTTGTTGAGTTTAGAGCTACAGTTCAAGTCAGCACAGAAAGGAAGGGGAAAGCCCATGAAAACCTTTCTTCTGCAGCGCAGGACATCTGATATATTTCATCTAGCAATCACTTGCCCATAGAGGCACTTGCTGTGACTTTCTGTCTTCATTCTATGACCTTTGTCACCCAATTATTTAATTTCCTTCTGATTCCAGTCAAAATAAATAAATTGTGGTTTCATTAGAGGAGTAACTAAGCTAAATCCAGTGGAATGAAGCTGAGACTAAACATTCTAGCCCACAAGGCCTGAAGTTCTATGAAGTAATGTTGCTTCTGTTTTCATACTTTTTTTGCTTAAAATCACTACTTTATCTGAATGTGGCTGCACTTGAGTAAACCTTCCATGGATTAGTATTCATTTCTATATTGGTGTTGAAAATGCTTAAGAACAGCTCTTGGCAATGGCAGATTGTATTGTACTGGTCCAATTCTAGACTGACATGGCTATTCCAGCAGACTCAGAGTAACAAAAAGCGGGGCACAGGTTGTAGAAATAAAATATCAATATAGCCTCACAACCAAAATCAATGTAACCCCGCTGAATCTCAAGCATCCTCACAGAAGCGCTATGTTAAAAAGGGAAAAATTAAAATTTACTCATCCTGTTTTCTTCCTCTTGAAGGAGGAGGTAGTGAAAGTTCAGTGGAAAACTGACTGTTTCCAGGAAGCTGGTGAATCAAAACAGAAATCCTGGAGGAAGGTTTGAGATCTGCTGTTATGGGCAGGAAGTCCTATTAATGTTTCTGTTCTAATTTCTGCTCTAATGGCACTTGGAGACATGGTTTAGTGGTGAACCCAGGGGTGCTGTATTGACAGTTGGGCTCACTGTTAGCGGTCTTTTCTACCCTAAATGATTCTATGATTCTATCGGAGTTCCACAGAAATTCTGACATATGTTATGAGAGAGAGCTCAATCTCCTTCCCAGATGACACTTTAGACCTGTAGCTTTCAGAAGGCTTCAGCCAGTTGTTCTTAGGCAAAAGCATAGAGAGATTTGCATTTCCTTTGCAAGTCCACCTTTAGACACAAGGAGACCAAAATCTGCATTTTGCAAGGCAATGGTTTGAAGCTGATGTAAATTGAGGTAGTGGTACTGGGAGGAAGATTGTCTCTGTGAGGACTGTGATAGGCATCCTAATACTGCACTAAAAGCAATTAAAGGAAGAGTAGAGACATGTCTTTCTGAAGGTCACATTGCCACAACTTCCAATAAAAATTAAAAACTGTTAATGAAGTAAATATGATGAAAGAAAAAATTTTGCTTCATTAAAGTACTTTAAACAATACTTGCTGAATTCACCTGAGATGACCTGTTAAAAATAGAAAAAGTATTTTCCCTTATGGACCTCTAAGGACTCAGTGATTTGAGCATATATAGCTGAATCTTGAAGAATTACCCACTAGGAATGATTTAGAAAGGGAGAATTTATTCAGTAGATTTCTCTGAGATATGATTGCTTTACAGTGTGGAATAAGTTTGAAAGAAATTAGCATAAGGAGCTAATATAATTTAATGACAAGGCATTTTAGGCATTGCTTTGGTCTGTTTGTGCCTGTTTTTTTTTTCTTTGTTTGATTTGCTGTGCCTGAAATCAAGCTATAGTGGCTTACAAGGACATTCAGTTTACTTTCTCACATAAGGGAAGGAAAAAGAGACAGCTATGTCAAAAAGATGAGCAAGATAAGCAAATATAACACAGACTTTCATGTCCTTTTGTCCTGCAAACTTCAAAATACTGTTCTTGATTATGCAATTATTGTGTTAATTATTTTTAGTGCAGAGTTTGCTTAAATGAAAGATCAATTAATAGTAGCCAAAATAATACTTTATCTGACCTTTTTTTGATAAAACAAATGTTTTAAAACAAGGCACTCTAGAAGTTACCAAATTTTCTTTCAATGAGAAAGAAAGAAATTTTCTTTCATATCTTTTTTTAAGTTTTTATGCAGGGCTGCTAAGCTCAGCTTAAAGGAGCACTCAAATGTAAGTGAAATATGTATGCAAACCCAAGGTGTTGGCAAAGAAATATCTTGCTATGTAAATAATAATACACTGGTTATCAGTCAGCAAAGGACTGGGACTGCAGAACCTGGGAGCTGCAGAATAAAACTGACAGCCCCTGAATCCTCCTGCTCTACGAGGGACTACCCTCAGCTCACAAAGATTTGGGACAGCTGGTGCGTTGGACCACTGGGTCTTTCAGCACGGAATGAAGGTTGATGTGTTTAGTACAAAGGTATTAACCTAAAAGACTTGTCTCATTCTTACCAGTCTTTATCGTTGGTTTGGTGAAGGAGAAGTGAAGACAGAAGCATGTCCTGACCTAGATGCCTGAGCACCATCCATATTTAACTCTGCGTAGTGTGAAGGCTGAACAGTCTTTTGCCTCTGAGAGGTTGTAGCGTGCAAGTTCAAAATTTGGACATGGAACACATAACCTGAAAAGCTTTGATTAGGGCTCAGTAAGTCCTCTGTGGAAAACAGCTACAGATACTAGAGTCTTGAAAACTTACCTGAGACACTGGCTTCATTTGTAGGTAATTGTGAGGTTTTGTGTTGTAAAATATGCCCAAGTGACTAGGAACATCTTGGGAAGAAAAGCAAGGAATCGAAAGGGAATCTGTAGTATTTCCTGGAAACATCCAAATGGTGGAAATAAGAGGAGCAGAATTCAGGAGCTGAAACATTTTCTTTGGTGGAAACCAAAGGGGTGTATTGAAAAAATTTAACGTGTCACCCTTTTGTTACCCTGCAGTTATTAAGCATGTTTCGAAAATTTCTGGTAAAGCAAAATACAAGAAGTATTACTTTTATATAATGAGCTACCTCAGAATTATTTTTCTTTTTTTCCCCCCAGAAATAGAGAAATTTCAAAGACTTGAAAAGACATTAAAACCTAATGAAAATAAATATAGTTGGTTTGACTGGTCTGGGTCCATGTGAATTAAACAAAGACAAAAATAAGCTACTTGGATCCAGAATGAAATTGAAGTGATGAATTTATGCCTATTGGGCAAAAGTGAGTCCTGATTGTATCTTTATGTGTTGCTAGAGGGGTTGAACAATCTTGTGAACATGTTCATTGTAGTAGGTCTTTTAGGCTTTTGTGTTAGCCAGTTCTGCATCTGTTTTAAATCACTATCACAAATGGTTTATGCTGTGGGCTATTTAGGAGGGGTTTGGGGGGAAAAAAAAGAGAAAAAAAAGGCACCCTATTGCTTTTCGTGCTAATGGTACATTTATTATGCTTAACCATAAATCAGTTTTTCCTGATGCTGTCCTTAGGCATCAGTAACTCGTGGCTTGGAGTTCAAGGTACTACCACTACAATTTCTAGAAATGTTCTGATTGATGACTGACAAATTAACTTAGTCTCCAAAACTAAGTGTGGTTTCTTTCTTGCGCTTAAGCTCATAAATGCTAGTTTGGGGAGATGCTAAAAATAATTAAAATCTAAATTCAACATCCTGGAATCAGTGACAGAAGAAAATCCAACAGAAAAGCCTGCCAGTACTAATTATTTTCACTTGATAGAGATCATTCATTTACCCAAAATAAATAGGCATATTTATTGAATGGTTAATTAACTGCTTTTTCATTTTTCAACTTTTTTCTTTCCTCCTATTTTTGCCATTCTCTTTTAGTATTAATATGCAAAACAGCAGATGGTTTTTTTATAAGTACAAAAATAGTGGCTTGGGAAATCAGTTTGTAGGCACTCTTAGAGGTATAATGGGTAACCCTATACATCTTACAAAGAATCTTGAAAAGGAATTAAAAAGACTATCGTGTCTAGTTTTATTGTCAAGAGATGTCAAAGAGAAGTGAAAGAACAGTCCATGAATATTAAGATTACTGTGACCTTGACCTATTTAATGTTCCTAGTTTAATTGTAGAAGGTTTTTATGCTTAATTGGATTATAATTTTTTAGTTATTTTCTAGGATAATGTATTTTTTTTTAATATTAGAAACTGCATGCGAGTACAAAATCACAAAATTAGTGATATCTATCTGAGGAGTATCCACTGAATTCGAGAATTCTTTGTTCACCTTTGATGGCTAGAATACTTCATCACTTGCAGGAAAATCTGGGACCTTCTTGTAAATATGTAGAATACTAAATATTGTAAAATACTAAGGAAAGGAGACATGAAAACATTGACACAACATCTAAATCATACAGTTTAAGATGTTTGGAAATATGACTGCTTTTTAAAATGCTCTTTAATTCAGTTGCAAGTTTGGTAAGGTATCATTTAAGAGCAAAAGGGTATTTAGAGATGTACTTCTGCCTATTTGAATAATGGCATCAGTCAGACACCAGGAAGTTTAGTCAACTAAAGGAGAAAAACATTCCTCTTTGACTAGTCCTCCAGTGGTCTTCATTGTGATATAACCAGGTCAAATAAAATATATATGCAGAGTAAATGGAGGTGTTAAGCTGTTAGATAATATGTGAAGAAAGGAATAAAAACCTTTTGGTACCTTTTTCAAAAAGGAGGTATGTCATATGCACTTATTGGTTTTGCTCACAGAAGTAGCACATGCATAGAAATGGCCAAAGTCTTCAGAGACTTGGGTAAAAGACTCCTATATGGAATCCCCCTCCATTTATAAGGCTGTGTGTTATCAGGTCTAAATACAGGAGCTTATTTTTTGAAGACTTTGAGCCATTGTTTACACATTTCAGCATGACTCACTTGTGCAGGTTGTTCAGGAACACAAGGGATAAATTATTTTGAGAAAAGAAAGGTCAGAGAAGGACGAAAAAACGCCAGAAACCTGCACCACAAGATATTATAGTTGTCTCTCCAGTCACTGATACCAGAGCATTTTAGTGTTTCAGCAGATCCCAAATGGAATCTATATTAGTATGAGAAAACCTCAAGTAATGATTTATTTATGTGCAAGGCATCTTAAGAGCAAGGTGTCTAAAAAAAAATTGTCCTGTTTACTCAAGGTTGTTGGCATGAGTAAGGTCTATGAGATACTGCTTCCTTCATTTCAGCATGGAATGGAAAGGACCTTGTAAAAATAAACTCAGCAAGTAAGGGTAATTTAGTGATAGGCACTGTAAACCTCTACTGCCATATTTTCCATTAAAGAAAAATTCCAGAACTTGGTTCATAGGCTTACAGTCTTCTGTAATAACGACTAGCATTATCTTCAGAACATGTGTAGCAAGAGTTTAGATTGTTTTGTATTCCTCCCATTAAACCCTCAATGCATATTTTCGTCTCCATCCTCATGAGAGGTTGTCTCATCCATTCTTCTTTTCCAATCAGCAGATTTTTCTACAGTCATTGTCAAAAGACTACAGTTTTTGGAAGAAATTTTTTCAAACTGCATTTACTTTATTTACTTTGACTCTCTTTCTGCTGAGGTATCAGAATAATTAACTTGCTGGTCGAATATTATATAAACTTGACTTTTCTTACCACTGTCAAGCATTAGACATTACTACTCAGACTGCCAGTGCAGCTGGCTCAGAAACAGTCTTTTGCTGAAAGTCCTACATGTCAGCAATTTCTGTATCAATTTGTGTTCATATAGTCTTGACTTCCCAGCAGATCAGACCCAAGTTCATGTAGAGAAAAAATGCTTATATGAGTTACTGTAAACTGAAAAGGACTGTGGCTCAATGGAAGAGCAATTTGTCTAGTACCTGAGAGAAAAAGGTTTTTTATACTGCAGACAAAAGGTATGGCTTGCAGGTGCATTTTGAATGACAAAACTTACTGTTTGCAAACTATTACACTGGATATACTTATCCTCATGGGAACAGACTGCGATGAGGCAGACATTATTTTCTAATTGGATATACAGTTATAGGAAATATTGTAGAAAATAAGACTGGAAAACTTTGAAGGACTATCTAGTTCATCATCTAGCCCAAAGATGGAATCAGCTGTATCAAACTTAGACAGGTTTACCTGTATTGCAACATCAAGCAAACTGTATATTGCCTTTGCAATGCTGCCAGCCAAGTGTGCTATTCTGCTCATTTAGGTGGCCTTTTCTACTCAATTTCTGTGTATTGGGTTGGGTTACCTGTAGTTTGCCTCTAAACTTTCTGTATTTTTCTACCTGATGCAGTCAACATTTGGTTATCTCTAGTCAGATTGTCCTGTCCAGTGCCATGGCTGTGGAGGGACCTGAGTTTGCTTTAGGTGAGTACTTTGTTTTGCTGTTTGGAGTGCTGTGACCAACAGAATTGCTATGTTTTTGCACCTTAATTAAACTGTTGTTGTATATTTTCAGAGCCTAATACAGGTCGTGATATTTTCAACTCTTGATTAACCCAGGTCAAGTATGTAAACAGATTTTTTCTAAATCAAGCACTCGTATTTAACCCTTGAAACACTGAAAGTAGTAGTTGGTACATATCATTTATATAAAGTTATATAGGGGCTCCTCATTAGCATTCTACATCAATATGGTAAAAAATAAATGCAGCAAAGTATTTTTAATGTTATTTTCTGAAGACTAGAAAAAGAGTTAATGATTTCAAATTCAGCAATAATTGTTTTTTAAAAATCATTCTCAAATTATATTTCCTTTGCTTTTTTTTTTTTTGTTTCCACATTCTACTTAACTCAGGATATGCTAGATGTAGGTCTTATTAGTGATCTGCCTTTCATGTCAAATGCTTCTCTTTTTTTTCTTTTTTTCCTTTTTTTTTGATTCTCAAAAAAGGAAAAAGGAAAGCATGCCACAAGGGACAAGGAAAATATATATTTTAAAAACCAGTGAAAACCAAGCATTTTTTTTACCTGATAAAATTTGATAGGAAAGTCATTGTAAGTTTAATCTTTAAAGGAGAAATATAAATTAAATAGATTTTGTAAACAAAAATATGGATTATATTTATCCCCTTCACTTTCACCTTGATTCTCCCTTTTGAGATCAGAACTCAAGTCATATTTAGTCTGCTAAGGATATAAACTAAGAATAATAGTGCCTGAATAATAAAATGACTTCTGTAAACCCCAGTCAATGCTCCACATTGAGAATAAAACTTTTCTTGACCTGTCTTTTAATGTTGCCACAGGATTTTGTGTCCAGTTGCATTTACTCTTTATTATGTCTAATAAAGCAGCCTCAAATATAACCACAAAACTTAGGATGATCCATCTTAGTGAAACCTTTGCCTTCTTTTGTAAAAAACTTTATCAATCAAAACAGTCATTCAAGAATAATTTGTATATGCATTATATGTATTTAAGACTCTTTACTTACTATTGCAGTATTATAATGAAATAAAATATGAAACACGAGCTATATACAGTAATTTTAATTTATATAAAATTCTTTTTTAAACAAGGTTGTGTAGGTTTTTAGTGACTGGCTAAGCCTGAATAATTGTTTCTCCTGTTGTGCCCTCCACAGAAGTGCTGATAAGACCCAGACAATAATAAACTAAGAAATATACTAAAGCTTCTCTCAAAAAAAAAAAAAAAAAAACCCCACCAGAAATTACTGCAAATATCGGAGAATGTATCTTACCCATCATTTTCTTGAAAAATCAAATTTCTGTAATCCAAGCACTTTAACCCCTGTAACACCATGTACAACAGGTAAAAAATGGTTATTTTCCAGAAACTAACCTGCATGCAGTAAGATTTATTTGAAGGAATAACAAGTTCCTTTGGAAATTAATCCCACATTTTATCTTATACCAATGCTTTCCTTCTACTCACCACAATGAGTAATATATAGACAGAGGTCTGCAGAAGCAGTGTGTCTCTCGTTGCTTTGCCTTGCTGTTGCTCTCCTCTCAGCTGTAGCTGAGCAGTCCTGTAGACACAGTGTGACAGGAACTGTGCTGCCTTGAGAGCAGGTACAGCTGCAGCTTTAGCGCTTGCTGTCTGCCTCACATTTGTAACACCCTCACTCCTTCCGGTCATTCGTTCCAGGGGAGGAATGACACCAGCATTTCTGAGCTGTTCTTGTGTTTTCTCCCAGAACAGTCAGGGGAAGCAGACTTCGTGATCTCCATGCTAACTACCAGCCTGCCTGCTGCCAGTTCTCCCTACTTCTGCCAGTGATGACATTCAGCTTGCTCCTCCACACAGGATACAGCACTGATTCCTCATTATGTAAGGCAGTCTAGGTCAAGTGTAGGAGAGACACTGCTGGCCTGAGCAAGCTAGTGGATTGCTCCCTCAGCTTCATGGGGTCTGGAAGCTGGATCCTGATCTTTGCTACATCATCTTGGGTGAGTGTTTTTGCATGATTTAAATGGATACTGTGCTGCTTTTCTATGCAGATAGCTGTCAGCCATGCTGTGAATTGCAGAGATAATTTCTTAGGTGAAACCAGCTCTGTCAGCATGATTGAATTAACATAGTAGTTCTTCTAGGCATCTCAGCAGTAAGACACTTTGCAAATAAATAAATCGTAAATTGGGTTTGTTAAGAAACATCCTTCCTAACCATATGGGGATTAGTGTTAATTTGACTGATTAAGCAGTGAATTAAATCCATTTGCTTGAAGATGGTGTGGGAAAGCATTATCGAATATTGCTATTAGCTCTGAGAGCTTTACTGCAGTTCTTGGCTGTTGCATTGTTTCAGCCTTGCAAATTACAAATATGCTTCTCTTATTAAACTGAACAAAAGAAACAAAAATTGTATTTAATTTCTTTATACTCCTTGGTTATTTTTGAAGGAGCAATTAAACCCAGGATGCTATTTGCTATGTACTGCATGAGTATGTGAATCTTTATGCTTCTGAGATATGTAAGGTGAATACTGCAGATAAAATACATTTAGTGACTGCTCTGCAGAATGCCAGAGCAGTACATGGGAGCTAGATTTATATTAGAGGATAGCATTTATTCATGCACCATGTAGAATTCAATTCATTTTTTGTATTTAAGCCCTGCTGAAAATGAGTCTGTAACAAAGAATAGAACAGGTTTGTCCTTAATTAAACATACTGGGTATTGTCAGGTGCTGGAATGTCTGATCATACTGGAATGCAGTAGAAGAGGCCCTGGAAAGTAACAGCATAACACTGATACTGCAGTATCATATAGGGAATTTCAGCAAGGCTAGCTTGCTTGCTAAGGACAACTACTGTCTAATAAATCTAATAAAATGAAAACATTTTTAACATATTCGAGAGATTAATTGGAACACTTGTCTTAATGTGCAGTACCTTGGACAGCAACTTTTGTGGTCTGTGGTATGGTGCATCTCCTTCATGGGACTCAGCAATTTGTGAAAATTAATAAAAATTTAAGATACATAAATGAATTAAAAAATACCAGGGAATGTATAGTAAAAAAACCCCCAACCAAACAAACAACAAAAACCCCACCAAAAAAACAAAACTCAGAGGAACTTTGGTCAGCATTGTATCAATGCATTGTATCTAACAGCTTACTGCCAAGATTTCTTTCAGTATTGACTTTAAAATAGTGGTTTCTGTATTGAATTATGTTAACGAGTGTCAAAATAGTAAATTAAAATGCAAAATTGTTGGAAATTTACAATATGACATCGACAAAATTTTCATAGGTAACTGCTCACTTTAAGAGTAAATGCCAAGGTCTCTTAAATCAAAACAAGATTGGATATTAATATAAGTTTATGTATTAATATCAGATTTAAAATAATTTTTATGGTAAGAATGGAAGCCTGGAAGCCTTTTATATGTGTTTTTTCTCCCCACAAGAAACTAGTTGTTCTTCATATTGTTCTAGAAATAACTGATAGACTTTAATTTCAACACTTGCTCTGAAGTGAGAGGAATTGTTTTCTTATTTTCTTATTGTCTTTGAAAGTTCGCTTTGTCTGGAAAAGAACTACCAAGCAGTCAATTGTCTTTTTATCATGGTCTTGCCAGTTACAATTTTGCTGGGGTTTTTTTGGGGTTTTTTTTTTGGTAATGACAGTCATGCAGATCTATGCTGTGACTTAGTAGATATACCAGGCTGGTGCCTTCATTAATTACATTGTGAAAGTTAGGTTCAACAAAGTGTAGCTCATTTTTGGTGTCTTGATAACACCTCTGTTGCAATGCAGTATATTACATTGTATAATATTTTATAGATACCATTTCACACTTCAAAATGTAGAAGTATGTCTTTCAAACAAAACAATAGCATTGTATAGGAACTTAGAACAAAACTGCTAGGTACCATGAATTATTGTGATGATGTACTTCACATTCTTTGTCTCTTGCTGCATGAAGTGTTCTAAAATAGTTATGCTATTATATATGAGTACACTGTGTTCCATCCCATTTCAAGTGTGGGTGCTTGAGGTATTTTCTTACAGGCTTAAGGAGTATTAATAACCTATCTATTCAATTAGAAGAGGGGGAGAAAAGCCTTACTGTCTTGAAATATACAGTGATTTTCTGGAAGTCTTATTTTTATTTTTTGCATCATGGTTCATAGCAGGGCATGGAGAGTAATTCTCAGCATAGCAAGCTGCAAATACAGTAGGATACGAAGTGTTAGAAAATGGTGTTTCCTATGTGTATTCACATATCCTATATTCTGGTGTATCACTTTGGGTCTGAGGAATTGAATCTGAGCTGTTAAGTATGTTTTGAACCCCTTACAATGCCGGATATTGGCCATCAGTGGTCGGTGCCTCCTCCTGGTATTTTTTTGTGGTTTACTGGAATTGTCTAATCCATGGCTACATCAGTAGCTTGCTTTCAATTTTCTTTATATTTCCTCAAATCACGGTATGCAGCTGGATTTTCTGATAAACTTTTTACTTCTACTAACAGCACTAGAGTTTTGTGTACTGCAAAGGAGTTTCTTTGCTCTCTTCATAGGTAAGGAAATTACACTAAAACTAAGGAGCATGGAAACAATACCAAAGTGTGTCAGATAAATTATTCAGATCTCAGGTTTTAGCTGTCTATTTTAATTGAGTAGCTGAGATATATATTGTGATGACAAACATATGCTTAATTAGTGCTAAAAATTGAAAGACTACAAATATTAGTGTTTTAGTTTATCTCATCTAACAACTAAATATAAGACTGTAATAGTATAGTACACAAGCTTTCCAGGTAAGTTAGGGCTCACAGATGCAGATCTTTCATTGTCTAGAACTGCCAAATTTTATTTGCATCTAGTACACAAAAATATTCCAAATGTGACAAAAATCTATTGCTGTAGAAATGTGCTTTACCTATTCTGAAGATAGCTGCTTTGAAGCTGGCAGATGTGCTTTGTTCCTCATGCAAAAATTCACTATGGTTTTTATTCAGCGGTTTTCCCTGCCCTTCCTTGAAACTGGTTGGATGCAATCTTCTGTTCTGTGTTGCTGCAGTTTGTCTCCTGATTTTTCAGGTCCTGGGTCTCCATTATGAACTTTCCTCATCCTTAACTGCTTGGATAGCACTTCTGTGACTGCAGTATTATTGGTTCACAAGTTCAGAAAGAGAAAATGTCCCTTGGATCATGATGTTCACCACCTTGTCCATGGAGAATCTTGGTTGGCTAATCCCTTATGTATTAGATTAATTACTCCATTAGCTGTTTTCCACACCCACTGTAATTCATAGAATTCATTGCTAGAACACTAGAAAGAGACACTGTAAAGAATCAAGGGAGCTAGTTTTAAATGCTTTGATAAACAAAATGGACCTCAGAAACTTTAATTAAAAAGACATATAAATATATGTATAGCTCTTAACACTTTATTCATTGAACATACTATCCTGCATTGTTGCATACGTGGTTTACTTGCCATGGCTGAACATCTCCACTTCTAAGGTTAATTTTAAAGGTTTCTCTAGATTGTACACAACTATTTTTGCAACAAAAATGCTGAAACATAGCTGTTTGTTGCAGCAAAAATGCTGAAGGATAGTGACAAACAAACCCACATTCCCTTTTAAATTCAGTTGCAGTTCATTATTGGTCTTTTCAGATAGGGAACTGTGCTGCAGAGGGTCACTAGAGAAGGACTTCCAGATGAGTCCTTTCATGTGCTGAAGAATGACAGAGTCTCCTAATGCCTAGTAATCACTAAGGCTCTTCAGCCAAAAACTTACAGGGCTGTTCTTCACCAGTGCTCTTAAATATTTACACAGTGTTCCTGAGGTAGGACTGGTCAAAATTTATACAGGACAAGTGAACCACAGATCCCCATTAATACAAAGTTACCAGGTCTGCAGAATTTGAAATCTGCAAGATTGCAAGCTCATGGCCGCATTGGAAGTTTGCCTGGCACTGTGTCCCTGCTGTCCATGGCATAGAGGGGTTCTCCTTGGGGCCTGTTGGATGATACCTTCAACCCATGCCCATTTTCTCCTTGGGCAGTCAGGAGGGGAGTTGTCACCACACCCACATGAAGAAGTGCTCAAAGATTTCCAAACTAAATGCAATGAGTATCCTGGACTTGCTTGGTTTGGAAAATTATTAGACTCGCTAGTAGCAGTTTCCTAATTTTTTAGAGACAGTAAAAAAGACAAATTAGATTTGGGGCAGGAGAGGGAAGGGAGACCATGTTTTAGTTACTAACTTTCCATCTATCTTAGAATTGGAGCAGGTCTAAATGAGAAATCTATACCTTTTTTGTTTTTTCAGGTGTGGTAAAATCTGTAAGTATAAAACATTAAAAATACAAGAATCCATGGGATATAACTCTTCAGCAGTAGGAAAGTTGCTGTTGTGTTAAGTCTTCTCTCTCAAACCTAATAGCAAATGACAGTCTGGTTCAAGAAGCCAACAAAGGAATTTGTTAAGATAACCAGAAACCCTATCAATTTGCCTGACAATATAAGCTGCTGGAGTAAATTTGAGCACCTGGTTATACTGTGACCAGTGAAATTGGAGCCATGAGAAATAATGCTTGATAAAAACCAGCTTTCAGTATTCTGTTTATTGTACTTAGAGATTTCTCAAATCAGTGGTCATATTAAACATGCTATGCTGAACCTCTAGTGGTGTTTAAAGAAGGATGTCTTAGTTAATTTGTTCCTAGTTTAGTGTTTAATTTCATGTTATTTATTTAATTTCAAAGTGCAATATTTTAAAGGATCTATGCCTGTAACTTGTCAAACATGTCCAGCGTGAAGCAAAGACTGGAGTGACTCATATTAAAACTTCAAACTGATGAGTAAATATTTTATCTTTTATCCTAGTGATAAATCTGTGTTTATAAACTCCAGACAATTCATCATTTCCAGAAACATCCTCCATGAACAGAAATATTTCTGGGAATGATCGATTGGCATTAGCAATAGTATCTGAACATAGGTTTAGTATTTAAAGTTTTTTGGATTCTGAGTCAGGTTACTAGTGCTACAAAGTCATTTGTCATCTCCAAATGCTCTTCATGATCCCAAACAACTTTGCAAATATATGAAAAACACATAAATTTGCCTTTAGAATTGCACCAGAGAAAGAATCAAGCAGTTGAACCATGTGTTACCAACTGCTGATATTAAGATACTGGTTTAAGTCTCTTTCTGCCTGAAGACCATAGACTTGAACTGGTTTTGGGTAAAGGGGACCTGTCTGAGCCACTTAGAAACCGACCAGTAGTGCCAGCTGAAAAGCTAAAATCAAAACTGGTGATTGTGATAGCAGTGAGAGATGAAAGCATGTGAGGTCTTTCTAAATCAGAGCTCAGCTATATTCAAAGGAGAGAGCTTGAATGGTTGTGTCCAGTTTGGTCTTGCCGTTTCTATGTCAGCATTTTAATATTAGTATTTTAATCTATTACGGTGTGTTTTAACTAAATATTTAGTGTCATAAGCTTGCTTGCTCTGTGCTTTTAATCACTGCAATATTTGAAGAAAATGTATTTTAAAAAATGTGCAATTAGATTTTATTGTTAGAGCAATTGTTCATAGCATTCTGCATTGATAAATGCTGAAAAATTAGGTGTTACACTGAGAGATTCCAAGTGCTTCCTGTGAAGGGACAAGCATGTCAAGTCACCACTGGGACGTGGAGAAATTCTGATTCACATATTTTGGATTCAAGCAAAATTTAAGCTATTAAAACCTCATGATGTAAAAAATATTAGAAAAATCCCATATCAGAATACTGGAATTGACTCTAAGGCATCAAAGTTATTAAAGCTGCTCGGGGTCACTGAATCAGAGGTTAATTAAGTATCTGTTATATCATAGATATGCCTTATTGCATACAGGTATTAATTTGATTTATATTCTTCTATCTTTACATGCAGAAATGGTGTTGAACAATGAAAGAAATGCAATGCTATTTTTAGCCCTTCTTCAATGCGCCTCTCACCTTCCCAGTCACTGCCTCATTCACTTTCCCTTCCCCTTCCCCTTCCCCTTCCCCTTCCCCTTCCCCTTCCTTTCCCTTTCCACCACTCTGCACCCACCCCCCTCCGGCCTGGCAGACACTGGGGCTTTCACAAGTGTTTGCTCATGGCCATCCCCACTTTTTTTTTTTTTTAATTGGTCAATAAAGCAAAATGAGAAATATATAATGCTGCCTGATTTAGCTCCAGCTGAGGCTTATCCAATGCAGATGGGGTTCATTGTGTTAGCAGTTACCGTTGCTGTTACTTAGCAGTCTGAATTTTAAAAAGGAGCCCTTTTTTGTCTAGGTTCCAGATTTGGCTGCGCAGCTGCCATCTGAATCCAGGGGAATGTATAGAGCTGACGTGGCAGTCGTGTACCAGGCGGCGTGATTAGCAATGCAGTCTGTAATAGATGGACACGTCACGGGACTCGGGCATTGGAACCCTTTTTTTTTGGTGACTGAACCCATGACTGCTGAGGTTGAATCTACCACCTCTCCTCAGTGGGCAGGCGTAAATGAGACAGAGGACAGGTAGCATTTAACTGTGACATGTCAGGGCTGACCTGGAAAGGTTTCTGCTGCTTTCGTAAGGGCTGACTCTTACACAAACTATTTCCATCACACATTTCAGAGACAAGTAATTAACTGAAAATAAATTAAAATTACTGAAAACTTTAGCTCATTTAACACTGGAGAAAGAAATCTACTTCTCAGCACTACCCCTGCCCTTTGTTCCTCCCTGAAGGAAAACGGGGTGGCAGATTTTCAGACTTGTTTAGGTCAGAAAAATCTCTGAAAATGCGATCTTTTACAGCCTGTTCTTTGCTTTTGCCGATAGATGGGGCTGTCCTTCAAGGTGATGGCTTAGTATCTTTTTCTTTTTTTTTCCCTTTTTTTCTATCTTCACCCTCCTCTCTGTCTCTCTTTACCCTCCTCCCTTCCCCCCTCTTTTTTTTTTTTCCCTGCTATTTGCTGATTTGTATTAGGTACCATAGAGTGAGCCTCAGAACAGGAAGCCGAGAACGAAGCAGAGAGGATACTGCAGAGGTCTTTTTTTTTTTCCCCCCCTTCTCGGTGAGAATGCAGCAATTTATAAACACTTTGTAATCTTTTGGAACGGAGAATCTAAACAGCTTTATCAGCATTTCAAGCATTTCATCATCATTATCTCTTTGTGGGGTTTTTTTCTTGTTATTTTTGGGTTTTTTTAATAATGCATTTGAAATTCCAGTTTTATCAGGTAAGCTAGGAGGATGTTAAGTCCTAGACCTTAGTGCATTTATGTGAGCAGCTGGCATGGATTCCCCCCCACCTTGCTTTTTTTTTCTGAATGCTTGCTTTATAGTTACTGTGAAGCATATAATTAGGGAGAAATTTTTTTGTTTGTTTGTTTTAAATTTTTTTTTTTGCAAGCTGCAGTTCTTTTTGGCATCTCAGCATTTTGTTACAAGATGTGGTTCAATGGCCTTATTTTTCTGGGTGTTTGCCAGTTCATTGTGGGGGTGATTTTGTTTAAATTATTATTAAATATTTTCTCCTGAACTTTTTAGAAAATAACAGAGGTCATGTTGTTCCTTCACATGGAAGACATATTAAGGTCTAAAGCAAACATTGCAAGATTGTAGTTTTCCTTTCCGCAGAAAAGCCCTGTTTAAAGGTTAAATGATTTGCACATATGTTTTACCAAAGGAAGAAAGGCATTCCTCTCTTTTGTCTCTTTCTCCCTCTGCCCTTAGTCTTTCTGATCAGGTGCACTGCTAGCAGCTCTTACTTTCATTTACTGACCAGGACTGGTTTAATGCTGTAGATATAGCTCGGTTCATAATCTGAACCGTCTTGCTTTTTCAAACAGCACAAGAAATTTGCCAGGTGGACTTCAAGCTCTTTCAGCATCTTTTCTCAAATGGATTTCTTCTCTGCTGCTTGTCTGAGGTATGTGCTTGAAAGAATCCCACTATACTAATTTACCTGGGATTGGGCTGTTTGTTCAAGTCACCCATCTTGCAGCCCCATTTTAAGAAAGCAGTTACTCACTCAGCAGTATTTGAAAATGGATTGGTGTTTTCTGTTGCTATTGAAAACCTCTTCAACTGTATTTTTTCCAAAAATGCTTATTTTGTGGTTATTGTGTCAAACTCCTGAGCTATATTTGCTGATGTTAGTGTTGCATTCTTGAAATGTGAACCTTTTTTATTGTGTTTTTCATGCCTGTCCAATGTGTTAAAATAAAGTACCAAAGGAAAAAGGCTGCGCTAAAAATTACTCTGAAATGTCATGTGAAACAATAACAGGATAATTGCTGTCAAGACTGACACCCTGATAGTTTATTCTGTGGAGCCTGGTTTGTGTGATCTTGAATACTTGCTGAAGTATTTAGACACAGGGAAGTTAGAGACAAGCAGTTTAAACTGGTTGTCCTCAGTTTGCCAGAAAGTTTTCATTATTTTGAAGGAAGCATCAAGGGGAGTGGGACAGGGAATTAAAGGAATTAAGAGCTTGCATGAGGCATAATCTAATCAGAACAATTCTAGTGAAATTCTAGGAAAACAACAGCAATTTGCACACCATCTGGTATCAGAATTAAAGAATTTCAAAAGTCTGACCATGATGACTTACAGAAAAATTATAGAGATAAATGTATATCAAGAAAACATATATACTATCAGCTGTTTGAAACAATATTTTATATGAGGGCAAGGGTAGTTTATTATCAATCACTGAAATCTTTTTTGAAATTATCATACTAAAACCTAAACTTGCTTTGAAGTTTCAGAAGTTGTAAATGTCAGCAGCTGAGAAGCTAAAATCAATTACAGATTATTTTATTCTTAAGATGGCCTTGAGCTAGAAAACCTTCACAATACTTCTGAATATGACTTCTGAATGCAGTACACCCATGCCAAGAAGTTTAAAGGACAGCTGGTTGTTGACTTTTAAATGCACAAAAAGTTACTTAAATTGCACTGCATCCTTTCAGCATGTGAATTCTACTGCAAGAGTTTTGTTCATTCATGACAAAACTCAATATATTTAAGGGGCGAAGCCACAAAGCTTAGAATTGAATTTTGCCCCTTAAATTATATTTTACAAATCCTTCTCTACCATTTTTGGCTGCCTGAAATTGAAGAACTGAGATTAACAAAGCGTGAGACTTCTCCTGCCCTTGGGTATGAGAAACAGTCTATTAACAATTAGGAGAAGTGGGTACTTCTTTGCAAATTTTTCTGAAAAGAGGCAGAATTATTGATCTTATTTGTCTGTGTGCATTTAGAACTGTGATACTCTTCTGGATTAATGTCTTTTCCTTCATTGTATTAATTTTCTGAACTCCAGTACTAGCTCAGCTGTGGGAAAACATATTGGGTCTTTTGGGCAAAATATCATGACAAGAATTGTGGGTTCTTTTCCAGTAACAGGAGCATATTCTGTCTTGTTTTTCTCCATTGATAACAGCTTATGTAGGTGGGAGGCAGTGGGATTCCAAAAGAGTCCTATATTTGACCTGTAGACTTTCTGTTGATGCCAAAGTGACTACACCAAAGTAAAAAACCAAATTAAAAATTGAACAATATTTATTCACACTTCTAAACTGAGACAACTAATGTTATGGAGACAGTATGACATACTGGAGAAGGAATACCATTAGGCTTTTTTAGCATGATATTAGAGCACTTAGGAGATCACATTGCTACAAGAGAAAAAAAAATCCTAAAGCTGAAGTATTCTAAAGTGTGGGGAACAAAAGAACCTTTGAGTAAATTTGAACCATTAAAATCTACAGCTGATGTTTCTGACTGAACATAATATTGTTGTGTAGAGAGATGGGGAATACCATGCATGTTCTCCAGATGTTTTTTTCCCAAAGCTCAGTAGTTCTGATATGTTACTTCCATTTTTCTAGTTGTAGGTTTACTCTTTGTAGATTGCTATCCATAAAAACAATAGAAGTTGGATGGAAACAACAGAAAGTTTGGTGTGAGTGAAGTAATTAGTTAAGTGACAAATGCAGACATAGAAATCATCACCCTTTCCATACTGGGGTTAATCCAAATTCTGTAAAATAAACTGATCTCTTTTTATTCAATATTAGTAATATTTATTGAAAGAATAACTGTGATGTCTTATTAAATACATGGGTGTTCAGTGTTTTTAGGCTTGCTGTCTTTTACTGATTATTGTGTCTTTATTTCTGTCTCTTCCATTCTCACCAGTATGTGGTGGTTCCAGGTCTCCTTTCATAGTCTTCTGAAATGCTGTTTAGCTCTGAAAAAACAAATTAGTTTGCACTTGGTAAAAAAAAGTCTGGGTAGAAACCTTCCCTGCCATATTAAATATCGCTTGAAAATTCACAATTCTGATTCAGCCACCCTGCTATTTATTGTTGTAATTTATCAGCCCCAGAAGCTCTCTCTCTCCTTCCTCTTTCTGCTATGAAATTCTCATTACGTTGCATTTTCAGAATGCAAGTTTCCATTGCTTTCTGTCTCAGCAGTATCTAGTGGATCTCTAACCATCCTTCCAGTGCTCTATTTTAAAGTGTTTCCATCCTTCTTTTTATTAATATCCATTTTTTTCCCACAAGTCTCTGAGAAAAGGACAAAACCCCTCTATTTTTAGTCTCAGAAACATCCAGCTCAGTTTGAGCATCCAAGCTCTATCCCATCTCATTCCCCCTATCTTAGTAATTCATATCAGCACCTTGTAAACAGGCAGACCAATCTTCTTCATATTTCTTTTACCCCTCCAAGAAATTCAATAATTTTCTTCTAGCATTGGCTTTCTTAAATTACTTCATAAAACAAATAAAAAAACTGATGATGATTCTCCTGGTAAAATAAAACCAAACTGAACAAAATCTCAAATCCTGTCAAGGTCGGAAAGAAAAAATTAGAAGTAAATGCAGATGCCTGTGTGACTCAATTATTTAATAACTCTATTTAGTAGTGGCATTGATCAAAGTGGACAAATCTAAATAGCAACTACAGTATTGTTACTAAATGTTATTTCCTTTAGAGTGAGACCTTTCATTTTTTTTTTAATGATTTGAAGTATTTAACCTCTTTGTTTAAAATTGTTGTTGAATTTATTTGCTAAGAGGAAATGGTGATGGAGATATTTCTGAATGCAGATGAAAGGGGCTTCTCCTAGGAATGTCTCAGCAGGGCTCTTTAAATGCCTTTGCAGGATTCCTGGAGTAGGTCCACGCATGAAAACAGGAGTGAAGTGCTTGGTGGGTTATTAGAAGCTGAATACTGAAGATGATTTTCTTTCTCTATGTCCATAGTGGGTGGGACAGGAAGTGAAGTCTGAAGAAATGGGCTCACCCAGATGAGATATGAGAACAAACATTTTACTAGAGAGAATAGTGCAGAACTGCAATGGAATGTCAGGAGAATCCGTGAAATTTGTCCTGAAGGTCTGTGGGAAGAGGTTAGATGAAGCATCTGTCGGGAAATAGGTATAGCAATCTTGCCTTGGGCAGAGAGATGAACTAGGTGGCCTCTGATCTTTTTTTTCCAACCCAGTTTTCCTGTGAGTCTACAAAAATATGTAGATATCTGAGGTATAACAGACAATGTACAGTAAATTACATCAGGTCCAAAATAGACCTACTTAAAGTTATCTTCACTAGGATTGCCTAAGTATATAAACATCATCTGAAAATATTTATCGTATGGTATATATGCTCTGCAACATTTCAAAGATATCTAGAAAGAGCAGAAAATAGGTCCTGTAAAGTTACTTAAATTCTTACTGTTTATTTTAGATTAAATAGTCTTTACTGGTGAACCATAGCAAGTGTATGAATATAAGGGGTAGAAAAAGAATATTTGGCAAATCCGATCAAGTTTCCATACTGTCAGGAGAATAGTATACATTTAATTAAAAAGATTTTTTAACGATAGTTTTTCTTTATAGAAAGAACTAGGACACTTCAGAATCTGATTAAATAAAGGGAGTGTACCGGAGCCATTTCAAAGTTCTATTTTTAATATTCATATTCAGTGTTTTTCACAGCTGAGAAACTCAGTCTGATGCATTTATTTTCTAAAATGAAACCTAAATAATACCACACATATATATGTGTGTGTGTGTGTGTGTGTGTGTGTGTGTATCATATGATACGTGCAGTGATGGAGGGAGACAGAGAACTGTTCAGGATTCCCTACTGGCTACATTGACAATGCTTAATTGAAAAAGAAGTTATACAACTATTTCTTTTTTTTTCCTTAAATATTAACTGTGTGATCCAAGTGTAATCTAGAAACCTTGCATCTGAGTATTTTTGCCTTCAGTTCAATTTATTTTCTCTTTACACACGCTGTGGGGGCTAAATCAGAAAGGATGACCCTTTATTACATTTTCATGACTTCGTATTTTTCAGAACAAAATATATTGCAAATCAACTACTCTGAATTAATGAAGCATTTTATCTGAAAAAATTTTTGCTCCAAGAAAAAATATCCATGTATTAAGAAAATATTTTTTTTCTTACTCATTTTAGCTCAGTCTAAGACCAGGACTGGCATTATGATACCCTGTGTCTGCAAGGGTCTTGTCTTTACCAGTCCAGAGGCTGTTTGCGCCCTGTCAACAGCAGGATATGCCTGCTGATGGGAGCCAACTCTTGAGGCATGTTCCCAAACTCCTTGGGAAACTACTAACCAAAATGAGAGCAAATTGTACCAGGACCAGCTCTTTTTAGCAAGACAGGGAGTTGTGTCCCCATATCCAGGAGTATTTCTTATCACTGATTAATCTATTGGCTTCTAAGCTACACAGCAAACAAAATAAATATTGTCCATTTAAATATATATAATGAAAAATGTATATGATTACCTAGGAAAAGATAATTAAATTTTATTGAGCAATTGTTTTTTAGAATAGGGTTTTAGAATAAGCTAAATAAGTCCACAAACTAGTATAACATGTTAATTGAGTAGGTATAAATATTGCACCTTCTGAATTAACAATTGCAAAGGAAATGGCACAAGACTGTCTTGAGTGTCCTTTAGGAGCAGTTTATAGTTGGAAAAAAAAATTGAGATGTATGCCTTCTTTTTCTTCCATGAAACTCAATGTTATGGAAGGACACACCTTCAGAGAGATTTTTTTAATTTAATACTAATTTTAAAATGTTAATTGTAGTGTAGGAGATTTTTAATAAATACTTACAGGAAATGCAAAACCAATTTAGAGAGTATCTTGCTAAATGAGATGCCAAACCGGACTTAATTGAATTTAAAAATTCTTTTATTTATTTTTAATAATTCTGAATATTTACATGGAAACCACTGTAGATGAATCATTAAAAATTCACTTATATTTAAAGACAGAATAAACTGATTTTGTTTAATGTAAGATATATGGGGTCTGAGAAAAGAAACATATATGGATATACTTAAAATATACTGAAAAAATAGTATACTCTATAGCACTGTTTCTGGAACTGTGGGGTTATGGAAAACTATATTTACTAGGCACACCTAGATTAAGAAACTTGTCAGATGATATTTCAGGATATTGCTGTCTGCTTTTTGATGGTAAATATAAAATTGTCTGCAACATTTTATAGAAGCAGAATTTCCACCCACCTGAGCTACGTATCTGAGAAAATTTTGCAAAATGTCTTTTTTTCTAGCACAACAGCTGATCTCCAGGGGTGCCTTCCTGCCTCAGCCTTTATGAGCCTGAAATACAAAACCATATCCTAAGAGTGCAGGGTGGAGGTTGTCACCTGCCTGTTCATTTCTAATAAGGAACAACTATGCACTCAGGACAAAAAAAAAGAGAATATAAATGTAAATTTATATTTAATGTAAATTAAAATTAATTCACATAAAATATATGAAGTATATATTAAATATGTAAAATTATAAACCTATTTATTTTAATAGAAATATAAATTAGAGAATTTGGAAATGCTAATGTAGGTGTAGTGTTGTATCACGAGGTATGGAGAGTGTACTGCTCTAAATTGTCATGTTTCATGGGTTGGGCACACAGTAGGCACAAGCTTTCAGCTTTAGTGATATACACGTTCAATGAGACTAGCGAAAAAGAAGTCTTAATTACTATGAGTACCTTTTAAGTAGAATTCCAATAGAAGATTACTTCTTTTTAAACAGTATTTTAAGGTTTTTATTTTGAAATAATTTTTTGAAACTTTTCTTACAACACTAGTAGCAGTGGTGCTACCACTTTGTTTCACACACAAACTTCAGTCCAACCTAGCAAGAACCATTGTCTCCTGTGCTCTGCTAACAACATCTGCTGAGGATACCACTGCCATGAACTGAAAATGAGCAGCAGCTTAGAAAGGCATACACATTCTCTGGTGAGTTTTTAAAAAAATTGATAAATGTTGCATGTAACGCCAATCCCAAGGATTTTTACAGTTTATGGGAATTCTCGGCCTGCAGCCTGGTAAGGGCAATCCTCCTCCCTTTCAGTGCAGCTGGTAGTTTTGCTGGGGGTTATGTGCTGTCCAGCTGCTGCACAGGCTGGCAGGGAGTCTGTCACTTGTGGGTGTTGACCTCAGACTTGCCCTCTGCTTTCCCCTCAAGCAGGTTTCTGTACATCTGTGAGTCTAAGTTCAGACTACTACTGAACCAGCACTAAATAATATTTAATGGCTTTGCTGGGAGAAACAAAAATGCTTACTGCCCAAGAGTAGAGAATGATAAATTATGAGACATGCTACCAAGAGAAAGCAACGTAGCTGATACAGTACCTCCACTCTTATGTCTGCATGCTTAATTCCTAGACAATATCTAACACTGAGTTTTGGGGGAAGAGGGAAAAAAAAAAAAAGGCTGAGGAAATATGAATTAATCCATTTTTAAAAATGCAGAGGAGTAGTAAACATCAAATTTTATTTTAAAAGCTATTTCTTTGTTCCAAAACAATCTGTCTTCATTACAGTAAGCTCTATTTAACTCTCTAATAATGTTTTATTCCAAATTTTCCCTCCCGTTTTCTTTGACTGTCTTGCACATAATATTTTTCTGCATGTCTCAGCAGTGACTTTTATTTCTCAGGGTTGTATGCTTTGCAGAATTCTGAAAGGCAGGAAACTGGTCAGTTTTGGGAATAGTTTTTTTTCCTTCTGTGTTTAAAGTAAGATTGACTATGATATATGGCTGAAATTTCATGCAGTATATCTAAGCTTATATATTTAAGTCTCTATTTTAGTGCTGAGGTAAAAAATATAATGTCTCCATGCAGAGTGACAAGAATTTTATATAGACTTTTGTGTGAAATCTTGATTACTTAGCACTTTGGAAGAGGATAGCTTATGCCTTTAGCTGTCTGTTCAGATAAGTTTCAGACAGGAAATATGAGCCATTTTCTCTCTTTCATGTGCGAAGAGATTGTGAAGATAGCTAAATAATGGCTGAGGGTAGTGCAACTGTGATTAGCAGTATTCTGAAGTCCACAAAGTCAGTTGTTTTCCTTTCTCTTTAGAGGCCTGTAGATCGTGTTTCTCTGTGTAATGCTTCTAATTCAAGTGGCTTTGCTGAAGCAGTAATTGTTAGCTGCTTTGGCGGATTAAAACAAGACAGATTTCAGGTTTTTTGAGACTTTCACGTGACATCTCTTTTAAAATACCATATTGCAGTGTTGTAGAGTGTATTTTACTTCTGGACGGTTCAGGAACTTTGTTATTAAAAACCTCCTGCTTTCTGGCTCTGCCAGGCTCAACTCTGAACACATTCCTTCATATTGCTCATCTGAAGTATACGCTCTTGATGTTTAATGCTTCTTAACATCCACATTCTTACCTGCAAGTTATTAGATTTTGATCTGTGGCCATCATTATGGACTGCCTTGGAATGGTGTATGGATACTTTTGGATGTAGGCAGGAGTTCAGATGTGGAATGTAGGATCCCAGTCTGTATGTGCTATTCAAACACAGATAGAGAGGGGATCGCTGCTCCAGCCTTGATAAAACTGAAGTATGAGGAAAAATGCTCAGATGTCACAGAGGGAAAGAAGAGCTTTAGAGTGATGAAGTAATTTCGGTAGCTGAGCAGCCTAACCACTGAAGAGTTTTGGAAGGTATCTTGAAAAAGAAGAGGTTAAAAGGAGCATAAGTGTAATGAGGGATCTTTGCAGATATTTGTATCTCCTAAATGTGACTGGAAATCTTTCAAAATTACAGTGCTGATGTAAATTGAAATTTTAAACAGCAGAGTTAACATCTAAAAAATGAAATTCGAGATAATGAAGAAAGGCTGCAAAGAATCTATGAGAGACAATCAGCCATTTGTTTTCTGAGAATTTATAAAGCAGGATGATATAGCCCAAGCAACTACCTAGAAAATAATTGAATAAAGGCAGGGTTTTTTGACAAGGGCAAAGAAACTTTCTTGTTTCTTTGTAAGAATGATGGAAAACAGACCTTGTAGATATGTATGGCGGCAGGGGGAGTACAGTATGATTTAAAGATAGTTTGGGTCCAAAACTTAGACAAGGGCATTTGACACATGTAAGAGTCAGATTCATTATGACTGTGAGTAGCACAGACTCCACTAACCTCAGCAGCCCTTAGGCTTGGTTGCCTTTCATGTGCTGAGCTGCTGTGTTAAGCACTCATAGCCTGGGATGAATCACTCCATCTAGAAATTAAAGACATTTACACCAGCAATGGCAGCGGAAGGATGTCTGAAATAATTAAAACTTGGGTCAGTTGAACTACGTATAGGACAAATAGGGTGGTTCTGAAAGGAGTTTGGAGACTAAAATAGCTACAGCCATCCATTCTTCTTCTTTCAGCAGGGTTCATGTGACAGCTTTGATGCTATTTTGAAAAGGTAAACTTCACAGGTGTGTAAACCCATTTACCTGCAGTGTGAGCATGGCTGTCTGCTGTTCAGGGCACAAACCCAAAAGCAGCTCAAGAGGGACTTTCCTAGAAAAGCTCAGATATCTGCAGATTTTGAGATTTTAAAGCATACTGAAAGTATGAAAGTCCTGGAAAACTGCCTGTTAGAGGCAATACAGGCAGGTTCATGTTGCTTCAAGAGCAGCTTGTGACAGAATAGTTTTGGCTGCCCAGTGTCAAGTATAGCACAGATGTAGCCTGAGAAAAATAGGTAGTGAAACAGAATCCTAGCATTTCATATTGCTGCTGATAAGTCTATGTGCTCATGTTTCAAAACAAGCAACTTAAGATTTGATGGTGGTAATATATTGCACTTTTTCACTGAGGTCCTTTCTTCTTAGGGGACACAGTCACTAAGGGAATAGGCTTTTAAAGGTACCTAATCCCAGTCTAAGTTTTTGGCCACCTGTTATGCATCAGATCATGGTGTTTTCACTGAAAAAATGCCTTTTGCTCTGCACTCCTACCTGGCCTTAACTGTCTTTTACAGTGGTAACAGTTTTTATCTTGACATTATTGGGGTTTGGAATATTTTAGATACATTCATTTCTTCCTGCTTGCCTGCTTGCTTCAAGCTTCTGTGGTCAACATGTAGTTCACCCAAGAATTCCCTCATCACTGATACACAGTGAACCTAATTTCACAACCACATACCTGAAAACCCAGCCTTGATGCCATCAAGCCCGAAACAGTCCCAAAGCACTCAGCTTCCAGCAAGCCTAGCTGCCTGGGATGTCTCAAGCAGGCATGGGGGGAGGGAGCTTGCATCTCACTCCCTAGGACCCACTCAAGGACAATGTTAAGCCCATGTCCCTCATGGGTTTGCCAAAAAGACAAAAAGATTTCATGGAGGAAAAAAGTCTGAGCAAGAAAAGTAAGAGAGGAAGGGAGAACAAAAATTTTCATGACATTTTCATACCTCCTGATGCAATTTTAAATGGAGAGAAAACCAAGAATTTTAAGAGTAATAAATATGGAAAACTACATAAACAGGCGTAACAAACCAACTCCTCTCAAAATTGCTAAGTATTGAAAATGATTCTGTATTTGTTTCTTTTCACAGGCTTTTTTCTTAAAAACAAATTAAAATCTGTTTGATGTCATTTCCACCTATGATATTAGGTCCCCAATTTGTCCTTGACTGACAATGAATGTAACACGAATATTTTTAAGCTTCTTAACTGTGCATACTTCCCTCAGACTTAAATGTCTTTCTATTCCTTAGAGCCGTGACCCTACAAATTGCATTGATCTTTTCTCTGACAGTGTTCACTGTTGACATACTAAAGACTCATTTTTCATAACTGGATATTCTTATCTTTATGTAGTGCTCTTACTTCCATTGTTGTGCTCTCGCTCAAGCGCATTGAGAAATGGTTTTTAAAAATGGAGTTTCCTACTTTGGCTTCTCCTCTGTAAGCTTGTTTATGCAAATGCTTCTAGACTGTATATACAATTCCTGCAGAAATATTATTCAGCTCTCAAAGTCTGGTAGGAAATGGTGCCCTGTCTTCAGATACATTGATCAGACAGGAGGCATAACATGCTGAGGAATGCCTCTCATTTTTCTCAGCTGGCTGTATTGTAAATCAATACCTGTCTCTGGGAGGTTGAGTGGCTGAAGCTTTCTGTCATCTACTAGGGCTAGAACTAGCTTTCACACTGGTCTGCTATTAGTGGAGTAAAGAGTTACGGGACAACAATGATGAATCTTATAATTTATCTTTAAACTGTTTAAGATATTGCCCTGGACATCCAATACCAAAATACCAGAAGGCATTACAACTCAGTATTATAAACTAAAAATTATTCCAAAACATTTTAATTTCTAATACAACATTAAAAGCAACATTTTAGAGCAGCAATAAAGAGTTTCAATTACAAATGCAAGAGTATTTTCAATTAGTGAAAAGACAAAAGTGTGAGTTTGAATGAGAATAGCTGAAAGTACTTTAATCACCAATCAGAAATCCTAAAAAATGGGGAAACTGGTATTTTTCAATCAGAAAAATTGAGGATGAAAAGATACTATTTGCTTTTCATCAGCTCTGACATTATTTGCTGTGGTCATCAGTTTACCATGATGATTCTCCTGTTAGAGTTCTCATCTTACAGCTGGAGCCACATGAACAGATTCCCATCATACAGACCTTGTAATCTATTCATTTCAATTCAAGGTGGAATGCAAGATAGAAAACTTATTAAATACTTTATTACTTCATTAGCCTTATTAATACAGTTTAAGTGTACGTTTGATGTGCACCAGGTGATATTTATAAGAACTACAGATCTCAAACCTCTTTCCTTTTTTTTTTATTTCTGCACCTAGATTTGAGAATGACTTCTAAGCGTGCACTTCGATTCCATGTTTAACCGCATACCTTAGTATATATTTGATAAAGTAAGTGTTGCTTACTTTTTAGCAGATTATCTGATCTTCAGAAAACTACCAGTGGCTCGGAAATTGAATGACTGAATGTTTTGCTTCAAACTTTATTATAATTTATGCTCTTTATAAGTATATATAAGTATTTCAGAAATCTCTAATTAATGGTTTTCCATTTTTAAAAACACGTGGTATCTGGTGATACTATCTTAGTTTTACATTTTGTCTGTTTTCTCAGTACACTTCATAGCATTCAATTCATTCGTTTTCAATTGTTCTGGGCTGCTAAACATTTGAAGTCCCTGCTGATAATGTATTCCTACTTATTTTCAAGAAGCACAGTTCTTTAATTGTTCCTCTTGTCCAATCACAGGATTAAAAAAATTCCCAAAGTCTCAATACCACTAGATTTCTTAGTCTGTAATTTTATTGCTCTTGGCTTTTGACTGGATTATTTATCTCTTTACATTCCCATCAAAAATCAACGTTTATTGTAGCATTAGAATATAAAATATTAAATGACTGAAAACTCACCAACACCTCAAAAGAAAAATACCCCTTGAAATATTTGTTTTCAAGTGAAAGTCAGTGCAGCTAACAGTCTTCACTCAATGACTTTTAAACTACTGCTTCTGCAGAAATACTAATTCCCAGGCCCTGCCTTTCGTTGCAAATCTGAAGCTTTTTCCAATAAGGCATTGTTCAAAGGATGGGGCAGAGGCAGTAGATGTTGTTGCTGGTGCTTGTAGTGAACCATTTCATAGCAAGAACCATTTTGTTTTTTCTAGGAATTTTCAAGATTGTTTCCCCCTTTATGCAACTGGAAATACTGAGTGCCATGTAGGAATTTTTTAGATCTTAAAACAAGCTAAATATCTAATATTCAATAGAGTAAATGAACTCTGCAACTATACTACCTCTAGGGCACAAGGTACCAGGGCTTGAGCACTGTCATGTCTCAAGACCACATCATGTATAGACATGTCTGGACACAAGCCTGAGGCATGGTGGCCTCATGAATGTACACTGACTGAAAGCTTTTTAAAATTACATTGGACTATCATTGCTGATTCAAAGTTAGTTGAAAATCAGATCAAACCTTATTGGGATATAGGCGAGAGTTATTTACTTGTTTATTTTTTAACAGGTCCATGTTTTGGAAGAAGTTTCTTTACAGCAGTGATGTGACTTTTTCTAATTTTGTTTTCATTTTAAGAAATATATATATATATATAAAATTAAAATAGTTTTTGAAGTTGAATAAAATTATATCTCCAAGAACAGATACTAATTATGCTACTGTAAAGTGAAATTGCTAATCTAGTAATAAGCCATTTCTCACATATTATGAGGTAATTATTAAGTTTGAAACAGCTTAGTAAGAAACAGCAGAATCTTCTTAAATCATGTTGGTTAAAATGGTTGCTCATTTGTGTGTTCGGAATCACAAAACTGCAGAGGGACATGAGGGGAGAACTGCAGCTGAGTTGCCTTAGCGGGATCAGAAGAGGTCGATGACCAAGGATTCAGTGCCTTGCCCACATAAAGAGAAATGCAAATGTCATGTGTTTACAGACTTGTGTTACATGCTGGATGGTATTAGCATATAGCATACCAATTTATTTGGAAAACACTTGATTCATATGTAGCTCGTGTGTTTGTTGCATCTCGTCAAACTGAAGATAAGCTGAGGGCTGCAGAAGGGGATTGAAGGCCATAGAACTATCCCAAAGTCATGCAGTGGCAATAGTGCTTCCTGGGCTGCAGAGCTTGTTTGTGCTTTAAGCATCTCCCATTCCTTGAGCGCTCTCTCCTTTCAAAGACAATCTGTGAGATTGATCCCTCCCTTTGGGTGCTGCACTGCAGTGACTTAGCAAAGGATACCCAGCTCCTCTGCACGCTGCACAAACATGTGCTCGGGCATGCCTTCAGTGCAGTGTGTAAAACCAGGGGATAAAGTTTCAGAAGTTCTACCTTTCATGTGGCATCTGGATTTCCTGTCCAGTATGAAAAACATTTACAAGATTCTACAGTTTGGGGCGTTTATAACTTCGTAGCAGCCCCATCATTGTGCGTGAAAACCAGAAATTCTTTTGGTTTCCTTAATTACAGTTGGGGTTTTTTCACTGTTATCTTGTGGGTTAAACATGTTCCTGTTCCTGCATCTGCTTCCTTGACCCAGGGGAACATCAAGAATTAAATCAGTGCTTACTAAAATTGTTAGAAAGTAAATAATTTTATCATTATGTCTTTCAGGCTTCTGGCCTTTCCACTGGCCTTATGAGATAGGAAGTACCTGAATGCTGTTAATGGGGTCAAGCAACCCACTAATTATTTGTGTATGGCAATGTCTTTAGGTTTGTTAACTCTGTAAACTTGGCATAATTCCAGGGTATGGATGTAATCTGTTTTCCATCAATTTTTATTTCTTCTTTTCCATGTGTGGCAATATGCCAAGACCAGAACTTAAATCTTGTCTTAAATTCAATTTTACTTTAATGTAAGATGAATCAGTAGCATTATGTAATGTACCCTGCATAGCCTACATGGCTTTGTTTGTTTTTCTAAGTGAAGAAAGGTGCTATTATGTTTGCTAAGGTATATAGAAACAGATGCTTAAGAAACAGATGTTTAAGAAAGTTAAACTTGAATTAGTAGTGTATATTGCCAGTAGAAGGGGTCAGTGCTCTAATCAAATGAAAGAAAGCAGAAAGAGTTCTTCTCTGTACTGCAGTCATTTGCTGCACAAGATATGCTGCAGGAACAGAGTAAGCAGAGAATCCATTCAGCTTGGTAGCAGTCCAGTAGTTCAAAGCTATTAAATGTATTTGCTCAGATGGAGTACTAATGCTGCTGCATTGTGACTTGTCCCATTAAAATATTTTCTTTCTTTCTTTCTACAAAGCTGCATAACTGATTTTGGTTTTTTTCAGCTTTCTAAAATAGAAAAGACTTGCTTGAAGTTAATGGCATTAAACTAGCAAAGCAGTAAGCTGAAGCAAGCTATTTCTTTTTAATCTAAAGCAAAGCCTAGTACTTATATTTTGCATTAGAGATACATTAGTTGAATTAAAACATATACTGAGAATAGCAATTTCAACAATGCATACATATAGAGATGCAACAATGCAACTAATAGAGATGATAATATACTGTGTCCACATCATGCGATTTTCTGATTTCCTCTAAACAAGACACAAAGATGGGACTGAAAATCTAGTCAAGCAAGAGAAGAGGTTGCAGCAAACAGTTTCTAGTACAGATAGCTCACAGGGAGCATCCTGGTTTTACCAGCATGAGGGGTTTGCTGCCTAGTAATCTTATTGGGGGAAGGCTGGCTTATTTTAGTTTATTTTTCAAAACTGATGCTTGCATTTTCTTTCTGAATTAAAGAAATTAGTTGTGAGTGAACACTAGAACTAAACCTTCTTTTCCCATAGGTAGTGCATTTTTTCTTCTCAGCTAAGAATATAGCTCTGATGATTTTCAAATTACTTTTCTCAAGTGAATTTACTAAGTATAATGGAGAAATAGCTCTAGGAGCAGGGATCAGAAGCCATGATGGCCTTCCCAAATGAAAGCTTAGCTTTAAGATGCCAAGTTCATGTTTTCTTACAAGGCTGTCTTTCTATCCCCATTAATCTTGATTTCATTCCTGCACAGGGATGGTGGAGCACTGCAAAGAGAGATCAGATGATCTGTTGGGTGGGGTCGTGTAACAGTTTTGCTGACTAATGGAATATGTGGATTTGAAGCTCCCTGGAGCTGATGAGGGAATTTAACATAAATACTCATATAAAGAAATGTAAGCTAAGCAATTTTACTGCAGTGTGGATATCATAGACATGAGCTGCATTTCCGGTACCTGTCTGTTCTGCTTTCTGGCTGTTGGGCAGCCCAGACTGAACACTAAACTCCCTTCCTGAATCGCACAGCTACCCCATGGCTGTTTGCAACTCTGGCAAATTAAATAGTCATCCTCTCCCCTCATCACTCCTCTTCAGTGACTCTTTCTGTGTGTCAGGTTAAGTAATGGAAATATCCAGCTGCAAAGCAGAGACTTTGACTTAAACTGGTATATACTGTTTGATTGCTTCCAATATTTCAGATAATTTATTTATAGCTCACTGCATATCTGTGCACCCTATTCTGATATCTGCAGTATTAATGTACCTACCCTTTATTTAAAATTAATATGCATTAAATAAATGCAGTTACCCAAGTGCAAGTAATCTAATGCAAGTAAGTCCTTGCGCCAGATCTGCATTATCCATGCTGAGAGGGAACATCAAGAAGATGGTAAAAAAGATATGGGAGAATCCTATTATCAGTCTGGTAATATGCATGTTTCCCTTGTGAAGCTGTCCATGAGAATTAAATTTAATTTTATATGTGAGCTACAGGGAGTCATAAAAAATTGTATAGTTCCAATATTCTAATCCAATTTCTGCCCTTTTGCCAAGCAAATTTCTTTGGATATCCTACCTACCTTTGCAGCAGCCCTATAATTGAGACAAACAGGCCAGACACAGGCTTGGTTCTGAGGACACACATTCAAAACTTCAGTGGTTTCCCATGCCTTCCTTCCTCTCCTCCCACCAATTCACACTTTGAGGAAAGTAAATTATATTTATTTTGTATGCTGAAGACAAGAATCATAATGACTCATTGATGAATCAGCAGTAATGAGAAACTGTGCCCATAAATATTGTGAATTATTGTAACATATAGGTCTGGGCTCTATGAGTTTACATGTAGATTCATTACGTTATCTTTATTTTGCAGCACCTAAATTTTAATTCATGCCTGTTGTACCAGAAGATCAAACATGAAAGCACATTTCAGTTTCAGATTTCAGTGTGTGGATAATATAAAGTAATTAACTTCCTAAAGTTTAGGTATTTGCAGCACTGTAGTTCTACCTGTATGCTAAGGTCCTCCTGAGCAATCTCTCCAGAAACTCTTGTAGTGAAGGTATGAAGGACATGAAGGCTAACAGCAAACTAGATGCCTATCAGATTAGGAATAATTTTATTCAAGCTTGTCCCTTTTTCAGAGAGTTACGTATTGTCTAATTGACTTTTTCAAGGAGCACTGCGTAACTGATTTGAAATCATTGTTTGACAAGGCACCAGCTCTTCATCTATTTCCAATATCTCCCTTTACTTTGCCTTGAAAAATTATTTAGAAATTTGAAGACTCTAAAAGTATGTAGACAGTCTATAGATAGTTTAGTTATTCCCAAAGGATGTGAAGATCTAAAATTACACAAGGTGTACACATCCATGAGGGAAGTGCTGAACCAATTGTATGTATATCACCCAGATGGTCTGTGTGTGCATGGCTAATCCAATGTAGGTCTGGCTGCTTCAGACTTGATACATGTGGGCAGATCAACTGTGCTTTGTGCAATTACACATGTGCAGCTGAACAACTTCTGATTTATTTAGCTTGTGGTCTGCACATGGTGCCAAACCTGTACACTGAATGTGCTAAGTGTGCTCTGCAGTTATCTGACTTCGCATATACTTTGTAGTATACATTGTTGTGAGATATTTTGCCTGGGAAATATCAGAAGAAACAACGATTCTATTCTTAAATCTTTTGAGTACCTTACTTTTCAAAATTTGAAATGTTTTGCACTGCTCATAAGAAGGTCACTCAAATAGACATGGAAATGTAGAAGGAAAAAATCTCATTCCTCCAGGAAAGTAGGAAAGAAATTATTAGGAAATTTATATTTTGTGTATTCTTAGATCCTTTCCTATGTTGAATTACTAATGATATGCTAAAGAAAAAAAAAAAAGAAGCTCAATTGGATCATGTAAACAATCTGTAGCTGTTAAATTAATATTTAATAAATCACATGGTGGAAATCAGAAGGATATCAGTTGATTAATTGGCCTGGTTATCAATTTTTATCCATACCCATCACAGATAAGTTAAAATAAATTCATTGACTGTAGTAAAGGAAATACAAACCTATTAGTTAAGCACTGCGATATGAGAGATGAAAGTGATTTGGGATTAAGACTGTAGTGAATTCTGTGTGTATTTAGTATTGACTTTTAAATTTATAGAAAATTTCTATTTGCAATTCTGAAGACTTATAATCATTGAAATGCATGAAGAAAGGGAAAATGTATCTGGAATATCATCCTCTAATCTGTTTAGTAGAGGATAAAAAGTAGGTAATCTTCATAAAGCCTCCTGAAAAATATTCTTAAATCCAGCCTGCTTAGATTTAGTTACATCTAAAGTGTAGCTAGCTAGCTCCATGTACATTTGACAGACCAGAGAACATTCTAGGATTAATTACAGAAAAATAACATGGAGTTCCTTTCTATATAAAGAAATACAGGTATTATTAGAAATGCCCACAGCATTTGCTGTTTTTAAACTCAGTATATAAACACGGTAACTGAATCAAATGTTTTTGCAACGTACATAATGGCTGTGAAGCATCGTGTTTCTGTGCACCTGCAGGCAAATCCTGAGGTAATCCTTGTCCTGCATGCCAGGTGGGGACATTCACTGGCATAAAAGGTGATCCTGACACAGCACCCCATGGTTTCAGATCTCATCTTTGCTGACTGCTCACTAGCCATCCATTTCCTTCCACTCCCTGAGATTGCCCTTGCTACTGTCCAGCACCTCCCTCCCACTGTGCCAGGACTCGTTTGGCTTGGTGTGCCCTCACTGGCTACTGCGGCAGGGACCACAGAGTGCTGTTTGCAGTGGTGGTTTTGGACAATGAATGAAGTTTTCAAAAGAAAAATGGCAAAGGGGAAAGCCATCCTCCTGGGTTTCATGAGGAGGAGGGAAAGGCAGACATGTCTGTGAAGACTCATTTGTCAATGCCCATGGAAAATAGAGAAGAGAGAAGTCTTAGTCCCTTCTTTTTCCAAATAAGTTGAGCACAGAAGAGGGCTTGACTGTCTCTCATGAATCTCTGTATCTACCTGAAGCCCATAGAGCAAGTAGTATCCACCTACAGCTGAGTCCCCCATAATATTTGGATAACAGTTTAGTATGAGATCTGTCTTACAAATTATTGTGTTACTCATGGGGATAAGTTTGAGATCAGAAAATTCAGTGATGTGACTGATAGTTTATTCTCCTCCTTTCCCAGTACCCACAAGGTGTGGTTAAACATTAAGAAACAATGTAAGAGTGTACAGTGAGTTTGTAACTGTTCCATAGTTAAGTGATTGAAGTGTCAATTCACAGAAGTAAAACAGACCCATGAATTAGGGAGCTGAGGACTGTCTAGAGGATACTCTCTATGTGGAGAAAGGCAAGATTTTAAATCCCTTTTGGCTGAGGTACATTTTCTTATATCCTTCCCCCTCCCCCTGCCGCCTCCTGGAGGAGACAGAACAAGATGATTCCTTTTCCCTCGGAAAGAAAGAAAATTGTACAGAAGTGGTTTTGGCATGAGTCTATACTTTGGGTGAATATTTTGTGTTCAGAAAGGGATCTGCTCACTTTAATTTTTTTACAGTGAGAAACTTGCCACCTTGATTCTTTAGAAGTCACTCTTCCAATTGTGAGTGGTGATCTTATATACCTGAGGGAAATACGGGGGATTTTAACTTTTTTGAGAAATCAAGACATTTGAGTTTGTGGAGCCCATAAGTACTTTGACCCCTCTTTCTTTTTTTTATACACTGTATTCCAGTTCTCAGTACATATATGTGATTAAGATGTTTGTGCTCACTCTGGAAGTACTGATCTAGAGAATTTGGAGTTTATTACTTAATATAACTTGGTGACCTTCTTTATTTCCCAGCTTTATTTTTCTTTCTTCTCCCTTTATTTGTCATCTGATTTCTTATTCTCCTTATTGACTTTTCCTTAGTAGAAAGCCCTGTCTGTATTTGCTTCCCTTTCTGCACCTTTGCCAGTAATCTGTTCTTCCACTTATGTTTTATTTTTCTTTGCTTTAATCATGCCATTTTTGTACTGCTAATCTTCTATTTTTTTATCTTTTCACACTCTTCATTTTCTCCCTTAATTCTTCACTCATTTACAGTCTCCTCTTGAACTATTTTTTGTTCTATTTTCTTCATCTTTTCCTGCATATTTTTGCAGTTCCTGGGTTTGTTTTTCACTTTTTCATTTGCTTTCATGTGTTTTCCCCCAACCATCTCTTGTATTCTTACTTCTCTTTCGTTCCGTATCTTTGCTTATTTCAGTGATTACTGACCTGCCTTGACCCTTGAGTCTCCTGAAAGGCTGACTAATCATTTCATAAGGATCTCTGCAGTGGGTGGAGACTGCATTTATCTCTTTACATTCAGGCATGAGGGATATATGCACCACTGTGAGCCCAAACATGCATTTTATCTGTGTGTCTGGGGTCATCAGAAATTTATTCAGCACCATGGAAGATGCCAAATCTGTAGTCTTATCAAGGCTTCTTTTTTATGCTTTTTTTTTTCCTCTCAACAGGTTTATTTTCATAGTTGCAATACATAAATAAATATGTATACTAGAATACTTCCAGAATTTTCCAGTTACAGCTATTGAATAAAGAACCAGACACATTGTAACAGCTAAACTGAAATAAAACTAGGCAATTGCTCTTCTTATCTAGAATAACTTGCCCTACAAAAACTCACTTGGAACCACTACTTTAATATTTCCTAATATACAGATTTGATTTTTTTAAATAGAAATTCTGATTCAGTGCTTGTTTTCTGATACTTTTGCTGGTCTCAGTGAAATTTTCTGTGTTAGCTTTGTTGAACTGTTCTATTTATAGTTAGCAATGTAAACCTGATTGATTCCAGAGGAGTGTGATCATAATATAACTAGAGTTATAAGGAAAGAATCTATTTGATTATTCTTAAATATTATATTTTTGCCTATTTGGTGTAAAAGAGTATCATAGTGCTGAAGTTGAGAAATTTTTGCAGTTTCAATAACTAGTGTAAGAACAACACAAGTGCTGCTTATAAAGGCCAAATCACAAACTAAACTGCATTTTTTCTCTTTCTTTACCTAGGTTTCAAATTATGTATTTTAACAGTTCAACATAGCATAAACAATTGCATTTTAAAATAATTGTTACATCTTCCTTACTTGGTGATTTCAACATGTTTATTTGAATTTTTTTTCTGCTTTCTTTTAGTATTTTCCTATGCAGAAGAATAAATGGTAATTAAAATGTGCAGGATGAAAAGATGGAGCAGTCAGTGCTTGTACCACCAGGACCAGACAGCTTCCAATACTTCACTAGAGAGTCTCTTGCAGCTATTGAACAACGCATTGCTGCAGAAAAAGCCAAGAATCCTAAACAAGATCGTAAAGACGATGATGAAAATGGGCCAAAACCAAACAGTGACTTGGAGGCAGGAAAAACACTCCCCTTTATATATGGCGACATACCTCCGGGAATGGTGTCTGAGCCCTTGGAAGACATGGACCCATATTACATCAATAAAAAAGTGAGTCTAATATCAATCCTGCTCATATGGCAGTGTTTGGAGTGCATTAGCATGCTCATTTCAATTTCTTGGAGTGGATTATATAGCTTGTTACTTCAGTATGTTAATTTGCAGCCAGAATCCATCCGCTTTAATGGTTACTAACTTTTCACCCTTTTCTTCTAATTGACCTCAAAACATATTTCTTTGATATAACTGACTTTATGTCACGGGAATATTTGTATCAAAGCTGAAGCCTAGTATGTTGTCTTTAATTATAAGCAATATGTAATAACTATACAAACATGTGGATACATAATGTAGATCTGCTTTGTGAACTTTTTTGAAGTGAGCATACATTCATACTGAGTACACCAAAATTCTCTAAGGTTCTTCAGATTTAAAACTGACAGCATGAACTGATGCATAGAACATTTTGTTCATTGAAATCTGCTTTGATAGCAAATGCTTAGGAAATTTATGGAATCAATAGGGAAACAAATGGATAAACAGGAAATACAACAAAAAGACTGTAAAACTGATTTTAAAGTTTTTAGGGAACTAGCCTTGGGCAGGCCTGGAATCCTTTCAGAATGATCCTGTTGCACAGCCCATAAGCAGTGGAAAAAATTCATGCTTTATAGTGATGGCTAGATGGGGTGACATTTTAACTACTGGATGCTGTAATTGTAAAAACTGTCAATATCAAGATAGGAGTTATTCTGACTTTCAAAAACTACTGTGCTCTAGGTGTCTCAGCTAGCTGAATTTCATGTGATTTATGAGTCCTATTTGGACAAGAGAGGAAATACAGTGTGAAAGAATAATATTTTTATCTCTATTATCTGGTGCCTCTGAAAGAGCCTTTATCTGCCATTCACAGCATATGAAGATTTATCTTTAAATCACAGTTCTACTTTTACAAAGATAAAAGATGTGCTTCTATAAAAGCAGTCCTTGTAGAGTTCTGTACTAATTGTGTCTGTTTACGATACAATATTCCATATAATTTTATCCCTGCCTGTCCATAGCTCATCCTGGACCTTTATAGCCAAATCAGACTGTCTTAAATGTCTGGCAGTGAAAACAGATACATGATACGTATGACCTATGATAGATATGCCTCTCCAGCCCTTAGGAATGGAAGACTCTTTCAGTCCCTTCACAAATGGAGCTGAAAACTTACATTGTTAGCCAGGTCTGGTGATAGAGTTGCAAGAAATGGAGAGAAAACAGTAGAAACATACTCAATCAAGTTTCTGTACTACTTGAAAGGCAGAATCTTTTTATTTGCACACTAAATATTTATGGTCCTATCACATACCCTCTGGGATTCTCTTCTTTCTGCTGAAGTCCACACATCCTCTCTATGCACGTGCTTTCATCTTCTACAGGCCAGAAATAGAAACGGCCATGTCAGTCTAAGACAAGGCAAAAATTTCTCACATGCTTCAACTCTCTGTTTTTTCTTCCTTCAGTAAGGGGAAAATGGATGTTCCCAACAGAAATTCAACACCTATTTCAATTTTTCATGAGGAATTTGACTTTAAAAAATCTAACCTCTAGATTTTATTAACTAGCTTTATGTGAATTCTGGAAATACGGACATCTTGTTTCACTTGTATTTTGAAAATATTGACAGCAGTTGATGCTCCTGCAAGTCTCAGAAGGAGAAATGGTTTGAGAAAAGCTTGAAGCAGAAGTGAAGATCTCTAGGAAGACACACAGGAATCTTAATGCTCAGTGTACTTATCTCTGTAATGTTTAACATTTCAGCTTCTTCTTTACCTCTCTCTGAATTTCACCTTGCAAAGCCAACAGGTCCATCAGCACAACCTTTCCAATGTACTAGTCTGACAACTGCTGCACAATCATTAGAGATTTTCTGTTTCTCCCTCATGAGGCATCTATCTGAAATGTCACAGGTCTAATGAAAAACACTAGAATGATGGAAAATACTTAGTTGCAAGAAAGGGTTAGGACAAATGTATGGGATCACCAGATGCCACTGTTTCTTCAGACCTCTCTTATGATCTCTGCACAGACTATAGCTGATTTTCTGATAGAAACTACCAGTTTGGCTTCCAAACTTTCAAACAGGGAATAGTTGCTCACAGCACTGGTCACTATGTTTATTTGGAAAAGGTGTGTAGAAATTTTAGGATTTTATTTTTTATTACAAGTCTGGGTCATGAATGAAGTCACCCATCATTTGCCTTATATGCAAGTATTTCATGTCTCTTGCTGGTTTTCTTTTTTTTCCTATTTTTTGTAGCAAAATTGAACAAACTCACTGTATTTTTCATGCTGTGGATCCTTAAACATCATCTAGAGTGTTTCATGTTCCATCCTTGGGACTGCTTTTCCTAAGCAAAAGGTTTGGGCATGCCATGATTTGATACAGTTTAATAGAGAGTAAGACTGGAATAAATACACATGTTGAGCTGCTTTGAGAGCCCTAATTTGTGCCTAAGGTAAACCTGAGATGAAAAGTTTAAATGAAAAACCTTTTAAGAGAAGCAGAACCAAATAGGTATAACAGTTTTATGGTTTTGTAACTGTGCTTCTATGCAAAACCTACCACAAAAGAGGACATATTCATACTCAATACTAATCTGAAGTTGTAAGGAAAAGGTAAAAATTGATACTGCTGTTTGACAATACTATCAACCTGCCCATTATAGCAGATTTAAACACTTGATAGTATTTTTGATTTACTCTGAATCATGGATAGCCTGGATGCCAGCAACTGTACCCTCGAAACATAACTATTTTATTGTAAAAGAATAGAATACTGTTCTCATATACTTACGATTTCATTATACTGAAATGCTGCTGACTGTGGTGGCCAATAATGCTGGTCTTTATACCTGTGAAATTTAGCAATGCTCTTTTTCTTTTTTATTTTTTTCTAATCCAGAATTGAGTAAAACTGAGCTGAAACTTTACTCATTTTTTGTGTTCCACTTCTGTGTAAGTAAGTGCAAATCAGTGACTGCCTGTTCAAGCTGCCATCACAAAAGATCAACAATGTTCACATCATTGTCTGTAGAGAAAAGATCAGCTGGAATCCCGTAAGATCCTGACCTGCAGGCATGAATCAAAATCTGGTCCACTTGGCTTCATACTTTAAGGGCTGCCTCTTTTCCAATGAACCTAGGCTGCTACATTAAAGAGGAGGGAGAGAACATGTAGAAGTGAGTGGGTAAAACTTCACTTTCCTCCTGCTATGATAGCAATACAGCATTGTTTATTGCCACTCCATGCCCTGCCTCTTGCCAGAAAGATCTGAATGATGTCTGTCAGAAAAGATAACTCCTTTTTTTCTGGCATTTGGTGATATCAGTCCCTAATCTGATCAAATCACTGACTCCTGGGTTTGCCAGACATATTCTGGGTTGCAGAAAACCCAAAAAGATTCTGTAAAATTGCTTCACTTTATTCCATCAGCAAAGGTGAACAAAATAGTGATTTTGGATATTTTCATAGTTGTAAGTGAAAAATTTTAAGTGCAAAATTCTAGCAAACCAAAGGGTTAAGGACTTGCTAGAAAACATTGTTTCAAAAGATAACCACAAAACCAAGAAATGACAACTTCTCATATGCAATGAATCTCCTGTTTTAGCTGCTGCTGGAGCTTTTCCAAAGAAGCTGGGGGCTCAGCTCAATGTTATATCACCTCCTGTCTTCAGAAGGTGGACATGCAGTTGGGTAGCAGTCAGCGTACTAAATCTAGCCTTCCAGAAACTACGTTTAAAGCCACCTAGGAGGAAGGAGAGGAGAAATAAGGTTTTGGGAACTCTTTATCCCAAAGTTCTCAGAGACCATGTCTTATGTTCAGTGTTGTGTCTTCTCTCTTAGCTACATCTTCTCAAAACACTCCTCCTTCTCCTTTGCCCTGCTAAGAAATCAGTTTCTGGCTTTATTTCAAATATGGCAGAAGATACAGAACTGGGTTTTAGGTTACAGATGCAAATCAGGGACTTCTCTTCAGGGAATTCTTTGAATTTATATTCATACTCAAATACTTTTGGTGTGAGTCGGTTTTTTGCCTTTATAAAAATGAATAAAACATAAGGCCTGAAATTTATACATACTCCTTCATATAGAAACATTAATCTTACAATTTGTTTAGAATTTATTTAGCTTTTCTCAGTGTATGTCTACTTTGTCCTAACAGCTTTGGGTACAATACTTCATGTTCATTCACACTACCTACACATTGGCTTGTATCTGGGTTGAGAGTAGAGTGAAATATAGCAGGCACAGGAGGGAGCTTACACAGGGCTTGCATATCAGCTCTTAACTGTATTTTTTAATGAAAATTCTTCTTCAGAGATAAGGCACAATTTTAATTCATGTTTAAGGCTAAGTTAGAGGACCCACAAAGTCATTCTGAAAGCTCAAGTCACAAAGATGCTTTGACTGAAAAATTAAAACTGAGGTAGGGAATTTATGTCTTGTTGGTTCTGCTTATGCAGGGCAGCAGAAAGTAGAACAGCTAAAATAGCAGCAGCTTCCAACTGAAACTGGAGCTGTGCCAGCATGCTGTTATTTTCCATAAGGCATGTTAGAAAATAGATGTATGTTTAATATGCTTGTGTTCAAAGATTTTTTAAAAAATGTAGGTTGACTAAATGAAGGTGCTGTAGTCTTAGATACGGAGTTAGTAGGAAGTGTGATTTTTAATGCATTTTGTCAACTGCCTCATAACTACAAAAAAGAGCATGAGTTGGAGGCGTCTGAGATGTGAGTCCTGGGGGCCGGGGACAGACCTGGGAGAGGAAATTCACCTTCCCCCTTGCTGCGTGAGGCTTTCAAACATTGTGCCAAGAAGTCCTTCATCTGGTTGGTTGCTTCAGTAGCTGAAATGAAAGCTTCACGTATGGTCAGGTCATCTGCAGGCCCTGTAAGCCCAACTGGAAGTGTCATTGGAAACATTAGCTCAGGCTGTCCTCAGCTTCACATGTAGGTTTCTCCATTTCTGTGCAGAAGTGGGAAATCATATACATATCTTATACATTCCTACACATCTTGAGACTGTACTTTAGACAGTGTGATATCTGCCTAGTAGTGTCCCTCCCTCCTAAGGGGTTTGGTTTGTATGAGAAGGTATGTAGAGCTGTGATGGAGAGACAGCTCAGGGAAGAAGCCACTGGAACTGGGACTGGAGCAGTTTTTCCTCACGGTTTAATCCTTCTCCTCTGCCATCAGTAAACCCCCATCTCTGCACATCTCTCTACTTCAGTGTGCTCTAGACATTTGTATCTATACTTCAGGGTCCATACACACTAAACTTTCCAAATCTCAGCAGACTGAAACATTGTCCTTCTTGAACCTTCTTGGCATATTTTCCCTGTCTACCTGCCTTCCTGGATATAGTAATGTAGTGCACTGCTTGCAGTCTTGAAGAGCTGCTTGATGTCCTGGACACCAGATGAAACCAACAGACCCCTTCCCACACTTCCACTGGCATTGTAGTTCACAGCTCATTTCAGCAGCAACTTAACAAAAATTAAGGAGGCTTTCTCACAGAGTGTTTGCAAAATGGAAAGAAGACAATGGAAAGAAGAAGAAAGAAAAGACAAATTTTAGATATTTCCCTTTAATTTCATTTGAATTTAGGTTATAATCCTTGCATCATCTTTTCCACTGGATGTAGATATCTTCTGAGTTACTGAACCTTCCTTTTGTACTGTTTTTCATTCTTTTCTGATTGATCCTGCAGTTGAAGAGCACCTTAGTGAACAAAGAAACCTGACAGCCCACATTTTGTGTGCTGAAGTGTTAGTGCAAGTGCAGACATGATGGCCTGCAGTGGATGCAAAGCAATGTTTACAGGGTTTGCTCTCTTACTATTTCTATTTGGCTCATGGATTAACTTGAAACATTCAACCTACAGTGTCTTCTACTATTCTCTGAAGTTAGGCTTGCTTGCCTTTAAGTTTCACTAAATTTGGTTAGTTCCATAGGTATTAAAAGTTAAATTTTAAAAGTATGTATTTTCTGGGAAAGTTTCACACCTGGAAACCACAATTGTGCAGGGGGTTATTTGGGGTTGTCTCTTGTTCTCCTCCAGTGAGATCTATTCAGATGTCCGGTCCTCAGAGGCCTGTCTAAATATAGCTGTATAAGTTACTGATATTTCCCTCATTCCTTAGCATAAAGACCAAGAAACAGACTAGAATAAAAATTAAACAAGTGGATAATCTAGTAAATCAGTTTCCAGAAGGATTTCTAGTCATTAAGACTAATATATCATTTAAGTCCGCAGGTGAGGTTTCCCTGCTTGTGCTATTTCAAGCAGGAAGGGAGAGTTTTCTGTGGGCAAAAAAAAAAGAAATTATAATTTCAGTTAATTTATGCATATTGATTTACAAGAAAAACATGAAAAGGAATATTATTTTACTGAGTTTGTTTAATGAAGTAGAATAAAAACATTAATTGAATTAATTATCTTTTCATGTCAGATTCACCAGGTAAGTACTGGAAATTATTTTTATTTTAAAAATTTGTCATGGTTCTTATGTATTACCTGTTCAAAGAGTTAAAATTTTGGTGATTGCTTACTTGGAACAGTTTTTAAATGAGCATCTATAGTGAATAAAAACTGATAAAATGTCTTTTCTTTCTCTTTTCCAGACCTTTATAGTATTGAATAAAGGGAAGGCAATATTCCGATTCAGTGCCACCTCTGCCCTGTACATTTTAACTCCCTTCAACCCTCTTAGAAAAATAGCTATTAAGATTTTGGTACATTCATATCCTTTTTTAATGGTTGTTCAAAATATTACATATTGAAATTAAGAAAACATATAGCCATTTCATAATAAATAAAGGTTCTAATGGGCTGTCACTTTTATGTTACAAAGAAATTTTTATGACAAAGTTTTATAAATATGAGAAAATATGTTAATATTATATACATGCATTGATATTTGAATCAATCTTGAATCAATCAAAGTTTTCCTCAATTCCAAATCTTCTGCATATGTAGAAATCTGCATATGAATTTAAGAATCCATCTCGATTCAGTTTTCAGACAAGCTTTTCAGATTTATTTTGACACTAATTTTTTTTTGTGTCCCAGACTCCTTTTGGCTCTATGAAGCCTATTCATAAAATAATTTTTTTTTAATGCAGCTTGTGCTCACAAATTCCAGAAGAGCTCTGAGTTTTGCAAGCAGCCAGGCAGATATGCAGCTACTCAGGATCAGCTGGCTCAGGGTGTGTTCATACTGCCTTTTCAGGGTCTTTCTGGGGCCATGCTCAGGATGAGCTCTCTAGTCTGCTGCAGCAGTGTGCCTGCAAGCCTGGCTCCTGCGTGCTGATTCTCACATTCCCAAAGCCGCCCAGTGGCACCAGAAGCCTCTGCCAAATTTAATACATTGCCAGAAAGCATAGGCAGCATTCCTGCAGGCGGTTTGCAAAGCATCTGCACATGCAGATGGTGGACAGATTGGGGGATCAAAACTGATGGGATGGTGCACAAGGTAAAGTTCTAGACTGACATGGGGGATTGCTGCCTGATGGTTGTAACAGGTTGATGGGAATTTCTAGTGGGTGAGGATTTGGTGCAGCTGGGGTTTTTTTGCCAAACCTGAGGACTGGGAAATGTAGTTATCAAATTAAAATCTCAGTGTGACAATAAGACTTTTAATATTAAACAAGTAGTCAAAGGAAGAAGCCTTAGAAACTGCTGGCAGAATTTTCCAGGTCTTTGGAAAAAGTAAGAAACAAGGCTGATGTTTGCTGGCTCAGAACACCTTTTACTCTGAGCTCCTGGGAAGTTAAAGCAGTCAGAGAAGGGGAACAAGGTGTCTGGAGAGGAGTCAGGGAGCATTTGGGGACAGTAGCGAAGGGACCTGACAGAGACCTACAGACACAGTGGTGGTGATGGTGCAAAAACACACCATCACACTGTCAGACTGCAGCCTCCAATGAATGCTTATCCATTCACATGACACTGGTTTACAATACCTTCCAACCCTGCATGAGTTACTTGTGGGTAATGCTTTCCACTGGCATACTGGGTGCTGAGCCTGGTCTCAGTTTTAAGTTTCTCCTAACTGTGTTCAAAGAGTATTCAGCTGGTCTTGATGACAGTAGGAACAAAAGAAATTCCAATAGACAATATGTAATTTCAGTATTTTCCCTTCTATCTATTAACCAATTGATTGTGTAATTTAACTGTATTATAGGAGGACGTTTTCTTTCAGTATATGGGCTGATTTCTTTTTAGAACCAGCTAACTATTGGAAGAGTTATTTTTGTCTTAGATATAGACACAGGTGGGTTTTTTTATTTGAAACATAAGAATAGATGTGCAGGTTCTGTAATTTTCTTCTTTTTTATAAATATTATTCATTATAGTACAAACACTGCAAATATGAAAGTGTAACTAAGAACCATTAAAATATGTTCCTTATTGCAGTTAGATTTAAGCTCTTTATACAAGGTTAACTACCTATACAAAAAAGATTGGGGTAAAATTAATTATTATTTTGAATAATCCTCTGGCTTTTACCAATAAACTCTACTTCCTCCACATTTTTTGATGGGTGTTTGGCATTTTGGCCTTTGTAAGAGAAAGGTGCCTTTCACTTTCAGAGTGAAAGAGAAGTGTTGAGCATAATGAAATTGGCACATTGGCTGGAAAACCTTCATCCGTCTGTCCTACAAATTCTCTGACCCTCTCCATAGGGCACTCTGATCATATCTGCCCAGATGTGAGCAGGTGTTCTCCCCTGCAGAGAAACAGAGTGTGTGTCTTTCCGTGCTCACAGACTTTACCTGCAATTTCTCTCTGCTTCTCTGCTGACTCATTCCCCTGTTAGTCTGCTTTTTTTTTCCTTTTTTTTTTTTCCCCTTTTGCCTCCCTGACTCAAGGTAGAATGTGGAACTAAGGTGGCAACATGAGAGTGATGGGAAATGGCCAGACTTTGGCAATTAATAGATGAAAGAATGAAAAGGTGAGAATAAGTAGAGTGTTGAAGGGAGGTGGCAGTGGCTGAACCTGCAGTGTTAAGGAATGTTAGAAAGAACTGGGGAGATGCTCTAGAGAAAATGTGTAAGTACCCCTGTGCAAGTCTCTGGAAGCTGAAATTACAAGTCTCTGGAAGCTGAAATTACAGTATTCCTCAGGATGGTCTGACTGCCAGCAGGTATCTCTGAAACCAACTGGAAATGTTTGGTTTTTTTCCAATTGTTTCATCTTCCACCAATCTACACAGTTGATAAGAGACTTCAGCTGCTCCTGTAATTGAGTAGCTTGAGGCTGTGTGGTGCCTCTGCTTGCCTATATGGGAAGAGCCTGAAAAAGGCGGAACATTTCCATGAAGAAGTCATCATGGATCAGAACTGTTTGCCTAAGTGTATAGTTGAATTATTATAGAACAAAAAATAGTAAATTAGGGATCATTGGGCTTGTAAATTAGTAAATAAAAATGTGGGAGAAGACAGAACAGATGCACAGACATTGAATATGTCAGTTATGCTTGAGATTCCCATAAGAGATATGGTCAGAGTTTATATTTTAAAGTATGTTAACCCTTAGTGAGCATCTGCTCTCTTTCAGAGTGAACAGCACTTTGGGACCACAGCTCCCAGATGGGGCAAGTTTTGTAGAGCGAGCAAAGTGGAAGGACCTACCTGTGGCCCTTGTTATGAATGTCCCATGATACTGAGCTGGAAACACACGACACACTGCAAAGGGGTAAAACATCAGCTCTCCTGAGAGCACGTTGCACTTCTTCAACTTTTTCCTGAGATGACTGAAGCTGCATCTCCAAGTTGGGTTCCAAAACGGATTCTCTTTATTTAAAGGAATTTCTCAATTAAATTAAGACAGGATCTTTAGACCTGTCTGTGGACCGTGATGATAAACACTGTAAGGCATTCTAATAATTTGTTCTAAGGCACTGAATGACTTTTACTCTACAGAGCTTGTATGACAACATGAACTTCAAAGCTGTTTAAGTCACTTACTGAAATATACCTCAATATCCACTGCTGGACCATTTATGCAAAGGTCACACACCTGTCTGTGGAAATCAGGCAGCTAAACCCTTCCCTGTGATTTGAGTGTTTATTATTATGCTCAAATTTGAACTTTTCAGCTGCTGTAAGCATTGATCTTAATGATTGCACCAATTTTCTGAGAAGTTTAGACCATGGTGCTACTTCTCCTATTCCTCTTCCACCTAGAATGAAGGGTTGTGGTTTTGGGTTGGGTTTCAGCATCGTGGTTGTTTGGTTTGGTTTGGTTTGGGTTTTTTTTTTTCATTTTGGTTTTGTTGATGGTATAAAAGTATACTCCAAATAACAAAATGCTATCTACCTGATTAAAAAGAACCAAAACCAATAAATCCTGGGCTCTCAGGTACAAGTTTAGCTGTAAATAGCTTTCTTTAGTTTAAACTATTTTCTTTTTAAGTTAAGGTGATGCAACTACTATTAAGGAACACATGTTTTAGAGAGATGACTAGAGGAAAAAGAAGTTAACCATTTGTTAGAAATGTGTAGCAGAGTTTATTTTTTGCTGCCATCATGTGGCCATTTTGAGTCAGGTTTTCTTCTAGTTTGGTTACTTAAGTATTTCCAAATGTTTGAATTCCTTTTACTGCCACAAAAAAGGAAGAACTGCACTGTCCGTAGAGAAAGTGATCTGGTGGACCAAGAACATTGCATTGAGTGTCATGAAGCCCCAGTGGATTGTCCCAGCTCCTTGAACCAGTCCCTCTGAGCTGTTAGTCTGGGTTTCATAGTTTAGGGGACCTAAATGTTCCTTGCTGGAACTTCAAATAAAAATTCATTTTCATTCCAAGCTTCACCAATTTTCCATGATTTTTCAAGCAATTGACCACAAGTATTGAAGCATTTTCAAATTATAACATTGGTAGAAACAGATACACTGCTTTTGCTACTAATGTGTGTTTTGAGAGAGCCCAAAAGTAATACTGGAAAACTATTCACATTGATCTGTAAACTCTCTGTGGATTTCTGTTTCACTGACTGAAGCATGTACTGCTAAGCTAGTGTTAGAGAAACATGGAATGCAATCACTTCAGCAATTATAAACAGTATTCTGTGTTTTTTTCTGTGTTTTTGACAGACTGGCTCTGCTAGGTGCTGGAGCAGCACTGGCTCAGTTCAGCTCTGACTCCGGGTAAATAGCAGAAACTTTTTTACCTTGCACATGGCAGCTCTTGACTTTATTACCAAGACTGTAGAAGTGAAATACTAACACATATTCAGTCATGCTATGTATTAAGGCAAACTTTATACTCTTGCAAGTTGTTTTGGTTTTGGGTGTTGCTCAACTCATGTTACCTGCCAGGGTGTGAGAGCCATCTCCTTTTAGTATCAGCTGAAAACAAAACATGAGGACACCAACAAATCAACATCAGAGCCTCAACAAATCAAGACCAATATTAAAGTCTAATGAACTAAAGTGAAAAATACAAGGTTAAGCAAAGTGTATATCAATATTTACCAAAGTCTAAAAGTTTTGTGTAAGTAGCAATATTTTACTGTACTTAATTCGTATGACTGATGTGATATTGTGTGAATAACTATTGTGTTTTCCTTAACTGTACCTACATTATTCAGCATGCTTATCATGTGCACCATTTTGACCAACTGCGTATTTATGACCATGAGTAACCCTCCAGACTGGACAAAGAATGTAGAGTAAGTTGCCTGTTATTTCAGTATGTCTTTGTCTGTCCCCCTCGGAGTCAGCATGCAGTGCAAGGTGTGCTAGTAGGAGCTATCATGAGGCACTATGACTCTATACATTTCTACTCCATGTAGAAATGTTGAATAATTATTTGAATCTCATTCTAGTAGCACAACTGGGTAGAAAAACCATGAAAATTGTTTACAGATAGTACTCTACTGAGATGCCACTAGTTTTCTCCATGGTTTAGCATCTACCCAATGTTTTTACCCTTCCTTTACACCACTGCATTAGTAGCAGACCCATGGGCACCTATATGTACACGTCAGTTAAGAACAGCATACAAGCAAAAGTATTACTAAAGTGAGAATGAGAATTAAGTGCACGCTTGCATCCTTCCCTCTTTAGAGCCAATACCAGATGTTTTACATGTTAATGGTTCAGACAATATCCAGTAACTTATGCTCACAGCTTTCTTGGTTAAGAGTAAAGGACCTAGTATTGTATACTTTTAACTGAATGTCACCAATAAATTTTAATTTGTTATTTATTTGATGGATTTATTTATTTTTATTTATGTGCAAGATCAGGACTTCTGTACTTCAACAGCATGTCACAACTAATACATGTAATTATACAAGTATCTCTAATTATTATAAAGAATTTTAGAAGAAATTGCTTATTTCCTGAATTTCTTTTCCAGCTGTGAAATAAAAAACCCTTTCATTTGATCACCACATTTCTGTCAGAATACCAATGTGAAATGTTGCTAGTTTTGATTAAATTTTCCTATATTTTTTTAGATATACGTTCACTGGAATTTACACGTTTGAGTCACTAATAAAAATCATTGCAAGGGGCTTTTGCTTAGAAGATTTTACTTTTCTTCGAGATCCATGGAACTGGCTTGATTTCACTGTCATTACCTTTGCGTAAGTTCTTGTTTTTTGCTTTTTCTTGGAAAGAGAAGGGCAAAAAGGGCATGAAATTAGTATCGATACATATCCATTTTGTTAAATGGAAATTCTCTTATGGACTTACTTTTGTCTAAAACAATTTCCACATACAAAAATGCATATTTTGATGTAAACATAAATACTGCAGAAGCCATTAGTACAGCTAGTATTAGAGAGGCTAATTTCATGTCCTGCTTTTTTTTTTTCTGAGCAGAAAAGGATCTTCCCTTTGACTTCATTCTCCAAACTTACCAATCTAGTCTAGATAAATTTTAGGCTTTCAAAGTAAAATCAGTGTGATTCACTTCAGAGACATTTAATTTAGCTGAAGGCTCTGAAAGTATATTAATGCAAGGCAAACTGCAGTGAAAGGTAAACCTCTGACTGTTGCTGTTTAAGTTTTTGCTAAAAACGCCAAAGCGGTCTTGATGAAAGACCCAAGTAAGTAGCATAAACTTTGCCTAAATTCTGAATAACTGTGATTTAATCCTACAGGTATGTAACAGAATTTGTAAACCTAGGCAATGTTTCAGCTCTTCGCACTTTCAGAGTATTGAGAGCTTTGAAAACTATTTCTGTAATTCCAGGTAAGAAGTAACTGGTGTAAGGTGTTAGGCCCCTTGTACCTCCCAACTGTTCCTTTTTATCCTGTCATTGTGTTTGTGTGTGAACTCCCCTATTACAGATATGTGACAGAGTTTGTGGACCTGGGCAATGTCTCAGCGTTGAGAACATTCAGAGTTCTCCGAGCTTTGAAAACAATATCAGTCATTCCAGGTGAGAGCGAGGTTAAACACTGAGGCTGACTTTAATCCACTGAAATGGAATTCATATTTTTTAAATAAAAGTTGTATTTCTTTCCACAAAAAAAGCAGGAATCAGAAGATATCAGAATTCACTGAAATCTCTGATTCATTGCTTTTGAACATGAGCACTTTCCTTTCAAAATCAGCCTTTGAGTTTAACAGATTCTTGCATGAGACATTGCAGTACACAGTGTGTGTGGTTTGCATCGTATGACGTCAAGCTTTCTTCTCCACATTCAATGAATATTAGTAACCCTGAGGTTTTCTTACCCATGTGTATCCTACCTACATGATGTTATGTGATATTTCTTGTGAATATTTGTGTCTAAAAAATAAACTGTTTGAAATGTTTACTTACTAAGAAGATGAAGGAATAAGATAATAAAGAATAGCATGGGTGTTGCATGGGGGATTTATTATCTTAAAAATATACAATTTTCCAAACCATTTCCAGTTTTATAGCATTAAATTTGAATCCTATTTGTTGTTGAACAGGCTTTTTACTACTGTCTTCTAAATCTAGTATGTTATAAAACTGATAGTAGTAAAGGTTTGGAGCAAGATCTATTGACAAGTGAAAAGAAAGAAGACATTTATGTGAGATTAATGTACAGCATGAATAAAAAATAGTTGCTTGTTTTATCATTAAAACAAGTGTTTTGAAATATATGCAACTCATTCCATTCACAGTTTCAAATGGACATAAATTTCAGCTATTTATTCATTTTCACAAGTGAAAAAGCTCTTCACAAAAATGTTGTTTCACAGACATTACAATCATGTATTTGGGCTTCTGCATGAAATCTGTGACTTTACTGGGAGACACTGTCATTTTTGTGCTTTGAAAAAGTTTCCAACATCAGAATAAAATTTCCTTTCCATTTGCAGGCCTGAAGACTATTGTAGGAGCCCTGATTCAGTCTGTGAAGAAGCTCTCGGATGTGATGATCCTGACAGTGTTTTGTCTGAGTGTATTTGCACTAATAGGGTTGCAGCTGTTCATGGGCAACTTGAGGAATAAATGCCTGCAGTGGCCTCCAGAAAATTTTACTTTAGAAACAAATATTACTTCCCAGTTAAACATCACCATAGGTGAAAATGGTACATTGGTTAATTCAACAGTGACTCCATTTGACTGGAAGGGGTACATTGAAGATGAAAGTAAGTATTGTCTGCAAAATTATCACTGAAGTGGTTTGAGGCTGACCCAATTCTTAGAAGGAAGGAGGGGAAGGGATGATACATTTAGTTAAGTCAGAAGAGGAGAAATGTATTCTCTGTCATAGGTCTGCTCTAACGACCTGCATGGAAGAAGGAACAAGGGCCACAGTCTTGCTACTTGATATAGCTCTTTTTCTCAGCTCCATCTGCATTATTATTATTATTATTATTATTATTATTATTATTACTACTACTACTACTGTTGGGGGGTTGAGGTCTAACGATTTTTCTGCTGAAATTAATTGTTATTGTTCTTATAAACTGCAACAGAGGCATCAAAACCAAATTATTCTCTATCATTAATCACAGTTTCTGAAGTATTTAGAGATTCTTATGTTTTCATGCCGTGTTCTCTCCTCTTTCTGTCTTCTGGTACGCTAAACAACACAGGTCATTAACCATTTTCTCCTACAATGTACTTTCTAGATGTTGATCTATTATCTGGATTCTTTCTTTTTCATAAGCGTGCTTATGAAAGTACAGTACCCCCATTTAGGCATTTCTACTCCACATAAGGCATACTAAGTGGGGAAGAAGGGGTAACATACGGACCTACATTTCTGTTTTATATATCCTATACAGCTTGCTGTTGTTTGCAATGGTAGTATTGTTCAGCCTTTAGTCTACCTGCTCCTGAATCTTTTAGACTTCTAGCTCGTTGAGTTTTCACCTTGCATTTGCACACTTTGTTGTTCCAGCTGGCGCCCTATTTTTTAAAACTATCTCTCTAGCAGTCCTGGACCTTTGAAAATGTAATTGTTTCCTCAAACTCACCACCATCCTTATCAGATCGGTGTCATTTCCAAATTTGATAAGTGTTATTCCATCATCTAGATTAGTTAAAACCTTGAATAGCAGCAACCTCAGAAAAACTTCTTCAGACAATGTTTTAATGTGTCTTTCCACTTCCACTTTTCCACATACCCAAAGTATGATTTTTCAACCAGTTTTGCTGATACAGAGCAGTCTGGCAAACTGAGAGTAGATAAAGAAATGCATTCCAGTATGGTTAAATGTGAGGGGACAAAGCTACACTCCCTATCCTACAAATCAATGCCCACAGTTCATGTTGAGACAGGTGTGCATAGAGACTGCAGATGATGCCGTGCATCACCTCTAACAGTGAAAGTTTCTTTTGGAGTAAATTAAGATCTAAAGGGGAGAGAGTGAGAAAAAAGGAAAGGGGAAAGAGAGAACTGATCACAGTGACCAGCTGCAAAGACAATTTGTGGGGTCTCCAGGTGAGTCTCCTCACTTGGGTATCCTTTTCAGTGCAGCAGTGATCACAACATTTTTCCCATAGGAACTCTGTGATTTTCATTAGCATCTCCTCAAATTCCCTACAGCTTGCTCCTTCCTACAGTGCTATTAGCACTAATTGGAGTGTCCTTTGATCAAAGTGGGTGCTGCATGGCTGGCTGGTTTTTAAGCTCATACATGCATGTTATTAGGTCCCTTAATATAAACCAAAAGCTACAAGCAAGGAGTGGGAGAAAGAGGGGTGAATCTTGCACCAGAGGTGATTGCTTCCTATGAGCACCTGCTGTGGCAATAGTGTGTTGGAAATTATAATGTCATGAGAATTAATATGACATGAAGAACAACATGAGGACAAAGGAAAAATAGTGCCACAGAGGCTCTGGAAAACACTGCCACAGCAGCTTATGTGCAAGGCTGCAGAGAAAATGAAAGGCAGGATATAGAAGTGCAATTGGAAAGTCCTTAACAATAGAGAGGCTGAGGTACCTAAGGCACTGTGGGGCAGCCAGGACTGACTAATTAACGCTAAAACTCTGCAGCCAAAAAGCTAAATAATATCCTGTTCACATAAATAAATTATTGACTAGGAAGACAGAATTACCCCTGTATTTAGCACTACTGCAGTTGCTACTGGAATACTATATAAAGTTCAATTTAGATAGAAAGTTGAAAAAATGGAGGAAGTTCAAAAAAGAGAAGAATGATTAAAGGGCTGGAAAACATGCTTTATACCAAGATAGACCAGGAGCTCAGCCTACTTAGCATATCAAAGAGAAGGTTTAAGGGGTGATTTGATCACAGTTAAAAAAAAACCCATGGGGAACAGAAATTTCATCCTAGACATATCTTTGATCTAGCAGGCAGAGATATAACAGGTTCAATAGCTGCAAGTCAAAGCCAGACAAATTTTGAATAGAAGTAAGACAGCTTCTTACAGTGATCACACAGCTAATCAATGACTATGATGGATTTCCATCTGAATTTCTTAAACCAATTTTTTTGTGAAACTCAATTTACTTGAACATGTGAATTCATGGAGATCCCATGCCATGGTGTATAGCAAAGTCTAAGCAGTCTCCTAATGAAGACCTAGACTTCAAGGCCAAACTTAATTTCCTGACTTTTAACAAAGAATTTATAAACTCAGGTTCTGATTTCATTTGATTTAAAGAAGACCTGAAGCCCCTTGAAAACAAAGCTCAATTGCATTAGTTACAGGAAGTACTTTATTGAATGGCTACATGAGCCTTTGGTATTTTTACAGGATGTCATATATATCATGAAATTTATAATGAAATTACAAGTCTTACTATGAAGTTAATAACGTTATCCTTGTTTACCAGCAGTTTCAAAGAGAAATATTATAGTTTCACAGCTTTTTGTGCTCTTTTTGCACGGGGGTGGGCAGACAGGATACAAAAAACAGCTGCATCACAGGGCAATAAGAAATGGTTTACCTGCAGCTCAGAGCAGTGCAATGGCACTGTTTTCTGTAGGAATTATGAAAGCTATTATGGCATTAGTTGTGTATACTATGCACAAAAAGGCATGTAAGCTCTGATTTTACCACTGAGTTCATTTTTGGAGACACCATTTAGAGGGTCTTTATGTAAGCATTCCTGGCATTAATGAGTCAAGCACTTTTTTTTCCCCCTCTTTTTCCAAAATAAGAATTCTGAAAAACTTAGTTCCAGATAAGCTGAGGTTTATCTTAACAACCTTTTCATAAGCAATTTTTTTCTGAGAAAATGCATCTCACAATCTATTTTGTGAAATAACAATTATTCTCTGTGCTTCTCATTTTATACCCTGTGCTTGCTGAAACAGCTTTAATCTTGCTTCAAGTTAAGTGCTCATCTACCAGGGAGCTTCTCACATTTCCCAATCAATTAAAGAGCAGTTAAACATACACCACTGGTGTAGTGAGGGATTTTTCACATTACTTTTGTAAAACACCATTCAGATTTTTCTTCTAGATAGGGACACACGCTTATACTGCTCAAGCTCATGTGTTATAAACATTTTCCTATCATTATAACATTTAGAGCATTTACTCTGGTTGTTTCAGCGCACTCAGAGAAAGCTTGTGTGGCCCTTGTTTCCCTGGAGCTGGCAAGTACAGCACCCTTGCAGAGTACATCTAGTCTGAAGCACAGAATCTGAATGCAGAGCTGTTGTAGCAGTTCAGCTCAGCTGGTGCAGTGCTGATCAGGACTGACTGCTCCATGCAAACTATATCAAGGCAGGTTTGCATTCTTCCCAACCAGCTGTTATGTTCCAGCATGTTTTAATCATGATTAGCTGACATAATGCAGTATAAAATTTGCTTCCTAAGGGTCAGCTCTGGCCAGCATCTTGTCAGCTTTCTGTTTACAGCTGTGTATCAGCAGAGAGCAGCTCTGCAATGCACACCAAGCCAGAGCGACAGCAGCCACACTCAGAGCTGTGCACGTCACAGAGCACAGGAGATTGTTCCCTATGAGATGCAGATGTATCATTAGATATTGAAAGTGAGTCCTTCACAGAGTGCCAGAGCAAGGTCTACATACAGTTTAGAGACTTGTTTTTCCAAATGGTGAATTTTGCTCACAGGATGGAGTGATGCAGCTGGCTTGGGTACTGTGTCCCTTCTTGCAGCAAACAAATACGTGCTGAGCCAGCAGCTTGTGGCACCTCCTCAGACTCAGAATTCATCAGTGTCTATAGTAGCCTAGCCTGGGCAGCACAGGCAGAGCCAAGTTTAAATTCACTTGCACCGGTAGATTTTTAAATGAGATTATTTTAAGGGAATCTAACAGGACAGTTCAATGAAAAAGGAATCCAACATGATGTTTAAATCTTCTCAGGAAACAAAAAAGGTACCATCTTAATTCTGAAGCTGCTGTGCTTCCAATGTATTGGAGCTAGGGAGGTGCTCAGAGGAGTATCACCATGTTCCTCCCCTGTCCTTACGGACAGCCTCAGGCAATGCTTTTGGATTCCATCAGAAATGGGACTCATGGTGTGAAACGTATAAAAAACATCCTTATGTCTGTGACCAAATGGGAGATTGTTGATACAGGAGCAGCTCCTCCTGTGATAATTCTTCCAAAAATCAAGAGTTTAGCAATCAAGACTATAGGCCTTGAGGGAAATAGAAAAACATTTCTCAAGGATACTGTCAAAATGAGTCTTAATAAGCACAAAGTTTTGCTCCTCTCCTTGTTCTTGTAAGAAGAGATAGGTCAACGTGTTTGTTATTTAAAGCATCCAAAATGTCCTTTAACTGTGGGATTACTGTACACACTACAGGATGGTTGGTTACAGGGTGATTTGGTGGAACTCACCCAACTAATTTTTCTAAGGTGTTCAATAATTTTGTCATGCACTCTTAAAAGTCATACTTACGGAAGTCGTGACTGCTGCAGTAATTGTGTCTTAGTTAAAATTTAGGTGTACACCAGGGCCTTCATATAGTCAGTGGGCTATAACTACACTGTGTGTACACCAATAACCACCAGAGCCATTGGCAGCTGGGTGGGTTTTTGCGGAGTTTACATATTGGGTAATTGTCACAAGTGCTTGTAAGCGACAAACTGCAACCCCTGGCAACAGTGATCACAAAGTTTTAAATATAAATTATGATTTTTTTTTTTTCAGCTAGACTGTAATTAATGTAATAAACAACTATACAATATTATTTCATAAACATGGTTCAGTTCAGTGTTTAGACAGAAGGAAGACTCTACATCCAGAAGCATTTGACAGAATTTTTAGTATATTTTGGCATTTTAACAGTAAGTGATGTGACCGATAGTGCTTGATGAAATTCATAATGTTGTTTACTCTGAAGCTGTTGTCTTGCTGAGATAATAACACTGCTTGTTTAAAATTGGGTCAGAAATCACCTTAAAACTTTTTGAGTGAAAATATTTATTTCATAGCGCTTTAAAATAATGGCTGTATTTGGAATTTCATAATTTTTTAAAATTCTTTTCTGAACAGGTCATTTTTATTTTCTGGAAGGGCAAAACGATGCTCTGCTTTGTGGAAATAGTTCTGATGCTGGGTAAGACAGAATTTCATCATATTATTGCACTGTGTAGAAATCTACTACTACCGTTCTGCATTCTGTAGATGTACATTTGGAGTGGGGCTGTATTTTGAGTGACCACTTCCTTTCACACAAGAAAGGCTTATACACTGGACTTAGGATCTATGTTCGTGATCAGAGAAACTTTGTCTTTGCATGATGAATGAGTAATTTAGCGTTAGTATAGCTCCTGCCTGGTTGATAAGTAATAGGAACAGCAATACCTGATGGGAAAACCTGTCAAAACATGTTATTTTGCAGTTCTGGCTGCACATATGACTACACCAACATCCAGTTGATAATATTAAAATGACTAAATAGGTAATGTCCAGTTTGTCTTTGTAGGCAATGCCCAGAAGGATATACTTGCGTGAAAGCTGGTAGAAACCCCAATTATGGCTACACAAGTTTTGACACCTTCAGTTGGGCTTTCTTGTCACTGTTTCGGCTAATGACTCAGGACTTCTGGGAAAACCTTTATCAACTGGTGAGAATTTTTTAATGAAAACAAACTAAATATGTTTGTATCAGTGATGCAAGAGGACTAGAGTAAATTTCCTTACCTTAACAGGGTGAAAACAGAACTTCTGTTAACCTATTCTTGCTTATAAATGTATTATTATTTCCAGACTCTTCGTGCTGCTGGGAAGACATACATGATATTTTTTGTTCTGGTGATTTTTCTGGGCTCTTTCTATCTGATCAACCTGATCCTGGCTGTGGTTGCCATGGCCTATGAAGAACAGAATCAAGCAACCCTGGAAGAAGCAGAGCAGAAGGAGGCAGAATTTCAACAGATGCTGGAACAACTGAAAAAGCAACAAGAGGCAGCACAGGTATAATTTATGGTGTAATAATGCAGGAGTGTAGGGAAGTGAGTTTACTAGAGATATTCACCTTCAGCTTTCTGAATTTGGAAATATAAAGCAGCCTGTTTGTCTTTCAATGACAGAGCTACCTCAGAGGTTTTCTATTCTGCACTGGAGAAATGGCATTGTGAATGATTCAGCCATCAAGAAGTAATATTCAAAACTAGATTATTCACTATGTTTTTCTAGTCTAGTGTCATTAATACAGTCTGTTAGACTTCTGCATTTAAAATTTACTCATGAAGGATAAGAACAGTCTATAACCAACACATATCTTGAGTCAACTGATTAATAATAATTAGAAAAAAAACCTAGGGAAAAAATGTCCCATAGAAAGTGTTAAAATCTGGGGCATTTGGAGTAGAAATTATGTGTAAGTAAATTTTAAAAAGGAAAACATGATGTCATGGTTTGCTCAGTGACATAAATTCCTTCTGCATCATGGCAGGCAGCAGCTGAGACAGCAGCAGCAGTAACAGCATCTGCAGAGTCCAGGGAGCCCAGCGCTGTGGGAGAAGCAGGAGGGCTCTCAGAAAGTTCCTCGGACGCATCAAAATTGAGCTCAAAGAGTGCAAAAGAGAGGAGAAATAGAAGGAAAAAAAGGAAACAGAAAGAACAGTCTGGAGGAGAGGAAAAAGATGAAGATGAATTTCACAAGTCCGAATCAGAAGACAGCATCAGGCGGAAAGGTTTCCGATTGTCAATTGAAGGCAATAGACTGACATACGAAAAGAAGTATTCTTCTCCACATCAGGTATTGCCTATAGTTATTTTTATTAAAAGCATACATTTAAAGTATCATAGACTGTTGCAAAACTACCTTAGTCTTCCTGGTACAGTAATATGATGCTACTATATAAAAAAGGAAATACTGATACTTTCATTAACCTTTATTAGTGTTGCTAGTGCTTGAGAGGAAGTGCTCTAGCTGCTAGATTGCCTTGTAAAAGAAAACCCCAGAATTAAATGTAACCTCATATCTCTGTTCTTCTAATAGAATTACTTTAAAATCACATTAAAATATTCTCTGATTGATTGTGTGGGGTTCTTTTCAATATGATTATATATTACCTAGACTTGTTAAAATGCTGCAGTATTTTTCCATTATGATAGCCTCACATTTTCCTTCTGTTTCAATGATGTTTGAACCAATGTTTGTTCACTATGGGGAAGATGCTTCATATATGAAACAAAAGTGCATGTATAGACTTCCTTTTTTTCTTGGTGGGAATTATGCAACTAATCTATTCAGCAACTCCAGCTGAGATAGGAGTGTTCAGCACTAGTTTTGTCTTAAGAATCCATGAACGGTGATACTTCTATCTACAAAATATATGTCTAATGAAATACATGCAAAAATTTCACAGCAGCATGTAGCTTCTGGGTAAAATGGTTACTCTCATTTAAGAAAAAAATAAAAGCTATGCTAATCCAATAACTGTTAAGTTTGAGGATTTCAGCTAATAATTACTTTTTTTTTTTTTTGCCTGCAGTCTTTGCTGAGCATTCGGGGCTCCCTGTTTTCCCCGAGGCGCAACAGCAGAACAAGTCTTTTCAGCTTCAGAGGTCGAGCAAAGGATGTAGGATCAGAAAATGACTTTGCTGATGATGAGCACAGCACTTTTGAAGACAATGACAGCAGAAGAGATTCTCTCTTTGTGCCGCGCAGACACGGAGAACGGCGCAACAGTAACATTAGCCAGGCCAGTAGGTCATCCAGGATGCTGGCAGTGTTTCCAGTGAATGGGAAGATGCACAGCACCGTGGATTGCAATGGGGTGGTTTCCCTGGTTGGTGGACCATCTGTTCCTACATCGCCTGTTGGACAGCTTCTGCCAGAGGTGATAATAGATAAACCAGCTACTGATGACAATGTAAGAAAGTTTTAAATAGCTTAGGCATGGTGGCCTTTCCTTACTGCACCAGCCAGTGTTTTCTACAGAATGGAACCCTTGGCAATGCTTCCTGGTTGGTCAAGCTGTGAATGCTCCTGCATCTTGTAAAATCTGTAGTAAATAAAACAGCCAAGATAGGTTTGCAACCTAAGCATTTACTTACAAAAACTCTCATAACTAACACATGCAAGTCGCAGTTTCCAAGTAATAAAATAATAACATACACATTCATAAAAATGCTATGCTTTACTGTATTACTGTGCTATACTTTCCTTTAGCTGATCTAAAGGTCCATCTGACTATCGTAGTTGACATACAATGGAAAATATTATATAAAAATGTTATATAACTCCAATCAGTATGATGCTGGATTACCACTATCAAAATTAGCACTATTAGTTAATTTTGATATCATTCTTCCTTATCAGCCTGGTTAAAAATGTAAGGAAGTTTTAAATTCCTTATTATCATTTATTTCTCATTCCTATATATTTTCCATCCATTTCTGATGGAGTATCGTAGTATAGATGACAAATAGTTCATTGGAAGATCACAGTTCAATACATACTTTTAAAAATGCAAATGTTTGCGTGAACGTATGGGCAGCACATATTGCTGCCATTCTCTTACCATACACAAGGTAAGAGAAAACGTCTCCAAAAATTACTTGCTTAGTCCAAATTTGTCTACTCAGATTGCTGAAAAATACTAGCATGGGGAAGCATGAGGAAGTCAGACTTTTCTTACTTGCTACAGTTTGATTAGGGGAAAAGACTATTATGTCACAAATCCCAGAATATTCTGTCAGCAGGAGCAAGGACAAAAATTACAGTTTTCAAAATTTTATGCAATATTTTGCACTCAATCTTTTTCCATTTGTTTAAATGGCTTTTCATATCTTGAAGGAAAGAAATGCAAAAGTTGAGTAAATGAACACCCTCTCAGTCTTGAACTGTAGGTGCTTATGACCTAATGCCTTTCTAAAATTATTTAAAAGGTACTGAAAAGTAATAAAAGTCCGACATGATAAAATATGAAGTGCACGGAGCACGTGTCCAAGCTAAGACACTACTAACAGTCTTATGTAGTATTTGCTTATCTGATTGTTTCTTCAATGTGGTCTCATCTACTGCTGTTCTCTGTATAGGGCACCACGACAGAAACAGAAATGAGGAAGAGAATATCGGGTTCTTTTCACGTTTCTATGGACTTCCTGGAAGATCCAGCTTTAAGGGAAAGAGCCATGAGTATTGCTAGCATCCTTACAAACACTGTGGAAGGTGTGTGCTATGTGTAGCTTTATATTTAATCCTGTTTTTCCTTTGGATTTCTGAAGATTTTAATTGAAACTTGAAAGCAGATTTAAAATAGCTTAAGTAACAAATAACATCCCACAAACTGACACATATTTATCAGTAAACTCAAAGCTCTTTATTTATTAAGGTTATTACATAACTAAGAATTAAAATTATTACATAAATAAGCATTTCTATCTCATTGTTTTGTCACCATCTGATTCATGTGCATGGTCATAACTGAGTAGATGCTTATGCATAGTAATTAAAAATAGAAGAAAAAGCCACTGAACATTTTTCAAACATATGCAACTATTGTTATAATATATATGCATTTTTACAGTTATATTTATTCAGTTACTCTTTAAAGCTATTCTGGGTGATCAAAATGTTCTTTTTCTTGAATTAGGAATAGACGTTTTAACTTAAATGCGACAAATTTCAGAATAAAAATATTTACATACTAGAACAGTGGGTGAGAGAAACAAGTTTGAAGTGCAATCAAAGAAAAATTAAATACATAATACAAATAGATGTATAAATTGATGCTGATTGGCATAGTGATTGGAATACAAATAAGTTGTGCTTGGAAGATAAGTTTGAACATAGTCAATATATATGACAGCAATTTTTAAGGACTTACCTTAAAAGCCCTGTAGAAAGGGGGCTTAAAGGAGGTTTGTTAGCACCAGTACCTCAGTACTGGAGACTGAAAACTTGACTGGTACAATTCATACTGGAATGAGGAATGTTAGAGCAATCACATAGTTACATGCATAAACTTTCTTTTCCCCACAGAACTTGAAGAATCGAGACAGAAATGCCCACCATGTTGGTATAAATTTGCAAATATTTTCTTGATCTGGGACTGCAGTCCACATTGGTTAAAAGTTAAACATATTGTCAACTTAGTGGTAATGGACCCGTTTGTTGACCTGGCTATTACAATTTGCATTGTTTTAAATACACTCTTTATGGCTATGGAACATTATCCAATGACTGAAGAATTCAATAATGTACTTTCAGTTGGAAATCTGGTAAGTCTATTGGGTTTTTATGTTCATGATTTGGAAGGAAATATGGCTGCAATAACTCAAAGAAGAAGTTTTAACAGCTTTTTGGATATTTTTTGGCCTCCAGATATGAGTACAGAACATTTTTGGAAATTTGAATGTGAACCCTGACTCATGTAGCTTAGCATACTGTAAAATCAATATATTGCTGTGTTCTGCCAAACCAAATTAAAAATTTAAAAATCGGCTCTAATGCTACATTAATCTTAAACAGAGTTTGATTTGTGTAACTACTAAACCAAGAAATGCATTGCTTCCATAAAAAAGACACTATGCAAATAAATGCAGTGTTAATTCCTCAATCAATACAGTACAAATCTCTAAATTATGAATGTGTTTTAATTGCTGTTTCCTGAGCGGAAATTTACAATAGCTAAAAGATCCTTTTAAAAGCATTTCTAGAATTTTCTTCTGCAAAAGGCTTTTTATATGTATACGTGGATTGTTTTCTTTATATGCTTTATGTGAAAAAGATCCCGCAGTATTTTTGTCTCATTTTTTTTATTGTTTTTATCCTCTGATAATTAGTAAGATATATTTTCCTCATGTTGTCAACTGTATTTTCTCTCTCTCAGCTTCAAAAAGATAAATTATTAAAGATTTCATGAGTTAACTTTTTGTAGCTCCCATGCTTTTGAACTGACAGGTTTGATCACAAAGAAGTATCTGCAGCTGCAGTCCTACTTTATCTCTTACTTCAAGAATTGATTTCTTATAATGTGATTTTTAATAATCCTTGTTTTGTAATGAGGAACAAATAGATCTTGCAAATAACTACAGGATTTAGGAGGGAGAATGAATAGAAAATTGTACAGCTGATTTTCATATACTTAAAATAACGGAAATTCGGAACCCTTGTTTCCTAATAAAATGCAAAATTTTTTATTGTAGCATTTTATAGGTTTGTTTTCTAACCAAGAAAATTCCATATAAATCGTGGTGTACCTCTGACTACAAAGGGAGTGTGAGAGAACCTGTCTATAAGCACCATACTCTTCCAGTTTTAGGCTCCCTGACATAAACCCCTTCTGCAATAGAGAGGCTCTCAGAGGTTCTCTGTGGGAGTTCCAATTGAAAGTTCCTTGAAAACCTTCTTGTTCTGACTGTTAGGAACCTAAGTCAGCATTTCAAACTGTATCATTGCTATGTCTTTCTCAGGGGTTCCAAACGTGTAACTTAAAAATTGGTAACCTTTCCCTCTCTGGTGTTTGTATCTAGAGTGTATTTAAAGACTGTGATAATCTATCTTGAGTATTGGTGCTCCCAGGCAGAGCAAGTCAGACTCTTCTTTCCTGTCTCCTGATTATCCCAGTTAGATTATTCTCTTTAGCTGTCCTATTTTCTGTTCAGCTTGCTAGAAAATGGGTTATCAAGTAAAAAAAAAAAATTCAGAGCAGGGCTCAAGCAGTCTTTAACGCTGGCTTTAGTACATTCCTATCCTACAAGAAATTCTCCCGAGACTTCTCTCAAAGCTACTCAGAGTCACTACCTTGGTGGATCTTAAATATAATTCCTACTTCATTTAGCATAGCAACTCATGATGAGAAACCATTACCAGCAATACTTTGTTTAAAATGCATTATTAAATACTCTTTCATTCCTGGCATCAAAGTGACTGAGCCAACCAACTTTGCTGAACTTACTGGGCACACCAAGGTAGAAGTTGCTCAGCTTCAGGAAATTGTTGTATCTCAGTGCATTATAATGTATCTCAGTTGCCCAATCAACTGAAATACCTTAAAATGTACCATTTATTCATCTGGTATAAAATAATCACAGCTCTGTTGAACTGAATGCCAGGTCATAGCAGCCAAGAAGCTGCACCCTTCTGCTCTTAGATTTGGCCTCATTTGAAATTTTTATACCAAGAAAGATGTTATACTATGTAATTTCTTGGAAATAATTATGGTTTATGTTCTGAAAATCAAATTTGGGATATTGTTTGTACAGTACATGAGAAAGTCCATATCCTTACAGAGTTGAAATTGGATTTTAAATGTTATAAAACAAGGAGTTTATGCAATTTGTTTAGTATAAAATTTAAATAATAGAAAAATTACCTGGTTTGTATTACAGTTGTTAAGGAAAGGGGGGCATAATAAATCACTACAGTAAGCATAACTAATTTTAAATATCACTTTTGTATAAGACATAGCTTGAATTAAAAATCTAGACAACAACTAGATCTGGACTATTATGTTTCCCAATGAAATAACAAACTCACATTTTGAACTCAGGTCTTCACTGGAATCTTCACAGCAGAAATGTTTCTCAAGGTAATTGCAATGGACCCTTACTATTACTTCCAAGAAGGCTGGAATATTTTTGATGGTTTTATTGTAACCCTTAGCTTGGTTGAGCTTGGTCTTGCAGATGTGGAAGGACTATCAGTTCTTCGATCATTCAGATTGGTAAGTATACTTCAATTGCACTGATTCTTCAATGGGGCTTTGTGGCTAGCACAGGCTTTTCCCATGAGAATTCTTCTTGTGTTTTATAAATAAAGATAAAGTTTGGATGTTATTGGAACAGTGTCCCAGAACTTGGATGGTGCAGGCCTGGCCAATCAGGCCTGGGGGAAGGCTTCTGACCGACCAATCTGGGTGACTTTTGAAAACTCTATATATATGATGAAATCAAAACAATAAAGGTCATTCCTTCTTGCCACTGAGATCTGGTGCTTTCTTTACTCTGCTAGCTGCTCAACAGCGACAGGGCTTCATTAAAACAATTTTATTTTTGCCTGAAAAATGTGCTTGATGTCTGCCATGATACTGATCTGATGACAGTTTCAGTAGCATAAATCCTTATTAATTGTGATTTCTTACCATCTTCAATGGGAACAGAGATCCAGACAAACAGGCGTGGGTGCCCTGGACCTACTTCCAATGTATTCATTGTACATACACATTTTAAACATCTTGCTATGCAGGAATAAATTGACTCAGTAGATGTATTATGCTCTGATTGACATCACAGGACTAGGTCTCTACAAATACTAGTTGAAAAGGGGCCCAGATGATTTTAACAGATGAATCCTAGATTTTAAGTTCCAATCAGTAGCTTCTTTGGCTTTCAGTAAAAACTATGCTTTGACATTAGCAAAATACAATTTTACAAACTTTTCTTGAGGGAACTTTCCATCTTCATGCTTTTAGAAAAGATTATACCCTCTGAACGGTCCTACTCAAGGCATATTTTCCAGTAATGTCCTTCCACAAATTAACTTAAAAATATCTTTGTGTCTTTCTGGTTTTCCTAACAATATTTGTTTTTCTTTCCTTCCAGCTTCGAGTTTTCAAATTGGCAAAATCTTGGCCAACGCTAAACATGTTGATAAAAATCATTGGTAATTCAGTGGGAGCTCTGGGCAATCTGACCCTGGTGCTGGCCATCATTGTGTTCATCTTTGCTGTGGTTGGGATGCAGCTGTTTGGGAAAAGCTACAAGGAATGTGTCTGCAAAATCTCCAGTGACTGTGAACTTCCTCGCTGGCACATGCAAGATTTTTTCCACTCTTTCCTGATTGTATTTCGAGTGCTGTGTGGAGAATGGATAGAAACGATGTGGGACTGCATGGAGGTTGCAGGGCAAGCCATGTGCCTTACAGTCTTCATGATGGTCATGGTGATTGGAAACCTAGTGGTATGTAATCAAAGTGTTAACAAAAAATTATTTGGTAATAGAGTGGTCAGAGTCCTGAAGTGAACTAAGTGCTCTGGCTCTGCGTCAACAAAGCACTTAAGCAGGTGGTTTCAAGCAATGCTTAAAGTTAAGCTTAAGAGCTTTTTTGGACAGAGAACAAAATATTCTGTAATGTCAAAATCCTAAGAATGTCAGAGTGGGCACTTAAGAATGTGACTAATTTCTCCTTTGGCCCTTTGAAAATATTTTGTGCTTCAAATAATTTTAGTTTATGGGCTCATTTATAAACCATTTTTTTATTATTATTTATACCATGTGATTAGGCACATAAATAGTCTAAATTCTGTAGTGTGATGGGATAAATTAAACTTTTTAATAATGCTGAACAGCAAATCTGATATGTCCATTTTTAGATTATAAGATTTGACACCAAAATATTTGTATAATGTGGGGAATTAAAGACACATTTACAGATATTAGTCAGTTGTACGAATATTTTTGAATAGTGAATAAGCTAAATAAAATTAGCTTAGTACCTAAAGCAAATGAAATAAGCTTGGTTTTTATGGAGAAGAGAAAAAGTTTTGAGGGTATGTTTTTGGTTGTGGTGAATTATTGGGATTTCAATCTTTGATGTCACTAATAGGACGCTTTTAAATAAAACAAATGTTTTTTTTTTAAATAAAGTTGAGAACATACCTTTTTTAATCTTTCTGCAGGTACTGAACCTATTTTTGGCCTTGCTCTTGAGCTCATTTAGTGCAGACAACCTTGCCGTGACAGATGATGATAATGAAATGAACAATCTCCAAATTGCTGTAGCAAGAATGCAGAAAGGCATAGATTATGTGAAAAGAAAAGCACGTGAATTCATCCAAAAAGCTTTTGTTAAAAAACAGAAAGCTTTAGATGAAATCAAGCCACTTGATGATTTAAACAACAAAAACAGCTGTATTTCCAACCATACAACTGTGGAACTAAGCAAGGACCATGACTATATTAAAGATGCAAATGGAACCACCAGTGGTATAGGCACAGGCAGCAGTGTGGAAAAATACATAATTGATGAGAGTGATTACATGTCATTCATAAACAACCCAAGCCTCACTGTGACAGTGCCCATTGCTGTGGGTGAATCCGACTTCGAAAATCTAAACACAGAAGAATTTAGTAGTGAATCAGACCTGGAAGAAAGCAAAGAGGTATTTAGACATTTTTTGCACTTCTCTCTGATCTTTTGAGGTCTTTGTTATGTGGGATTTTTGTTTGATTATTTGGGGTTGTTTTGTTTTACTTTTCATAAGCCAATGTATTCAATTATTGATCATTTATTTTGACACTTCTTTGTAGATGGGCATAAATGAGTGTATAAAGGAAGGTTTAATTCTTGATTAACAAAAGTGTGAGAAAGAGTTAAAAATTATAGCCTCCAAGAAGGGATAAGAGGCCAGGTAATGGGAGACTAATCTAAGCCATAAAAACTATATATGGTCCATATGGTAGTTGCAACAACTTTTAGAGGACAGTGCCTTAGCTGGAGTATTACTCCACCAGAAACTTTGGTTTGCCTTCTATTACACAGGTCCCATGAGGAGTGTGATGCATCTTTTCCTTGCCTTTGAAAGAGCAGATATAAACCAGAAAACATAGAGATAGTTTATGTAATTCCTTTAGACATGCTTTTAGACATATGAATTATTTTAGATTTTAAAATTGTCAGCTCTTCTAGACCTAGATTCCCATAAAAAGAAGTCTTAACCATAGACTCCCATGTATTTCAAATTCCCTTGGTTGTTAAAACTGAAAAGTACCAACAGATGAAAATATCTACTGTTGCTAAAGGAATGCTAAAGTAGGCTATAAATATAAAGCCTTTTAGAGAACTGTAATTTAAAAAAGCATATTAAGGCTATATCTGTTCCATGAGTTTTCATATGTGGCTCTTTTAGCAAAATAATTTAAATTGATTCAATGACAGAATTTGCAAAACAACTGCACCCTCAATGACTTACTTTGCTGCCATTTTAGTAAAATTAGAAAATTGCTTTTCCAGACACTTAACAGTATTAATTTTCTCACTTGGGAAACCTCAGCCATAACCAGCTAGTTTCCCTTTTGGTAGCAGTGCAGTTTCTTTATAGGACAGCTCATCATTCCCCTTCCATCCAACTGTTGTATTGCTAACATTGCTTCAGATACTCAGTTTTACGGTAGCTGAATTCTTTACCACTGTCCCTTCATGTGTGTAACAGCCCTCTCGTGCTCTCAACAAAAACTCATTGTTAAGCTATATGCAATATTTGGATCCTCCTTCAAGAAAGGAGACCTGTACAAAACAGCCTCTCCCCAGAAAAACCTATTTCAGAGACAGTGATGTTCCCATTTCCCAATTAATATCTGAAGTCTTAATAATTATTTTCCTGTTGCATATTAGCCAAAATAGCTGTAATTAATTTGACTTACACTTCTGAACCACTGCTACAATAAAGGTTCTAAAAATTTATTTTAGCACATTATGAAACTCCCCCAGCACGAAGAATTTCAAAATAAAACATTTAAACAAAGACCCTTTGGAAGAAAACCCATCATCTACTCCCCACAACTACCTTCAAGCTGGCCAGAGCAGTGTTCCAACCCATCACAGAGCAGACAGTCAAACAGAGTGACACCACCTGGTTTATGACTGACCAATGGAGAACTGATCTCATTAAGACATAGATTCAGTTTAGGAAAGCTTAGGAAAGCATGTGCTGCTACCTGTAGGATCAGGGTTACCTTTTAGCCCATTGAAAAAGTGCTTTGACACTTCTGACTTTTTGCTTCCACTGTTTTAATAAGAGGTTTGGTTTTCCTTGTTTGGGGTTTTCTCGTCCTCAGTATCAAAAGGCCTGGTGCCACCTAGCATTGATGAGCCCAAAACCAGATTGTAGCGAGGTGGGGATGGTCTCCTTTCCCAAATAAGAAGTGACAGGATGATGGAATGGCCTCAAGTTGCACTAGGGGAGGTTTAGATTGGCTATTGGGGAACATTTTTCCACTGAAAGGATTGTCAAGCACTGGAACAGGCTGCCCAAGGAAGTGGCTGAGTTGTCATACCTGAAGGTATTTAAAAGATGTGTAGATGTGGCGCCTGGAAACATGGTTTAATGGTGGTCTTGGCAGTGCTGAGTTTGTAGTTAGACTTGGTGATCTATATTCAGTTGTTTCGTTATTTTGTTTAACATACATCTTTAAATATATTTCCTTCACAATTTTGCCTCAGTTTCAGCCACAATACCAAACAGCTAGATTGCAACTGGGTTCCAGCTGCACGTTAGAATGTGCTACAAGAGTTTTTTTAGAATGAGAATTAGGTTGCATGCATTCTTTGGGTTTTTTAAAATTTGGTTTCCACCTCATGCTTCTCTCTCTTTATGCGTATCATGTTACTGGAAATCTGTTGGTAAAACACAACCTGATTTTTTAATGGGCTTAAACAACCTCAGCTTTATTGTATGCAGATTCTGCTTCACTCTGAGCTGGACTTTCAGCAATCTTAATCTGGAATTACTAACCTCTGAAGTATGGCCTTTTCTCTGCTTTTTTCCCCCATTCCTCTGAGCTCCCACCTCATTTATGTACTTATTTTTAGACTTTTTATTTTTAGATTTTCAGTAGACACTACTAATTCCTTCTTATTTGTTTTATCTTCATTATTTCTATGTAGGTCAAGAGATCATTACCACTTTTGGCTTGTTGTGGTCATAAATCTTCGCAGATTTAGCATCATAACCCATATTTTTAAGTTTAAAGCATAATTTTATTTAAAATCTGATCTATTACTGATATACCTTCTATTTAATGGATTCATACAGTGCAGGAGGAAAACCAGACTGTATAAATTTCACACGTTTATCAAAAATTTGCTTATGTGGAATTCTAGAACATTACCAAACATTGTCCAATTTACTTATTCCAGAATCAAATAATATTTGCCTTAAAATTATATACTGTGCATTTGTGATGCTTCTTTCCTTTACAGAAGTTAAATTCATCTAGTTCATCTGAAGGGAGCACAGTTGATATTGGACTTCCTGCAGAAGAACAACCAGAAGCTGAACCTGAAGAAGCCCAGGAGCCAGAGGCCTGCTTCACAGAAGGTATTTGGAACAAAAATGCTACTAATACTTTATTAATCAAATTACAGACTAATTTTCTATGTACACTAAGTATTAAGATTTATGAATCATATTACCTTATTCTCTGGAAATTTTACATTGAAGTTGTAAAACTTGTACTGTAACAGTCTTAGATTCGTCAAGGAAAATACCACTATTTATTACTAGTATTTCTCTATGTAAAAGTCAGCAGCTAAATCATAAAAGCATAAATAAATTAGGGGCACAAGTTAGAGAAATTAGCTGGTGCTGAAAAGCCCAGAACTCAGATAAGAGGCTTAGATCTTTTCATGCAATGAATGCAACATTGTCTGAATTGAGTGGGCTGAACAAAAGAAGGTACAATTTAATATCATTTGCCCATATCTTACTGTATAAACCTACCTAACATTTTGATGAGTTTGTATATTTTAACTCTTACTTTGTATTCTGTAATTTGGCTTCATGTTCTATGGACTTTTATCTTTTTTGTGTGCTGTATTGAGCACTTATTTCTTGATAAATGAGAAATACTTTCTTCTCAATTGTTCATTTAATTGTAAATTCCAATTGTGTCAACATTTGGTTTTTTTCTTTGAAGGAAAAGAAGGTCATCTAGGTGAAAATCTATTGGGTTTTTACTAAATAGCTCAATAGAGATAGCATTGTATCATTAACAGAGTGCATAACCAAAATTAATGCAACTCAACAAAATATCTTTTTTTCCTCCTCTTATTACACACGCTATTCTAAAGGCTGTGTAAGAAGGTTCAAGTGCTGTCAAGTAAGTATAGAAGAAGGGAGAGGAAAGCAGTGGTGGAACCTTAGAAAAACTTGCTTCAGGATTGTCGAACACAACTGGTTTGAGACTTTCATTGTCTTTATGATTCTCCTCAGTAGTGGAGCTCTGGTAAGTAAAACATGAACAGAATGTTGTCAAGTTGTCAGAAAACTCCTTAAAAGTTTTGTCTTCTAACATTGTTTTAACACAATTCCATGTCTTCAAATGACAGGACTAATTTTTACACAGGCCTTGGAAAAAATGGCAAAAAAAGTCTCTTCTCGACAATATGCAAAAAAAAAAAGTGATTAGAGAGAGCCTAACTCCATTGCTGGAAGTGTCAGTGACATGCCTCAGGCAGAGAGGAACAACATGTGAAGAAGAGAACATATTAAACTTTGTTATTTGAGTTTGTTCTTTCATTTCACCGCTGTTAACTGATGTAGCTCAGCGAAAAGGACTGTCACTCTTGAAGTGTTTGGAACTATAATGGCATAAACAGTTCACAACACCTTGCAAGGGCCAGGGCTGGCTTATGCAGTCCTACAAATGCTGTGTGCTATAAAGATGTGTTTTATATATATATATAAATGTGCTATAAATGCTGGTAGCAAAAAAGCCAAGACTGTATGGGTTTTTTTGCTTCCTTTCTAAGAAAAAGTATTTATTATTTAGACCGATTACTCATGTAGACTGAAGGAACATGTGTAAAAACATTAATTGCTTTAACAAGCATTCAAGGGCAGAATAAACAGAAGCCAACCATAATACAAACCTATAACAATAAATGGAATAAACCATGACAATAATATGTTTTTTTCAAAAATACAAATGACAAAGCTCAAGTCTAAACCAATGAATTGTGGTTCATGGAACCAAGTGGAGAAAAACTGCAGTGACAGGAATTTAAATGAAAAAAAAAGTAGTAGAAAGAGATCTTAAAAAGGTGAATTTCTATTACTGTATTTAGAGGAAATTTGAGACAAGATCTTACTACCTCATGTTTGTGAGCCTAAGGTGTGTCATTCACTGCCCCTTTGCTTTGTGAAAATGTTTCAAAGACCATGGGCTGGCCCAGGCCTCGGGAGATGTGGAACTCCACCCTCCCTTTAAAGTCTTTTGTGGTAGTGGAAAGGTGTCAGTATCTGCCAGCACTGTGTCCCCATAGTCACCGCAAGGCCATGCTCCAGGCGAATCTCCCAGGCAGGAAATGCGGCAGGCACAGGCAGGATGCTGGCAAAGCCCTCCGCAGGGCACTCGGGCAGGGAGCAGTCACACTGCTGCTCAGCCTCGGGCATCCTCCACCTGTGCTAACCAAATGACATGTGCTGACTTCCCATTTTAGTGAATATATGTGAGTGCCAGCCACCATAGTGCCTGATCTAAGTAACCACAAGTACTGCTACACACACCTTAGCTTGGTGACTGACACACAAACACTGATAATTTCAACTGGCAGATCTCAAGTGATTCAAAAGCAGGCTGAGTAAAAGTGAATGTTAGCATCAATAAATATCAAAGTCTCTGCATGCTAGCATATCATTCCAGTTCTTTCAGTCAGATGAAATCAGTCAGTCTCCATAATAAATAATAGCATAATTGAAATTTGAAAGCAATTAAGGAGAAAAATTTTAAAGAATTTATGAAAAGCAGGAGTTTTGTTTTTTCCAAGTGCCTAAAAATGAGAATATAAAAAGTGTAAATAACATAGTAAGGAGCTCAGAAATTTTATGTATCTCATAAGATGTGAATAATGAAGCAGATAATTGATTTTTTTTTTTTTTAAGAAAGTAAGAACTTACAATTTATAATTTAAAATTTTCAGGAAGCTGGAGGACATAAAAACAGAAGGTAGATTTTATTATTGTCATTGTCCTGAAAATTTTACAGCTATGGCCCTGGGCTTTGAAATTGGGTTTATCTAATATACAAGCCAAATGATCTCATTAGAATTCAGTCCAAGCACAACACTTTGCAGAATCAATTCTATTTTTCAGTATGGAATATGATCTGAGAAGAATAATTCACTATCAGCAAGAAATAAATTTTTAAAAATCTCTGACCAGTGGAGTGGTTGCTATGTAATATCTGCTTCTTGCTCTTGTGAGCTGGAAAATATATTTCCATAGGGAAAAAAAAAAAAGGTATATGCTGAGTTAGCAGAAAAAGAACCATTCGATACAAATTACATACCCTTGCCTTTTCTTGAAGATTATTTCCTTTATTTGTTGCCATTTTTGGTTTGTTGCATTACGACATGAAGTATGTGCAGTAACAAAAAATAATGTATCTTTGAATGTTTATACTCACAGGCTTTTGAAGACATATATATTGAACAACGTAAAACTATCAAGACCATGCTGGAATATGCTGACAAGGTCTTCACTTACATCTTCATTCTGGAAATGCTGCTGAAGTGGGTGGCCTATGGCTATCAAACATATTTTACTAATGCCTGGTGCTGGCTGGACTTCCTGATTGTCGATGTATGTAGTGCATTTCCTACGTGACACTTTCATTTTTATCTGACTATTTTTTAAATTGCTTTCTCTGCAATTATAACATCTGTTAATGCCAACTAATTTACTTTCCAATTTAAAAAGTAAGGTAGCTGGAAAAATTCCGTGTTTCTCTGTCTTTCACTTAATGCTTGCAGCACTGCCTTGCTGTAGCACAGAATGAAGAAAGACTGGAAGGTCTCCTGGCAAGAAAAGGCCCTGACATGGTAGTCCCACAAGCAGTTAGAGGGTTTATCCCAGCAGTGCTGTTCAGAGGTCATGCTGCCCTGCATTCTGGTCTGTGCTTCTCGCTCCCACCTTCAGATCCAGCATCCCTCCTGCTGTGGGATAGGTTGAATCCAGCATTTAGATGGGTGTCTGATCCACCAGACATCAGACACACATCTGAATGAAAACTCCTCTGGCAAGAAAACAGACACTATGTCCACAAATTTCAGCATATGGATAAATTAGAGTTCTACAAGGAAAGCAAGATATATCGCTAGCACTGGTAGTGTGGCTTACGCAGTATTGAAGCCCAGCAAATATTACTGAACTTACAGTCTTCACAGCCATGTTTGAAATCTTTGCTGCAAGGGTTATCTTATAGTTCTGGCACTTCTGTACAGTGCTGTGATGTGGGAGAGAACATTTCTTGATGTTCCTTTTCTAAACTAATTTCCTCTAATATTTGACCTTATTTAAATCATAATATCCCAGACAGCCTTCTTGTGAATGCGAGAATTTGAATACATCATTATGGGAAGGTATAGTACATATTCAAATGTCTGAATTAGCTCATGATAAGTGCTGAATTTACACATGTGGATATTTTCTTTAATTTTGCTTTTGATTATGGCGGCTTGAAGGGTTTCAGTAATATGAAGAATGTGCTGGAAAAACAAATTCAGATTTCAAAAGAACCTAGTTTTGTGGGTTGCTAGAGCTGCTGAAAAGTTCGAAAATGCTATTAACTTTTAAAAGCTAAAAATTTCACATATAATGCTTGTTTTTAAATACAAGCACAGTCCTGGAGTTCTCTTCACCTGATACGTTGTTCCTTACAATGAAAGAGTACATGAGAACATTATGCTATTTTTGGCCCAATAAATACTTAAGGAATTAGAACAGCATAATGAGGGAACATTTAGGGGAACTAGGAAACAAACAGAAAGTAATGTTTTGGACAGGAGCCATAGAAAATGTGGAGAATGTGGTATTTCACACTGAGGTAGTGTAGGGACATGGAATATTTAAAGGCCTTTATCAAGTTCTTTCACCTATAGAACTGTTCTTATAAAGTCTTAGAAACAGCATAGTCCACGTTAATATCAGCTTGTAAGGCACATAATTTCAGCAGTCAGGCAAAAGTATTAGTTAATATAACTGACTATAGCAAAAATAATCCTTTTTACTAATTTTCAGAGAAGCAATGCCGTTCTGTGGCCCATGTATTAGTTCAACACAAACTTGAGCAATCAAATAGACATTATTAACCATAATTTTTGATCCCAACATAATTTTAAAACAAAGAAAAAATGAGAGCAATACCAAAATTTACCAAATCTTTACCAAAATTGGTAAAAAGGAGAGATTAATTTGGGGTTTATGGTTTTAAATGTCCTCAAATCAGTAGCAAAGGATGAAATTCAGAAGTATTAATGTTTTAAAATATCACTTATGTTATTTTTGTTTGTTTACTTATTCTTCTTTCATATTGCTTCTTTCTTCTTTTTTTTACTTGAAAGACTCCCTATTCCTGAAGAAAGTGATCCAAAATTAGAGTCTTCTAAAGAAGTGTATATCTCACATCTATGGTATGTAAAGCAGTATGTACAATATAATAATTTTTACTTTCCTGTTTTCATATAGGTCTCTTTGGTTAGCTTAACAGCAAATGCATTGGGTTACTCTGAACTTGGTGCCATTAAGTCCCTTAGGACACTAAGAGCTTTGAGACCTCTAAGAGCTTTGTCACGATTTGAAGGCATGAGGGTAAGACAACATGAAAGAATCTGAAACTATGCATGCATAGAAAGAATACATGCATGCAGAACAAGGAATGACAAATCCATGCAGAAAGGCTGCACTATCTTTTTATCGCATATCTTTTACTAACAGATAAGCAAAAAGCTTCATCAATTCACCTAAATCCATATGCAGTATCACATAGAATTTACATTCATTAAGGTTACTTTACTTTCTAGCCAATCTCAGGAGTTTTCCGTATGAGTCCTTGAAATTTCCAACTATGAACTCTCTTAACAGAGTCTCAATAATAAATAAAAGTAACAAAATTGTATTAATTTTTGTTTACTGATAAACATATTACAATATTTATACAAGAATCTAATTTAACCTTAGTTAACAAAGATATCTTCTGCTAGAAACTGAAATCCTTTATTTTTCATTTTATTTGATAAACCCCCTTTAATCTAACCCCACTGAATATTATTAGGTGATACTACAGACATATTCATACCCACTAGTGGTTTAAATTTATTTCTGAGTTTGGCTGACCTAAAAGCAAATCAAGTTATTTGATTCCTCTATGAAGTTATTCTTTTTGTAATGTAAATGCTTTTTTAATTTCGACTAATCTCTATTCAATATTCAATACAATGTATATAAGGTTATTTCTTGCTACTCTGAGTAACTTAGAGGCCCTGCTTACTGTTCATCTCACTCAAGAAGGCATTTTAACTTATTTTTTCATTTGTTTATACCTTCTGTTCCTTAAAGCCACTGAATACAAACTAACTCTATATGCATGTCAATGAAATATGTTTTAAGAGAATGCTTTTTCCTGCTTCATGGAAACATAAGAGGAAACAATGCCTAATAAATTTCAAGTCAATTATAAACCAGTGGAATAGTCTGGAATCTACAGTCTGAAAAATCTATAGAAAGAAATCTAAGATTAGTGAAGTCAAACAGAGGATTTGAATTCTGTTCCTGAAATTGTATTCAGCAGACTACCTATCTCTACTTCAGACTGCAGCAGAAAATACATCACTAACCAGTGATTACTAGATAAATAAATTTCAGCTTCATGCAGAAAATTGACTTTTAACAGTTTTCTCCTTATTTGAAACTCATGAACTGATATTCAGCAGGGTAAGAGCTGGTCCAGTACTACAGAATGTGCAACTATTTGATTTAGCCATTTTTCTCTTTGTCTTTCTTTGTACACACTGTTCATGAACATTCAGATAAATGTATGTGTTTTTGTGCAGAGAAATGTTGGGAAACTGCTATCAGCTTTACTTTTTTAATCATGTTCTGGTCAGCTGCAGGAGGACTGGGAGACCAGTACAGATATCACACAGGGAGAAAAAAAATGCAGCTCTTAAAATGATATTGTGAAAAAAGGTCATTTCTAGAAAGATAATGTCAAAATTGATTACCAAATGTTTTATTTAATTTTTCTATATCTTTACATGATTGCCTTAGTAAGTTTTCCACTTACAAGATTTAGGATATTCATGCTTAAGGTACCTGTTATTTGAAATCTATTGACTGCTTTCCCTTATTTCTTGCTGAATAACTATGAAACTATGCCAGAAGCCCAATCATAAGATAGAATTTCTGCTACACAACATGAATAATTAATGAGCAATTTACTGTGTAGGAATCACAGACAAACTTGGAAAAGCAAAAGGGTTTTAGCTCTGTCCTCCAATATCAATGACAGCCAATGTAGTACCTGATTCCAGTCACTTGGCAAATTTGACTGGCCAAATATATATAGGCCTTATAGTTACTACTTGCACTTCTGAAATTGTTTTTTCTCCCAAAGGACTTGGCAAGCATTCAAAACAGTTCACTGACAGTTGTTGAAATTACTTTTTGAATGACTCACGAACAGTAAAAAAATAAATAATTGACCAGCTCATAAGACTATAGTCAAATTGCAGTCTTGTCAGAACCTGAGTTCATTTCATAAGAGCTCCTAAAACGAGATTCTTTTCTCTGTCTACAGAAGGTAAAAAGAAATCATCTTTTTTTTTTTTGCTTTCTTATATTGCCCACACCTACACTTAGCTGTGATAAAACAAGCTGAGTTTTTATTCCGCATGTATTTAAATTTTTTATGTTTACCCATGTTGAAAACTGTGCAAATTTTGCATTGAAAATGTAAAATATCATAAGTATTCCCCAATTCTGTGTATATAAAGAACTCTGCATCATTTTGTAAAACAATTTGCCAGGTACTCAACTACTTTATTTCAATCAATGTTTTTCTTAAGTAAGTTTATCATTCTGGTGAATCAGAAGAATGCAGTATTTTACTGTCAGTAAATACTAATGACTATTCTAATGACATTTCACATATCAAGTTACATTCTTAGAAGTCTTCAGCTATACTCTTTAGTTACAACTTACTTTTATAATTGTGCTGTTTCATAAATGGGATAAATTTTCTTTCCAAAGTGAATGTAAGATATATGAATCACTTGCAGCAAAAGAGGGTACAAGTGATCCATAGCTTGTGCTTGCCTTAAGCACAGAAGTGAATTTTGCCATATTAAAGGCATTTAGAATATCTGCTATATCAGTATACTTAATTGTGAGAAATATTAATACTTTTTATATTGAATCTCAAAACCAACTCCACCCAGATGCTGGAAGGCAAAGTAAAGGATTGCTTTAATTTAATTTAAATTTCTGTCTTAGGGTTTATATTCTCATCTCAATTAGTGTATGTACTAAGCAGAAGTAGCTGCAAACTGAGATTTGAATATACCCATTGCTTTTTGTTTAGCTTTTTAGTACTTGCAATATAATGCTTTTGCGCTAGTTCTGAATTGGTATGCTACCTGTAAATGTAGAATACTGAGTACATTGCTTTGCTGAGTTAGAGAATTAAGTGACAATAAAGCATGCATTTGTGTCTAATTTCACAAAATGAAGCATGTCATGCCGTGCTTGATTTATTTATTAGAGAAATAGTAGAAGGCAGCAAACAATCTGAAATCCACTTGCACTTTCAGTTTTGCATGCCTTATGCATATTTCTGGCTTATGGCTTTAAACATTTACTGTATTTCAAATTTCCAGTCCAATTACATATTTTTTAAAAATAAATTAGAGTATTTGATGTCTTAAATATCCTCTAAAATTCAATGGCTATTCCTTAGATTCCCTTATCAGTAAAGTGACAATGAGGCATTTTCAAGAGTACTCAAAACTCCATTAGTATGAAACATTTCTCATATAACTGAGTTATAAAACAGCATCAAGTGTCTGTCATTACAGATTCACAACTAATAACAGGCTATATATTTCTATTTCATATAGGATACATTTCAGCTTGTGTGGGGTGGACCACAGGTTCCTCCCCTTATCTGTATTATGGGTACAGTATTTCCCCCTTTTCTACCCTTAAAGAATACAGTCTGAGTAATCATTACATTGTATATTAAGGGTTAGGAGGAGAGACAAACTTATCTGCAGATCCCAGTACCAGCAAAACTAGATTCTGTATATTCATCCTACACTGCTTCTCAATTGCCTTAAATGTTTGGAAATATTTCTTTGAAATTTTTTATTAAAGAAAAAAACATGAAAACTTATGAGCAAATCAGTAATTTCATTTAGTTTCTGGAGTCCTTTTTGCAGGACAAAGGTACCTCAGCTATTTTAAGATTTTCAGTTGCTTTTTTAACAGATAAAAATTGGCTTTCTTTAAAAATTTGAATCTGGCTTTTACAATGTTTTGGAAAAATCTATGCTTTACCCTGTTACTCAATTTATAGCCATATATATTCAAAATAACCTGTAGAAAGTTTTGAACATTACTCTTAATACCTTAAACACACTCCAAAATACTGTGATCTGAATAATCACAACTACAGATATCTATATAATTGCACTCTAAATTTTTGCACAATTTTAAGCACCCTATATGTTAGATTAAGTAAATCACTCCAAGTGTATGCACACAACATATAGCATATAAAATCCCTTCTTGGAATCTAAATTCAGTCTTCTTTGTCTTGTGTTGGAAACTAGTTTTTGTAATTTTTTATAAAATTCCAGTAAGAGTCTTATCTTTCTTGGGATTTCAAAATGTCCTGCAGGAGACCTGTCAGTGATATAAAAATTTCAGATTCGTTACAATCATTAGAAAAATCCACTTCTTAGAACTACAACCCTTGCAAGAACCAACTGCAGGAGGGTATCATTAGTGCAGGGTTTTTATAGCTTCAGTGCAAATGATGGATCAGTATCAACCATGTTCAACATAAATTTAGCATCTTATCTCACAGTTAAGAATAATGTATTCACTTTCAAGAAAGTGACTGAATATTTTCTGCAAATTTCTCTTAAAAATACAGAAATATATTTTGTTGATCTAAGGATTATGCACTTGGAAGGATTTTTTTGAGGACTGTGATCCTATTCATTACGTTTGAGTCTTTAGGAAAGTCTGTTAGATGTTTTATGTCTCCTGAAAGGCAATTAAAATATTTATAAACTTTGAAGCCTCACTATACAGGTGTTCATAAATCATATAGGAAACATGTCAGTATATTTTTTAGACTGTAATTCTGCAATTAGAAGAGAACTTTTGAAGAGCTATCATATATAATTGAAACCCTTTTTTTCCAGATTTCTATTTATTGTATCTTACAGAAAATACTTACTTTCAGGATCAAAATTTAATGAAATTTCTAAGGGATATAGTTTTCATTTTAATTGAACATGTTACAGGGCATGTAAAAGTTAATAACATTTCATTAATGCAACAAGGAGGGCAAAAAGTTGGAGTTTTTCTCGCTGCATCCAGTGAAATATGGAGACACTATTACCACATCAAGTAATTGCTCTGTTTTCATGCACATGTCTCTTTACAATATTTACCAGGTCTTCTCAAACAAATGGAGCCATGTGATTTATTTCTTGGCAGACAATTACTGTATTTTATCAAACAGTATGTTAAATTATGTCTTTTCTTCCATGTTGCCATCAAAAGTACTTTTTGCATGCTTGAGTTCTGGTAAGAAACAGAATCAGGCTGCTCCAGAACCTCCAGTCATTAAATCCAACAGTGTAGCTTGCTTTTAATAGACTGTTATGTGAATAACAAATACTTGGGTTGCTACTTTAAACAAGTTAAATTTTCTAATGAAAGCTAGAAGAGAACTGTAGAATCATCTAGCTGAATCTCTCTGCTAACAGTTGTGGCATTCCAAGATATAAACTCATCACCCAATAGCATGAAATTTCTCCAGCACCAAGCATTATAAAAGTTTGTGTGTCATTTGAGAAAGTATTTTGCTTTCTTTGAAGACAAAATTCACTATCAGAAGCATTATTCAGTCAGATGCACTTGTACAGTAACAGTTACAGAAAAGTAGAAAATACAGTAATTGGCTTGTTCTGGGAGTGATTTTCCTCTCTTCTGAGATCTTTTGTCTCTTACTTCAGCTTTATTTGTTCATTACTGTTCAGATTAAGAATTACTTGTAACTCCTAGACAGGTCTCTTTGCTTCTTTCCACCTGCCTGTCTTTGCATAGTCTCATTAAAATTCAACTTTTATTTACAATCACTGCTTTAAATGGTATTCCTCTAATAATCTTCACTGTATATTTCCAACACTGTCTACATTTTATTCAAAAAAATGAAGGCATTGTCATAAATAACTGTTTTCAATTTGTTCACAAGAGGTGCTTCTCATGCCTAGCACCGACAAAAGGCACTCATTGTTTCTTTCAGGAGACAACCTTTTTTGCTTTTTAAAAAAAATGGATTTAAATACTAGTATAGTCCCACTATCATAATTTACTTCTACAAACTTTTGGTTTACTAATTTTTAGTGATCATGACTTAAAGATAAATATTAGTTTGCTAGAATAAAGGGTTTTCTATTTTTTCAATTTTCTTATAACTTTTCTAAACATTTTTCTAAATGTTATTTAATTCTGGCATCACATAATCCTAGATCATGTTTTTAAGAATAAAATATATGTATGCACATAGAATTAAGGCAAACTGTGTAGCAAAGGTGGAATCTAGTTCTTTTACTACATACCACTTAATGGCAAAATTCATAAATTGCCTGTAATATGGGTTGGGAGATAGATAAGAGACAAAGACAGACTCTTTTCAGATGTGCACAGTGATAACGAGACAAAAGAATGTAAATTGGGTTACAGGAAATTCTTGTTTGATAGAAGGGGTTTTAGGGAGGTTTGTGGTTTTATTTTTTTAATTTGGGGGATGAGGGTATTTGATTTTTATTTTGGTGGTATTTTTTGTGTTGGTTGGGATTTTTTTTTTTTAGTGAGGTAAATACTGGAACAATGCAGTGTAGTTAGTGGATTATAGATCATACATTTGTAGCAACATGGTGCATGGTGTACCACTCTGATTTCTATTTGTGGGACAAAGTTATGAAAGTTAGTTTCTTGCAAGAAATGCATTAGGATAAAATAGAGAGGAGTAATTAATTGAAAATGAGAAAGTTTTAATAACTTGGATTAATCTATATTTTTAGATTTCTAGAATCTAAAAATTCTACTAGTTCCTCCCTAATCATTATTTGGATCATATCAAGTAGGTTGCTCTTTCTCTCACAGATATACTTAATTTTCATCCACTGTTGTCTCTCCAGCCAGTTCATAGCTGATCATCAAGTATATGCAGCATGCTTCTTCCCAGGGTACCATTCCAAGCTGCTCAGTGAGAAAATATGTAGTTTTGAGGTAAAGGAATTATTGCAATCTCTTGCTCTCTCAATTCCTTCTCTCTCTTTCTTCCTATACCATTCTGTCCTCATCTGCTAGACTGCAATTATCACATATGTCTATTACCTGATATAAACATTGATAAAATGGGATAAATTTTCATTATTATCTGTGAGTAAAAATCCCATCTACATTACTGCAGTGGCAATGTACATGCACTTTATCCCTTCGACATAAATAACTTTAATCCTTAGATAGCCATTGTGTGACTCGACAGTAACGAGGGCGACCACAAAACACAGCTGAAATGCAAAGAGTAGATTTATTTCATTACCTTGCTAACAGTGCTGGGAGGCAGACACACATGGGGACACAGGCTCCCTTCTGATGGGGACACAGGCTGCCTTCTCATGGGGGCATCAGGGCCTGCAGCCTGCCCCAATATATGCAAGGGTTTCACACATGTTCAGCTTATCACAATGCTGTGCTTTTATGATCTCTCTCTGTCTCCCAGTAGGAGGGTCAAGCATGTCTGTGAGAGTGTATTACCTCTACACAGGAATTCCACTTCTCAAACCAGGCAGAGGATAAATAACACTAGACATAATAAATGAAGTTTTCCCACTCTGACGTGTTTAGCATTCCCAGCTGCAAGTTCACTTTGAGAGAAACTATTCCCTCCTCACCAAATCTTCCAGTTTTAACCTTTCTCTCCCTACAGCCATACATCCCTCAATTCAGCTCCATGTATACACTTAGATGAGATAGGGTATCTCATGTGGGAATATTTTTCCTGTACTGCATCACTAGTTATCTTCCTTCATGGGCACCTCCAAACCTCACACTAAGCAACTGTGGCAGAGATCCCAGAGCCTCTGCTGAGGGTCAGTCTTAATTCTCTGCACTGGGCAGTGTTTTTATCCTGTCTGCTGGTCTATAGGTCTACTACTTCCATTGCTTTTGTGACAAACATTTTCAACTTACTTAGCTGCTCCTAAATTAAGTCGCATAACCATTTCCTCCAATCCTACTGACTTTCTGCTGTGTTATGACTTATAGAAGTGGCTCCTCAAACTTCAGAGAAAGGCAGTTTCCATCATTGATTTTATAGTGCCAGAGAGAACAGAAAGCATTATTACAGCATCAGGTAGTGCTAATCTTTTTGATGCAGGGATGGGCTTTCTTCATGGTCTGCCTCAGATGCTCTTTTGATCCCCTGACTGGGAAAGTTACTGTATTTTTACATACAGTTACTATGTCCTTTCCTCCCTTGCCTCAACTCTTCCACAGTTCAAGAGAGAATACACCTGTCCCTGACTTGATACCCACGTGGTCAAGTCAGTGTGTTTTCAGAATCTTCTAGACTCCCCTGTGTGTTGTCCTCCAGGTCCTTCACTATGGGAACATGTTAAATTCAGATCCCATCTGTCACCTTTGCCTCCATCCCTGTCCATTCATGGTGCATCTCCTGCACATTCCAGCAATCTTACCTGTGTGGTGCACCGAGAATCTAAACCAATGTCTCCCTGCTCATTTCACCACCTCTCAGTGCAAATGTTCTCTCCAGCAGCTCTTTAGGAACTTTTCTTTTTTAAGCATAAAATTATGAAGTTGACACCTTCCAAGTGGAGACAAATAAACTACTTTTTAATTTTAAGTAGAAAGAATGTTCCAGACACAGTCCTGTAATCTCCCTTTCCATCCCAAAGATGGTCACTTCCTCCTCATTTGCACCAGGAACAGAGCTTGGAACTTTACAGAATCTGCAAAAGTTATGGTAAAAGTGGATAAGAACTACTAAAGAATTTTCCTTGTTTATTTCAGGAGGCCCTGATGTATCCATTACTCAGCTCCAATGTAGGAATTCCTGAAAAGTCTGTGGTGGCTGAGGTGCCAGAATCTACAGAAAATACTTTCCTCTGGCAACTAAAATACATTTATATCTCACAATGTGTTCAGCTATGTCCCTCACAGCAGGGCTCAATCTAGTCTTTATTCCTACAGCAGGGATAAGCTGGTGTTTTGTACAATCCTCATTCTACACATTTAAACAGTTCTGACAGCAAAACTGATTTTTTGTCCAGTTTTTGCTGTTTTCTTTGGAGAGTTTTACTTAAGAAGATACAAACAGTAACAATGAAAATAACTGACTACTAATTTGTCTTGACATGGAGTCATATTGGCCAGAAGATAGGACATACAATTAGTATCGCAGTAATTATTTTACCTTATATATAAATCTGATGTTGGAAGATAAATATGTTGGAAATGTAAACACAAAAATTGTGTAATATTTATATGAAATACTGCTTTCTTCTAGAAGAGACATGGTTTCCCACAGTGATTTTTTTTTCCTGGATGAGTGTTGACTGAAATGTAAAATAGTCTAGAGCCCCTTTGTCTTTTTAGGCATCAGATGTTGTTTCTCACTTGTCCCTATTGCTGTTACACCTACCTGAAGCTCTAGGAAGGTGAACAAGCAGAATCAACTTGGGCTTTTGCAGCTTTGCTCACTGGAGTCAGCCTGACCAGCAGCATCCCAGCCTTGAGGAAATGCATAGGTAATTTATAAAAACAAACAATTATGCAAACATATTTTTCCAATTAACGGGCATTATATTCTGTATCAAGAAATAACAGAAATTAGGCCCAAGAGAACAGTCCCTTTAAAAGAAAAAATGCATTTGGAATCATATATATGTGATCCAGATTTCAAGAACAAGCAAAAATAAGAGCTGTAGTTGCCAACATTATTTTAACCCTCTACAGACTCTTTCCAACAAGATGCGAATGACAATTTTTATTTGCTAAATTAACTCATTATGGAATGCTAATTAACCTCTTTTATGGATTCAGTTCACTTTTCAATTGGTTCTCCCTTTCTTCTGTCCATTTGCTGTAACTCATGTGTGTAGGTGTTGTCTGTGTATGTATGGGTGCTATCTTGGATTTTAAGTTAATGTCCTGGTTATCCTGAAGTACCTCATCTAATTCCCAAAGCAAATACAAAAAAAAAAAAAAAAAAAGTAAAACAGAAAACTGCTGTTAAGGCTATTACCTCCAACTGTATGTTTACAAGAAATTAAGACTTCTTCCTAAGGTGGACTTTACTGTCAGCTGAGCATCTGACCAACTTGTAAAAATGCAGTTTTACATTATATATATGATAGGGGAAAGGCTCAACACTTTTGTGGGAAAAAACAGAAAAAGCAATGGAAACAGAAATCAACTTCTAAAAGTTTTAATTTTCTTTTCTTCTTTTCTTAAAAAACCTTCCAGGGGGACTGGATAGCTCAAGGGGTTGGTAATAGGATACAGAGCCTTTCACCTCTAGGTCACCAGTTCGCATCCAGGCCAGGTCAGTAGTGACCAAAAATTGTTACCATTTGATGGGTTTTCAGTGACCTAAATGAAATAAGTTGTTGAAAGCATTGTTGGAACAGTTGCTGGAAGCTGTTCTCTTTTTGTCCAAGAAGATGTGGCTGATCTTTTCATAGTCTCAGTGGTGAGACTGCATTACCTGCTCATCTAAAGAATCAAGACACACTGATGCATTTGGTAGAAATCTTTCTTTCTACAACTATTATCAATTCATAATTGTTGTAACAATTATTGTTGCTGTTAGTATTCTGCTGCCTGTTCTGGATCTGTGCTGTGGTTCAATGGATGTCAGGGTTGTTATAAAGGTAACTGCTACAGGCACTCAATTCATGCAAAACTATTCATGTGAGCACAGGTAACTTTAATTTATTTAAGTTGCAGAACTAAATCCCCATCTTTCTTTCTTGGCATCTTTATTTTCAGGTTTTTCATCAAGATTAAGCAGAGGAATTCAATCAGTGTTACACATCTGGAACATTTTTATGAGTGGGGAGAAAAAAGATAAGACAAACACTAGCTGGCATAGAATTTCAAAGCAGCAATAGTATAATGCAGTGTCACAGATCAGGTCAGACTTGGAACAAATTTCAGAATTTCTAATTCCATTTCTAATTTTTATGTTGTTGTCAGTTCCATTAAGCTAAGTAGGAACAGATTTATCACTGGGATCTTTTAATCACCAAAACTAGAAGCTATAAAATTTTACAAAAAATTAAATAAAGAGCTAAATTAAAAAAAAAATCATGGTTTTATGAAAGATAAGGATTATTCTGTTATAGAAAGGTCTCATTTCTACTATCTGGAAGTGGACGAGACCCTTCTAAATGAAAAGAAAATATGCCCTGAAAATAACATTTCTACCTAAGATCTCTAAACAGATCCTAATGACATTCAGGAGGAGAAGGGGAGGAGGGTGCTGAGTGATGAATAACACAACCACGATATTCCTCTTCCAAAGGCCTTCCAGAGGCTGTGAAATATAGGTAGTAAGACTGAGCAGTTCTCAGCTTGCTCAAAACTATGTTGGTAGTGGGGAGGATGCAGGGAACAGAGATGGACTAAGAAAACTTAATATATTCCAAGTATCCATGCCAATTCTTTCCTGCCCTGCTGCAGGACTTAGATCACTGTGAATCAGAGCTCAACTATATATTTATTTTACCTTCATACCAGCTTCCAAAAGTTTACAGAAGAAAAACGTATAATTTAAAATAAAACTTATAAATGCGAATTAGGAATTGGATACTTAAGGAAAAGTAATTGCTCGTCACAAAAGTTTTGATAACTTTGACAGACACATGTGATTAATTACTCTATATATCAGAACAGTACACCTTTTATCTACATAAGGTTTATTGACATCTTGCCTGCAAGTGTCTGAGAAGGCAACTGGCCAAAAGTAATTTAAAATGCAAAATCAAAAGTTCTAAACATATAATTTTATAAATAAATGAAGGGTATTGCTAACTTAATACATGAAACAAGAAGACTGGAGCTTGAAATAAATTATGTTGATTCAAGTAGATACATATTGCAAACCTGTCTTGCTTTCATATACAAAGAAATTAATCTTTGTTATAATCTTGCATGGAACAATAAGGCAATAAAGTTTTGTATTTAATTCGCGCATAATTCTTTTATGTAGAGCTTAGTTTCTAGATTCATGGCATTTGTTTTCAGCTTAAATTTCATAACTATGTTGATCAAATCTACAGATTGCCATTTTGCTTTAAACATTTTTAAGCTATAATTTCATGCATTTTTAGAATTTTATTATGTCTATATTATTTATTTAGCACATTTTTCTTTTTTATCTAGAACACATCAGTGTCAGGCATCATCTTACTACTGTCAGGTCTTCTATTATGTTTTTCTAATAATTATTTTCATTTTCTCACTTATTTTCTTTTCATTACATGTACTAATGTCGATAATTTAAAAGAATGGTGCAATGCTACAGTTATTAATGTACTGCTTTAAAGTTTATCATATTAGTTTCTGAATAAGAATTTATTAAGGAATGGTGAAACAGTATACAAAAATGTATTGCTGTAAATATGCTTATACTCTTTTCTCTTTCCCCCTGTATTTGTGTACTAGGTGGTTGTGAATGCCCTTTTAGGAGCAATTCCATCCATCATGAACGTGCTTCTCGTTTGTCTTATATTCTGGCTAATTTTCAGCATCATGGGAGTAAATCTGTTTGCTGGGAAGTTCTACTACTGTGTTAACACCACAACTGATGAAAGGTTTGAAGTCGACCAAATCAACAATTTTAGTCAGTGCGAGGAACTCATAAAAAACAATCAAAGTGCCCGATGGAAAAACGTGAAAGTAAACTTTGATAATGTAGGATTTGGGTATCTTTCTTTACTTCAAGTAGTAAGTGATCACTCTTTATATACCTTTTCCTGTTTATATGCAGTAGTGAAAAGCAATTCTAATGACAAGGAGAGAAAACATTTACCTGAGGATTTTTATCTGTGACTTAGTTGTATTGCTACACTGGTAATTGATTACTCTTTTCATCACAAGCAACAAGTAGAGTCTGCTACAACGAATGAAGAATTTTTAGGACATCTAATGACACATCTTCCTATTTATGGCTCCCTTAGTCCAACGGCCTCTTCTAACTTGTAAAGTTTCTAGAAGTACCTAGGAATCGTATTCAGGTATCTAAATATTTTAAGTTTTCCAGTTGCTAAAAAAAACCTCTCCATTCATGTGATTAAGTCACAAAGAACTCTAGGTAATAAATCTCATCTCAGGGATGTGGCTGCCACCAGTGCAGATGTACATGATCTAAAAAGCAATTTCTAATTCGGAAGAGAAATAAGAAAAGAAAAATAACACTTAATAATATAATCTATGGAATATTTTCCTGATATTTCTGTGCATAGGGGCCTCATGAAGTTTATGTAGCAAAAACTGAGGGAAGAAGAAAGAAAATATATACAGAAAGATACTATAAGGTTATGCCTTCAGTATCAAAAATTGCGTCTTCGCAACACTGTCTTAGTATTTTGAAGTAGCTAACAATCTGACCCAGCTTTAATCAAAAAAATGCTGGACTCTAACCTATGTTGGGTACCTTCAGCAACCTCTACGGTTTTTTTTTTTTTTTTTGGAGGTTACTATCTAATTCTGCAGTATCTTAGGTTTCATTTTTATTGCTTTTAAATAAGTTTCTAGTTTTTATGTTGTTTATACAAAATCTTAGTAAAACAAATCATTAACATGGTGCAGTGGTATGGACATGGTCCTGCACAAAATCTAAAACAATAGTTCTGAGCAATGTGAACTGCCTCTCCCAGCTAATACAGCATCTTACTGTGTGACTGATAAGTCTGTAATAAAAATTTCATTATGATTACTTACTTTACTGTCACATCAGGAAAGAGTGGATAGGGACCAATAGTATTAAAGAAATAAAATAATGAAAACAATTTGATTTTGGTAACTAAAGGCTTTAAGTACTTATTTTCTTCACCATTTTTATGAAATCCACTCACCCAGGGAGGTAGAATGCTTCGTTGCAGGTGTTCAGGAGAAACACGACATCAACAAAACTCTTTCAAGTAGTTTGCAACTCTGTTTCTAGTAGGAACCTATTACACTCCGAGACACAGGTAATTATTCCAGGTGCATTTTCTTCCTGACTTCATGGCCACAATCCGCAACACCTCAGCTACTAGCAATCATATGTATTTCAGTGTCCTGGCTATGCATAGATTATTTAATCTTCTATTCATTGAAAAGCAACAAATATTTCTTACATGAAGACTGAGATTCTTAAATTATTGGATTTTTTGGGAGGCAAGTTAGGAGAAATTTGCCAATTGTTTCCACAATTCCAAAGGGAAAAATTAATCTAGACCTATCACAGAGGGACCTAGCTCTCATGGAGGACAAGCCAATTGTTTTTGCAGTATCTACAATATAGAGATTTTGCGAGAACATGAGACCCTTGCTTAATGATGGATGATTTTTCGTGTGAGGAGAATGTCCATGACAAAAGCACTTAATTTTTCTGTATTGCTAAAATGCTTGTAAAAGCATGGAAGATTTTTTTTTGTTTGACACACTAGGAAAAAAGGGGGGCATTTCTATCATTGCACAAAACAGACACTTGGCTCTGTATCTTTTAGGGTTTGCTAAGTAAGCCAGTACTAGTGATTTTGCAGTTATGGAATTATAAGAGCCCTAGGACAAAGAAAGAATAATATCAGCTTGGTTTTCAGTTAATGCATTAAAACTTGGAGAATCTATGGTTTTTTGCCTTCAAGAAAATAAGGCCACGATTCATAATTGTTTGAGATTTCTCAATCAAAAAAGACACTGATAAAGTGATTTTCTATTTGATATATAAAGTACTTTGTATCAAACTCTAGAACAAGACTCCAAAGCCATCATGTCCAAAACAAACATGAGACTTGAATAGGTATGTCATAGCCCTTCCTAAAAAGCCTGTAGCAACAGAAAGATGACTAAATGTAAAGGTATGACTTAGAGGTATACGTTACTGTGTAAGATACAAAGAGAAAGCTATTGAAAGTTTAGTATTTGGCCTAAAATAATATATTGAGCCTGAAAATCTGATTATAAAAATCATAGTTGCAAGTGGATATGCTTTCTGTTTGCCTAATGGGAACATTAATGGCCTTTCTACTGAAGTAATTTGGCTCTCCACCTTAACAACCTCAGGCACAGGCTTTTATTAGTGCTGGACCTGATAAAATAACCCCAGGGTGGTCAGTGTCATTTTTCTAAGAACAATCTCTGACATAAATATCAATGCATGAATTACTGATACAAGGCCAGGAGGCTAGAAAATAAATACAGATAGCTTCCTCTTATTCTCCGTCATTTCCATTCTCCATTCTGCCCTCTGGCTCATATCCTTTGAGTCAGTCAAAGAATGTTGTAAATCCCTTCAGCCTTTCTGGGTTACAAGAACCATAACATAAGTCCTTACTATCTGCATCGCTAGATGGAGTGAATACTAATGCAAGTTAGTACCATTTTCATGACAAAAAATCAAAATGAAAGCAAGCCAAAAGAACTTCAGACCAAGGCACTGAGGGCCTAATTATTCTGGTAAAGACATCAATGAGACCTGTGAACAACTTTTTTTTTTTTAATGTTTCTGGCAGTATATGGGTCTCTTCATCACAGAAAATCCTTTTTTTTAAAGAGTGATATGGAAAAGAAACATATATATTTCACACAGAAACACTCAAAAGCAGAGCGATAATTTCAGAAAGAATTATTCTGGGCTTAAAAAATATAAATGTGTGATAGTAACTTTTTAAGCAAAAGGAACTATCTAACAAGCTCTTTCTTGAGTTTACTTGGCAGTGATGGTGAATGACTTTCCTGAATGAGGGGCCTGAGAAAAAAACATTACCTAATGATAGGTCTTGGGGATTTTTCTTTCATGGGAGGGATTTGTTTGGAAAATCTTTAGTATTATAGAAACGTTATAATTCTTTCTGCCCAAAAATACAGCCTAACAATACACGTCATTGATAAAACCAAGTTTTATCGACTTTGTTGATCAGATTGTTTTCCAGAATTCTTACATAATTTAGAGTATAATTATTCATGTTATCAGTCATATAATTACACATTCCTTCTATAAGAATTTTTTCCTTCTATAATGCAGCATAGATCATGTTGATTTATGTGGATTTCAAGCTTCTTTTTTCATTTCTTGATCTGAACTTGCTTGAGTATTTCTCTGTCCCTAAAGAGAAGCATCAAAGCAGAGACAGATCTGGAGAAATTCCTTTCACAATTGTCATGCACCAATGAGTGAAGAGGATGAGGTTGGTGTACACAAAGAGATGTGGCATCTGCCCTGATAATTTTATGGCCTTATGCCTTTTAACTTGAACCTAGTATTTGGATTCTTTGGTAAGTAAATCTCCCAGAGGCCTGCTTTTATCCTTCTAGTAAGGGTGTACCCTGCTTACCAGGATAAAATGTGGCAAACCAGTGGGTCTCGAGGCACAATATTATACTATACTGTTGTTACTAATATCAATAAGAAAACACATCTCTTGAAGTGTATGGTAGGAAAATCAGAAGTTGAATTCCAAGGCTAAAAGTTTAGGATACTTTTTTCAGTTTTAGGATACTTTCAAAGTTCCAGCAGGCTAGTATTTTGAAAGCAAGATGCTATTGTATCTCCAAAAGGGAATGTGAATCTTCGTGGTGATTATTTCTGGTAAAAAAATTGAGTGGTGAAACTCCAGCATGACTTACAACTTCGTTAGAAATTATTAATTGGGGAAAAAAATCTATGAATTTTTACCAATAGTAAAAGAGATGGGGGATTTTCTAACTACATTTGAATCTGCATTTAAATACATGTCATTGAAATTTCCTTGAGGGGGTGAAACATTTGGAACAGATGCTGACTTCAGTTACACTGCTGTAATCTTTGAAATCAATTAATTACTCCTGATTTAGTGTCATTGATAATATACAATATATTTTATATGGTAATATGCAAAAAGGAAACTAATCGTTTGATCTCTTGGTAATTTTTTGTGTTATTTTCTATTTGGCATACAAAATACACACAGGACACCTTATTTCTATTAAAGAGAACACATTGCAGATAAATATAAGCAGGTCTATGCATCTATAGTAGAAATAATGCTTTCACTGGATGTGATGCCTTGACTATCTTTCTTAATTTCTTCAAAAATTGTAATGTCTTAGAGTTTTATGGAACTCATTGTGGAAAACACAAGATAATAATATATTTCTATTTTTTCACCCCCACACTCTTTTCAAGTTCCCTTTTTAACAACAACAATAATAATGACAATAATGATAATGATGATGTTGATGATGATAATAATAATAACAATAATGATAATACAGTTCAGTTCTTCAGCTCTATTTTCTGTCACCAGCTGAAAGGGTACTCTGTTTATAGTGCGGTACTTTACTGATGATGGTGAAGCTTAATATTTTAAAATTAGTCTGTTTTTTTCATTCATTCTACTTAGTCTAGGCTACACCAATAAATTTGCAAAAGATCTAATAATTCCATTTTGCCTGTGGGACGATATTGAAAGATCATTACATATCTGAATCTGAGGCAACAGCACACACTTTGCACAAGTGGCACTCCATCATTTACATCATCTTTCTGAAGCAAAATTATGCCCATTATTTGCATTTAATGTTTCAGACTGAAGTGCTGATTTCAAGTAATGACATTCCAAAAAATGCAAGTAGTTTTCCAAGACAGAAACAAAAGTAGCACTGTGAGACACGAAGCAATCATCTTAACCTATTTAGACCTTGTTAGATAAAATACAGAGTCCTGTTTTGGTTGCCATTTCAAGAGATGAACTAGTGTAAAAGAGCTCAGAGAAAAGTACTGAGAATGATCAGACTTCTGGAAAACAAAGGTTACGTGGGAAGCTTGGAGGAACAGTGATCACTACCTGAGGAAGAAAGACAGCAACAATCAGTCTGCAAAAAGTAAAAGATGCTGCATGAAGATGATTACTGCAGTTCTCCAGATATGTAATGGCTATGACAAGTGAGTCTTAAATGGCAATGGAAGGATATAAGTATTCAGAAACAATAAAAGCAAGTGCCGGAAAAAACATTTTTATTAGGTTGTGGAGTGTTCACCATTACAAGCTTTTGAGGACAAGTTAAACATATATTACTAATTACATAAATAAAACTTATCTACCTCTCCTAATCCCTTGAAGTCCAAGTATTCCATGAGGACTTTAAATTCTTCAGCTGAGACTTCTACTAGTTTCAGATTTATTCTTGATTTATTGCTCTTCTGATACTACAGTTTGATTTCACCATTGAACTGTTAGTTACCTGAGCTTCATATTTTCTGTGTTGACCCCAAGATGTGAAGTTGCTGCACATTGGATTTGCATCTAAGGATAATTACGCTCTTTTCAGTATTCCACTGTTTGAAAAGTGTAAGGGACCTTTCCTTAAAGAAAATAATTTCTTCTCATTTTAAGTTCACTTCAGGATGATGCCAAACTGCAAAGAGAAAGGTTTTCTGAAAGTTCCACTAGAAATGAAACCTCAGGATGATGGTGATGCAGCAAAAAACATGGGTGAAGAGTGATTCTATTCTGCAACTGGTCTCTGTGGCAAGGAAAATGAAGGAACCAATGACCTGCAGCCTTGTTTTGCAAAACTGTAATGAGGATTAAATAAAAGAGAACTATTTCCCTTTTTTTTTTGCTGTATTTTTGGGCACAACTGGATTAAAAAACAAGTGCTTTCTATTTGGAGATATTGCCTAGTTAAAAGAGAACTAATTGCCGCAGTAGAGAAAAATACTTTCTGTTTTGAACATTCTGATGGAGAATTTAACTAAAGGCTGTCATTTATGAGGCATATTAAGTATTCAATGCACATAAAACACTTCCTACTACTTTATCTCAGTATGTATCTGAGAGATCTAGGCTCTGTAAAACACAATACCATCTATTTAAAGGAACACAGAATTAATCAGGTTAAATCTCTCAAAGTAGATTCTGATTGATAGGAAAATACCTTTCTTGAGCTGATCAAAATTTTGGTTCCGTATTGTTGCCACCTTTCTGATTTGGGAGGGAGGAACTACACATCAGTGTTAATTGGCGGCAACTCAAGCCTTACATAAGGCTATTCATCCAGCTGTACATAGCTTTTGCAGTTGACATGATTTGATGAACTGAAATGCCTTCTATAATTTTTGATAATTAATTAGAAATAGGTTGATCATGCCTACTGCTTAAAATATTCATATAGTGACAACGTAATGGGATACACTGCAGGAGATCCAATGAGCAGCTGAATAGAAAGTCAAGAGGCAAAATTCTTTAGAAATCTAATGCAGCTTATTATTCCCAGTGCTGTACTGAGTTGCTGGATATTATTAAATGAATTGTCTTTAGACTCTATGCTTAAACAGGTGTGTACTGTTTACAGGCTACATTTAAAGGCTGGATGGATATTATGTATGCAGCTATTGACTCAAGAGATGTAAGTACTGCAAATATTTTAAATTATCATTTTTTTTCCTGAGGTCTGTCTATCTATAAGTGTGTATTTATCTTACATAAGCAATTAATATCCATACAAAAGAATGAAAAAAATTAAATTAATTAGCATGAGATTCTGTGGTAACAAAATGTGGAAAACTGAATGCAAGCTGCCAAATGCTATCAGCAAGAGGTGGAATAGACAAAATATATTGATATAAGTGATAGGAATACCATCAAAACAAAATATTGGTGACATTTTGCACAAGGTTGCCACTTGCTGGGTTGAAATTTTCATGTGAAGTCTTAGGAATGATATTTCACTTTTTTTTTGTTTCGTTAGGTATTACAGCAACCCAAGTATGAAGACAACTTGTACATGTACCTGTATTTTGTCATCTTTATCATTTTCGGGTCATTTTTCACCCTGAACTTGTTCATTGGTGTCATTATTGACAACTTCAATCAGCAAAAAAAGAAGATAAGTATTGTTTCATTTCCCTTCTCAAGATATTCTAAAATATTGCAGTTTTGGAGGTGCATGATATATACCTATACCTATAGGTATGATATACCTATAGCTTGTTCAAAATTGAAAAAGCTGCAGTAGCACATTCCTGTACTAAAAATCTGATTTTGACACTTTGTCTCTTTCCTTTGTTTCACTACAATCACATTTCAGATTTCAGTGACAGTATTGAGTAGCCCAGACCATCTGAGTTTATCTCAAATACTATTTACTATATCTCTTCCTATGAAAGAAAAGAGATACTGAAAATTACTTTCTGGAGTTCCAGAAAAATAACTGTATAAAAATGTTGCATTTTACTTTTTTTTGCTTATTTGTTTGGGTTTTTTCTGAGATAAAGAGATGCAGTACTGGATATCCAGACTTCTAAATGCTTAGACTGTAGACAGCTCCATTTGATAGCTGAGAGATTTTTCTCAATTCAGTCTTCTTGATTTTTGAATCATTCAATCCTATTTCTCTAATAGTTTTTTCAGCACTGCATATAAATGTGATTATAACCAGTTTTGATTTCATGTTTTTACTTTGGAGGTCAAGACATATTTATGACAGAAGAGCAGAAGAAATACTACAATGCAATGAAAAAGCTGGGATCCAAAAAACCACAAAAACCTATACCAAGACCAGGGGTAAAATTATTTATACACATCAGACAAAGAGCTATTTAGCTATTTAAAGAGTTTTTATTGATATAGAGAAAGCAGAAATATGCCCATGTGAAAATTATCAGTAACTAGTGTGCCAGTCAGCAGAAATAGAAAATAAAAACAAAACCAAAAAATAATTTTTCACTTACAACTATTTTATGTACGAATAAACAACACAAGAGGCTGAACTAAGTTGCATTTGAGTACTCTACTTAAGACCACTAGTTACAATGTTATTGAAAATTCATATGCCTTACTGCATGTGTTTTTCTGCTTCCTTCTAACCGAAAAAGAAAATAAATTACAGATTGTATTGGATGTTTCTTTTTTTTTTCCTCCTCAGAATAAATTCCAAGGCATGGTCTTTGATTTTGTGACTCAGCAAGTATTTGACATCAGCATCATGATTCTTATTTGTCTTAACATGGTTACCATGATGGTAGAAACTGATGACCAGAGTAAAGAAATGGAAAATATTTTATACTGGATAAACCTGGTGTTCATTGTCCTTTTCACTGGAGAATGTGTCCTGAAATTAATTTCACTTCGCCATTACTACTTCACTATAGGCTGGAACATTTTTGATTTTGTGGTTGTCATTCTCTCCATAGTAGGTAAGTCTTGTTAATTAAACTAAAAAGAAGGTAAAATGAATACAAGCTGATTTTTTACTTGAATAGAGCTATATGGTGAGCTTTTGCCATTGCAAGAGTTATAGCCAAATCATCCAGCGTTACATTTTGACTTATAACTTAGCTAAATCAACCATCAAAACTGTTATAATCATTCAACATATATTGTACCTGAAAATACTAAGCACAGCTGCGATAATAGAAATTATGCAAGTGGAATCTACAGAATATCTTTAATTGCCACATAAACCTGGCAATTTTAAAACTATGTTTCTAAATTTCTATTGTGATATGGAAATGAACTGGTAATGTACCTTGGTTTTCTTATTTTCTTTTTTTCTTTTCTTAGGTATGTTCTTAGCTGAGATGATTGAGAAGTACTTTGTATCCCCCACACTGTTCAGAGTCATCCGACTTGCCAGAATCGGTCGAATCCTGCGCCTCATTAAAGGCGCTAAGGGAATTCGCACTCTGCTCTTTGCTTTGATGATGTCTCTTCCTGCTTTGTTCAACATTGGGCTGCTGCTCTTCCTGGTCATGTTCATCTACGCGATATTTGGCATGTCCAACTTTGCCTATGTCAAGAGGGAAGCAGGGATCGATGACATGTTCAACTTTGAAACGTTTGGCAACAGCATGATCTGCCTGTTTCAGATCACCACATCTGCTGGCTGGGATGGTTTGCTCGCCCCAATTCTTAACAGTGGGGAGCCAGACTGTGACCCTAACAAGGCTCATCCGGGGAGCTCTGTGAAAGGTGACTGTGGCAACCCTTCTGTGGGAATTTTCTTCTTTGTCAGCTACATAATCATATCCTTTCTGGTAGTGGTGAACATGTACATTGCTGTGATTTTGGAGAACTTTGGTGTTGCTACTGAAGAAAGTGCTGAACCCTTGAGTGAGGATGATTTTGAGATGTTCTATGAAGTCTGGGAGAAGTTTGATCCTGATGCAACACAATTCATGGAATTTGAGAAATTGTCTGATTTTGCAGCAGCACTTGAGCCTCCTCTTCATCTACCCAAACCGAACAAAGTCCAGCTTATTGCAATGGATCTGCCCATGGTGAGCGGTGACAGAATTCACTGCCTTGACATCCTGTTTGCCTTCACAAAGCGTGTTTTGGGGGAAAGTGGGGAGATGGATGCCCTCAGAATACAGATGGAAGATCGGTTTATGGCATCCAATCCTTCTAAAGCTTCCTATGAACCAATTACGACCACATTGAAACGAAAACAGGAGGAGGTGTCTGCTGTTATTATTCAGCGTGCTTACAGACGCCACCTCTTAAAACGAACAGTAAAGCAAGCCTCCTTTATCTATAACAAAAATAAAACTGAAGGTGGGGCTGGTCAGGGTATGAAAGATGAAATCCTTATTGACAAGTTAAATGAAAACTCATTTACAGAGAAAACAGATATAACTGCATCAACAGCAGTTTGTCCACCTTCTTATGATCGTGTAATGAGGCCAGTCAAAGAAAAGCATGAAAAGGAAGATAAAGATGGTCAGAAATAGGAGCAAATAGCAAGCAAAATCATATATGTGCAAAGTAGTTCGTAGCCTGTAAGGATCATGTGTTTGTGTCAACAGGACTCCTGAAGGAGGTCTATGCCAAACTGACAATTTTTACAAATATACTGTACATTAAAGGTCAGTGCCTACTAAAAGACAGTGACCCCTTGTCAGTGACTGTGACTGTAATAAGAAGAAACAACCTTGACAGGAGGTTACTGTTCTCATTACCAGCTGACACTGCTGAAGAGGAGAGAAAAAAATGGCTACACAGACTGTAGGGACCAGTTAAAGGGGTGCAAAGCCAAGTATTTGTGTGTTTAGCATAAAACAATATGGTAACTGTATCCACTGTTTGCATTTCAACTGCCACATACTTCATATTTTTACAAAATCTGTGTTGGTGGATTCATCTTGTTTTTATTCATATGTTGTTTATTATATGTGACTATTTTTGTAAATGGGGCTTCTGTTGGGGAAGGGAATTAAGTACACCTTTACAGGTACAAGGGCCAGGTGTTCTATTATACGACTAATATACACACAGAAATTATTTGCATGAAGGCATGCTGCACTTATAGATCATGCATGAAAATAACATTAAGTCACAAAGAACAACAGATTTTTTTAGCACAGTGTTTCTGGAAAGGAATAACAGAATTTGAGGTGCTTAATTAATGTGTCATGTTCTACCATGTTCAAACAAGTCTTGGTATGCCTGTAAAGTCCTCTCCAACTCACAAGAATAGTAAATACAGTTTACTTTTTTGCACAGACCATTAAGTTTCATAAGGTGCAAACTTCTTCCTAGGTCTGGAGTCACAGATTTTGTCTTTGTCAAATGTCTTTCTGCATACAAATACTAAATGAATCTGCCTCAGCCCTCCAAATTGATAAAAAGATCCCTCTATAAAGTTGTTCTGCTTTATCCTGCAGTATTGTTTAGCCATCTTCAGCTCTCAGTAAGGTTGATGTTGTACACGTTAATGAAAAGCCCTCTGCTATGTAAATAATAATTTTTAACCCGTGGTGCATGTTTGAGCAAACAGATAATGACTTTAGCACATTTATTGCATCAAATATGTACCACAATAAGTGTAGTGTGCAAGCATTCAACAGGTAAAATAATGTATTATCTACCATTATAGATAGTTTGGATGCAATCAATGCATGTTTATATTGCCTATGCTGCTGTTCCTTTGACTGTCCAGGATTCTTAAACATGGGAAGCCATACATCAGAGCTAAATGAAATAAACTACTCAACAAGACCTCGTTCCTCCATACCATTAAGCAATATTTTGCAGCTATTTAGGAGCTTATTTGTTTTACATTTCTGAATTTTCAGTGAAAAGCATATAGTGTATATCCAAACTGTACAGACATGTTGAAAACTACTAGACCTGTTGAAAATAATGTTAGGATTTTATAAGCAAATATAAATACTGTAAAAATCATTTTCTTTTATTTTTCAGCATTATGTACATAAAACAAGAACTGAATTTTATCTTCAAGTTGATGTCACAACATTTTTGTTACTTTCTGTCCATAGCACTTTTTCACAGAAGAACTCCAGAGAACAGACGTAGCTAAGTGAATGGATAGCTGTAGGTTCTTATCTTTTACAGTATTTGCCAACATATCAATAATTTCTGCGAAATAAGTTCATAATTTGCTTCTAAAAAGCTAAGGGTTTTTTTGAAGTTGGGAAATGGTCTACAGTTCAAATTGAATGTCTAAGCAGTGCCTGCATTGTAAGTTTTCAGATACAACCTTCCTTTCACAGAATCCTGAATCTTTTCTCATATTTACTCACTTCTTTTTTCATTCATGCTGCACTAGAACAGTTCTAAATGTTACCTAGGGTCCGCAATATTTTTTCACAGAGACAAAGTAGCAAAATTGTATAATCCAACACATCAGGACATTTTATGTTTCTTACACAGGAAAATTAAATATAGATTACTTTTATTAAAATTATTGACTAAATCTGTATTAGTGAACTGCATGCAGGAAAATGCTATTACCCTAACTGATGCTAAAGAACATTATTAATGCGTCAAAATAATAAAGATTACATTTTTTATTGTACATTCCTTTTGTCTTTATTATCTGACATTAATCAAAAAAATGTGTGCTTCTAAGCCACAGAAGATACTGAAAACCTTTACAGCCAGCTATACCCTTCTTGCATGTAAGAAAATCCTTGGGACTTGCTTGTTAGTCACTAATTAGGAATTTCTTTTGTAATGTATGTTAGGCAGTGAGCATGATGATTCTGCATGTGTCAGTGGTTCTGTCCTGAGTGATTTAATGCAGCAGCTCCGTGCAGTGGAGTGCACAGCCATCAAATACCAGAGCTGTCCTGAGTGTGTCCCAGGAGGCTCTGAGCATTTGCAGGAATGAGAACTGAGCATTCAAGAGTTTACAAAGATAAAATGAGGCCTGAAAATAGTACTAGATCCGTGGTGACATTCCCCAGCTTGGATTGAGAGCCAGCTTATTCTTCCTGGGTGCTGTTCACAAACAGGCTACAGAGCATCTCATATTGGAGCGCATTTCTGAAAAGGCTGAAATGGTGTTGGAATGAATAAATCATTGGTCTTTTCTTCAGGAAATTTAAGAATCTCTCCAGAAGCGTCATGTTCCTAGAAGATATCGTGTGTGGATACCAATATAGAAAAATACAAATGCATCTGGAAAGTGGGCCTGTTCCTTATTCTTTATCAATTGCTTCAGTGAATTTCTGAAAATATTAATTTTTTATGTTTACATACTTTTAAATTGCATTCCCCTAAAACTTACAATTAAAACACTCAAAAGTGAATACTGAACTTAATATTTTATCAGTTTATCAGTTTTATCAGTATATTATCAGTTTATGAGCAATTGTAGTCTGTATGCTTGCTTAGTGGCTAATGCAGAAATAAAATTTCATAGCATTTTCCCGGAAATTCATCAATCTTTCAAGGGAGGGAAATTTTTCTCTATCAAGTTGTTCTGAAATACTTTATGAAAAAAGGAGTCTAAAGCTTTGATAAAAAATGCCTAAGTATCAAAATGAAAAGTATTTTCATATTAATATGTAGACAAAATATGTCTTAAAACGTTACCTTAAAAAGCATGTAAAAAAAAAAACCAACCAAACTTGTTTCTCCTACCTCTTTTAGATTTTAAATGTTACAGAAGCCTAAATGTTGCTTCAGAACATGGGAAACATAACAAACAGAGCAGGAGATTCAGAGGATTGTGTTGGCCAGCCAGGAAACCCAAGTATGCTTATTGCATAGTGCTTCTTTGGCACCTTCCTGCTGCTGCGGATGAGAAGTGTGTGACAAAGGAATGCCGTGTGTGATGAACCTGCTAGGAAAGGTCATTCGGCACTCTCTGTAGAAGAGCCAAAGGGCTTCTCCTCCAAGCTCCGGGCAGGATGGGTTCAGCTCCTGTACTCGGTGCCATCACTGCCGGCTCCCTGCTGGACCGACCGCGTACCCATTCTAAGGAATGCTCCTTAGCAACCTTTGTTCCTGGTGTCTAGAAATTATGGCTGAGGATGCTTTCACCTCCAGAGGAAAACCGGAATTTTTATTAGTCTTTACAACTCTAATTCTCCAGGGGGAAAAGGGGGAGATGAAGTTTCTCTTTCTGATTTAACCTTATCACTACTTTATTTCTAAGACATGCATCATGTAACTTGAAATGCTTCTTTAAATTATGAATAGTATGGAATGTTGGCCACTCAGTCGTATGTTCAGCCAAGAAAAGCAAGGAAATAAGCAAATTCCCAAAGCTCCGTTCGGCACTGCGGCCGTGAGCGCTCCTGAGGCGCAGCCGCACAGCGGCCGGCAGGGGGCGCCAAGGCGCTGGAGCCCGTCCCGCGCTCCCTCAGGATCCCGCAGCGTCTCCCCGCCCGCCCTGCTTCCAAGGGTTTTCCTTCCCGTGTCTCTCCCGCCTCCTTCCCCGCCAAGCCAATGGCAGGCCGCTATCCTTGCCCTTCCGGAGCCGCCCCGCAGTGGCGTCGGGTAGCAACGATGGACGCTGAGGTGCAGCAGGTGGGCGCCGCCGCCGTCCGGGAGCGGGGGAGGATGGAGGGCTGCGGAGGGCCGGGGAGCCGGGGCAGCAGTGCGGCCGGCCGGGGCGGGGCGGGGCAGGGCGGTGGGCGCGGTGTCCCGGGGCCGTCCCGGGGCGGTGGGCGCGGTGTCCCGGGGCCGTCCCGGGGCGAAGCGTTGGCACCGGTGACCCGCGGCCGCTTTCCCGCAGGCGCTGCTCAACTTCTACTGCCAGGAGGGGCTTTTCCAGCACGTCCGGGCCGCGGCGGACGAGGCGCTGGCGCAGCTGGGCGGGGATCCCGTGCTGCTCTTCTACCGAGCGTACGGCGCGCTCAGGGCAGGTAATGCGGCTGGCCCGCTGCTTCCCCAAACGCTGCGCTTCCTCCTCTCGCCTCCCCGAACTCAGCCCTCAGTCCGCTGCGCGGGAAACAGCGATGTTAAGGAGTCTGAATATTTCCATGTTGAGTAAATTACCAGTGTGTTATGATCTGTCACCGCTCCTCCCCAGTTTCAATGAGAGTGATCGAGACAGCATAGTACCAAAAGGAGAAATAGCAAGTGTTTTTCTTTTTTATGGTCACATGAACATGGGCCAGGTAAATGGGTTCCTTGGAGGGAATTTGAGCCCTGCCCAAATGCATATTGCTTTTGATCGGAAAGTCATTAGTGTGTCCCAGCTCTTCCCTTTAGAGCAGCTGTGTGTAATATTTTTGTATCGTCTGTCTCAGGGAAAACGACAGCTAATAACTGGTGGGGGGATCTTTGTGTAAATGATACTGTTCTAAGTTTATTTAGCTCCGTGCATATTTCAAGGACTTCACAAAATATTAGCAAGTAACCCAGCATTGATGGAGGGCTGTGGCAAGTCCAGTAAGGTGTGCTGGTTTTGAGGTAGTGTGTCTGATCCCAAACTTCCAGATGTTTTTGTTTGTGTAAGAATCATATAGTTTTTCAAGATATTGTCTATTCTGTTGATGTTCAAAATGCACAAACGAGGCAAAAATCCTGGCTATATAAAGAAACAGGAGCAAAAAGAGCTGCTCAGTACCTTGTATAAAACAAGTAAGAAATATGATTTTCATCTTTATGACAGTTGGCAGAACTAGCACATAATTCCTTTCAAGTTCTTTGCATTGAGATGCTATTTTCTTTCCTGTGTCTGTTTGAAAGACTTGCACAGACAAGTGAAAGTGGATGTGTGAATAATGAACAAAAGCATGGAGGAAAAAATAGAGGGGCAAATTTAAGTGTGATGTTTGATGGTGATATTCTCTGTCTTGAAAAGTGTTACAGCTTATCCTGTGCTTGTTTTCACTAGGTGATGTCCAAGAGAGTATTAGACAGTTGGAGTCAATTAAACACAAGCAGGAGGTGTCACTTTGTACACTGATGGCTCTGATGTATGCCCATAAAAGGAGCCCCAATCCAGGTATGCACTTTAAGACATGCTGTTTCATGCTTTAAACAGCTCTGTGGGAAGGCCTAAGAGCTGTAGGCTAATTCTGCCTCAGTTACAAAGGTTTACTCTGGCTTTGCTTTTGACATAGGGTCTGTCACTGAATTGAGTGATGCTTACCACGGTTGTAAACAAAAATACAAAACCACAAAACTCTGAATCATAAGAATGAATGTTAAAATAAAACGCACACACAATCTGACTTATGCACCATGATGAAAAATCTTTAAAGGAAAAAACTTGACTCAAGCTTCTTGTGACTGTTGTTCGCTCATGTCTGATATTGGTACTTCTGAGCAGAGCTGCGACTTGACAAGTCTTTAAAGCCATGCCATTTCTATCTTTCAAGTTATCCTGGCCATACAAATGGAGAAAAGAATTTTGTGGATTTTGGTATTCACTTCTCCAATCTAAAAGCTGGAGCAATTTTGTTAGCAATTACATTCTCAAAATAAGAGTGGGTTTATCAGGTAGATTGAGAGGTCATTAAACGCTTGCTGCAGTATCTTTCTCACTGTGGAGTTTTATAGTTACTACTGACAGTTTTGTTAAGCAGGGTTATGTGAAACAGCTCTGACTAATGGGGTCACTCTTATTCGAGTCCCCAAGGATTAATGCTGCAGGACAGCAAAATTATCATGGATCTCGAGACTCTCTGAGAGAGCGAGCCTTTCCCTCATTCATTAGGTGGGTCAGCATGTCATAGCAGGAGATCAGGTTGGCCAGGCAGGGCTTGCTTTTCGCAATGCCTGGCTAGACCTGATTGCCCTGGGTGTCCTGCAGGTGCTGTGCGATGGCACTCAGTAATCTGATCCATGACCTTCCTTGACACCAAGGTCAGGCTGACAGGTCTGTATTTTCCCACATCTTCCTTCCTGCCCTTCTTATAGATAGCCATCACACTGCCTAACCACCAGTCATCTGGACTTCACCATTCCTGGGACCTCCCCATCAAATATGTTGCTTTTTCCATCTGTACCTTATAAATATTACTAATTGGGTGGGATTGCCTGCATGTTTATTGATGTGCAATACAGAAAATAGTGTTTGCTTTGGAAGTCCTTGGCTTAAGTGCTGCTCTTTTGTAATATTTTGAGAGGCTACCAACAAGAGCTCTGAACAAAATCTTTTCAGATCGAGATGCTATTCTAGAGTTGGATGCAAGACTGAAAGAACAACGTAAAACAGCAGGACAGCAGGCTCTGTACTATGCTGGCTTGTTTTTGTGGCATCTTGGTCGTGACGACAAAGCCCGTGAATATGTCGATAGAATGATCAAAGTTTCTGGTGGTGGTAAAGAGGTAACTGTTTTTAATCTATGTAAAAGATTAATATGACCATGCATACTGTGCAGCTAGACTTACGGTATTTATGCTATTTGGAGGTTATCCTGAGCTATTTTGTGTTCTAGAACTTTCTTTCGTAATGTCATAAATTCATTTCACACAGACGAAAAAATTCCCATTATGAGTTTTTGTTAGCTAATATTCATTTTCAGTTAGAAAATAATAAATAATGGCTTAATAAATGAAAATAAATCACTTAATAAATGGAAACAATATGCAGATAAGCTGATATTGCTACTTGATATCAAGCATCATAATTCCTAGCAAAAAAAATAAGCAAGATAGTCTCACTGGAGGGAGACATCTAGTTTGGATCTGAAGGCTCAAAAATACCCAGAGGATTGGGGATTTAAGTTTTCAGCTGTTGTTAATGGCAAAATTTGCCTGGGATTTTACTGAAATAAGTGTTGTATATAGCACTGTCTTTGGTGTTTATATACAGGCATCACAATTCACTCTAATCTTGAATCTCTAAAGAGGTTTCTGAAAACTTACTATGTTATTTTTTTAAAGGAGGTGTCAGCTTCAGTTCAAGGACAGAAACAAAAAAATTGGGTTTATATTTGCATTAAAACATCTTTGAGGCAGAGCTGTTAACGCTGAGTGCATAATTTTACAGTAGTATTAAACACAAATGTTCTGCTCTGTGGTTCAATACTTGCCCAATTTGTAGTTTATAATTTCATGGTTGATCTACTACATGAGTTAGAAATCTGCAACTATTCTAAAGATTAGTTTCTGAAATGGTATTATGATTTAACTCATGGCTTAGTTTTCAAACTAACAGTGATTATTTATTTAAATTGGTAGTAATTTTAAATAATAACTAATTTATTGGCTAATTTATAGCAACATAGAAATAACTTATATTCATGAAGAAATAATTAAAGACATCTCAAAGCAATAATACAGTATTTCCTAAGCAGACTAAGGATAGGTCATTTTGGTGAAATACTAGTATTTAGGACTTTGCTTATTGAAACAATAGTAGTGTGGTTTTGTTTGCTTGTTTTTGTTCTTAGGAAATAGTATTTGGGTATGTTGCTTAGTATGAAATATTTCTAGCTGAAGTATATAAAAATATGTGAGGTAATTATTTTTTTTACAGACGCATACAGATGAAAAAATACATTAGGATTTAAATATATAGAAAAGAATTTTTTTTAAGTTCACTTATGACTAGCTCTTTCTAGTTTGACAATACGAAATTATATATTTACTTCTGATTTTTTGAGAAGTGGTTCAGAGTGTTTAAACTTGGTGAAATAGGGTTTGTGTAGTATATACTTGTCTTGATAAGATACTTTAGGTACTCCTTGTACAGAAGTGCAACACCTGCCTTGCTTTAAAAAAACGCTCAAATGTATAAAGTTCAGCCAGTTTCCGTTGCATAACGAAATCATGACCCCGATTGTTAGCAATTACAAAATATGATTCTTCTACTACCCCTTGAATTTTAAATACAGAACTAATTCCTTTAATTTTATGTTCTAAAAGAGCTAGTGATAGTTTATATTTTAAATTTTTGTTTTGATGGCAATTATAATTTGATTAAACAATTTATCACTTCAAAATAGGTTTTATTTACTTAAGGTATAATTAATGTTTGGAACACATAAGAGGAATAAATTTCAATCATTACAAGTAATAAGTTCTGCCGTGAAAAGACATATTTCACCTTTTAAAAGTTTGGGTGTTTTTTTAGTAATACTTTTTAAGATTTAAGAAATGTCAAGAGTTTTACTTTTCACATACAGGTTTTTCTTTTTAATCAGAAAATAAAAGAAAAACCTCACATTTCTCACTTCTTTCTTCACCAGTATATTTCTCAGTGTCCCATATAGATGGAATCTTAACATTGTGCTGAAATGTTTGCAGAAAATACTCTGTCTAATGTGATCACTTCTTTGAGGTCTTGTTCTGACTACTGAGCATGTTACATTTATTCAGTGCCATTGGTGTTTTTTTCTAATTCTGTAAGTAAATGTAATATTTGATTAATTTTATTCTGAAATGAATTCCTGAAGTTTTAAGTTGTGCTGTAGACTGGTTATAATTATATCTGAAGTAGTTAAAATAGGTAATCTGTCCTTTATTTAGGTTATTTCTGCATATTGTACCTAGTATAATTTTCTACTACCTAGTTAGCAAAGAATTCCATTTTGTATTTTGTTAACAGGGGTTAATTTTGAAAGCATGGCTTGATCTCACCTGTGGGAAAGAAACTCACATTAAAAAAGCTCTGAAATACTTTGATGAAGCACTGCAGGAAGGCAATGATGTTTTTGCACTGCTTGGTAAAGTAAGTTTACTTCATTGTTTTAAATCTTCATAAAGTAAATCTTCCTAAATTAGTCTTGTAGAGTGAATAGAGAGATGCTGACAAGAGTAGTCTATAATGAGCTTGTCCAAGGAATAGAAATACAGCTCAGACCCTGTAGTACTTTATGGTTCTTTGGACACCAATGGAAAAAGAAAGGTATAGATTAAGTACTGTCAATCTAAATGTGTCTTGCAGTTACAATTTTGCTATGCACACAAGAAAATATTTCTATTAACATATTAATATATACAAAATGAGGTTTCAAATCACTTGAAAATGTAAAAATGTGTGGTCTCTTCCTTTTTGCATAGGACACCTATGCACATTACAGAATTGCTGTGTGCCAAAAAGTAGTAGTTAAACACTGTAGAGTGATTTTTTAAAATATTGTTAACACTCTTTTTTAGTTGTCATTAGTCTGTTTCAAGTGTTCATTTTGATTATATTTCATTAAAGGAGTGGCATGAATTTTTTTCTTTACACTTTTTTCTGTTTCAGAGCATATTGCTTTGTTTCTCATTAACATGATGTTTGTTTAGTATTCTAAAGCTAAATGTAGAAAAAATTGCTCAGTGAATATTAGAAGACTGAAGTTCAGGGGAGTGTGCACAATGGTATTTGGTTAGGTGTGTGCATGGCTGCATGTGGACCATTGAATTAGATTAACAGTATATGTCAAATGTAGTTGCTGTAATTAGGTTCTAGACAGACAGCAATCTCACTAGGGCTTAAGAAATTGACTCTCAGAAACTACTGTGTTTGCACCATTTCTGTCTTAAAAAGATGAAGTAAAACAGCACACATACAGTCACCTGGAATATGGTAAGTAAATTCAAAGCATCAAAGCAAAACAGGATGTAAGTCCTAAATTTATTTCTACTTTAATTAATTTAAACCTGTGATATTTGACTTCTGAAGCAGTTTTGTATTTGGAATACCCTGTAAATCTCATTACAGTTAGAAAATTGTTAATTCTGGCAACAATAGTTACCTGCAGAGTGTGGGTTTTTACATGGTACATACCTCAGGGTTTGAATAAATGTTTCATCAGTGGGTTGTGTTAAATATCCTAAAATTGTGGGATACTTCATACAAAGTTATTTGAAACCTAATAAAACAATTTTACTCTTCAGCTATATCTGTCTTTTTCTTGCTTGCAACTGACTGGTAAGTTGTAAATACTGCAGTTACTTGTGTTACAGAGTCCTTACCACACACACCAGGGTTTACACATCATCCTTTGCTATTTGGTTGTTGTAGTATGTCTAGGTGTGCTTGATATTGAGGTAAAACTATTACTTCAGGAAAGAGTTTTCTCTCCCTAGCTCTTTTTCCTGGTTTCTATATGAAAGAACTGAGTCTTCTCACCTGTGTGAGTGTACAGGCTCTTGATATGGCTTCTCTTCCTTCCATTAGGCACAGTATTTTGAGGTCCGGCAGAATTATTCAGGAGCTCTGGAAATTGTGAACCAGATAATTGCGAACTTCCCACACTTCATTCCTGCTTTCGTAAAGAAAATGAAGCTACAACTAGCCTTGCAGGACTGGGAGCAGACAATTGAAATGGCACATAGGTTGAGTATGAAGTAGCACAGCACTGAATTATTTTCTTGCCATGTTTATACTCTAAGGACATTTTGAAACAAAAGTAGGTGGGTTTCCATTCATTGTTGATGAATCTGAATTAGTTGCATCAGTTTTTTAAAAATAAATTTCAAGTAAATTAAGTAGAACCCAGCCTTGCAATTCAATGAGGATGCTACATCCGTACATGAATCCATTGTGGGTGGAAGAGGATCTTGAGACAGGCATGAAATAAGAGCTGTGCTTTCAGTTGAGATCCACGATGTAAAATGACTGTGAAATACAAGTTATTCTATTCCCATTTTAAGATAAAATAGGTGATTGACCAAAGGTTTGTTTTGGTTTCTTTACATTCACCTTTTGTTTGGCTTTAGACTGTTGCAGAAAGATCCCTTCAATTTAGAAGCCATAAGAATGGAGGCCCTGCATCACCTGTGCAGGGAAGGAAATATATCTGAGGTGAGTCTTTTTATTAGCAGAATGCTGGGCACAACATAGTGCATGTGGCATCTAGTCCCTACAGTGGCTATCTTCTTCATGTATTCCCTCATATACTTTGGCTGGTCCTGTGCTGCATTAATCTGCAGGATGTATAGTTACCTGTTCTGATTTCAGTTGCTACTCTAGCTTATTGTTGGTGTCTTTTCTGGATGCCGAGGAAAAGATAATTTTAAACTTCCGTCTTTCCAGACAACAGGTGTTAAGGCAAACAGAAATCTGATCTGGACAGTTAACTGAGTCATGTGGATTTGAATCATCAAAGTGATCTTTTTTGTTTAAATGGTCTTTTGATAAATCTATAAGTTATTGTAAGCCTTGCATTATTTTTAAGTATTTTATTAATTGAAATAAGAGAAGTAATGAGGTCTTGTAGTGATAGATTTGTGGAAGCAGGTCATAGTTATTTATCAGCAGTCTGTGATGTTAAGTTGTATAACCTGTGTTTTGTACACAATTTTTTGACAATTACTGTGGGGTTTTTTCAGCTCTATGTATTCTATGCTACTTTTCCTTCAATTCCCAATTTACTTTTACGTACATTATTGTATGCCCAGGAAATCTCCTTAGGTGTTTTGATAAAACCTATGTTAAACATCTGAGCACTTGGAAGTACTTTGGTTTTGAGCATGTGTGTCTGAAGCCCTGACAGGATTCACAGATCAGATTCCTTGGACTATCTTGCTTTATGGGACTGTTACATCACACTTAGCTCAAGCCTTTCACCTTTTTAGAGCATGAATAAAGGACACATGATCTGCTTTATTGCCAACTTTGCTATTCCAAAGTGTTTCCTTAGGAATTCTCAAGTCTAACTCCTAGCCCTGAAAACTTCTGAAATTACATTTCAAGATATTAGTGCATAGTAAAAATGTGACTAGTTTTTGAACAGAAAACTGTTCAATTGTTCTAATCTGTTAATTCTTTCTATTACTATTTTATTCCTTTTTCTCCAAGGCTTCAGGCAGACTGGGAGACCTAATTAAAGCGCTGGACAGATTAGAACCACGTAATTCTGAGCTATTCTGTAAAATGGCTTTAGCTTTCAGTAGAACAGTGAGTATGCTTTTTTTTCCCTTAAGCAGCATATAGGTATCTATATATGCTGATTTTGTTCTATTTTCCGGTAGGCAGATGTTAAATATCTACTAAAAAGTAGAAAGTTGCACGCAATTGAAATAGATTAACTTGTGTAGCCTCTGTAACCACATTTTTCAAGTCTTGCATTCAGTATGAATTACAATGCCTAAACCATCTCATTCCAAAAATGGTTTTACTGCTTGCTTTTAAGTGAGAAGCAGTGAAAATACACTCAAATGTTCACCTACCATGTTCTTGCTGTAAGAAAGTGATGAGGTTAATCACACAACTTTGATAGTGAAGTTTTCTTTTATCTCTATGTTTATCAAAAATTTCTGTAAGGAAGCATCCAAAGCAACTATCAACTGTTCCTTATTGTATGGTATTATATGTTTATGTTTGAATCCATCCCACTTTAATGTCACAGTTTTTATAGAATTACTACAGACTAATTTATTCTTACATGAGATGTTGTTGTCTCAACTGCTACAGCTGTATTCAGTGTGTCTAATTGAATCAGAAAACTAAGAAAAACTTAAGCCTTAAAGTTTGTTCTTATCATTAGTGTGGCCGGAACCAGCTCATCCTTCAGCATACACAAACCCTAGTTGAAAGAGCATTTGATTTGGCATCTGACAATGCAGAATTTGCTACTGAACTTGGCTACCAAATGATTTTACAAGGGAAAGTGAAAGAAGCTCTGAAATGGTACAAGACTGCTATGACACTTGATGAAACAAGTGTTTCTGCATTAACTGGTAAGATCTTACACTTCCTTTTGATTTTTGCTGGACACTGCTTTTTTGATCAAATTTTCCTCCTGTTGCTACTAGGAAAATCTAGAGCTATTAGAACAGGAGCATTGGGTTGTACTTTCAGATTCATGGTGTGCTTTCTTTGAGTAACAGTGTCTCCTTATTGGATATGTCTTTTGGTCTTCCCTTTTGAAAAAGTTAATTCTGGAAAAGAAAGCATGCTCTTGACTGGGAAGATGGATTGGCAATAAAGTCTTTACATGTGTTACAGGAATTATCCGTTGTCAGCTAATACAAGGTCAATTAGAAGATGCAGAGCAGCAGTTGGAGTTTCTTAATGAAATTCAACAATCCATTGGGAAATCTGGGGTAGGAGACATCTGTCTTCATTAAGATACTTTGATTACAATCTGAACTGTAGCTTCCTAACTATTACACGTTCTATATTTCTGTCACTTGAATAGGGGATTGTTAATGGAGTACTGTTTAGTCTAAGTTTTTCTTCCTATGTAAGTTAATGTATTGTTTAACTTTGCAACACAAGGCTGTTTGCTTGAGAGCAGAAACATCGCTTTCTAGCAGCATTTTTTCTCTGAAGATAAGTTTGAAGTGTCAAGGAGGGACAAATATTGATTATTTTCAGGATTTTGTGATCAGACAAATGTACAGGTTCTTGCACAAATTAAAGGAGTGAATTATTAGAATAATCACCAAGTGTCCTTTACAACATACTAAATGTCTTACAGTATCCCTAAGTATAAAGAAGTGGCTAACATTAATAATTATGTAGTATTGTATAAGTAACAGATGAATATATCTGAATGTTTGGGGTTTTGTGGTTTTGTTCTTTTTTCTGTAGGAATTATCATTCTTACATGCAGTCCTAGCTATGAAAAAACATAAGAGACAAGAAGAAGTTATTACCTTACTGAATGATGTTCTGGATACTCACTTTTCATCTTTACATGGATTTCCTCTTGGTGTGGAATATTTTGAAAAACTAAACCCTGATTTCTTGCTAGAAATTATTAGAGAATATCTTCATTTTTGCCCAGCAGAGGTAAGCAGCTGTAGATCACATTTGTCTGAAAATGCGAATTATTTCATTTTCAGAACAGTTAACCATGAAGCAAAAAAATGGAAAATTTTCCCTCTTAAAATGTCCATTTATTTAAAGTAAGGGTACGTTTTAAGATATTACACCACTGTTTAGTCAAAGTAACAACAAAAATGCATTTTTGTGATGTGAGCAAGTAGCAGCAATGACACCTGAGGAAACTTGGGATATTTATTCAATGCACTCTGTGTGTTTAGTTTTTTTTCTTAGTATGTCTTAGGAAACTGTAACAACACAGTGAATAGAACTCTTATTATGAAACTAGGATGTTCGCACTGACACCCTATTCATGAAATATTTTTGTCAGCTTGGGATATCTTTTCAACATACATACATTTTTTCTTTTGTGTGTTGGTAAAAATCAGTGGAATACTGCCTTTTTATATTATTGTTATTGCTAATTTCAATGAAAAATCTCACCTGCTTAGGTGGCCTGATTTTCTGTGGCTGAATTTGTGTGCTCTAGTTTTGGCAACGAAGGAATATAGAATTTAATAGGTTGAGTGGGGACCTGATATCTTTAAAGCAGAAGAAATACATTTAAAGTTTCTTTAAATAGTGTCTTCCTTAAATAGATTATTCTTTTGAAGTAGCTGGGACTACTGCTATCCTGTCATTATTTCTAGCCTAATTATAGAACCTTTCCATAAATACGTTTATATAGAGTTTTAAAATCTTAACAGGAAAACAAGTAGCTTTCCATTGTTATGAACTGTCTCACCATCTGTAAGAAAATGGTAACGTTTGAAAGTCTAAAACATCAGTGGCAGTGACATTTTCATGTCACAGATGGAGATAGTAAGAAGTATCATTCTATGAGGTGGTGTCTTATCTGAAGACTTCCCTGGAATACGTTCCAGAAGTACTGAATGGCAGTGATGGTTTTTAATTTGGAATTTAAACTACTTTTCTGAATTGTTGTCCATAGAAAGAGTTTTAGAGGAAAAGATAGGCTTTTGCTGAAGTTTCCTTATCTCTTTATTGCAAAAAGGACCATGTGCTGTTTGAAAGTGAGGAGTTAGCTAGGTGGTGGAGGCTTCCATTTTGGTATTGGAGATTGCTGCTTCTCCAGGACATGGATCCTGTGGAAATACTGCTTGTGAACAGAATGATGTTTAGGTTGTCTTTTCCTTTTTTAATGTGTAAACCAGTCAGCAACTAACTAAAGTAATAGAAGGAAATTAATAATGTTTCTGTAAAAGAGTAACTAAAACGTGGTATACTGTACTAGCGGTTTGCATGAAAGTAGCTATTTTTCAGCTGCTATTTTCAGTTTGTTGTCAGCAGTATGAATATGTTCTGTGGTATTGGATCAAGATAGGAATGACAGGACCAGTACCTTTTCTTCCCAACCTTCTCATCATTCATTCCAACTTCAGCTTTCTTCAGATTTAATTCATTATACTGGTGTGTTGGATGAGTTGCCTTGGTAATTCAAAATGTGTCACCAAATGTTTATGGACTGACTCTTCTGCTTATGTCAGGTCTAAAGTGTTTTATCATCTCTGAGGTCTGTGAGACTGTCTTGTGTTCCTGCTAATATCAAGAAGTTGCCCCCTTCAATTTAAAACATTTTTCTACATTTCTTCACGACAGTTGCTTGGACTGAAGGAAATAACAAATGCTAATGCTCATTTGAGTTTAAAGTGAAGCTCAGGCTTCAAGTGAAATCTAAATCTAAAACCTGTTGACTCAAATGCAGGTTTTTATTAGTTTGTTTGGGTTCTTTTTGTATTACTTATTTGTTTTTTTGCTCCTAGCCTGCAAGTCCTGGGCAGTCTCCTTCACCACTTCTTAAGCACTGTGCTTCAGTTCTTGAAACTGTTGTAAAAACTGTGCCTGGTCTTCAGCAAGCTCTCTTTTTAATTGCAAAAGTGAAGTATTTGTCAGGTAATAGTTATATGAATGGTTAGTTAACTGCCTCATTTATTTAGTATAAAAAATAAATTTCACACTTGTAAATGCTAATGAATATTTTTCTTCCACTGGAGAACATGACGTTACAGCTAACTGATGTACATTTGCTCTTCACTTTTTGTCATTTATATGAGAGTATCTTAATTGTACAGACATAAAAATATAGTATTTTTTTATTTATTGCATCCTAGAAAGTTAATTTATTTAATGATTAATGGATGGAACAATGGGAAAACATCACACCTTTGACCTGCTTTTGATTTCATGTCATAACCTTATAATATTTTCTATATGATTTTATTCACTAGATTCTGACATTTATTAAAAATAAATTGGTGAATAAAATATTATGTATTTAAACTCTGTATTTCATATCAACTGCTTTTTCACTTTCCCTTTTTTAACTTCCTAGGGGATATTGAAGCAGCCTATAGTAATCTACATTACTGTCTGGAAAGGAATCCCTCTTATGCAGATGCACACTTACTGATGGCTCAGGTATATTTGGCTCAGAACAATACCAAGCTATGTTCTCAGTCCTTGGAACTTTGTCTAAGCTACAATTTTGAGGTGAGTTGAACAAAAGAATGAAATCATTTTATTCAGTCAGTCACTTGTATGGTTTTCCATATAATTATGTTCAATTGAACTTTTTATAACTCGTCCCCTACAAATTTAATATCTAAATGTTTATATGAATGTGGTATCTAAATATTTATCAAAGAAATTACTATGCAGACAAAACTAACACCTCACAAGTTTTACTTCATGGGTCTTACACATTGCAGTATGGGATTTTTGATTTGTTGACATCAGCGGAGCTTTATGTAGGATTAGCAGAGAGCTGGGAACACTGTACACACCGCTCATTAGGTCCAAGTTGTGCCCAAGTTTCTTGAGACCACTTAGCTGAAAGCTGCCATTTCTTTGCTAGCATGTTCCCATCTTGGTTTCTTCCTCCAATTGATACAAGAAAGCTGAAGATTAGTATCTAATTCGGTATCTAATTGAGGTCCTTGCTGTTTCATAGAGTTATATTTCCCTTATAGACTTACTTTTTTCATTTGTAGTATGGTTTATGAAGGTGGAGAACAGTGATGTGTGCATGCAGCAGTGTGGGAGACACCCAGAATACCTTAAAATTCAGTCTAGTTTACAATAAAGCAGCAATGAATGTTTGTCTATCGCAAAATCTCATCCTGTGTAATAGTTTTTCTTTTGTAATTAAAAACGTACTAAATTACTAGTTTACATACTTGGAAAATTCTTATATTTTCATAAGTTAATTTCTGAAATTGAAATTGCGTAAATTTGGAGGAAAAAAGAAACCAAAGTCAATATTAAAACAAGTCTTGCAAGGGGTTTGAATATTCTACATCAAGTAAAATCTGGAAACTCTTTATCTTATATTTTTTTAGGTGAGAGAACATCCTGTGTATCACTTAATTAAGGCCCAAACCCAAAAGAAGATGGGAGAAATATCAGAAGCTATTAAAACCTTACAGATGGCAAAGAATTTGCCTGGAATGAGAAAACCTACAACTTCCTCAAAAACAAAGGGAAAAAGTATTGAAATTGATGCAAGTGATCGTGTGTCTGTGTTCCTAGAGTTGGTAGAAGCTCATCGTTTGAATGGAGAACCGGTAAGGTGGCAAACCTGTTAAAATGCAAAACACACCTGAAAACAATATCCTCTTCCCATTCCCATTTCTATTAGTTCAGAACAGAAAACCATCACTTCTTTTACCAAGAGGATTTGCTTAGTAAAATTTCCAGCACGTGAATATATGACTTGAGAACTTAAATACCTTAACTTGTACACAGGAAAAAAAACCTGCTTGCAGGTGCTCAATTTTGAGACTACAGAAACTATTTCATACTGCTGATGTTCATTTGCTGGGATGTAGATCCCTGTTTTGTTGTCAAAATGCTATTAACAATAGTTTTGGATCATGTCCTTACCTTTGTGTAGCAGTGTCTCCACTGCCAGCTGTGTCTGGATAAACATATGTAGGGCCACTACTTTTGGATAGGAGTTAAGAGTAGCCATACAGTCCTGTGGTTTGGAGGCCAGCCTGCTCAAAGCAGCACCTCTTAGAGCAAGGTGCTAAGGACATTCTCTAGATTGATTCTCTGGTTTGAGCGTGTACTTGTATATATGCAACACAAATCTAATTTTCTCTGCTAAAGCTCTTTATACTAGTCCATATCACATGAGTTTTATTTACAAAATCAAGGGGATAAAACACTGTAGCAAAACAAGAGGTTTGGTTTTTTGGGGGTTTTTTTGGTTGGTTTGCATAATGCCCATAAATGCTTATGATGTCTTTAGTTTTGGCTGTTCAACAACAGGAACTAAATTAATTCTATTGTTTTTATTATTTGTAGCATGAAGCTGCTATAGTCATCCAAGAGGCCATTAATGAATTTTCAGGAACTCCCGAGGAACTAAGAGTTGTGATTGCAAATGCAGATCTGGCAATTGCTCAAGGAGATGTGGAACATGCCTTGACTATGCTCCGAAATATTACACCTGAACAACCTTACTTTATACAAGCTAAAGAAAAAATGGCAGATATTTATCTTCAGTATAGGAAAGATAAGAAGTTATATGCTGCCTGCTATAGGTAAAAGTTTGTTGTGTGCATAAGTAGTTTCCTAGACGTTTAAAGATTGTGTGAAGAACTCATTTTTTCTTTTTACTGCAGTAAATGAGAAATATTTAGTGACATGAATTCATTTGAGTAAATGTGGTAACTTTTAAAATGGTAAGTGGAAGTCTTATTTTGAAAAGATAATTCAGTGATTTTTTTTTATTTTTCAGAAATAAAAACTGAAATCTGCCGAGGTTAAAATTGTTGTGCCCTTCTCTTGTTTAGATACCAGTATTGACATGTTAAATACTGAGCAAGGTTTTGTCTTCTGTTTCCAGTGACCTAGTAGAAAAACTGCCAAGCGCTCATACTTTGCTTCTCCTTGGTGATGCATATATGAATATTCAAGAGGTAGGTGCTTGCTGGAGATGAATGCAATGTTTGAGTCTTTTGTTGACTTTGTCTAGTTGAAACTTTGTGGCATGCTGACTCTTATTGGTCTTTGTCAAACAGAAACTGCTTTAGGATTAAGAGCAATAAAAATATTGACTACAATGTAACTGTTTAAATTAAAGAAACTGTTGAAAATACATTTCTTCTAAAAGGTTATTTGGTGAAAGTCAAGGAGGCAATGTTTTCTAGAAGAACACTGCCTCATAAGTAACAGATATCTAGAGTGAGAGCTAAATTAAAATCATGAAGAAGCTGGAGATGTGGAAGTGTTCTGAAACTTAGAATATTTCTGGGTGACAGTTCTCAGGCTGATAGCTTTACTTAAAAATCTTAAATTATATAATTCCTAAACCTTTTTTTGCATACTTTGCCTTCTTGATGAGCTGGAAATGCTATTTAGTATTAATAGAAGACAATGTAGTCAAGTGGCGATAGGAATTTTAAGGCTACACATTTAAATTCATATGTTAAAAGAATAGATTGAGTTAGGACATGCAACTGGTAATTTAGATTACTAGTTTGGAGTACTGTAGATGATTAATGCTTGTTTTCATACTAATGTTTGTGTGTAGTTTTCTCCTTAATGAAGAACTATCACACAAAGTGGAATTTGTTTGATCTGTTACCAGATTCTGTTTTCTTCACACACTTTTTATCTTAATCCTTGACTTACATGTGTTTATATTTTATTTTTGAAGCCTGATGAAGCCATAGAAGTTTATGAGCAGGCCTTGAAGAAAAGTCCAAGAGATGCATCTTTAGCAAGTAAAATTGGAAAAGCCCTAATCAAAACACATAACTACTCAAAGGTATTCTATAAGTACTGTATTAGGTTAATTGAATACTGTGTCAGCATGTGGGCTTTGCTTGACAGGTTGGGTAAAGTGTTTTATTTCAGAGTGCTAAAGCAGACATTTTATCCTGAAAGTAAGTTTGTGGATTCCCTTCAGATCATCTGGCCAAAGGGACGGTTGGTGGATCCACACGCTGGTGGATTCAAGTCTGTTGAACTGTAGTTCTGGTGACTTCCTGTGGGTTTGGGCCTGCACTCAGAACCCTGTTTTATTACTTCTCCATTGAGAAAAGTAAAGAAACTTCTAAGCAACATGTCATTTAATACCTAAGTAACCAGATTGTTGTCTTTAAGATTTGTCTTCAAATTATACACAAATTTTTGCTTCTTCCTTTAAGGCAATCAGTTACTATGAGGCTGCAGTGAGAAATGGTCAACAGAACTTCCTTTGCTATGATTTGGCTGAGCTTTTAATGAAACTGAAGCAGTATGAACGGGCAGAAAAAGAACTTCAGCAAGCTTTAGATCATGAGCCTGGTAGGACTGTTATTAATTCACAGGAGAACATACAATTTCTACAGTTCCTTGCATTTTCTGCATGATTCTAAGTAGTAAAACAAGTTCATATGCTTTTTTTTTTTTTTTTTTGCAGTGGTTTAATTATATTTGTTGACTTTTGTGGCTATCTGAATAGAGATACAGTATTAGTAGTAGTCCATTCTGTAAGTTTTTCTTATGTCACTATATCACTTTCATGCTTTTCAGGGGCATGTTGGTTTTCTGCCTTGTTTACTTCTTACTGAAAATAATCCTCTGATTTAACATTGTATTCCTGTCTTAGTTAAGCCTTTAAGAATCTGGGTAATTTAATAGTCATGCTCAAGACAGCTTGATTTTTCTAGTGTGAAAAAATAATTAGCAGTAAATACAGCTTGCCCCATGCACTTTAAAATCTCCTGTTGTAAAATGAAGTCTTTTTTTTAATGTTTTTTTAATGTCTTTTGGTACACATACATTCTCTACATGAAAAATGTTTCTTTTGGCTGATTAGGAAAATTATTGAACAGTTTAATAAATTTCTTTTGGAAATTCTAGAATGTCCTTTGTGGAAAAAAAATGAATTCTAGGAAATATACTGGAGGGAACGATCTTACATGGTTAGCTACACAATCTAATCTCTGATTTAGAATAGCATGTCACAATTACAGCACCTTGAAGAACACTTTGCTGATAGAATGTAGCTCTAGATACTCAACTCTAATAAAGATTAAAATATAGAAGCCACCAAAAATTATGTTTTATGAGGAAGTATGCTCAGGAGACCATTTTATCAATGGATTAAAATACATTTAAGCCAGGGAAGACTTGTATTCTTCAAATATTAATTTATGCATATTTCTTTTAACCATTATTCAAAAGCAGCCTGCTGCTTTTTAAGTAAATGCTGAAATATTTAGTTAAAATAACTTTGTATTCATGTCTGTTCCAGACTCTGGCAAAAGAAATGTAGTTTGAGGTCTGGCTACAAATTTCATCAAACAGTCTCATACTTTTAGCATGAGAGTAGCACACTGAATCAATTGGACATTTTTCATTGACTTTGAGGAGGATTTAGACAAGAAATACAAGGAATGGCTTTATTTCCTGTCTGCTCACATCACAGTATTTTCTCTCATGTTTCTGAAAATGCAAATAGACTAGACAGTAATTTTTTTTTTATTCCTTTTGCATCTTTCAATATCTTTGGCCCTAAGTCTCATTTTGTAGTCTGTAATGTTTACTCTGCTCACTTCCAACATACTCTGTCTACCAGCAACACTCTAAGTCAAATAACAATTCTAAATAAGTAACATGGAGCTGGGAATTTTTCATGTAAACTCTTGCCTGGAGTATGTGATGAGCTTCATTTTTCTTTGACTTTACTGGGATGAGTTCCTTCAAGAATAATGTTTGTTTAATGTCATTCGTACAGCTAATGAATTGTCTTCTCTGATGGAAGATGTACGTTACCAGGTACTTTTAGCAAAAATTTACAGCAAAATGGAGAAGACTGACAAAGCTATTGTCTCATTACAACAGGTAAAGAGGAAAACCAAAAGTACCTGCAACAACTTGCAATGTCCTCATGTTTACCTCTGGTTTCAGTTTCATCCCATATTTTAACCATAATATTAATGTGTAGGTGGAAAATGAGTATATGCTGGGAATAAAGCACCGGTGACTGCTACGAAATGTAAAGTATGTAAGGTGTTACAGTGCCTAAGCTTTTAGCAAGCAGTGTTATTTTAGTGAATTTTAGATCAGAATACAGGCTTTTAGTGCAAGCCTGCAGTCATACCATGCCTTCATTTGTGTGTGGAGCAAAGTTTTTGCATATCAGGTGAAACTGAAATTGGCCATGAGGGCAGCTGGGTTGCATATCTTTAACTCAGCATTGAAAACCATTCATAGAGCAAAATGAATCAGCTTTCAATGGCTACCCATTGCTTTGTTGTACTGCTGTACAGCAGTATTGCTATTAAATAGCAATAATATGACCTGTTCATTCTGCAGTTGACTATTATCCCTCAGACTGAGGCTTGAAAGAACAGAGGTGGAAGCTAGAGGTTGAATTCCTTAGAAAAAGCTTTCTCAACAAAAAGGTTGAACAAGAGTTTGGGTCAGTACATTCTGTTCCATTATACCTCCACTCTGTGGAAGTGAAGGTAGCAGAAATGATTGGCCTTGGTAGCATCTTCTCATCAGTGAGAAAAGTAAAGTCTGTAGATTGGGTAGAAAGGTAATTGCATGTACGAGTTTAAATACCAATATTGGTAGTATTTATCTTTGTTAAATTCTTGCTTATTTTATCCCTATAATGTACGCTTTTCTTTGTCAAAATTGACTTTTTTCCCCCCAGTTCTCCTTTAGTAAAATTCCCCCTAATCAGTCTCCTTCTCATACTCTTTTCTTTACTTCTTTAGTTCTTCCAGGTTTCTCACTGTATCACATTTCAAAAAACTTTCTCTCTTCTTTTTGTTTTTTTGTTGTTATTTTTACTACTGCCCTCAAAACTGTCCTTTCTTGTACCCATTTTCTTTGAAATATTTTCCTGTTCCTTTTCCTTTTGATGCCACATTAATTTTCACAAAAACACCTGCATTTTGATTTTAGAAGGACTAACTGCTCATTCATGTTATTGCCTCTTAAACAAGTTTCTTCTCTTGATTTTCAGAGAGATGTTAGAAGTTCTCCCCAGATGTTATTTTGTATTTTAGTTCTAATTCCCTGCTGGGCAAAATGGTAGCGGTGTAAAAAGCAGAATAGTATTAGTTCTTCCTCCTCTTAAAAAAAAAAAGTACACTGTTTTATATAAATTTTATAAATAAAATTAATGCAGTTGAAAATTTTGACTGCTCACTGCTTTTCCCAAACTAGGCTCGGGAGTTACAAGGCCGAGTGCTTAAACGGGCTCAAGTAGAACAGCTGGATGCAGTTCCTGCACAGAAACAGTTAGCGGCTGAGATTTGTGCTGAGATTGCAAAACATTCGACAGCCCAGCGAAACTATGAAAAAGCAATTAAATTTTACAAAGAAGCCCTTGTTCACTGTGAAACCAATAAGAAGGTCAGTTCTCCCTCTGACTGTTTTGCATTGTTTTTCCATTCAGTTTTTAGATCTAGCAAAATATATTTCCAGTTTTCCACAGGATAGAAAAATGTGCAATTATTTCTGCTTCATGATATACATAGAACCTTGAACTTTCTCCCCTTCATTGCTTATCATGATTAATGAGTTGCATGTACTGCTAACTTCTGTCTCTTAAACAAACTCCTGACTCAAGTGGTGTCTGCATGCACTCACAGTAAGCCTGTCTTCAGGTACCAGTAGTGATGGAGATTGTTTCAGTCTTGCTTGGTGCCTGTCCTCTGGAATCAGCTCCCAGTGATTTTGGTCAGTTCAGCCAATTTCTATCATTCCTGTGTCGACTTTAGCAGTTTTAGACTTTTACCTGGTCTGGTAGGATTCTGATTTTAGTAACAAAATGTTGCTGTTCTTGAGCAGGATTATTGCACCACTTCTCTCTTCTCTCACAGTCTCTTTTCAACAGGTTGATAAATACTTGAGTGAATTTGAGTTTATTTTTATCCTACTCTTCCTTCTTATCATTTCACAACCATGGGCTTTGGAGATAAGAGAGGGAGAAGCAAAGGTCTAAGAAATTTATAATTATAATGAGCACCAAAATTAAGTGTCAACTTTAGTGAGGTTTTTTTAAGATTAAAAATAAATAAGTACAATTTTTGTTAATTTTCCATGATTTTCTATCATAATGATGTTAACTTAGGCGTATGTGAAGACTTCTTATTTAGATGCTTGTTATTGAAGAGCTGCTGTATTGAACAGTCACATGCACCAGCTGCTAAATTATCAGCATCTCACTTAGTTTTAATATTTGAACTTCTGTGTTCTGATTCCAAGAATCTAGGTCCTAGATTTTTCAAGGCGTCTTGTAAGAATGATATGGAGAAGAAAAATAAATTGGGAAAGGAATAAAAACATCGTTAAAATGGCAACTTCCCCATTCTACCATTAAGAGCAAGGAGACTGCCTGTCATGGTACAGGGACAGCTATGGCTTTTGTATCGGTATCAAAGGCTTACTTTGTCTTTCATACCAGTACTGAAATACCAGCATGGCATTTCCCTTCAGTTTTTGCTAAAATCTTGCTTTTGAGAGATTCCCATAGTTACAAGATATTCTGTGCCACTGACATTTGTACTAAATATCTGTTAGATATTACTGGAGATTTTTGCTTTAATCCTACTTTGCTAGCAACACAGAGTGCAGTGACATGTTACAAAATAAAAGTCTGAATTTCTGATGAATAACTTGTTGCCTACTTGTTGAGTAATGAAAGCAAAATACTTTGTTAGCCACAACTAGTATAAAGGACTTAGTCTATTTTTATCGTTTCAGTAGATTTGAATGGGTTTTCTTCTCTCAATTTCCAAAAACATCGCTAGTACAAGATTAGAATTGAATTATTTTAGATTACAAAATATAGTTTTGAACTGTTAAAAATCCACCTGTTTCTTGGTGTCTTCAGAGTTTACTTTCCTTAAAATTATATATGGAAATAATGGAAATTCATTTGAAGCTATCTGTACCATGTTCATCAGAAGAAAATCTCCTGTGTTTTAGACAAAGTAACCCAAAACAAGTTGAAGTATTGCATTAAACAATTCATTCAGGTAAATGTGAAGAGATTGCAGTCAATGCCATAGGGGATGTTGTGTTGTTTTGTTTTACATGGTTAAATCTGGTAGTTAGTACCCTCCCTTTGTTTTTCCCTGATGAGGTAAGACACAATGCAGTTTCCAGATGGAGACTTGAAGGGGATCAGGGATTGCATCATGCACATCATTGAGAGCATTGTTGTTTGTCTTGGAGTTGAAAATTTAGAGACCATTTCCAGTCACTAGAATCTAGTCTAGAACTCCAGTTTTTTCACTTCCTGCAGAAGTATTTCTGGACTTCAAAACTGCTTTTTGGTATTCCTTTGTGTTGTGCACATAAGAACAGCAGCTTATAGAGAGCTTTCATAGTTGAAGTTCTTACATACATGCATTCTCTGTATCATTTCAGTGCTAACCCACCTGCCTTTCGTTTTCAGAACTACATGGTATATGTTTGAGTATGAACATAACGGGAAGTAGGAAGAAAACAATTGTTAATAACTGTGCTAGTAGCCTGCATGTCCTGAACAGGATGTTCAAAACACGATTCTGATTCATAAGTGCCTTTCACAAGTATAACTAGCAAAAGAATTATGATGCAATTATAAATGCCTCCCTTTTGGAAACAAAATCAAAACACCATTTAAGATTAAGTGGAAGTGACATTGCTTACTATTTATCTACTGCTAGTTTTGCTTTGTGATCAGTTTACTTTCTGTTTGCTTCAATAGAAACTTGATTAAATCTGTGGTAATGTCTGTTTATAAACTTTCCTGTGGCATTTCATTCAGTATAGTCTATGATGGGTCTTCACCTTTAAGAATGTATGCTGGTGTACCTTTCAGTTTGTCAATATATACTATGTGGTTTCTTCTCAGAAATGGATTCACAAGAGTCTTAATGTGGTAGGTTGGAAATGCAAATAAGAAAATTGTTTCGTCTGAAACTTGCTTGTACTCCAGAATTAATTGGTGAATGTTAATGAGGTATTTGGTTTTTTTTAATAAATTTAAAACTACTTTCACTTACATTTTTCCAAAAACGTTACTCATATCAAAATGCTGGTGTCTTCAGAGCAATACTGTCTGAGCAGCCCTGTTTTCAATGTACCCTCAGAACATCTCTCAGAGGAAGAAAAGTTTTGTCTGTTTTAAAAGCTGAGGGAATGAAAATGAATTACATTAATTGACCAAGAGCCCACAGGAAACAAGAGAAGGCTCTCTCTTTAGTAGAGATACAATTTTTCCCTGAAGCCCTATAATACCAGGTTGATACTCATAACTGAACCAACTTTCTTCTTCTTTGAATGACATATAGTTAAATATTTTAATATACAGGCAATGTTGGAACTTGCACGTTTGTATCTTGCACAAGACGATACTGATGCCTGTCAACATCAGTGTTCCTTACTGCTGAAGAATGACCAAGATAATGAAGCAGCAACAATGGTATGTGCTATTATACTAATCCTGCATCAGATGTTTTTTGAAGTTTGTGTGCCTGCAATATGATATATTCATAAAACACTACTTTTAAGAAAGCCTACAGCTTGTGATTTCAAAAAAATGTAAAAAATCCATGGAAACAAAATGTTTTTCTGTTTATGCCAGCTGATGTTTCAATATGAAGTTTTTTTGCAATCATAGCCGTCATTCTATCACAATATAAATTGCATTCTTAGAAGGAGAAAGCAATACTAGTAAGATTGGCTAAAGTATGGCTCAGTGCCTGTTCTGTCAGTAATTGACTGATGCTCAAGGAAGAAGCTGTTTTTCCAGTGCAGCAATCTTAAAGCAGATATTGTTTTAAGTTGAAGAAAAGGACTATGCACTTAAGATTAGTGTACAGCCTCATTCAACCTTAGTTAATCATATTCTTACTTAACAAATTTTAATTACAGCTGCAGATTCTCTGTCCAGGACTTGGATACTTCTTGGCTTTAAATACTTTAAATAATAGCTCCAGCTTGACAGATGGAGCAGCTTTTGATGTAACACACTAGGAGCAAAATCATTTAAAGATCGGAATAATTTATTTTCTCACAGCAGTCTAACTTCCGAAATTTCTTCTAGTATGGTGCATGAACAGAAGTAATAGCACTCTTGAAATATGTTACTAAATCTACTGTATATTAGCTACCTGTCAGTGGAGAGAAACTGAAATTAAATAACTCACTTTGCCATCCCTGCTGAAGGGGGCTGTCATCTTTCTTTTTCCCTAAATTTAAACTAACTTTTCCATATGCTTAATATGCTGTTGTGAGAAATAAAATTAGGAGTAAAACTATGCAACCGTAAAAAAAAAAGTATTTGAAAGATATGGCAGACTGCTTGATTAAGTTTTAATTTTCACCTTATGTGAAAAATTTATATGAGCCTGTACCTGTTCATTATTACCCTGTTGTATATAATACAACCCTGTGTTGTATATAATGTTAGTTTTCCAGAGAATAATTAAAAGTGCAACTGATTTTACTTCTTGTGCAATTCCTGCAGCACTTTAAAGCTGTAGTTTCAGCTCTTCACTTCACATAACCAGAGTTCATTATTTATATATTTTTTTAATATTTTCACAGTTTATAATTTCTTGTTTTCTCTGTTCAATATTGTAGATGATGGCTGATCTCATGTTCAGGAAGCAGGATTATGAACAAGCTGTTTTCCATTTCCAGCAGCTCCTAGAACGCAAACCAGGTGAATATTTAGCAGTGATACTTTTAATTTGTTCTGATATATAGTTCTAGCAAGATACAGGAATAAATAGCTCCAAAATTCTTTGCTTGATTAAAAGGAAATGTGTTACTTATAATGTAACGGATACTAAAAGCCAAAGATCATTACTGTATATAAAAACATAAAGATATTTAGGGGAATATGAGATAATTATTTCCCATAGATATAGTAATTTACTGTAATGCAATGTAATGTGTGTAGTTTACCCTAAGCCAAATACAAATAGGGTGTTATTTACTTGTTCACTGTAAATCACTTTCTTTTGTATGAAAAGTACCAAGTGCATGTAGACAAAGGTAATATTTTATTTCAAAACTAATAAAGGAAGCTTCTCTTGGGCAGCAATAAGGTTTTTTTAGCAATTTTCAAGTTGTGACCAGAGAGAAAGCTACTAAAATCTATTAAAATTGTACTATAATAAATATAAAGCTGTCTAATGGACTTTGAAAGAAGTCACAAGAGTGCAACAAATGGTTTTATTTGAGTGCTTTTGAAAGTGAAGTACAATTATACTTTTATAAAAACCTGTATAAAGATATTGCAGGTATCACTTGACATCTTCATTCTTGTATCTGAGGTTACTATGTAATATGCCTTATGTACTAAATCATCTCATTTTTATATGAGAAAAAAATTAGGCAGGCTCTTTGTTTCTTAAGTTATTAATATAGCAAATAAATAGAATTACAGTGGTTTATTTATTTGTATATTCAGATAATTATGCAACCCTCTCTCGGTTAATTGATCTGTTAAGAAGAGCTGGGAAACTAGAAGAAGTGCCAAGATTTCTTTCAATGGCTGAAAAACATTCTTCCCGAACAAAGCTTGAACCAGGATTTCACTACTGCAAAGGACTGTATCTTTGGTACTTGAATTTGTAATTAAGATAAGGTTTATTTGACTATTTAGTGTGTATTCAAATTCACTTTCTTGTCATCCATTATCATTTAAAGGTGCTGTGTTGATTAATTAAGGTGTCGGGATTTAAGGAAAAGTCACAGTTTCTCTGAATATCTCCGGATGTTCTTCCAGGTTCAATAATGTAATACTATTTATCTTGAAATTTTTGAACGTGTCAGACTATTTTTGGTTAGGAAAACCAAATTTCTTGCAATAGCATGCGTACTGTTCAAGCCTTGCATTATCAGTGTGTATAAGGGGGTTGTCTGTTTTTAAATACTTGGGTTTCTTGGGATTTGGGTGGAATTTGGAACAGAGACTTTTACTTGCCCGGCTTTAAATATTTTAATGATCCATGTAGGTACACAGGTGAACCAAATGATGCACTGCGGCATTTTAATAAAGCTCGAAAGGACAGTGACTGGGGACAGAACGCAGTCTACAACATGATTGAAATTTGTTTGAACCCAGATAATGAAATTGTGGGTGGAGAAGTCTTTGAAAATCTCGATGCTGATATAGGGTAGGTGAATTAAATAAATATTGCTTGGGTTCTTCTGTCATCTCTTTCTTCTGCTGCCCCTTGACAGTGTGCCTTAATTTAAATTGCTAGAACTTTGAGATCATCTAATGATTTGGGTATTCTGTGTTATTGTGAGAGACCATTCTATACTGTAAGAAGTGAGTCTCAAGCAGAAAATGTAGACTTTCTCTGGAATGCTGGTCACTTGCAGTGTTACAAACAGCTTGTTGGGTTGGAATTGCTGTTGTTGAAGAGAATCAATGTAGAGTGCCTATATACCAGAGCCATTGTTTTTACAAAATTGCATGCCTTTAGTTCAAAAGTGTTTCTAACTTGTAATTAATTTGGTGTGTATTAGAAAAATAAATTTTTCTGAACATTTTTCTTCTGATAATAGTAATTCAACAGAGAAGGAGGAGTCTGTGCAGTTGGCTGTAAGAACAGCAGGAAACCTGCTGAAGGAGCTCAAGCCTCAAACCATTCAGGGTCACATTCAGCTACGAATCATGGAAAATTATTGTCTCATGGCAACCAAAGTAAAGTCAAGTGTTGAACTAGCACTGAACACTTTCACTGAAATAGTTGTGGCTGAGGTTAGTAACCTGTCTCATTTCCTCACTCTTTCCTTTCATACTTACTACATTTTTTTTTAATTGTCTTTCAGTTTACATTCAGCAAAAGTGGAATGTGTTAGTGCTATTTGCTCTAAGGATTATTTTCCTATCAAAGAATATTTTATATAAAATTTGAAAAAGAAAATTTCAGAAATAACAATATGTTACTAACAATGTTTTCAGTTGAATTTCAAATTACAACACAACTAAATGCTAATATTGCTAGTTACTGAAATGTGAGTAGGCTATTTCATTGCTGGGCTTGTTTTTTAATTCCCAGGCTTGCCAGCAGCATGTCTTATGACATAAGTCTATTCAGCACTTCATGGCAATTTGACAGAATTCAGACTGCAGGACAGGATTATCCATCTACCTTAAAATTCACCCTTAAAATAGAAATCTTCAATATTTTATAGATATTTGTAGTTATTAGTTTTAGGATTAATAATGGATGTTCCTGTTACTAGCAGCTTTCAACAGATTTTCTTTAAGCAGTTGTAGACAGATTTAGTCCATCAGAATACCACAAAATACTTAAGTTACGACTACTGTTCAACTGTGTGCTAAACTCCACCTTGTCTGAGGTGAGTGTACTGATGCTGATCTTCTGTGTAAGGCAGTTCTGGGAACCACAAACAAGGTGTCCCTCTGCCTCCAGTACTGGCTTCCCAGACCTGCTCAGAATTGATCTGAGATCCTTTGAATGTGGCATCTTTTTCACATGGTGACAGTTCCACCAGGAAGAATGCTGCAGTTTATTTAGTCTTCCCTCTAGGGTTGCATAAAATATACAGCTTTAATCTCTTCAGACTTCTGAGGTTATTGGTCCATGATAGGTGTGGCTGTTGAGGGAGAAGGGGGATGAGCATATTTAGTGGAAGAAAAGTGTTTGGTGGGATCTTTTTAAATTTTTTTTCAACCCACTATGACAAATGTATTTACAGCACAACCCTAGAAAGAGATGCAGAGGCAGAATACTAGTAGTGAGTCAGGGGCACAGAGAGGGAGAAAGAAGCATTTCAGTTAGCTGCTGATAGAACTATCTCTGCATTTAGGAGACAGTTGCAAGATGTGAGCCCCATTCTCATAGTTTTCTAATGAAGGCAGGATGTAAAAAATGACACTTTTGCCTGCAGACCTTACTGCTTGCTTTTGAGGCTCTTGCATAGAATGGTGGCTTTTAGGAATCCTGTTTGTTTTTATATAGTTTGGATAAATACAGTTTAGACTTAAATTTTTAGGAGCTGTATACCTAATATGAGAAATCAGAATCCCTGTTACTGATATTTTACAGGCACTTCTACAAGTGGAAAATACCACTTTTATTGTAACTTCAAGTGACTCCAGTTTTTATCTGAAGTATTTATTTGTATATAAAAAATTAGCTCTTAGTAGTATCATATTTTTTTTCTTGTGAGACGAAATACCTGTGGAATTTTTTAGCATTTCTTGTGCCTGGTGGTTATCATGATTACAGAAATAATTGTAGCACTAAGTGGAAAACATGTCTGTATGGTTAGATACTCTATCTTTATTTCCTGAGATTTAGCTTTTAGTTTAGTTTTCAGATAACTGGTGAAAGTCTTAATTAAAAAAAAATAAAATAGGCACCAAACAATCACTGGACTTTTTACTGCAGAAGGATCATATACCAGCACTTTTGGGAATGGCCACGGCCTACATGATCTTGAAACAGACTCCACGAGCCAGGAATCAGTTAAAACGGATTGCAAAAATGAGCTGGAATCCCATTGATGCAGAGGAGTTTGAAAAGAGTTGGCTTCTGCTTGCAGATATATATATTCAATCTGCAAAATATGATATGGCAGGTGAACTTTTAAAACGATGCCTTCGTCATAACAGGGTAAGTCAATGCACACTGAGAGTAACCGTAGTAACTTCCTGTTTGAATTCATCTAAATGTTTAGTTTTCCTCTGAAACAGAATTTTGAAATGTATTTATTTGTTCAATTGCCTGGTATTTTACTTCTTAAGGAGAAGTGAGCCAAAACAAGACAGAAAAGCAGCAACTTCACACTGGAGGGTAGTAAACAAGCCTGTGAATGCTGCTTAGTCATTTTTGTTCATGTTCTTTGTTATGCAAGTTTTAGCTGTGGGGACTCTAAAAGCTTAGGGTGTTCATGAAATGTCAGAGATGCATTTTACTGAGTCTCTCAAAATGAGGATGACAGACGCGGCTGTATAAATTTTGACTTTTCTCCAACTTGCATGCAAAGCTGCTGAGCAGGGTTTGTGCTAGACAAATAGATGTTGAATAGTTTAGATCTTAATATATCTGGTCAATTCACAATACCACGATACTTTATGTGGTATTCTCCAATTCGGAAGACTTGATTTGATTGAGAAAATGCATTATTTTGATTCTCTAGTTTTTAGGATTTTTTTTTTACAGAATTGAATTATGTATATATACAATTTAAGTAAATATGTTCAGTGAAAATTTCATAAAAGCCTGGTGTCATTTAATATGGATTTGTTGTGATTTTAAAATATTTAGGATTGGTTAGTGAGATCCAGTGAGTAGACTATTCCGATGAAAGTGGGGCTTCTTTCTCATTACTCCTCTTGATTTTGAACTTTTTATTTTGTTTATCACAAATGAGAGGGGGAGTATATTTTTATCCTCAACTTTCAGGCATTCCAATACTGATCCCAGTATCCTGTAATTTTAAAGCTTATCATCAGTAGATTTTGAAAGCCTAATTGGAAATAGTAAATTTAAAGATGGAAGGTAATTCATATATCAATATTTCTTTGCGCTGTCTATGTAAAAAAGGTGCATATGTTTTTCTCTTGCAAATATTTGATCTATTGGCAGCATGATGATACAAACTGTTCATGGTAGGGCCATACAGTAGTTAGTTTTTTTGTAATTTTCCTGCTTTAGGTACTGAGTGTAAGATTTCTGTATGAATTACTGTGTCCTTCATATGAAGTTTTATTATGGAATAATATGGATTTATATGTATGTGTAATATAAGCAAGGCTAGTATTTCCAACTAGTGCTTAATAGTTTTTTGGAACCTGTTTTTCAGATGCTTCTGACTTGTCACTTGGATTTATAAGAAATGAAATAATTAATGGTTTATTTTTCTCTTTAGGTTATTTATGACTGTCTTTAAGCTTTAACTGGAAAATTATAATGTTAAACCATTTCAAAAGACAAAGCTATGAACATACTTTCTTAAGGAAAAAAAAAAGAAAACAATATATGTGGAAGGTACAACACTTTCCAAATAGACTTGAAATGCAGCTGCATAGCAGGGTTATTATTAATTAAGAGAGGTATTTATTTTTGTAGGAGTAGTTGCAGTGGCCTCTGTGATGTACTCTGTACTTGACCTGGAGTAGTGCAGAAATCCATATGATTCATTTATAATACAGATACTTTAATTCAAGACTATTGTGTCTTCAAAGTTAGGACAAATATCACTTGTGCTTTCCAGTTGTATGGATTTGTAGTATTTTAGCAATTAAACTGTCATTATTATTAGTATATGCAAGCTTACCTTAATAAAATTTTTGGATGAATATTTATATTTTGCAGTCATGCTGCAAGGCTTATGAATACATGGGATACATAATGGAAAAGGAACAAGCATATAAGGATGCAGCAATAAATTACGAGATGGCCTGGAAATATGGAAACCAGATGAATCCAACAGTAGGCATGTATATATAACCTATAAGTATGATTTTTGTTCACTATTGTAGGAATGAAACAACTACCTTTTACTGGAAAGACTGCTTTAATTTTCCACAGAAATAAAGTATCACTGGTTTTCCTCATATGAAAACCACAAATATTTAAAGGTGTACTGAACAGTCACTTGAAAGCCCCTGTAGCAAGACGTAGCACCTTTATGATACTTCAGAAGTTAATAGCATTTTAATTCCCTAGTTTGTTATCCTTTTTTTTTTTTTTTTTGTCCTTTAATAATGGAATTACCTTTACAGCGGGACAGTCTATTGCACGCCACAGTGAGAAACTCTGTGTGATACCACAGTAATTGAAAGAAGGCAACCATTATGTATTCTCTATAGTAGCACATGCTCTCCAGAATAATGTCTCCTTTTGATTCAGACATAGCTTTCAGTGTGTAAAGGACTTTTATTTACTGCTTAAAGTGACCTTCTGTAGAAATTTTGGTCACTACCAGGCTTGTATGAGAGAACAGCAGGAAAAAAACATACTAACTTTAGAAACACATGGTGACCTAAAATAAATTCAAATGTGATATTTTTGTTACTCAATACAGAAACTGAAATTGTTGCCTTTCCTCTCCCCCCCTCTCCTCTTACCCCATTAATTACAGGATATAAGCTGGCTTTCAATTACCTGAAAGGGAAGAGATATGTTGATGCAATCGATGTTTGCCATAAGGTAGAATTTGTATATGTATTTTATAGTCTGTCTCCTGTAGCAACATTCTTTTACATAATGACCTTCTTTTTGGTTGAGTTTAAATTTGTAAAATACATAGCTTAATGTCAGAAAGGTGCCCTATCTTATAAGGTTGATTAAATTAAATATCTTCTTCATAATCTGTTCTGTCTTGAGCCATGGAACTGTAGTGACTGACTGTTATATGTGAAGGGATATTCAAATGGCACCACCTGCTTTTGGCCATGTGGTTGCAATCTGTTGAATCTATACAGAAGTGTAGTTGAAAAAGTTTATCAAATCAAATATTAGTATCAGAAGACACTCTTAGAAAGTAACTTGAAGTATTATCTTTGTATGCTCCAAACATAAGTAGAGCAGATGCAGAGTAGGAGGAAGGGCTACTATTAAAGAAGCAGAGGGAACATTATGAAATAATAATTATTCGTATTAATAATAAAATTAATTAAATTTCCTCTTTTGGGGAGAAATAAAGACAGGAAGGACAAAATGAATGGAAGGAAAAGAGAGAAGAGGGAATTGAAGGGAAGAAGATAAAGTAGGTAGAATATATTAAGAAAGAGCCTAAGGGAGTGAAAACATAAAGGCAGTTCATCATTGCAGAGAAAGTATACTTAAAACTCCAGAAACATCTCCAGAGGTCACTTCTGATTCATGCATTTCAAGCCACCCAGAGGCTTTAGGCCTTGAACCCCATGTCTTTTGCAGCAAGGTGAAAGGACAGTGGAAATGAAGCAAAATGCCTTTGATAGAGCTGGTTTTGACTTGCATATGTGGTAGTCTCTATCCAAATTAAATATTTGTGCATTCTTAAAACAAACTTGTCATGTTTAGTTTTAAAAGTGTAAGCTTGGTGATGAGGGGGATTGCCAGAGTTCTTTCTCTTCAAACTCAGAATTTTTGGGTTGTATTGTCTTTTGACAGGTCCTTAAAGCACATCCAGACTATCCAAAGATCAGGAAGGAAATACTGGACAAGGCCCGTGCATCTCTAAGAAACTGAATTTGTTTTTTGTATGACTCATGGGCTTCTGTTAATGGACTTCAGAAAGTATGAATGAAATACTGCAGTGACAGAGACCATGTCAGCAAAAAAGTACTGTGAATATGATGAATTTAACTATACTAGAGATCTGGATTTTTTTTAAGGAAAATCTGCAACCCTGAAAGAAATTGTATTTGTTCTCAGGAAAGAATACCAATCCCATATGTGTTATGTAAAGCGTCATCATAACAAAGTGTTATCAGCACTATAAAAATGTTTTAAACGTAACTCAATGTTTTGTTGTGTTTATTTGGAAAACACTAAAACAACCTGTCTTTTCTAGTGGAGGTGTATTGTTAAGATGCTGGATTTCAGTTTGTGTTAGCCATCACTTCATATTTACAGTGTAATCTTTATTAGTACAGATGTATTTCTAAATTTTGTGGGTTTTTTTATTTATACATATATTAGAGACATGCTTTATTTTTTTTAAATGTTGAAAACAAACAGCTATGTGTATTGGTCTCAAATTAACATTTTTTAATGGAAGTGTAATGGTTAGAATTTAGATCCTATGTAAAAATTCAATAAAGACTTTCATAGGTCATGCAGGTCTTACACGGAATTTACCTTCTGCTCATGCTATTACCAGCTATGAATACTATCAGATTTCCATGAAGAGAAATGTTAATTTGTAGTGTTTAGTCTTTCAACATTGTATGCATAGACAAAATAGTCATATATGCAGAAATGTGCATTTTCTATAAAACATCTTTTTAGAGAAATAATTTTTATTGCAGGAGATTACGATCTTGTCTCACATACAGAATATACCTGTGAATCTTTAGGAGAGCAGTCACATGTTATGAGTGAGTGCAAGAAAGGAGAAAGATCAGGTTTCTTTTCACTGATGCAGAATTTTTGAAAAAACACTTCCACTGCTGTATTTGGTTTTCAAACAGCACTTGATGTTGCATGTGTCTTACTAGAAATGTTTTGGCATGAAAAATGAATTCTTAATGACAGTGAATAAGTTTCTGTATTTTATAAGCAATTTGAGTTTTTAGCTTTTCCTGTTGACATTGTGTAAAGTCATTTTCAGTTTGATTTTTGGGTTTCTTTTTAGGACAACTCAGTGTTAAGGCTACAAAAGGGAGCCTGTTTACAGTTATATCTAATTTTGCTTATCAGTAAGTGGGTGCTGTATCTTGGGTAACTTTTTAGCCTGGTTTCCTGAGTCATTGAGATGCATCAATTAGACAATGATGCTGCCTGCTGGTAGTTGCTAGTCCTGCATTCCAATAACTTTGGAGCTGTTGGTCAGCTAAACTAAAACAAGTAGATGCATCTCAGGACTATAATATTTCTAGAAGATTTGTGTGAATATCAGAATTGAGAAAAGACTCAACTAAGTGGCCTCTTCTTCCCTAAGGATCCTTGAAACTTAGAGTGTTGCTTTGTCCCTTCTGTTTGAGCACTGTCAGTGTGTACATGACTGTACCAGGCACAATACCCCTGTTTTTCGCATGTAAGTTTTGCAGCATGATAGAGCTCAGAGGAGGAGGATTTAATATACTAGGGGAAAACTGATGATAAGGGAATGGAATGAGGAGCATGGAAAGATCTGGAAAATGCTGATGCTGGGGGTAACTCTGACAGGTGGGCTGTGGAGGTCAGTAGGCTATAAATTCTTAAACTATGCTCTTTCATGGGCTGTTTTTTTAATCTTCAAAGAATAAGTACTTACTGAGGCAGTTTCTAGTAAAAAAGTATTTTTTTGTACACAGCCTTATTCAGGCAGGATCAATGTGTTGTTGCTTCCTGGATAGCATAGGAATAACATTTAGCTGAAGTTTAGAATAAAAACAGGTGCAAGATGTTTTCAAAAAAGGCAAGACATCTGCATCTGGTTTGTTTTTCTTGTAAGATGGACATTAGCCTTTCATAAGATGGGTGTGACAGGTTAAGTCATGATAATGTGAGAGAGACGAATCTGATTTTTATTTATGCCTCAACATATGTTATACATGAGGTGAACAATTACTTTAGGAGCTATATACATTTTGGGAGCTCAGTGCCCCCGGCGGCTTGGCCTGGCAGTGATCAAGGGACAGAAAGCTTCCACTACTGCTCTGCAAGTAGTCCCCTTGCCGGTGGGACAGATGCCCGGGAAAAAATGCGTGGGAAATCACGCATAGGAGGGCCAAGCACATAAAAGCAGCTAGCTGCGAGACAACCTGGGGACCATTTTGTTTTGGGTTTCTTGGAGGGAGTGGCGGGGCTCGCCCGGAGGGTCAGCTCTGTCCCCCTCTCCCCCTCGCATTTTCCTCCCTGTGGTGCTGCTCCTTCCCTGGCTGGCTGTCCTGTCCGCACCTGTCCTGCCCTGCTTCGCTGCTTTCCCGAGGGAGCTCCGTCGCCGCGACAACCTCGTCTTCCGCCGTTTGGCCGACGGAGCCGCCGCCGCCTGCGCCCTGCCTGCACTCAGCCCTAGCCGCCGCCTGCGCCCTGCCTGCACTCTGCCTGCACTCAGCCCTAGCCGCCGCCTGCGCCCTGCCTGCACTCAGCCCTAGCCGCCGCCTGCGCCCTGCCTGCACTCTGCCTGCACTCAGCCCTAGCCGCCGCCTGCGCCCTGCCTGCACTCAGCCCTAGCCGCCGCCTGCGCCCTGCCTGCACGCTGCCTGCACTCAGCCCTAGCCGTCGCCGCCGCCTCACGCAGCCCCGAGTCCGACGGCAGAGACCGGCATTCGGCGCCCGCAGCCACCGCGCTCCGACCCTGCCCGCCCGCAGCTGCTCCTCGAGCGCGCCCGTAGCCACGGCAGCCTGTCCCAGTTCCTGTTCTTCGCCCACGGAAGGCACTCGCAGCTGCTGCTGTTTGGAAATCGCGCCCAGCCCGCCGCGCAGACTCCTGGCAGCTCGGGGCGCACAGCTCCATCTGCCCAACCCTCGCCGACAGGGCGCCCGGGGTAAAAGCGGTAACGATCTGTCCGCTATTCTCTTTCTTTCTCCGGTCTCTCTTTTTCCTTCCTTGTTCCTTTTTCTGTCCCTCTTTTGTAGAAACACTTAACCTTCTTCATCCAGAAACAGTTCTTTGATATAATATTGCTGCGTTTGCGCTTTTTTTTTGTCCCTTTTTGCAGCGGGACAGGACACATTTCCTTTTATGAACTGAAATTCTTCATTTCATGAAAGGAAATGAAATCTTGCGATTTCTGTGAGGATCAATTCAGCAAGCTTTGGTTCATGCACATAATTTAACAGTAGTTTGGTGGGGGGTTTTAGCCTCTTTCTTAATAAATAGGTTTGAATGGAAGAGAGTTTTGGGATGGAGGGGAGTCAGTAATGCTAATTTCAAAGCCCTGCACTCTTCAGTGTGATGTTGCCTAGCAACCCATCTTCCAGTTTTGCCTTTGATGAATAAAAGAGGAGAGTGAAGCTGTGGTTTCTATTGATTCATTCACTGAAACTGAAAATCTGAGCATCTTGTAGCTATAGCAACATAAGCCATAGGTGTCTCTTCCTTTTCTCTTATGCCCCCCTTTCATCTGCAGGTACAGAATGCCTAAAATATCTTCTAGAGGAAATGAAGTGATTTTTGGTAACACTGTACTAAATAATATTTTCTGGTTTAATTTGATACTGCTTTTTTCAGATTTTTACCAATGTTAGAAGGATGGTCTAGGGAGTATAATTAGGCAGAAATAATTAGTACAAATAGCTAAAAATAACTAAACTAGTAATACTCTTAGCAAAAATAGAGTAGAAGGAATTGGAAGGGTTTTTTCTGGACTGGGTTTGACTATTACAAATAATTTCTCAAATATGGCTACAGCAATTTTTAGTGTAAAATTAGGCAGCTCTGGTTTAGTAACCTAAACTTTAATCTTCTTTTCATCAGATGAATGAGTAGTTTTCTAAACATGTTTTAACAGGGCTTATAATGTTAGACAATTTCCTGAAGATTTTCTGAACAACTGTCTTTGAATGGTGACATTTCAGAGAAGTCTCAATAGTGGTAGGGGATTCTGGCTCTTCAAAAGTTGATGATAAAGAACTCATTAATGCGTTCAATATACAATGCTGAACAGGAAAAAATAGGAAAAGAAATTAAGGAAATATTTCACTAGCAAGTACTTCTCCATCAGCTTATGACTATGCCACTTTTCAAAGATCTCAACAGTGATTTTGCTGTCTAGCTTCATTTGCTCTCTGGTTTTACCTCTTGCTTCATCTTGCAATGAAATTAGAACTCTGCTTTTTTGCGGCATTGACCTGCCATGAAATGTTGAGAATTGGACCATTACTGCAAAAATGTCATGCATTTGTCTCTGCTAAAAGTTTGTTGCTAATTATGTGACATGGTACTTGCTAAAAGAGAAGCTAAGTGAATGGTCTAAGTCTTGTTCAGAAGTGAGGGGTTTTTTGATACTGTTCTTGATGTTTGGTTGGGGTTGGGTGTTTGGGTTTTTTTAGTCCTTTTAAGGAGTCACCATGCCTGTTCATGCAGGCTTTATTCTGGAAAACATCAGACTTTAAAAGTTCTCACTAGAAATTTGCCTTACTTGAATTCTGTGCTACAAAAGTTGAACATTGGCTATTCCTGTCTCAGGTGATTCAGTGCTTAGCATAGTTTAGGCATCAACTGTCAAAGTCATAAGGAAGGATTTTAACATTCTAGTAATAACAGAACATGTGAATTGTGAGACATTCTGGTATGAATCTTTATTAAGTGTTCCTGGGCAATATTAATTCCTAAAAGAGCTGGTATCACCATTTTTAGCACTGCTGTGACACAGATGGGTGTAACGACTGCCTCCTGCCTTGGAGATGCTGAGTGCATTTAGCTACCTGTGCAGCAGCTCAAAGAAGGAAGTTTGAAGTGCTGGGGTGAGACGGTGATTGTGCTACGTTTATTTGGGAGTAGGAAAAAGGGGAGACTCTACACGGTGTTATGGGAGTGCAAATATTACTTTGGGGTTTTTCTCCCACTCATTAAACCATGCTTCTGATTCAAAGTGATTTTGTGTCCGTCTCTCGGGGAAACTGCATCGTGCAGAGAAGGGAGCTCAACGCGATATCCCTTCTCCCAGTCAGTGATTCACCTCAGAGGGATTTTGTGTTCTGTTCCGTTTCCCAGCAATCTGAGCTGGGAGTGCTTGGTCAACCCCATCTTGCACAACGTGGCAGTGGGATGGTGGAAGCAAGCCCGCAGCCCCGGGGCGCGCTGTGTCCCGTGTGCAGTCCGTGCGCGCCGCGGCTCCGGGCCAGGGCGGATGGCATGGGCTGGGCTGGGCTGGGCTGGGCTGAGCGGCTCCCCGCGCGCTCCCGCTGCCGCCCGCCCGCCCGCCTCGCGCACCTGGCCGCCAGGTGAGGGCGGGGCGCGGCGCGCGGGCGTAGGCGCAGGCGCGGGGCCGGGCGCGCGCACCTGGCGGGCGCGGGGCGGAAGCCGCAGAGCCCGCCCGGCTCGGGCCTCCCGGGGCTCCGGTGCCGCTCGCGCCGCAGCGCCTTCGCCCTCCTGCCGCCGGACGAGGTGAGTGGGGGAGCCTCGGGAGGCACCGCGCCGCTCCGCTCCTCCTCGGCCTCCCCAGGGGCTGTGGCCGGTGGCGGGGCAGCGTCCGGTGCCGCTTCTTCTCCGCTCGCCGCAGCCCGTGTGGGCGCGCCCGGCGGGGCTCGGCGGGCGGGAGCCGTGAGGTGAGGGAGCGCTGCCGGGGCGGGCGCGGGGGTTCACCTCAGCCGCCCCTTGGCGCGCACAGCCACGCGCGGTCCCCTCAGATCGCACCGAGGCTGCTGGCCCCGAGGGCCTTCCCGCGGCCGGGACAGCGCAGCCCTGCGAGCTCCGCTCCGGGCGAACGTGGAGCGGGCGGGGAGCCCAGGCTGCCTGCGGAACGCGGGGCTCCGGGAGGTGCGGCCGGATGCACTGTCCAAACCGAAGGTATTGACCTAGGGAGGTGTCTCTGCCACGTACGGATCCCGCCCGGGCTTTGCCCACAGTACCGCATTGATTCGGGGCGGCAGGGTGACACAGCTGTGTACATTGCCAGCTCGCTCTGGTGTGTTTCATCCTATACGGAGAGCTTTTAAAGAGTTCCTGCGTTGGCTCCCCGGCCGTTTGTTAGTCTTCTGCACAACAGGTGACAGCACTTAGACAATGTTTGCTTGGGTCTGGAGAACTGACAGAAGAGTATTTTAAATTTAATTACCTTAGTGTCATGGATTTTTTTTTAACTCTTTATAAAATATTCTTTTACAAAGAAGAATTTATTAATAAAATTTTTTGTTGGTTCAATAAAAAAATCTTACTGGAGGTACAGATGTTATGTATGCATCTCAGTAGTCTTTTACATGTTCGTCTTCTGAAACAAAACGACCTCTTTTGTTTAAAAAATTATAAATTATATAGATCAGTCTTGACTAAAGCTAGTGGTACGCTGCTGAGCTGTGAGAGTTAGAGCCTGAGACAAAACAGCCAACTTACAGGGTTTGGTTTCCTTTTTTAGCCAGGTTTGCTCAATGGCCTGGTCAGTTTGGCATCTGCTACTGTCATCTGAAGACTTCTCAATAACAGAGCAAAGTAAAAATTAAGTTAGTTACAGAGAGCCTGAATTGCTATTTTTGTTGCACTGTGGGAAGGAGCAGAAGACCAGTTTTCCTCCTCCTGGTAACTGCTATTGCCGCTTAACTTGTCTCTTTTTTGTGGTTGGGTAATACCAGAAGCAGCCCGGATATCTTGAGCCCTGTCAAAATAGGAACAAGATATAATTGCCCTCTCTGTGACATTCCCCCAGTGTCTGTGTTGCTTTGAGACAATTTTTTTTTGCTTTGCCCAAGTTTGCTGCCTGGTTCTCCTGTTCCTGGAGCTGTTACCTAGTCCAGGGCTCTCCCTTTCTTTGGAATCAATGTAGAGAATCATGTTTATGAATCATGTTCAATTGTCTGCCAACACTTAAGAGTTTCTCATCCTAATCTGCTCATTGTTGTGCCTGTCTTCTACAAGAAGTGCCTCAAGTTTCTAAACCATAAAGTGCTAGATTTTTTTTTCAGTCATGTAAAGCATGGGTTTATTCACTTGCTGCCTGTCTAACTATTGTCTGATTTTCCCTCAGACTCACTGAGGTCATGTGCTATAGGAAATAGTTCTGCTTACAAACAGAGAAAACATTTCACAAAACTACTGACAGTGATTTATCAATTAAATCTAGAGTCAAATGACTACAGTTGATTAACGTTATTCAACAGTGAAAGGTAGCTGGAAAAAAGACACTGAAGTGGGGAGAGGAGGAAAGTGAAGATGCCTCTGGGAGCTTCTGGCAAAGATTAGTTTAGCAGTCACTAACCCAGTAAATCTCCCATGAGGTGACTTTCTTTGCTTTACACTTATCACTTTAACAAAAGTTTAAGGCCAGTTAGAGAACTGTCATTTCAAGACCTGCACTTGATACTCAGATGTTTTTGTTATCTTAGAAACATTCCTACAATCACAAAAACAAACAAAAGTCCTCTGGTTATGGTCCAGACATTATCTTCTGGTGCTTAACTGAAAATGAGACACTAATCCTTCTAAGTTAAAACAGCACTTTACAGCTGCTATCATACTCACTTTTCGTCATGGCATTTTTAGGAACACTCTAAAATTATTTTAATGGAGGCCCAAAACAATCTGACCAAGGAAAAATAAGGAAAATACAGAGTTGCGTGAAATCTAAATTTAATTGTGCATCATTTGCATGTCCCAGGTCCATAAAAATAAGCCATAAATATTTTTATAATATATGCTTACTGTATATTTTTACTATGCTATCAATTGTCAAAGACAACTGTCTGTCTTTGCCTGTCACATGCAGTGCTTGGCTGTAGAAAAATGGTAGTAGTGCTAATTTTGAAAGAGCATGTGAAAGTTTGAGTTTGAACCACTTCCATCAGAATCCACAGGAAAAGGTTTGGTGAAGGTTTGTTTGGGTTGTTTTTTTGGTTTTTTTTTAATCTAAATTAAACTGCTGAAGGAGATACTTGACCAAGTTGTATTTCACAAGCTGTTCTGTGCTGCTGCTGCTCAGAGTTTCTTTAGCCTTCCTCAGTATGCTCATCCTGAAGGTACAGCTGCTCATTTCTCTGTACTAATCAGTGAGGCAGGTTACATCCAGTATTTGCTAGAATAATCTGTGCCCTTCATGTTTCTAAAATGAAGGCTCAGGAACTGAACATATTCAGTATTCCTCTTACAACTTTTTTTCAGGAGTAGAACCACATTTCTACTGGCTGAGCTTCAAAGAATGTACCTGGAGGAATAGCACCTGGGGTTTTTGAATCTATTTATTTTAGGTATGTGTATCCTATGTAGGAATGCATTTAGTAGGAATTCTTAGAGGAGCAGATAAGCAAGTGTGGAGATAGAAGCTAGCCAGCTGATTCGGTTTCACCTCTTTGTGTCTTTTGTCTTTGACTTCTGTACATTCATCATTTGTTCCTTTATTTAAGTCAAGAGCTAATGTTCTTGTCAACAGCAGCATAGTTTGCTAAACTTAAGAAACTTCTTTTTTTTGTTCTATAAATAATAATATTCATATTCTATGAATATTCTTCCATATAAAGCTAAACCTCTATGAAAGGTTCACTCTGAATTGGATGTTTCTTAGTCTGTCATCAAAGGTGCTTATGTGAATGGATGTTCCTCTGGGATGTACTTCTAGAAAGTGCAGTTTTGTTCAGTGATTTATTTATTTATTTATTTATTTGCATCAATTTCCATGGTGGTAGAAGATGAAAATATCATTTACCAAACTGATTATTTCAGTAACTAATGTTTTAGTAGCATCTGTATTGATATTCACATAAAGGAAACAAAAAGCCCTGTCTAGAATTTCAGATTCAGAAACACTGGTGGTGGAAGTAGCACTTCTTACAGTTAAAGTATCCTGTAAGTGTCTTTGTCATCCTTTTGCTAATTTGGTGAGAAAACTGATCATCAGTGTCAGGTTTGTTTGTTTTTTCTCTAAAGTATTTGCTCAGTGTTTTTATTCTCACACCCACCTTCTCATTAAGGGGACAATAAGGTTTGAGGAAGGAATTGTGTGCTTTGATAGCAAGGAAAAATAGACAAGCTTTTTATGAGACTGTTTCTGTAACTATAGAAGAATTAGATTAATTTGAAGTCAAGTTATGTCGTTAAATAGTTTTGATTAGAATAATTCTGAAATATTTTCCCCCTATTTTTCCTTATTTTTAATTGTTTTTAGTATTTTTACTTAGTACTTTGTATTATTTAGATTTTTATGTTTTATAGGCAATATTGTCAGGAAACATTTGAAACCTGTTTAACATTCAGATTTTAAAAAAAATAGATTTTTAAATAGGAGGGTTTTTTTTAAATTATGTCAATTATGTTGTTGATACTAACCCCAGTGAATTTTATCTCACTTCCATGGTTTGAAATAATTTCTGCTGATTTGGGTTATATCGATACCTTCACTTTTTAATAAAAATTATTGTCTACAATGTTGTTCAGATCAAGCTAACAAAAAAATCAGAGTTTTTTACTTGTTGGCTACATTAGTGAGGCTTTCTTGTAAGAGTTTTTGCAGACATGCTGACATCAGAGCCAGTGGGTGGCATAATGTAACATAGACTGCATTGAATTCTCACACTGCCCATGTGATGTGATTTGAAGTAGTGTGGCAGCTGCTTTTTGGCATTTTCGGAAGACTTTTGTAATACATTTTAGTTTTCTGGTTATTTTCTTCCTAAAAAAAATAAATCCAACTTTCAGATGTTTAGGGCTAGTTATTTCAAAGTGCTGTAGAAATCCAGACTACTATTAGAGAAAATAACACTAATGAATAGAAGATTAAATGCTTTGCTCAACAGTCACCCCAGGGAGTTTAATCATGCCACATATTTCTTCAGCATGTCCTGGAGCATTGAATAGTAGCTTGGTCTGTGTTTTTACTGACACATCGCTATGCCATGAAAATGTGAGAGGCATTTGTGGCAAATAAAGATTGTATTTCTGACTAAAAAATTATCCTGGTAAAAACCCTAAGTAAGATACAGCTTTCATGGCAAAAGTTCTTTGGACAATGCAGCTTCTGTTCTGGAAACTGCTACTCTTTTGTGTGACAAAGAACTCTTCTCTTATTGTAAGCAATATCCCTATCAGATATTTTGTCAACAAAGCTACACTCAGCATTTGTCTGTATCAAAGGTTTTGCTGCATGTTTGTGGCAGTCGAGCCTCTGTCCACTTCGTGTTTGCTGCACATACTATTCCAAGGCTGTCACTTGATCCTTTCTTAAAGAAACATCACTTGCATTTGTTTCTGTGCATAGCCTGCTGCCATGTATGCTAGTAGAGTGTACTAATCCACGCTGAAAAGGTTAAGTTGTATTGCTGTCTTCCACAATCCACTCAACTCAATTGAGTTGTCTTTTCTAGGTTCAGACACGTTTCACCTGTGTGTTGTGGCAGCATGCTCCACGTCTCTTGTTTCTAAAGCCTCTTAAGACATTACATATTTAAAATATTGCTCTCTATATAGATAGATATAGGTATGTGTATATAAAGATGTTCCTTTTTTTTTTTCCATTTGAGGAAGATATACTTGTATTGCTTATTGATTTCTAAGCTTCAAGATTTGCTAGTATTTTATGTACTTGTGCATGATGCACTGGGAAACAGTTATGTGATTTTCTTTTTGATGGTGTGAGGAAAGCATTCCTGATTAGCAACCTGCAGAGGCTGTAGCCCCTGCAATGCTGGGTGCTAATCTGTACATATGGTTGGTGTTTTACATTGTGTATTGCATTTTCATGGCAAGGTTAGGAGGTGAGGATGACTGCACAGGTGGCCTCTGTGATAAGAGACATGGGGCTTCCCCCCACCACACTCTCATGTGGGACTGGACACAGCTGGTTCCAGCCCGATGTAAAATAGACCCACTGTTGGCCAAAGCTGAGTCCCACAGTGTAGCAGGTGGTGCCTCTGTGATGAGGTATTTAAGAAAGGGTAAAAAATACTGCACAGCAGCTGTGAGAAAGAGGAGTGAGAAAAATGTGAAACCAAGGTCAGTGAAGAAGGAGTGGAGTAGGTGTTGTGGGCACTGGAGCAGATATTCCCCCTGCAGCTCGTGGAGAAGACTATGGTGAAGAACAATTTCTCTGTAGCCCATGAAGGAGGTATGGACACTGCAGCCTGTGCAGGATCCCAGGCCAGAGCAGGTGAATAGACCCTGAAGGAAGCTGCAGCCTATGGAGAGCCCACACAGGAACAAGATCCTGGCAGGAACTGTGACCCATGGATGGCCTATGCTGGAGCAGTTTATGCTGAAGTACTGTACTGCACGGAGAGAACCTGTGCTGGAGCAGGGCAAAAGTGAGCAGAGGAAGAAGTGCTAAAGTCCTAAAAGCTAGCCACCGTCCTTATTATTCATTTCTTCTGCACCACTAGACAGAAAGGAGATAGAAGAATTGATAATGAAGGAGTGAAGCTGAGCGGGGGGCAGGGGGTAGTTTAAGCCTTTGATACTCACCATCCTACTCTATCTTTAATTGGCAGTAAATTCAAATTCATCATTACAAGTCTTTTTCCCTGTGACAGTAACTGGTAAGTGATTATGCTGTCCTTAGCTCAACCCGTGTGATTTTCTTATCTTATTTTGTCCCCACTGTCATGTTGAGGATGGAAGGTGAGAGATTGGCTGGGTTGGTGACTGGCAGCCAGTCAAGATCAACCCACCAGACATTGTGAGAAAACAAGACATTTTTCAATCTGGCAGTTTGGTAATTTGGTTGCCATCCTTTCATTGGGAAAGTTTTTATTCATAGTCTACTATATAGGTGTTGTAGTTCAAATGTTTCAGCAATAAGGAAAAATAGGAAAATAATATATGACACAGACAGAAGTGGACTGGTTTGTTTGGTTTCGTTCCGGTTTTTTAAATTTTTGTAAATTGTGAGGCATGTTTTTGGTACCTTTTAGTATGGTGTAATATGCTTCCCCTCTGCATTCTTTTAACAATAACTCTATGGTTAAAACACTGTCGTTTAAATGTATGGATTTATTAAGCTGACATAAGCTTTGAAATACAGTATAATGTGAAGAAATCCAGATGCTTAGTTTCTCCTGCAATTTGTTGAAGAAAAACAGCTGAGGGCTGGGTGGGTTTTTTTTTTGTGTGTTCTCTGACTTATATCTCTTCCTGAGAATATATTACTCCAATTAAGAAATTCAGAATATTTGTGTTTCAGAGGAATAAATAGAAAAGTAGTTTTTTGCAATTTTGTGGTCAGTAGTTAGCAGGTGGGAACTAACTGTGGCTTTTAGCTAGATGCTGTTTATTTCTCTTCTTGCTTCACATACATGCAGTTTTTACAAAAATGAAGCTATCCTTGAATTCAGGCTGGTTGCTGAGTGTATCCTCTTCTTGTAAACTGCCAGTTTGGCAGAGAGAATTTAATTCAAATCACTTAGATTTTAGTAGTCCTCTAATGTTTTTCATAGTTGCATTTTTGAAAGCAACTGAATAATTGCTTGTCTGTGAAAAAAATAGTGGCGGAAACATTCAAATTGTTGAAATAACTTGATTGAGAAGTCTTTTCTATCTTTATTGTTCACTTTTCATGTGGATCTTTCTGACAGGCGACTTGAACTACTGTATTGATTCCACCTGTTTTCCTTCTGTCCCATCATTGAAATAAAATTCCCTCCTTCTACAAGACTTTATACAACACTTCTAACTTGAAACAAGCTAATTGGATGAAAATTAATTTGAAGTAGTGGCACTATGTAGATATAGTGTTTTCTTCTTGATGATATGCCTGATTTCTGGTTCAAATACATTTGAAGTGTATTTAAAAAATAAAACCCAAAACAAAAAACAAGGAAAGGGCATTTTGGGTATCTTATAGATAGGTTTGATGTATTTTTAAGTGATGTAGCATGCATAGCGTTTGATTTCTGGGAGTTGTGAATTATTTCCTCCCTATTAATGTCTTATGGCTTTACACCATTAAATATACTAGATATCTAAATGAATACTATTTGTTTTAATTTACAGGTGTTATAATTTCAAGAAATGCTGTGACATATTTGAAGAACAACACTCAGAGAAACTTATGTTGTGAAAAGAATTTTTAATACTAGAATGGCCTTGAAAAAGACACCTAAGCTATTTAAGACATTTTTTCATTGGAAGCTTTGGAAGTTCAGCATTATTGTGTTTGTCTTTCTGGTATTTTTATTTTTGCTACAAAGAGAAGTGGGTGTTCAAGATTTTAAGGATGAAGCAGGGATTGAGCCAGTTGTTGGAAAGAAAAGTCATGTATTAGGTCTTGTGTTAAATGCTATGAACAATATCAAAGGTGCAAAGCCAAAAATGCAGATAAAAGCACCTGTTAGGCAAACTAAGATTCCTGGAGAGAGACACTGTTTGCCAGGGCACTATACTCCAGTGGAACTAAAACCCTTTCTAGATCGGCCCCTTCAAGATCCTAATGCTCCTGGAGCTTCTGGTAAAGCATTCCAAACCATCAACTTAAATTCAGAAGAAGAGAAAGAAAAACGGGTTGGAGAAGAGAAACACTGTTTTAATGCATTTGCAAGTGATAGAATTTCGTTACACCGAGATCTTGGACCAGACACTCGACCTCCTGAGTAAGTTGAAATGTGTATGTCCTGATAGTTAAAAAACTTCTCAGAAATTCAGACTGCAAAGTGATTCAAGTTCAGCAGTAGGTGATAGTTTAGAAAAGTCTCCTAGCTATACATGATGATTGGCTGTACATAATGATCCACAGTGCTGAAGCCAAGAATGCTTAGAAAAGCTCACTTCTTTCATGATTTTGAATTCAAAGTAACCATATTTAAATAAGGTGTTCTGCTTTTGCCTTTAAGCTAAAATTTCTGAGTAACTTTCAGGAAGGCTGCTAAGTTTTACTTAAAAGAAAACTAAAAATGTGGTTTCAACATTTTTCCAATTTAAACACCACCCCCCGTTTTTTTAATATTCAGTGTTAATAAAACCCCTAGCATTATTTAATAAATTAGGAATTGTAAACTGTTGGACAAGGTAATGGAAGATCTCAGCAGCAATCTTGTAAATTGAAAAATTTTATTAATGTAGACTATAGGACTTGGGGAGAGTGGGTTTTAGTTATGAGCAGACTCTGTCAGTGTCCAATTAAACGTTGTCAGCCATCTGTGCCAGAAGGGGCTAAACTCACTGAGCCCCTGCTGATACACATGGTGCAGCTCACCAAAACTGGGGAGATTTTGCTTGTGTATTTTGTAAGGCAGTGACTGGGGTTATTAGCTAGGGTCCTCCAGTCCTTAAACCTGGCAGGCAATAAACAGTAAGTGTGCAATTTAAGAATACAAAATACAGCATTGTCATCTTGATTTGCCATTGGATCTAATGTTTAGGATATATTAATCTTGAGAACTGTGTGTTTAAAATTGTATCCCTTGAATGGGATATGCTGCCCTAAGGATTACGTAGTATTTCTACAAAACTTGGAAGTTTTTAATTAGATAGGTTATATTTGTCCCTTCAAACTCTTCTTTGTATTCTTAGGTTTCAGCAGTAATGGTGACTTTGAGTCAGCTCAGTCAATAGCTGCTGCTCTCAATAGAATAGCATTTTTTTCCTGAAGAAGGCCTGGGTATTATATGAAATGTACTCAAGTATGTGTGAGACAGAAGCAGAACTAAGTTGTTTGAGTGAAATTCTCAGTCATTTTGTTTTTTAAAATATTTTGAACAGCTGCTCCAGTTGAAGTACCTATCTTTGCACTCCAAAACTGGGATAGAAAGTAGAGAAGCAGAACCATTTATTGTCCATAATTATAAAGCTTTGTACTAGAAAGAAAAGTTTCTTTTAAGAGTTGGAGTAAAAAATTGTTATCCATCTTGTAACCCCTGATACTTTCTGATCTGTAGATGTATTGAACAAAAGTTTAAGCGTTGCCCCCCATTGCCAACCACAAGCATTATCATAGTTTTCCATAATGAAGCATGGTCAACTCTGCTCAGAACCGTTCACAGTGTGATGTACACATCTCCTGCCATACTGCTAAAGGAGATTATTTTGGTGGATGATGCCAGTGTAGATGGTAAGAAGTCTTTCTGTTTTCACTTCTTTTTTTGTTTTTTGGGGTTTTTTTTAATTGAAGACATGTTAGGATTGCAGATAAATCAGCTAAGAGGATATCTCTTTACACCATTGACATGTATAATAGTATTCTAAGTAGTCTTGTTTCTTTTTTTTAAAAATATAAAATAACCCTCCCCCATCTTTTCTTTCTGTAAGGTAGTCTGATACGAAGTTCTTGTGCTCTAAAAGGTTTTTAAACCCCATTTCTATTTTTGTGAATTCTGATACTGATTTAAATGCAGCTTTGTAGTTTGTATTTCCAAGTGCAATTTGTAGAACAAAGTATCCAAGTATAAATTACGCCAGATTTGTAGAAGTTTGCATTTTATTGTAGTGGTTGTCTTTATGCAAATTAATTTCGTTAATATGAAGGGCAGTGTCTTTATTTTTCCATCGACCAATTTCACTTTCTAATAATCTTCAACACTCAAGCTGAATCTCAAAAATAATTAAATATATACTTAGTGTGTACACAAGTGCAAGTTCAAAAGAACTTTGTATGCTTAGCTTCAGATGAACATGTCTATACATACATGGTTCTAGCTTTAGATGAACATGTTCATACATGCATGCTTCTATTAATGTATTTACACTTTTTGCAATGTTCAGTAGCACAGTTTAATACTAAGGCTGGGCAGAATAAAGAAGATGATGTGGGATGTTTAATGAGAGATGTGGGATTCTTTGTCAAAATTTGAACATTTAAATAGCTTTTTATATGGCTTCTGTTGCTGTTGTAAATATTGCAGCCTTTGAAAACTGTAAATGTACCATCATTAAGGAAATAATTTGCATGTTCTGCAGACAATGTAGGTATGAGTTCCATTTGCTGTGAAAATGGAATTGGTATTCAAATGGTTAACACTGCAAAAGAGATGTACTAGCACATCCATTCTTGTCCAGAATAATTTTAATGTTCCATCTCCTGTTCTTTGCCAGTCACCTCTTCCTACACCCCTACCCCAACAAAATTCAGCCCCTAAAAATAACCTTTAGCCGTTAGATATTTTTATGGATTTGATGTTGAGGTAATTTCTGGGGTTAATGTGAGTTGTTTATCTTGTTAGCTTAATAATGTAACATTTTGGGCAGTAGCATGCATATACACTGAATATCCTGACACTGATTCCTCTTTCTAGAATACCTGCATGATAAACTGGATGAATATGTGAAGCAGTTTCAAATAGTTAAAGTAGTCCGTCAGAAGGAAAGAAAAGGTCTGATCACTGCACGGCTGTTGGGAGCTTCAGTAGCAACAGGAGAGACCCTTACCTTTCTGGATGCTCATTGTAAGTATAACCTGTTAACTATGCCAGGTCTGGTTTATAATGCTGTTGTCTTTGATTTAATGTTGCAGATTTTTTATTAATTATGTTAGCAATATATTACCTTTCCTACTGCTATTTGATACTATTGAAAGTACTATTAGCAGTGCTATTTAAAAGTAGTCCATATTGGCTTGTTGGACATGTTAAACATTCCCTCTGTACTACTTTATAGCCAAGCAAAAATTCAGTGTTCCCATTTTCTTCACAGGTGAATGCTTTTATGGCTGGTTAGAGCCATTGTTGGCAAGAATAGCTGAGAACCCTGTTGCTGTTGTAAGCCCCGACATTGCTTCTATAGATCTCAATACTTTTGAATTCAGTAAACCATCTCCTTATGGGCATAGCCACAACAGAGGAAATTTTGATTGGAGTTTGTCATTTGGATGGGAGTCTCTTCCTAAACATGAGAATAAAAGAAGAAAGGATGAAACCTATCCAATTAGGTAAACATAATCTGAATACTTTTTAAATCCTTCTGTTTTCATGAGGTTTTTGCTGACCAACAGTTTGTAAATAAGTTAGTTCTTCAGGTGAGTATGATCAGACATCTTAGCATCTTAGATGTTGTTTGTAATACTTTCCTTAAGAACCACATTTTAAAGCATTCCTAAAAATATAGCCTCCTTAAGATAGTAATTGCTCTGCATTACTTTTTCTACATACAGTCAAAATTGCTTATTATATTCCTAAGGGGAAGGGGCAGAGGAGGCTCATACACAGAGATTTTCAGAGAGAGTACAATGATTCTGTCTCCTTATTCACTTTACTTGAAAGAATGACAAAAAGGGTCAGAGCACCCAAATACTAGGCTGATACAGTAGTGCTTTTGGTGATAATTGTACCTGCTTTGTCCACAGACAGGTTACTGGTTTGTAGGAGTAATAACTGCTCGACATCCTCCATACAGAGAAAATATGTTGGTTTTCCTGATGCTTTCTTTCATACTAGCAGACATTAGTCTGAAAGAGTTCTTAAAAATGACAATAAACAGTCAAGTGAGACTCCGTGTGATATTTAATTGCTAGAAGTATTAACTGTGCCAGGAATGTACATCACTGTAGTGAAATACTAAAAAGTGCATGGAAAATTCCTAGAACAGTTACACTGTGATTTTACATCTATATTTAAAAATCCTTACTGTCTTTCTCAGTAAAATTTCGTTTTTGCAGAACACCTACTTTTGCTGGAGGTCTCTTTTCAATATCAAAAAACTACTTTGAACACATTGGAAGCTATGATGAAGAAATGGAAATATGGGGAGGTGAAAATATAGAAATGTCTTTCAGGGTAAGTTTAGCTCCCTAATTGGCAATAGTTTCTATGCTGACAGTATACAGGGGATTTGAGAATAAGTTAGTATTAGATCTTGACTCCTCTGCTCAATCAGCCAACTAGGACATAGAAATTGCATTACTAATTACCTATGAAATAAAATAAAAATGTGCTCACTTAACTGATTTTAATTTTTTTAAAATATCTTTATGGTTGATATCTGAAATGTGTATTTCCGAGCTTTATCTGATTGGTAAATTCACTTATGATATACCTGATACATGTACTCTTGCTAGTGGTTTGATGTTTTGTGGTGAACAATAATATTACTGAATTTTTTTCCACCCCCCGAATTCTAATAGCAGTGCACTTACACACTAAATGTTATTATTAGGTGTGGCAATGTGGTGGACAGTTGGAGATCATGCCTTGCTCTGTTGTTGGCCATGTCTTTCGCAGCAAGAGTCCCCATACTTTCCCAAAAGGTACTCAGGTGATCACACGTAATCAAGTTCGCCTTGCAGAAGTGTGGATGGATGAATATAAAGAAATATTTTACCGAAGAAACACAGAGGCAGCAAAAATTGTGAAACAAGTAGGTGGTGGTGGTGGTATTAGAAATCACACTTGCTGCGGTGAAAGTTTTGGTGAGCAAAAGTTATTTATTGACAAAGTATGTAAGGATTTTAGATACATTAATGAAAAGACAGTTCAGTTTGTTTAATGCTGTAGCCCCAACAAACATGAAAAAGCCTAAAGTGTTAGGGGTGGTGAATGTTGATTTTGTCTGGTGAGGTTTTTTTATTGGTGGCTTTTTTATGCACTCTTTAAAATCCTGGGTTGTTTGCATTGTGCAGGTACAGGAACTACCAGAAAAGCATGTGAAAAACTACTGATTGTAGACAATGTAAACTAACTAATTTTTTGGAGTGAGAAAAATGTCTTGTTGGTCTCAAGTTGCCTAATATTTTTACTGAAAAAGCAGGTTTTGTTGTTCTTTAGCAGCAGAATAAAACTTGATGATGGATAACCATCCTGTCTCTGTCTGCTTAAAAACATCAGTTATTTTCAAGGGAGGTTGGATATTGGCTTACTTATTTTGTAAGTTTTCTGCCCAGTTAGAATCTAGAGTTTTCTTTTAGAAGCTATTTTCCCCCCATTATGTGATGAATTTTTTGACTGTTGTATCACTGAAAGCATTAGATTTCCTAGACATGTTCAGCAGCTAAACTGAATTTTGTTTGGGAAATTCTACACTGTACTGGATATTATGCTAATTATTTCATTAATCCTGTTTATGTCAGCTTACACTTCAAGTGAGATCATTTAGCTTTATAGCTGTTATCAGTATGGTCTTATTTGTAGTTTCCCATTTCATGGCACTGTGTTAAAATTTTCTTGGGACTAAAGATACTTCTATTTTTGCCATCTTGCAACGTGTTTTTCTTGCAAGTGCTTTGAAATGCTGCAGGCAGGATGTCAGTGGTGTTTTGACACTGAAAGACAGCAGTAACTGTAGTAGTACAGCATTAACAAGAAACAAAACCAATAAAGGAAGCTTAAAACTTGCCTAGTACTACACAGAATATCATAGATTTACATGTGGAAAATGAATGTTAAATATATTCCATCCTTCCTTACTTCCCTTCCTCTAACAGAAAACATTCGGAGACATATCAAAAAGACTTGATTTAAGGCAGCGTCTGCAGTGTAAAAATTTTACCTGGTATCTCAATAATGTTTACCCAGAAGCATATGTGCCAGACCTGAATCCTTTGTTTTCTGGATATGTAAGTTTAATTATTTTCTATATTCTTCCTAGTCCAGAATTTTTGCTAATCTTTTGTACTACCTTAGCCATAGCTTTTAGACTTTAGCAATCTTAAACTGCTTTAGGGTTTTCTGTCACTACTCTGGACAAAGAATCACTTCTGCATACCTTTTATAGCTTTGTCAATAGCTATGTCGTTTTCATTTTTCATTTATGTAAAAATTCATTTCTCCTGCCATATAACTTCAGACATTGCATTGCTAAAGCAAAAAAAAATTAAAGAAGTAATAGTTCTTAGTTTGAGGTGAATGTGAATTTTTAGTGTGTATTAACTTTCCTTTCCTCCTATTTTAAATACTTTGTGTATCTGTTCAAATTGTAATTTGAATAACAGTAACCTTGTGCAGAGCAGGCTAATAAACCCATGTGGGACTGTGTAGTTATTAGGCTTTTAGTTAGAAAAGATTAACTGAGAAAACAGGATTTTGAGATTTGAGCATAGCAGAAAGTAAAAATGAACTAACAGCTGTAATTGTTGTTAAAGTAAAGGTTACTTTTGTATATGACTGAGACAGATTAATTTTTTGTCATTCCACTGAGCTTTTTTTATCCTGATATTTTCTTTAGTTAAAAAATACAGGTAACCGCATGTGTCTGGATGTTGGTGAAAATAACCATGGTGGCAAACCATTGATTATGTATTCTTGTCATGGACTTGGAGGAAATCAGGTAAAATATTTGATGTCTGATTTTTTTTATTATCTCTCCTGCTGTAGCTTTACCATATAAAAGCTTTTAATTAATTTTAGAGAAATTGACTGGTTTTTAATTTGCAGTTTCTCTCTCCTTATCTCTTTTTTCCTTTTTTTTCCTTTAATAGTTAATTCCTATGTATATTGTTAAAGGAAACTTCCATACCCCTCTTCATGTCGTGTCCCATTTCTAATGTTTTAACTTCAGCATACAAATTCAGATTTCAAACAGAGCTGCACTGCTTCACTTGCCTTCTTCTTTCTGTGCAGAACCTTTTCATGCCACCCTTACTCCTGTCTTGTAAGTGTTGTCTTAATTCTTCCTTTCCTTATGCTTCCTCCTATTGCTTCTTTCTCTGTCACCAGGACTCGCACTGTCAAGGAAGATGTTGGTTGGAATCCGGGCAATGGGAGACCAAGTGTCCAGGCCTGAGCCACCTTCCCTATCATGCTTGCAGCCTCATAGTGGAGGTCAAAGTGGCCTCTCCTGTACTGGCTAATGCAAGTGAATAATACGATTCCATTTGTTCAAGAGGAGTTCTCTTTGATCCATAGCTCTTGGACGCAGCAATGGTGCTCTGTTCCTTCTACAATGTGACTTCCAATAGATGTCAGATACTGAGTCGTTCAGTCATTACTGTAATACTAATAAGAGGAACATCTCCTTCCCTGCCCAAAAATGCACACTTCTCTGTTGCCTTTAAAAGTGAATAAAATGTATCAACTGTTGATCCTGATTAATTAAAGGTCAGCAAAGGTCTAAAACTTTTTATTAGAATATAATTTTTGTCTTGAGGGGTAGGGTGTTAATTCATATTTTTTTTTTCGATCTTAAAAGACATCTATTGATGGCAGTGTGAAAATTCAGACACATAATCCTAGTCACATGATAGTTTCCTGATCATTTTTTGTGAGAGATGGCATGCTGTCTAGATTAAGAACTACCCTATTATGCTCGCTTCTTAGGATTGAATTTGGGGGTTTATTGTGGATTAATACTGTCAGCCTTTTCACATTGTCACAATGTGAAATTAATTTGGGAACACTGTACCAAGACATTGTATTAAGAGATCTGCTGTATTCTGCTGTATGCTTCTATTGTTCTCTTTCCAAGTTATCATGGGCTATACTAAAACTCTATTCTTTCAAGTATTATGTTGTTTTCCCTCCTGCTACAAAATAACAGTTTGAATCCCTTTAAATGTGAGCCTTCAGAGAACAGATTTTGCTGATAATGCTTGAGAGATCCATATTTGCGTACTTAACCCTTCTCATTACAATGCTCTGTTTTTTGGTTTTTTCTGTTGTTTACCAGACTTTTAGCAGTGTAGGCTGGTATTTCCCATGCTACCTGTCATCTTTGTCAATATATTTGAAATGGGAGTAGAAAACAGAGCCTAGTTTTGAGAGTTGTACATCAGTTGCATATTATTCTTCCTTTTTAGAATATTGAAGGCTGGAAACATGCCCATCTCAATATCCAAAATTAATAAAGTTGTAAACCTAGCTTTCAAATCATTATTGTCAGGGTTTGCAGAGATTTTGAAGTTCTAAAAATAAATCTGGATAGATTAAGTCAGATTACCAGATTAAGAGTAAATTACTATGTCTGAGAGCTAAATGGCAAAGCAGGTCACTCCTGTTAGTCCCCATTTTGAGGACTAATCTTGGTCATAGAGTCAAAAGAGCGAGAAGCCTGTTTGTTCCTCAGTACCATTCCTGTTGTTTCCAAGGTAGTGAGGAGGTGCTTGCTGACCAGTGGAAAATGGAAAGCCACAGGGGGGTAACTGAGTCTGGCCTTAATATTCAAAGGAAAGATGTGGTGAATGTGGCTGACATACAGAGACAAGAAACAGTAGCAGTGTTACGGAATATTAGGGACTCTGCTGGTTCATGTGGGAGAAAAGGAAGAGACCAGGATGTTAGGTTAGGGCTGGAGGGGTAAAAGGACAGCTGTATCTGTAACTGTTAGAAGTAAATCCCTGTTAAGACCAGAATTACAATTGAACCTTAAGAGTACTCTCCTGCCAGGAAATCATGGTAAAATTAGTTCACAAAATACATTATTTTATTACTTCTCTAATGGTAACCTCACAAGAGGATATAACAGCATCCTGTTGTTCACATTTATTGTTTAGATCAAGCAGCAAAAGTTGGCATACAGCAATCAGTATTGTTTTGTGTGACAACTTTTTTTTTGGTTGGTCTAAGAAAAAACAAAATACAGCAACAGAATTGAATACAGATTTTTTAAGTTAAGAAATGCCAAAATTTAAGTTATCCATGCAACTCTCTCTGCTCTTCAGTTTGTCTCCATCAATTATATATAGTCTGTGTGGGAATAAGATTTTGCATCATAATACACATGCAGCAAGTGTCATTTGCAATTTATGCATACAAGTATAAATTAATACTGCATTATTACTAAAAACTGCTTTTAGTTTTGTAAACACTTTTGAAGTGTCTATGCTAAAAATCAGAGGAATTATTCTGTAGTCTCAAATTTATGAGTAAGAAATCTATTACTTTGTGTATTGGGAATTTGAAGGGCTTCATTTAGTTTAATACTTTCTTTTGTGTTTATTTACCAAATTTTAAAAAAATTATTTAAATAGTACTTTGAATATTCTGCACACCACGAAATTCGGCATAACATTCAGAAGGAGCTTTGTCTGCGTGCTTCCAAAGGACCTGTGCAGCTTCGCGAGTGCACCTACAAAGGGCAGAAAACCTTTGCTGTTGGAGAGGAGCAGTGGCTGCACCAAAAGGTATGTATTCTGTGCAGTGAAATGGCATTTTTATCGGTGATCTTTGATATTAGTTAATTTTGGATTTCCAATAAAAGAAAAAACACCAACAAAACAAAAACTCTGAAGCCAAAAAAGAGTAAATTTGGTTTTGGCAGGAAAACGTAGATAATTTCAGCTTTTTAATTACCAGATCAAAACTTGATGTCACTAGTAGGAATGTCAGTTGATATTCTTTGGTGTGTTTGTCTAGACATCCACCTGGAAGTCAATTCAGATGCTTTGTATCTTTTAAAGTATTTTACAAAATTTTCCTAACAAAGCAAATTGTCACTCACATACTACTTATATATTTTCTACCCCCCTCTACACCACCTGCATGACCTTACTCTTTAGCAATCAGCTTGGGGGTAGAACAGTGAGGGGAAATAGCATGGTCATTGTTTGTTCATTACTTTTTTTCTTCCTTTTACTCACTTTAGGATCAAACTCTGTACAATGAAGCACTACATATGTGCCTTACAGGAAATGGAGAGCATCCAAGTTTGGCATCCTGTAATCCATCAGACCCTTTCCAGAAATGGATCTTTGGCCAGAACGATTAAGATTTGACGTTATAGGCCAGAAGCATTTTATTAAAAGAACCATTCTGAACTGTGATCATATATATATACTGCATTTTTAGGTGATACTTTAAATGCAAAATGTTTAAACATTTTCTTTCCCTTCTTAAGTGGGACAAAAAATGTGTCATCAGAGATTCCCTGCATCTCTTATACCAAAGATAATTGGGATCGTGGTTACATTTTGTTTACAATATTTCTATGATAAGACTTTATATGTTGACCACTGATTTGTGGATCCTGTTAGTTCTCTTTGACCTTGGGGGCCATATGTAGGGGTTTTTTTCACATATTGTAAGTACTTCTTAAGAAGACTAATTTTCTCTGTAGAGTTGTGAGAAATTATTGTCTACTGTCTACAACCCAATACACTTTATATGTATGTTTTTATGCTCAAATGGCTGACTTATTTTTTAAAATAATTTTCTTTACTCTGTGAAACTTTCTTAATTTTTTTTAAATTCCTTCACTTGAAGAATTAAATATTTGACTGTCAGGTCAAAGCCAAATAGGCTACCACACTGTGCTCAGCTTCTAGCCAAGTCAGTTCTTTTGTAGAAGAAAAAAGTAATTCTTACTAAAATATGTATTTATGAATATTTTAATGGAAAATCTGCTTATTTTGATACTAATCTCTTGTTTTGACAAAGCTTCTTGTATAGGTTTTTTTATATTTCATGAACTTAAAAATTTATTATGAAGTTGTATTGTAATAGGCTTCCAAGCTGCTTAACATTTACCCATCTTTTTCAGTGTGTTGTTACTGCATGTTATCTACTAAACTTTTCCCCCTACCTTTTAGTGACTTATCCAATATTTACTTCACAGGTTTCTAATGTTGACCATATGCAATTTCTTGTGCAAACACACACAATTGATTTTTTATCCTGTTTCTGTTTTCCCTTTTACAAAGGACTGCTCTCAGTTTTATCAGTCTGAGTGAGACCTTGCCCTTTTAAACTGTTCTGCTAATTATAGAAAGTAATACAGCACAATCAAATATATAACCAATTTGCTAAAATTTATAAAGTGGCAACAAAAATATTTGGCCATATATTTGATTTGCATGATCAAATATAAAGCAGAGAATAAATTTGAAGGGGTGGGTATTAAAGATTGAATAGGACAAAATAATAATAAATCTGTTCTTTTGTCCTAGTAAACAAGTAATGTCATTACAGATAAATGTTAACTTAGGTCTGGTGGGTGGATGGATGATGATTTGGATTTTTTTTTTTTTTTTTTTTTACTCTATGGTAGGGAGGCAGCCTGTCTGTCTGTCTGTAATTTAATGGTATCTGACTAATGAGTTCTGTTTCTGAGTAAAAGCAAGAAGAAATACTTCCAGTAGTTACAAGTCTTCTAAAAGACAAAAAAAGTGCATGAGGCAAGTACCCTTGATACTTGCCAGAAGCATTAAATCTTATTTTCCTGGCTTGATAATGCCTTTGAGTTGTATCTCAGCTTTTGTAAGGCTATTGGAGACAGCTGTGAGAGTATCCCATGAAGTTAAAGCTGTACGACTTAAAATAACTTGAAACAGTGTGAACAGAAATCGTTGAAAATACTGTACCAGGAAGGGTTATTTATAATGAAACTGGAAGGTTGGGTAGAACACTGCACAAAGATCTGCCTATGTCTTCTGATAGATGTTTTAATTTGGTGATGGAGTACAGAGTATTACTACTTTTGCAGACCAAACCAATATTTGAAGGGCAACAAATGCATTTGATAAAATGGGGGAGTTAAGGAAAAACAGAATGCAGGCTAATGAGAAAATTGTTGAACAATATGAATAGAGGATGGGAGATTACACAGAGAGCACTTGTGTTGTGTTGAACCTCGGGTATGGAGTAGAAACTGTGTCCAAGGAACCTGTCCTAAAAGACAGAGTATTTAGCATACCAGTTTAAAAGGAGTTGTTCTTGTAGTTCTCAGTTCATGTTATACAGACAATGCATTATTTTTAATATCACTGAAGGATAATTTCTTCATGCAACCTGTTTCTCTTACAAGCTTGTCCAACTGGGATATGTATATGTGAAACATCATTTATCTACTCATTATCAGCTGGGTTTTTGTCTTTTGGGGTTTTTTTAAGAGCTAACATTTCAAACCAGGGTAGAATTTAAATTGCAAGGAAACGAGAGTTCTGTTGCACTTGGAGGTAAGAACATCTTTCTAAACAATGCTAGAAAAGCTCCACTTTGTATTTTTCTCATTTTTAACTGGTAATCTAAGATCATTGTCATAGCAGATATAGCAATATATGTTGTTACCACTGTTTTATGCAGAAATTAGGTATAGCAATTACATAGTTACTATATTTTGTCTTAAGTTCTAGATATAGAAGGAGAAATTTATTCTGTGATTTAAAGAATGTTTAAAATTCTCCTTGAGACTTTTCTGGTCTACCATAGGTCTATACTACAAAATATGTATTATATGTACCTTTTTTTTTAAGATATGTTTACTATCTGTTCCTTTAACTGTGACATTTTAGTCTGTATTTTGCTGTACTTAGTACAGCAGTTCAGTCTTACTTGGACTCCCTACTACGTGCCAGAAAAGAGGGAAGCAGATCTATAAACAGAGGGAAACTTTAAGTGAATTCTTTTGTTCTATTCTGTTTGAAGATCTGAAATTAACTTCTGTGTCACACTGACTATTGCACTTCCAAATATTCATATACTCGTGTGTGTGTGTGTCTGTGTGTGTGTACATATATATATGGGCATCATATAATACTAGAAGAGCAATAGGAGATCTGTAAATATAACTAGAGGTTTAGGAAGTTGGATTTTGGTTTTTCTAGTAAGTTAATAAAAAAATAGCAGAATCTTCTGGATCTTATTAATGTTCTCCTGAAAGTGGCTTGCTGAAAATCAATTTGTATAAGGCTTGTCTGGCTATTTTATAACGTCTTTTATTTTTTTTAACTTAAATCACTTTCAGTGGTTATTAGGCTCGTCTCTGTCCTCATGAAGGGGATAAAGGTAAATACTATTACATACACAGCATGTAAAAATTGGTACATCAATCAGATGGCTGTATAAACTACTGAAGGTTACTAGAACAGCTGGCATCAGTGCTAACCTCCATCTCACTGTGCTCTCTCATACATCCAGGGAGTAACCACGAGTGCTGAAGAAGGCTTGACTTTAGGCCAGGACAGTTAGCCACACTCGCAGCAGGACAAAGCAGGTCCTAAACATTGTGGGACTTCAGGACCTCTGTCTCTGGGTAGTACTGCCTGTGAACAAGAGGTCCTTACTGGTTATTTGTGGCTCTACCTGGTTATGACACCATTCAATGCAGAGGGAATTTGCCAGCCCACCATACCTGAGGATTTTGTTTTATCATCACACTTGGAAGTAATTGCTGGTTTACTGTAGGGTGAGTAGGATAATGTGAGTACTATTAATAGATCAACTTACAAGTGAAACTTAAGAGTTAAATCTTCCCACTTCTGAATGGGCATCCTGGGATCTTGAATTAGAACCAGTGGTGAAAGTTGTTTTACAACATTTTTTGTGTCAGTATGGCTTAGCAAGTCCTGGAGCAGCCCTTTTAGCCAACAGTTCATGGCAATGCCAAGAGTCTGGTAACACATGTGGGATTCTCAACAAACTAAAACCAAGTGATACCATAATTCCTGTGAGAACTTTTTTATAATCTAGAGAACACTATCTGATTTTACCAGTTTTGGTAGATACAAATAATTTAGCTATATGTAATTTATCATATAAGCAAACTTAAGGACAACTTTTTATAAATGTACAGCTCAATTTGAATAAATACCAGAATAAAAATACACCAGAGATTGTGCTGTGATTGTTAATTATTTTCTTAATGAAGCAATGCTGATCATCAGTTTTCAAAATAAGCAGTTGTCCTGAAATTTAGCATTCTTTTAGTATTCTTTTGAATGTCGCCATTGAAATTATTTGAGGTATGAAATTACTGCAAATTGTCCACCAGGGAGAGCTGTTGCAAAATTTTACTCCAACAGCTGTTGAAAACAATTGTTTCATTGCCTTATTATGAAAATTATAGGCACAGATGAATCATGTACAATATTTCACTGGCCAAAGAAAATTGTAGGCAGAAGTATCATTAAAGGGCAAATAGATATACCTAAGAAGGCATTTCTGTTTATTTCTTTAATTGGCATACAAATATTTAAAAACAAAACCACACACACACAAATTCCACACAAACTGCTTCTCCTTATGCTATCAGGAATGGCAGAAATGCGTGAAATTTCACAGAGTGTCTTTGGAGGCTCTGCAGGTCTCGGGGAGGAGGTGCAGTACTAATTCTGGCTCTCTTAGCTGAGAGGCTCTCTAGTGACTGCATGGCAGAAATAAGACGCACAATGCACTGGCAGCCAGGATGTAATGTAGAAACCTGGTTTACTTCATTGCAAACAAATGGACAATATATATTGTACAATATATAATAAAAATACAGCTGATACAAGTACCACTAATTAACAGAAAAACTAATGTTAAGACTTAAAAATGCTCATTTTTGTAATATATACACTGCAGTAATAAGCCACAATAAATACATCAAATTTCATATCATTCTGAATAAATACCGAAAATATAAATACAGAAGAATACAGTTAATTTGAATAAATTATTACAACATAAGATCTAGGTTAAGTTCTGTTGAATATTATTGTAGCTTATATTACCCTTTGGCATCTTTGATGTTGCAACTTGTTCAAAAAAAGGAAATTAGGAAAATGTGTAGTTCATGAAGCTTAAAATTATTTCCATATACAGATTTTGAGATGAACTTTCCCTTTGCTTCTTCAAACAGTTTAAAAGCAGCAGTCCAATTAAATTTCTTGCTTAACTGTTGAGACCTCCATAATTTTAGTATGCAAGATCATCTGTAATGGAAAATGTTACGTATGTAACATAATTACTTTTCTCAGAAATTAGTAAAAGTTAGAAGTAATGTACAAATTTTAAACTAATGGCTGCAATTACACCACAATTTTACTAGTCCCATTTCAATGGATTACCTGTCTGAAAGACAATCAACTTAAGTGCTTTTGAGTTTATGCCATGGTGTATTATTTACCAATTGCCAACACAAATTTCAAAAGCAATTTCATATTATTTTGGGAATATATATATATATATGTATGTATGTATGTATACAGAGAGAGATGAACCTCCTAAAAGACAGGGCTGGACTAGACAGTGTGAATGTTAATGTAGTCTGTTAAAACAAAACACTTTAAACATATAAAAGGTGATGTGTTTCTGTTTGTGTTTTCTTCACAAAATTCTATTAGTTGTAGATTGAAACAAATCAAAATAACCAGTTGCCATGTTTTATGTTAACAGGTATTAACCAGTACATTTGTATTAATAATTTTATTTGTAAAAGCTTATTACACCAGAATGCCATTTAACTTAAAAGATCAACTTTACTAAGACAATATTACAGGCTGAGGATCTTAGGAACAGTTTTGTAATCTACAGATTTTGACTATTTTTGCACTGTTAAATGTCTAGCGCTTATTTTACATCAAACACTTTTTAAACATATTTCACAAACTACACTTCAGACGTATTTCCATAGAAGTGCCTACAATCAGTCAATTAAAAGAAGTGCCCTGTTAGTAAGTCTTGTTTACATGGGCATTTGAGACCGGAAGTTGTGGTAATTTGTGTGAAATGGTTTGAAAAAACCCAGCATGCTTGCTTCTGGTTTTTCAGAGAACCAGCTGCCAGTGCATATGATGATCTTTTCAAGAAGCTGAAAACTGGTGCCAAATCTGTATCTAAGACTCACAAATGGTTCTTTACAGTGATTCCTCCATTACCCCAGCAAGGTTAACCTCCATCCACAATCCAACCCAAAATTTCATTAAGAACATATTTTAAAAGTTTAAAATGGAAAAATCTAAAATAATTACCTGCCATAATGTATTAAGTCTCATTTGAAAAGCCCAAGATAAAATGCTGGTAAAAGGACGTTTTGTCTTTGCTTTTAGCATCTCTTGTTAGCTGAGAAACTGCTATATGAGAATATGTGCCTGGGAGCAGAGTTAACTAAAATGATACTGAACTTGTCTTTGAAATTGCCCTCAGCAAAGAGTGACATGGTAGCAATACTTCCAGGGTGTTGCTCTTTAGTTTTTTACCCCATGCATTTGGATAAGTCTTTTATTTAATGGCCACCTGTGTAACTCTGGTCTGGAAAAAATGTCATTTCCTGTTTCCACTGAGTTCATGTTTGGTTACAATACATTAAATATCAGAAACAATATTATGATCTAACATGGGCAAGCTTGTAGTGAATGTCCATGTACTTTTCCATCCTTGCTTTGAAGATATCTTAATTTCCCTTTTTCCTTCTGTTTTTTGGTTTTTCTTAATATGCTTTATATTTTCCCTTTAGAAGAAAAATAATCCTCATCCATCTGCCTCTTGCCTTCATCTTTCTTTTCCTCTGTCTTTTCTAACTGTCCTTTCTATCCTCCCTGCACTCACTCAAGTGCTTGAAGATAAAGAATTTTCTTGATCCTGTTACTAGAACAATGATGTGCAATTTTATCTTCCACCATTATCTCTATCAAGAAAAGCTAATTCCATCTTCATGGTTTGTTGGAAAAATGAAGTTAAGAGAAAAATGTACATGAGAGGCAGACTTCTTTTACCTTGGTTCTACTGGACATTAATTAATGAAACAGAAGTGTCATTGCTAAGGTCCAAATTAAAATAATTGCATAAATAGCAGACAAAATCTGCCTTTTGACTTTTGTTTTTTTGTTTCACCCCCAGCCTTGGATGAAGGACTATGATCTCAGCTGCAAATGTGCAACACAGAGCACCATGAATACGGTTCTCCAGTCAGTGGGACCTTCTGAGTGGTGGGTGTCTGCCTAACCTTGAAGACAGGAGTATAGCAATACATATTTTAACTCTTCAAATCACACGATGGCCTGGTTTGGAAGGGACCTTAAAGATAATCTAGTTCCAAGCCCCGCTGCTACCTACTGGATCACATTGTTCAAACCCCATTCAACCTGGCTTTTCAAGATCTCATTCACAGCACAAAGGACACTTAAGAGTTGCCTTTGTGCTCGATTTTAATGAAAAGTCTTACTGTGAAACAGACCTCACCAAACACCAATAGGAAGGAAGGGAGGAATTAAAAAGAGAACACTAAGGCTGCAAAAACAGGTATTTCATAAATTGGGATGTTCATATAAAAAGTAAAATTCTTGGTATCAGCCATTATGGTAGCAGAAAAGTCCTCAAGGATGTTATGACTTTCCTCCTCAAGTAGAAACAATACTCTGGTACATATATTATTAACAAAATTAAAAGCTGCCTTGGATTTAGGAGAGGGAGAGACAGTGAAGAGGAAGAACTTGTGAAGAACTCAAGCATGTGTTCACTCAGACATCTTTAAAACTATATTGCACTTTATCACTTCACAGTATTCGTGCTTTGGATTTGACACTTCTTGGAGAAAATGGACAGTAATTTGCACATGGAAAATGATTACAGAGAATAGCAAAATTAGGAATATTTAAAAAACCTCAAAACACTGAAAAGGCAAATGCTGAGATTTCTCATACCAAGGAACACGTAAGTGAACTAGACTCTGTTTTGAAAATAACAGCTTTCTACCATTTTAAAAAAATAGTAATCAGATTTAATATTTTAGAAATAAATTATATAGAATATATTCTCTGAGTTAATTCTAGATTTTCAAAGTATTTTACATCAAGTGTCCTGCAACCATAATAAAGCAGATGACAGAATTACTCTTTAGTCTCAGCAGGAAAGCATAACACCCCCAAATCCTTATCATCCTCTTCTGTTCCTGACTGTTTCAGGAAATAATTGGTGCAATGAACATCAGTTTGTACAACTCACAAGCTGTAGCAGTGGAGATCCTTATTTAGCAAATGCCTTTTAAAGGATATGGGTCTCTCTTGCTTCATGTTTGACTAAGGACACCACCTCTGCTACAGGAGCAGCCTACAAACGACTTTCAACTGAGAGAATTCAGCTGGCAAAAGAAGACAACATGAAGAGGAGTAAGACTGCCTGTTGCTGCCAAGTATGGTGTTGCAGGCGAACTACAATCTCGCTGCTCAAATGTTAAGCACTAGACAGGTAAATGTTGTCTATTCAACACAGCTTTTATTTTAATTTTCACTGTGAAATTTACTGTTTAACTTTGCTCACTAATCCAGTCCAAGGAAAGGAGAGTTCGTTTTAGCTGCGTTTCACATTAGTAAAAAACTTCTGGTCACTTCTGAGCTGGACTGGGCTTTATTTGGAAATGGGCATAGTCTGCTGTACAAAAATTTAGTTAGGATGCCAAAACAAGACGAATAAAAAGGTATTTTGCCTGTTCTATAGAATTATGTTTTATCACAGTATCTCCAAGTATATTACAAACCAGAGCACAGAGAACACGACACAACAGGACAAAGGCAAAGCCAACAGAACCAGTTTCCTCTGTCTTAGCCCAGTACTCTCTATCCATCAAACATTTCTATCTGTCAGGAACACCTGAACTAGTAAAAACCCTTACACGTTCTGTTTTGCATACAAATATACGTATACAATCTTTAACAAAGCAGCTGTGTTTGTGAGGTACTCCCTGGGAGGCAGCGAAAGCAACATTATCAGTTTGTTAGCACATTTACTGAAATAAAACCCCCAGATCAGGTTAGAAGCTGGATCTGGACTGGGATCAGTGAGCAATCTAGTGAGTAACAGGACCATCAATACTACATGGGATTCCTGCAGCACTTGGACTACAGGAAGGATCCCACTGTTAACAGAGCAGGGGAGCAGCTGAACCTTAGCTGTATCAAGTGATAGTTACTATGGAGTGGATCCAATGGCTTAAAATAAAAAAATATCAACTACAATTATAATTTACTGGCAGGAATTTGTATAAATAAAAAATAGTAGAGCTTTAAAAATCTAGAATTTTCTGATTCAAGTGGCATACAGCTCAACAAAGAATATTAGAAACTATTAGAAACTTCTAGCTTTTAATTTTAAGGACATTTCAATGGAGATGAGTTATAGCTCTTAAGCAACAATTGCAATTGCTCTAAGTGTGCAAAAAAAGTTCTGATTTCATGTCTAACATCAATTAAAGCTTTATATATATTTAACAATGCACTTTTTCCCAAGAGAGGTGAAGTTCACCTTACAGGCAAAAAGGCATCTGCTTTTAGGGGCTGTTCCAGTGATGGTCTGTGTGAAAATTCTGGTTTATTTCGAGAGAGGAGAACACTTTTGTTATGACTCATTTTTCTGAACCATGCTCTGTAATCACAAATATATACCTGGCTTCTTAGGAGTGTTTATCAGTAGCCAGATATCTTGGAAATAAAGCTGATAGAGATTACCAGTAAAGTAGGTATTTTCACAAATAATACACTCTGTTGACACAGAAGCAAATACTGCTGGTTATCATTTAGTAATGTAATACTTTTACCACACAGAAACAGCCTGCCCAAAATGAAAGGACTGGTTATCAACATGAATATTAACCAGCTAGGAAATGGGACACAGCATGTATTATACCAGCCCAGAAAATAACACTAAAATATTTTTGATCCTGTGATTTAAGGGATTCCATCCCATGATCTTGCTTTTCTTTAAAAGAAGAGTTATGTTTTTTGCTCTAAACAAAACATCAAAGTGATCAAGTGATGGGATACCTGACTGTCACCTGATTCCTACATCCTACTCTAGATTTCAGGTAAATTAATCCACCTGTTTTGGTCAGAGTTTCAACTTTTTTTTTTTCACTCTAGTCAACTTACACATGCTAGAAAAGGCTTTAGCTTTGTTATTTGCTGGCATGGATTTGGCTGGGCAACAGGTTTAGCCTGTATTGAAGAAAAAAGGAGTTGGTGGGTTTTTTCCTCACTCACAGAGATGAGTTTATCTCTGTTAGAAGGCTTGTTGGTATTGTTAGTCATAGCTACCGGGAACTCTCCATGAATCATAAACACACTTGACTTTACAACTTGCTGCAAGAACTTAAGATTTGTTTACTGTGTATCCTGAGATCAACTCTTGATAACAAACATCACATTGCATCAAAAGAAAGGTATTACTAGCTACATTATCACCACTTAGTCAACTACGAATATTTTTTCAACTTAATCTTTATTCTGCACATTTTAATTTTTGACTCCCAGGAATAAGCTACTTCAAACACGGGAAAATACTGTATCACAAATGCTTTATATAGTCCCTGCTCCCTCTACCTCTCTCTTACAAGATACTGCTTATTAGCCCATACTGCAGGCTTTAGAGAATTTGGCTGTGGTCACTCCTGATGCCCCAATGGCATGGAACATACACATCCAAATACTCAGAAGCTTTTACAGATCCTAAAAGGAGAACTGGAATCAGAAATCTGTGCCAGTGGAAATGGTAAATAAACATCACCTCAGTACTTAAAGCTAGCTGAGATGTATTTTATAAAGTTAATCACTTACTGTGCTTGCTGTTATTATTAAAGGTATTTTTTTATGTGAAAACACAGGGGCCAAGAAAATAATTTCTTATTGCTCAGTAAGGGCATGAATAACAAAGTGAAAGATTTCATTAACTCCCCTGAGAGAAATACCCCAGTAAAGTGTGTGTGGTTCTCCAACACACTCTGAGGTGAAAGAGCTGCTACTGATCCTCATCTACCGTCCCAGCTCAAGCAGAAGAGATTTGTGCTTTTGGTGCTGGTGTTGAGGAAGAGTGCCTAATTTAAGCCTGTGTTAAAGCAAAACCCCTATATATACAGTCGTTACATTTGCCCTTAAAATATCTTGAACAGAATAATTTAAGTGCAGAACTTTAAAGACTAGCATGTTTCTCTTTAAAAATCAAGGGTATTTGCTGTATGGCATTGGAGAATACAGGCACTTACCTGGCTACTCAGCCTTAGGAGAAAGAGACTAGAGTGGTCTGTGACTACGAGGAACAGAGGCTGCGGAATTGCTCAGCCAGATAACCAACATGAGTGCGCTTTCCCAGGAGATGGAATACGTTGCAAGTTTGGAATCCAGTCCCTGGAGAACTAGACTTTTCAATGGAGTTTATATAAAACATGTAGGACTTCTTGTGGAAACAAGTAAATAAAAAACCTTTCCAGCTACTACATGGAGTAAAAACATTTTGCTAATTTAGCATAAATATGAGAAATCACTTTGCCCAGATTTCATATAAAAACAATTAAGTTAGCTCTTTTCTTTTAAAGCATATTTTACATTGGCAGTTTTTCTACTGGAGTACTGTACATGATGTTTTAAAGAGCTTCTAACCAGGAGAGTCACTGTTACAGAGCTAAAATTTACACTGTGTTTACATGCACACTGTTAACCATCTAGATTTGACACAGATAAAAACAAAGATGCTGATCCTTATTTTGACAAACAAGACAGGCCTACATTTCAACTACTTGATGTATAATAAATGAAATTTCAGTATTAGAAGAATAAAAATGCTGAAATAATTTTGAAATCAAAATAAGGCAGTGCAGAATTACCAGTGCAGAGAAAAGCTGGTTCCCATGTCTCCTTTTCTAGACAAAAGCAAGGTTGTTTAATAACTTAAAGGTACTTTAATTCCCATTTCATTTAAAAACAAGTGGACCACAAGGTAATGGATATCCATATGACGCACAAGTTCTTATGCTTGCAGACTTTCGCAGATACAAAATTTCTGAAGATAATTTTCCTCACTGAATGTACTGTTTCTTAATAAGACCAAATGATACTAAATTTGAGATACAATCAGAAGTCCACAAAAGCCAGTCTCATACTTTGTAAAAATTTAGGCAATCTAGACACTTGCACTTTTTTTTCCATGCTTTATTTAAACTTTGATCAGTAAGGCTCTGCTTTTATAAATTGCATACTGACATATTCATAAACTGGCTTGGGAAAAATGTACAGGTTTTGTTACAATGAATTTTAAGATCTTACATTGCCTCAGAGTCTGGAGCTATGGCATTTCTCCAAAGAGGTTCACAGTTCCCGCAGTTCATACAGTACTGCAAAATGGCACTAAAGTGCGTAAGTATCTGAACGGTGGTTGGGCTGAAGGTGCTGTGCGAGCTTAAGCTACTACTTTGCCATTATATACAAGATCGTTTTTCTTTGGGGAGGGATAGTAGTTCTGGAATGCCACTGATTTTAGTTTTAAATGGAGGATTGTCTACCTTTCTCTATTCTAGAAGATGTAAATGCCCCCTTTCTGACTCTTCTGTTTGTCAAGAACAGTAAAAGAGAAAATAGTACACTCTAAAAATGTGTTTCAAGATGATTTATCAGAAATGGTATTAAGAAAAAATAAGGAAGAATACAAGGTACTCCAGATGAAAAGTGGACATGCTCTTTGTAACTAGCTATGGATCTTCTGTTCAAATGAACATGCTGTTCATTTTTATCAAAACATGAATCTTAAACTACCATAAATAAAATACATACAGTACAGAACAATTAAAACTTTTTTGTACAGTAGTTACTTTTACATTAAACTTACCATCTTTTCAGATATGTTGAAAATTAGGACTCTAAACATTATTATTTCAAAGTATCATTTTTAACAATCTTGCACAGGCCCGACAGTCAAAAACATGAAGCTTTGATTCAGTTAGCTTGGCAGGTTTCACACACGTTCATAGGCAGGCTACTTTGAAATATGTTGGGTGTGGTTTTTACTTACATGTTTTATTTTTATCAAAAAAGGGTTTGATTATTTTTAAATCTTTACATGAACTGGTTTTGTGCAATACCACTGCCAGTGTAGCTTGAGAAAACAAAATGTGTCTGGAACATTGACTATAGTCCAAGTGTTGTCTACCTCTTAAAAAGTAAGTTTCTAGGAAAATCCAATGGGAGTGAATTTTAACACAGGAAGTCAGTCCTAGAATAATTTTAATATTAAACAGGTACCGTCTCTACCACTGGTGATTTGATGCACTCTTCGTGCAGTCTGCTCTTTTCTGGAAGGTTTAGTGAATTCTCAGCAGGGTGCTCTTGCACACAACTGTCGCCATTCAAAGCTGAAACAAAGCCATCTTGAGAAGGACCTTTCAAGTATGAGTGAAATTCCACTGGCGGGTGACTCGGCCTATGCTCAGTGTATAAACTGTTACAGGGAGCACTGCCATCCCCTTCAGAAGATGAGCAGCAAACAATCACTGAGGGGTTTGCAGAAGGGTAATGAGGGCTGCTAAAAGTTTCCTCTGATTGCCGCGTGTAGTCAACAAACTGTTCTGAAGTCATGTTGTAAGGCACCAGAGAAAGACTACCATTCTTGACAGCATCCCTTTCTGAGTAAGTCTCACCCATCTGGTTAGCAGTGCCAGCAACGTGGTTCTCTATTTGGTAATACAGAGTTGAAGAGTTAGTATAGTATGAGGCATTTTTAGAGTGGTTTTCATGCACAGCAGTTCCATCAGAGTAGCAAAGGACAGAAGGAAGAGGCACCATATCAGCATGGGAGTTCATGCTTTCTACAAAATCATCTGCTTTTTCTTCCTCCTCATCTTCCTCCTCATCTTCTTCTTCCTCTTCATCATCATCTGATTCACTAGGGGCTAAACTTTGTGTACTAGAATCTGTAACTCCACTACAAAAGCTACTCCCATCTTCCTCTTCCTCCTCTTCCCCTGGGCAGTCCATGTCCTCAGCTGACTGAGAATGCATAACTGCAGCCGGGGGTTCGGTTTCAATCTCAAAATTTTCTGCAATTGAATATTCAACTGGATGGGGTCCTGGACTCATGGAACTACTGTGTGCACTTATCTCAGTGTGGCAGCCATTGAGTGCTGGAACTTGCTGCTCTCTATTTTTCTCCAATTCAAGTTTCATTATTGTGTGCAAAAAGTGAGTTCGTACACGGATAGGGTTAAATTCAATTCTACCTGCTGTATTGCTACACCCTTCTTTAGTGCAACCACATGGGAAAGACATACGATCCACCTTTTAAAAAAGAGAATACAGATTAACAACAGGAAGCATAAGCCTGGTGACATGACAGAACCTAGACAGCCCAGAGAAATGCAGTGGTGAAGTGGGATTCACCTTGAGAAATCCTTGTAAGACTAGTCAAAGCTAACAATCACTGAGGGAGTCAGCCCTGGGATTTAGCAGTCCTGAGAGAAAAGTAAGGGGCCTGGATATGCTCCACTATTGCAGAGTAGGGAAAAAGTTACTTTGTTCCGTAAGTGAAAGTATTACACAGTGGAACGAAAAATAAATTTCTTAAAAAAATTTCTTAAAGTTTCTTAATCTGCTACAGCTTTACTTCATTTTATGCTCAAATCCAGGCAAAAGCATTACCAGAAAGCATCTTAAAATTTGGTAAAAAACCACGGAAACTAGATACTTGTTCAAACAAAATGAATGATACATAGAAACCTTTGCAAAGCTACCCATGGGAACACCTGATCACAGAAAAGAGGAACAAAAACTCCAGTACATTTTAAAAGGCAATCCAGTCAATTCTACATGTAAGCTCAACAGACTGGGCATAGAACTTCTAATAATATTCATTTTAAATTTTTGAAAATGTGACTGAATCAATGTGTTGGCAAGTTTGATTGGACAGTCTAAGGTCTGTGACTTTCATCTACACTGTAACACCTGAACATCAAATATGCAGAGGAGGACACAACACAAACCAGTACCTCTTCCCCACATGTGGAGATGAAAACAGGAACAGCAAAGAGAATATATTATTTAAAATAGCAGAGGAAGTTTAGCTTGGATTTTTGAGATGATGAAAAATGCATTCAGCAAGAAAACTCAGCTGCACAACAGCAACTCAGCAGAACTAGCAGAAACATCTTTTAGGGAACATTTTGGGACACGTACAGCTGACACTATGTAAATGTACAATATGAAATACCTCCTCGGTCTGAAAAGGAGACACTTACCTGCTATATTAGCAGATACCTTTTTATTGCCTACATGCAAGTTTATCATGCACGGATTTTAAGTATCATGCATGTTATATAAAGGACAGCAGTGCAGAATGTAATTCATTGTTTCTCATGGAGTTTGGACTATAATTCACAATTGGACTGTCTGTTAATTTTCTATAAAATAAAAGGTAATATCCCTTCTGAAATCTGCAGGCTACTCATTCTTCTGTTGTCTGCATCTGCCTATTTAGATAAAGGCCAAAAAGAAGTATCAGGAGCAGAATACGTGCGTAGAACAAAAAACCCACCCTAAACCATGTATGTGCCTAAAATCATAAAATGAATAAAGATACTTTAAGAGATTGTTTGTATTGATTGCTCACTATATACTCATAAAACAGGGCCTTAAAAAACTGGTTGAAGATCCACAAGTGTTATTGCCTAATACTTAATTTCCAATAGTTATAACTTGAACAGAAAGTACACACGTGCACATGGACACACTGCCTTCTGCCTCCCCCAGATAATTAAATAACGACAATAATGCAGACATTTACCTGACATTTTATGCCTGCAAGACTGCAGGTGCAAGTTTCTGGGTCACAGAACACACGGCAGTCACAGCCACAATCCTCCCTGGACAGGCGGATGGCTCGCAGCTCGTGCTTTTCTTCCACGTCAATCTTCTTCACTCCAGAAGCTCGCAGCAATGCCCTCCGCTTTTTTGTAGGCAGGGGTTGGAGAAAGAAGTACTCATCTACTTCAGTGTTGTCTAGATCAATATCATCATCAGAAATGTCATCCAGAGTCAGTGTATTGGCTTCTTCAGATTCCACTGTTCCATTCTTTGTCATCTGTTGCGTAGAACAATTAACAAAGTCCTTAAATTATGCTCACACATCTGTCATGTTATAGATGTCAATGTGTGGAATGCATTATCAAGGTGCAAAGCTGTATGTAAAAACAATGCATGACTGCCAGGAAGTTCCAGAAAATGATCACAGATAGGGTGACCAGACATTTCTTTCACATTTAGCATATGAATTAAATACAGATTTTTAATACCAAATTTGTAATGAAGGTAAGAAATTATCTGTTCTTTATTTACCTAAATTTACTGTTTGCTATTAGCGGCTAAATCTCATGCCATTCCAAAATTCTAGTCTTTTCTGTATTGTTTCACAAGATTATTTTTGAGGCCTTAATCGATTCCTGTCTCTGAGCTCTTTGAAATTCTTAAATATCCCTTTTGAGACAGCAATTATGCTACTGACACGGGTTCAGATTATGATGCATCACAAGTTTGTAAAAGGGAGTATTTTATGTACTATTCACTACCCCATTCTACTTTAGCCTGACAAGTTGTTTGATATTTGTACAGCTGAGGTCAAAAAGCAGTATTTCCACTTAATCATCTGGGCAGACACCTATATTTGCTTCCTGAGTTAACAATTTTAAGCCTGGAAGTCACGTAATTTTGCTTCTTTCTACCTACATTGCTTCATTCTGACCTAAGTGATTCTATGATTGCCTGTTTCTTTCCACTATCTTTCACACTGCTGATGTATTTAGCTCTTCGGAACTTCTTTCTAGCTCTCTTTGGTCCTGAAAAGAACCCACTTAGCTTTGTGTTTTCATAGATTTTAGCACTTGACTAATCAGTCCAGAGTATTCTTAGGTAGCTAACAAATGAACCCATTTGGAAAAAAAGGAAGGAAGTTTTAAACCTCTTGTGGAGAATCTTGAGAAAAGTTTGAAGGGGATTTGTGTTCTTTTCCTAGGAACATGAATTAATTTATCTGACACATTTCTTTAACAGACATTCTTTGGTGAAATATAATCTTTTATGATTGTGAAATACACAATCATAAAAATTGGTATACTGCAAACAAAAACGTTAGTGTCACTGTTTCTTACTTTTTGCCAAATTCACTCGAGTTGGCCAAGAAAAGAAGCTCTTTCACCTTCTGTACTTATAATGTTACCATTCCCTTGTCTAATAGGACACGTGCACTGGCTCAGAAGACTCATTCTCTTTTGGCACTTCCAGACTTCTGCTGGACCCCTTGTTCAAGGCTAACTCCCCCACTCTCTGCTTTTATTTTCCTCTCTGTAGAAAACAGGGAGTAAACAGCAACCTCCCTGTAAAACACCTGGAGGTACACAGCAGTGACAGCTACAAGAGCACTTGGTATTATCAAACAAAAACACATCTTCAGTAAAATTTAAAAACCCCAGGAAATCACCCATTTCAACTGAAAATGGAGCTCATAGAAAAGAGATGGTTTTGTTTAACACACACACACCTTGGACCCATATAGCTCTGACAGTGCCCATCTATATTAAGGAGGGGATCAAAGCCTTAGACAATTTTTACCTTTAACTTCAGAGAATTGAGTTTTTCCTCCCTTAGATGCTCTCTCAACATCTCTCGGTGAAGCCTCTCCTGTTCCATGGCAAATTCTCCCAGTGTGTATTGGCGCACACTGTTGTGGCGAGTTGACATTCCCAGTGTGCTTCCTCCTTGGCTGGGAACACTGGTGAAGCCTTGCCTTCTTGTGAAGTAATAAACAGTAACACAGTTGAAATGGACATTTTTTGTTCTCTTCCGCTTCTCTCTCTTCAGGATTGAAGACGCTGGAAGAGAGGCAGATTTCAGTGTGAATCACAACTTGCAGTCAGGCAGCAGACATGTTAAGGCAAAGGGAACTACACAAGTGACAAAACCTGACTACACAGACACTGCATTCCAAGGTGTGCAGTCCAAATGAGAAGGTAATGCCGTAAATATTTACCATGTATGCAAACCCAGAAGTCACTAAAAACTGTTACCACCATGAACACCATTGTCTACTTTAGAACAGAAATACTTGGCCAGGAAAGCTTTTCTTTCCCATCACATCATAAAATGTTTTCTCCTTTTATGAAGGAAGCAACCAAATCCTAGCAAAAGGAACCTCTTTCATTCACATTGTCAACACACAGACGATGATCCACTGACTTGCACTTCTTCCAACCCTGCCAACACAACAAGATTGCACAAGGCAGCAGAGATCCACATCTCTACAGCCCTTGGTTACACTGACAGGAAAGATTAGTATCTCATATAATCTAATTTGGGATAAATTAATGTTGGAAAAACTGTAAAAGCAGTATGTTTAGGGTTTCATACTGTCTTAGAAATTCATACCATCATCACCACTGACTGATACAGGAATAATGTTGATTAGCAGTCAGAACCACTTTGTTTTTCTTTACCTTCATCCTTCTTTCTGCTGCCAAGCACTGAATACATGTATGTGTGCATAGAGTCTAATGTGTACACTTTTGATAAAAAATTAAAGCTAATATTTTCTCATTTTTTTCTGATTCCACTCATACCTGTTTTTTTCTAAAACCTGCTCAGGTTTTTTAATACACATATGCAGTAATATATGAAACTTGTTTAAAAACAAATGCCAAATTTTAACAAATATTCTTGTTTTGGTTCTACAGACATTTAGCTTCTCCTTCCCAGGAAACTGATCTATTGTTTCTCACTGATAATAGCTCTGAGTCTTTAGTGGAAATAAAAAAAGACATATAAACATTAGAGAAAGGTAAGAGACACTCCTTGATTTTTAAGATGAGCAGTCCAATTTATTTAATTTGTTCCAAAATAGCAACAGGTTGTTGAGAATGCAGCTAGTAAGTCATTGCTTTGCAGTTTACAGACAACAACTGCCGGAGTGTGCAGGTACAAATGAGAGACCTCAGTGCCAGAATGCAGGCAGTAAAATGATTTAATGGCCACTCTTGAATGGCTTGGAACCATTCTAAAAAAGCAGTAAGAGCAACATGATGCACACTGATAATCCAGAATTCCACCATTTCCAGAGATGGGATGCACTTGGCCTTCAGGTCTGGTTTCATAACAAGTCTGGTTTATTGTCACAATTAAAACATAGGTCAGCCTCTAAACTATCATTACGTTGTGAAACATTTATCACCACAAATGTAAATCCACAAACTTCTACGTGAAGTAATACTGTCAAAAACCCAGCATCATCTACCAAACTGTGTGTAAGCCAAGTGTATTGGAAAATAAAGCCCTGTATCCAAATTACAGACAGTGTATCCTACTGACAATACCACAGAACTCTTTGTGGCTCACTGAAACACTGAAATAGGATTACTTTTCCTAAATACTAATGAGCAGCTAAAAGTATGGTTTGCTATATAAATAACATGCATTTCAGACAGACCTGGTGCAGGTAGGTTGGATTATAAATATAAAACAGATAAATAAGATCAGGTCCTGTTACTTACATGCTCCCAGTAAAGTGTGTTACAAAACCGGTGTAGGATGTACACAGGGGAATCAAAAGACAAAATCTGTTACATTAGGCGTGTTTATCTTACACTCAAGTTGAAGCAAACCTTGTATCAACAGAGCTTGTCAAAAATGTTTACAAGAAGGCTTTAGTGAGGGATGAGAATTATTTCATTAGCAGAGACTAGTTGATAGGGATATGTCAGCTGTGCATGATACTAAACATAGTTTTAATGTGTTCTCTTTCATATACACAGCAGTTTCAAAACAAAACTTTAAACCTTTAATAAAACCGATTTTTTAGTATTTGGAAAACGGGGCAATTTTCATACTGAGACATCCTCTTTCAATGTAACACAAAAGCAAACACTCCAAAGCAGAGCCTGCACTGCCGATATGCTCTAATACGTAAGAAAGTGCACATTTAAAAAACCCTTTTTCTGATGAAGGAGGTATCTAAACCATTCTGGGGTGTATCCAATCTCTAATATAACAATCGATGTTATTTGGATCTCAACTGGATGATGCCTCTATTTCAGGATAAATACTGGCAGCTACTGACAGGCAGGCACCATTTTCACCAAATAAATGAACCAGACACAAATGAAATGAGAAATAAAACTGTTGTAAAATACTCAAGGAAAGAAAAGGAAGGTTGCTCTTGAATATATATACATATATATGTTCCATGAAGAAACAGAAGGTAATTGCACCTGTAAATCTCACAAGCTAGAGAATCACATAAAGCTTTGAATCTTCATCTGCTAAGCTAAGTATCTGTGACACAAGGTCTGTGTTGACAGTAACTGGGTTTGGATCTTAGCTGTGAAGCTCCTGACAGGACTGCTTTACTGGCAGGAATGACAAATACTGCAATAAAAGCACTTCTGTTTTTTCAACTGTCAATCTCTTTATGGTAGAGATACTCCTTTCATACTAATGGCTAAACATAAATAAATGACCCTTAAGTTTTATTCACACTACACACTAATATTAATAGCTAAATTAAGCTAGGCAGAAGAGTCTGCAATCTAGCTACTCCCAGCTGAAAATAAAAGAATGTCATCTATGATAAAAACTAAATATCATGAATGAGCTTTTAATCTATGCGGATTTTTGCCCATGTGTGTGCCATGAAAATTTACTACATTAATTTCATGCACTGCCATACATTTATGCCTGAATATTTGGTCAGCAATCTCTCAGTAAGACTACAGATATCTTAAAGAACCTATTGATGCATGTCTTCAACTTTTTTATAGTGTTTATCAGTAATTGAATTGTCAATGCCATAGCATTAAAATTGTTTATTTGTAGAGTTTTTTTGATATATCACTGATTAAAACTGTGTTAAAATACAATTAAGCTGAACTTCATGAAAATATTAACATATTGTAACTGTACCATCACCATCACTAAATTCAGCAGTAGACTAAAGACGTGTATTGAAGGCAATGTGAGAGCTGACATGCATTTGTTGCAAATGCCATTAAAGGTTCTGATGTTATTTATTAATGTTACAGTTCTGAGTCAGACAAATGATATGACAATCTGTATAATTACACATTCATGTAAACATTCAGAGCCCTCAGCAGACATGGAATTACTTTTTCTGGAAAGCATCCTATCTTTTTGATAGAGCTTTTTAAAGAGCAAAGACCCTGTGAAGAACTCCACAGTCATCTCCTGTACACTACTGTCACAAAGGAGTTAAAATATATTCATATTTATGTGAATGTTGTTTACAAGAACAGATTTGGCAGGAACTGCAAAAGTTTACAGGATTGTATCTGATTACTCAAAAGCACAGATTAGAAGGTCAGTGAGGAGACGTGAGAATTGTGACCACCTCAGTTACCAAGGACACAGAAAGCAGCACAGTCAGCACTCCAAAGGCACTGTGTTCTTGCTCTATTACACTTCCTAAAAGAGAGCAGCCTTGATGTGAGCTCAGAAATATTAGATATTGAATAGAAATGTTGAACATCTTCCAACATTAGGGAAAAAGTGCCCTGTAACTGATTCAAACCATTTGCTTTGGACATTCTTCCATACCTGCCCCTGGAGCTCTGATAAAGATCCACTTTTATATTACCTCCTAAACTAAAATTATCCAAAGTTTCATTTCTAGGTTGAAAAAGGCATCACTGTAGTTACATGAAGAAACCAGATGGTTGCCATCACCTTATTCCTACCAACAGTCTTGTAACAATAAGATTTTTGCACTTCTGTACTGCAAACGAGAAATGGCACTGCTATATATTATTGGGAGACTGAAGAATTATGACTCTTCCACAGCTTATTCAAAGCTATGAATCAGCAGCCCTCTAACTTCTGAAATCATGTGCATCTTTTTCCTCTCCCTACCTCATACCAGGATATTTTCCAAGGAATGAAGAGATAGAAGAGATTCCTACTGACCTCAGCACATGGGGCGGAACTGTTTACCTGCTTGCCTGTCCCACCCACAGCCCCCAGCCAGGCTGGAAAGCCCCCAGCCCTGAGAGGTGTAGGGGGAAGACACTGGTGGGCACCACCTGCAGCCAACACCTCCAGCCACTGCCTCCTCCCACCACTGGGATACAACTCTGCAGCTGTTTCTGGTGCCCTGCCCTTCTTCACCTCAAGCTGTAGTTTCTTCACATATCTCTGAAAATAAATGTTATTCATCTATTAATGAATCTGTGAAAAATCCGAAGAAACAAACCCCCAACTCTTTCCACATTTGAAAAATTCAGGTTTTATCATACTTAGTCATCATTTATTTCTTGTATTGTGGTAAAGATGTTATCACTGGCCCATCCAACTTTGGAAATTTTCCAAAGGCAAAAATCAATATTTCCACTAGCAGTCCAATGTACGCTTAAAAGCATCACTGAGGTTTCATTTGTATATGAATAAATTATAACTGATGAAATAGTAAGCAACAGCAATAATACACTGGCAGACTGACACAAAGCTTCTCTGACCTGCTCTCTCATACATATAAGGCACTACGCAGCAGCACTGTTCATCTGCCTTTCAACATTCTCAATTTCCAAGCTGGGAAGTGGAGCTACAGCAATGTGAAACCTGTGGAAGACACAGCACTTCCTTCCTCGTGTTTAGTGGCTGAAACAGAATCCAAATCTCCACCTAAGAAGAGCATCTGCTGAAGCTGTATTCATCCATCAAATGCAAAACCTGCTTCCTAATTTTCTACAGTCCTGATAGGAATGACATTTTAAGCCCATCATGTTTTTCTAACATGTTTTACCCAGAAAACTGGTAGTTCTTTGATTACGAAACTTAAATGATCTCAGTTCTGGCTGAACTCCAAGACATAAGCACTTTCTTCTGCTGTCTCAGCTATTCTCCTGATGTCAAAGACACATTAAAATAAATGCTAACCATATGGCTCCCCAGCAGATTACTCACACTCCTGCATCAATGAGGGCAAAGCAATTCATTGTCACCAGCACAGAAATATCTTAGGCACGTGAAAATTTCAAAAGGTTGGAAAAAACATGTGTGAAGCAGCCTTTTGGATTAAAGCTCTATCTTAGACCAGAGGAAATGCTGCATTTCTTACACTCTACTACCCGTTTGTCTGCTTTTTACATACTCAGTGTCAAATAAACCACTATGGCAAGAAGGATTAGCACCATTCTCCACCTGCTCTGTGACTTTTCCATGTAGTGTTTCATCAAGGCTAACACCACAGAACAGCAAAGCCTAATCCATCCTGGTAATCCAGGTCAGGAAACTGCTTATAAAAACCATCTTGCTTCCCAATACTCAGAAAACAAAAACTAGGAAAATATTGTATCTAGAAATTTATTCTACCTCTTTCTCCTACTTCTCGTTCTTTCCCATTATCCTCCAAAAGATATTTTTCTAAAAATCTCCATACACTCAATTTACAAGTTTCCAAACCTGAATGATAAAACACTTTTCCTAGATGCTGGAAATCCATATTAAGAGGAAATGCTATGACATAAAATATGCCCTCCAAAAGAAACGTGGGCTTGAGAACAAGGGAGGTATTTTCTAGAATAAATTTGAAGCTGGAAGTGTTGAAGGGAACTGCATACTCAGAAAAGTGTGAGTTAGTGGAAATTTGAGAGGAGACGGACAATGCTGTGGAACAGCAACACCTACCTAGAGAACTTCATTGCTCTATCCTTCTAGTACCTTCTTCCTTTAGGGTAAAGCCAAAACTAAGTTCACCTCGCAGTAGGAGCTGGATGGGAATGCTGGATGGGATGCTAGATATATTTAAGTCACATTTGAAAAGGTTTTTGAAATTTACTAGCTCACCGACAAGCCTGACATGAATAGAGAGGTTTTCAATTTGTATTTTAAGCATTTTACCTCGCTGTCAAGAGTTTTGTCTAAAATCCCCCAGAAATGTTTAACTGTTGGGATGCAAGGTAAAAGCTTGAAGGTTACCAGTGAAAGCTTTAAGTTTACTTCCTCAGCACCCTCTACCTCCAGAACGCTTTCCTGTGACATTCATCACGCTAGTCCAGTTTCTCCATTGTGCAAATATAATCAGCCTGTGGGGGGGAGTGGAGATGGCTAAGTGCTCTCTGCCTCACCATTTCCTCTAAATGCCAGCTGTTGTTTCATAGATGATTATCCCTGACCTTGTCCCCAGCTCTGGAGGGAGGAAAAGTCCTACCAGGGATCCTTGCAGTAACACCCATGCATAACAATTGCATTCGCTGAGCTCTCCTATGACACCACAAGCAATCCTTTGTCCCATCCTCTGTGTGACTTCTGTGAATGGCCATTTCATACAAATACAGCTACCCATTCAGCTGCCTGTGACTTTGCATTTGCAAACATATTTTGCGTATCTATCATGAACATCTTCCAACAAAAAAAAAATTGTTTGGTGTTTTCTATGCCAACAAAAACATAATGTAAGACAAAACCTGTCTCTCTGGTTGTACTGTGTACAAAATGCACTAATTTATAACAGAGAACTTATTTAAAAATCCAGAAACAGAACTAGTTGCATAAATAATTCTAAAAACTAGTGGGAACCTGCCTTATAACCCCTCTTTTCAATTTTTAACAATTCTCCCTACAGTAGTCCTTATTCCAGATGACAATACACTGTCATGGTATACCCTGTCCTGTAGTTCTGTGTGAGTTGGAGCAAAGACATTGCACTACATTTCATTGAATTTATTTGCATTTCTTTTTACTGCTCAGATGAGCTGATTTATTTTAAAATCAAATACAAGAACCTCTCAACCTGTTAGCATTTCATAACATGAGTCAACAAAGAGCAGTAAGAATGTATTCCTCATTAACAAGGAAATTCCAAGCTTGGTTGCTGGCAACACAAATAACTGCAAAATGCCATGAAAAAAAGGAATGCATATATTTAGCTTCACCTTAGTGTTTCCCCATAGTAAACCAGCACCACCACCACTTTTAACTCAGAGCTCTATCATTAACCAGCAATTAAACACACAGCGTAAGTTCAAAGCTCAGGTAGTGTCTTGTGCTATTGACCTTACACCAAATAAAACTTCATCCTTCTATCAAAGTACTTCAGTAGAAGCTACACCTTCCTGAGGTTTTCATACCTTCTTTCAAGTTATGCACGGCCACATAGACAAGGCAATCTCACTATGTCAGCAACTCTAGAAAATTCAAATAGTGCTTTACAGGGCATATTGAAGAAACTGCAACAGGGATGCATTTGTGTTTTCAAAGTCCTCACTATCTTTAACAACAAAATCAAAAGACAGCAAGAGCACTTAGAGACCAAAGGGTTTACTCAGAGCCCTCAGTGACCTGCCACATTCCTAATGAAGCTAAGGCATCCAACGCTCCAAAGACAGGACACTAATTAGAGGAATGACAGGACCTATGATTATGGCCTCGGGATAACCTTGCTCATGACAGTGATAATGTTAATGGCAATAGAGAGATAACTGATGAAGGACATCAACCTGTGTGATGGCACCACCTCCAGCTGGCGATGATCACCTTATCAAACAAGCTGCTGCTGGCGATTTCAAGTGACTGCAAGCAAGGAAGACAACTCAAGAAGTTTCAGCTACGCAACACTGAAGCTGAAATGGCAGAGGAAAGCAGCAGCTCCTTGTATTTCTTAAGAGATGCATCTGTGATTAATGTGGTGTGGGGAGTAATTACCAGCACCAAAGTGCGAAAGACAGGACTTAACAAGGTCTCCACAGATCTTTCAACTGCATGCAATTCTCTAACTTAAATTTGGGTATTTTTCTATATCAGAAAAAAAAAAAGACCAAGAATTTAGGGGCAGGTACCTCACCAAAGGAGGGAGAATCACAAAATTATTGAATTATTAATTTGTAAAAGACCTCCAAGATCATCAAATACAATTTCTGACCAAATACCACCATGCCCTTTAAACTGTATCATAAAGTGCCATCTCTACTTGTTTTCTGAATACTTCCAGGGATGGTGACTCCCCTACTTCTCTGGGGAGCCTGTTCCAATGCTTAGCTACACTTTCAGTGAAGCAATTTTTTCTAATATCCAACCTAAACCTCTCCTGGCACACTTTGAGGTCACTTCCCCTTGTCTGTGAGAAAAGACTGACCCCCACCTTGCCCCAACTTTTCATGGCATTGTAGAGAGCAATAACATCTTTCCTGAGCCTCCTTTTCTCCACACTGAACATCCCAACTGCCTCAACAGCTCCTCCTAGGATTTATGTTCCAGACCCTTCACCAGCTTCATTACCCTTCGCTGGAAGGGCACGTACTCCCCCACACCTGAGCTGGAATGTGGAACCCAATGTTCCTCAGTGCACACAATATGGGAATGGCTGGGGTGCTGTACTGACATCCTGAACAGCAATTCCAGGTTTTCAGCTTGCTGTGGAGTCGATGAAACACAGCAGCAGGCTGCCAGAACTGAACAGGGCAACTGAAAGGAGCTGAAATGGCACTATGAGTGCTCTGACCCTGCATTCCATGTATCCCTAAGTCCTAATACTGTATATGCACACTTGGACCCCTATTTGAAGATGAACATCCCTCTTTCTGATAAGAAGACAGGGCTGGGAAAAGGGACAGGTATGTGGACTAGCTAGTAATGTGCTTTGGCATCCATGAAGGTAAATCTGCAGTGACTAATGCTTTGCTCAATCAAACTGAAATTACTTCAATAGACTGATAAAGGTAAGTAAAAAACACAACAGGGAGTGTATCTGCCAGTGGTAATGAAGGCACTCCATCACCATTAGCTAAGAGATTTAAATATGTGCACATCTGTAAAAATACATCTAATCAAGAAAATGGTAATTGTTTTTTTTTTGCTTTTTTGGTTGGTTTTTTTTCTTGTTTGGTATTTTGTGGTTTTTGTTTTGTTTTGTGTTTTTGTATTGTTTTGTTTTTTGGGGTTTTGTTTGTTTGGTTTGGTTTTTGGGTTTATTTTTTTTTTTTATGAACGTGGTGGAAGTTGTCTATTTTTTATGGACTGTAATTTTTATTTACTGACTCAGAAAAACTGCCTGCATCTTAGGCTGGCAATTTACTAATTTTTTTGTTGTTGCTGTGTTTATTTGTTTAAATGAATATATTGTTAAAGAAACTCTGCACTTCTCGCTGTGTAACAGTCGCAAGCAATAGCACTTAGGGCCATCTTATCCATGCATTCTGTGCCATCACACTACAGGGTCAATTGCTGAGAACAGAGCTATCTTCTAGTTCTGCCCTACCTGAATGACCCACAGCAGCTGGATGCCTCATTTAGCTGGCAGGTTAAAATGACCTTAAGACTAATGGAGCAGGATCACTGACAGACTCCTGTTTATCTGACCCAATACATATTATTTCAAGGGTTGTGTAAATACAGGGATGCATCAGCTGTTCTAGATGGATTTAGATGCAAAGTGCCTGCTTGCTAAAGTGCTGAAGGGGTTGTAGTTACAAGCAATTTAAAATTATGTCTTTGTCAGGTCAATTAGAAAGGAATAATAAGACTTAAAGAACCAAGTTAGGATTTTTTTTTTTTTTTAATTCTCCATTTAGGAATTAATATATAGATCTTGATGTTGACTACAGGTCATACAAACCTCTTCCCTTTTTCCCATCAGTAAAAGAGAGTTTATACTGAACTTCGTATTTGCCTATATGAACACAGACCGGAAAAAAGATAGTACACAGGATCTGACAGTGTCTCTCTAAATAGAAAAGAAAATGGTATAACATGTCAGGAAATAGCTAAGGAAGATAACCTCCATCAAGGAGGTACTCAGGCACGTAACGGAGGCAAGGAATCTTTTCTGCACCAGCTCTTATCAGTCTGCTCACTGAAAAAGTCTCATGGAACTCATCATTAGAAATATAGATTCAAATATTAAACTTAAAAAAGCTCTTGTCTTTTAATATGGAAGATGAATGAGTTTTAAGCATGAACAAAGTATCTTCCAACGTACACTGTTAACAGCTTGGTTAGTATACATTAAATGTACATGTAATTTTCAGGTGAGTATCACTTAGTACCTCTTATGTAATATGGGGGTTCTGTATTTGATTCCTTGTAATTTAGGCTGGTGCATCTATATTGAAGACTGTATTTTAAAAAACACAGTATCAATGCACATGCAAACTATTTGCTCTATTTCTGTACCACCAAATGGTACATACAGATGTATTTTTTTAAAATGTAATATGTACAATTTCTGTATGTATGTGAGTGTAGCACAGATAAACATTTATTACTCTGGCCACAAATATCTCAGTCAGACAAATCATTAATCATAACACTATTATACTTTCTCTTACAGAAAGGAAAGTTCCTTTAAATTATTGTATCAGCTACTATTAAAGCTTATTGTTACATATATGTACTACAACTTCCAAGTTTGTTGCTTGAATCATTCCCTTTCATTGTATCATCTGTATATTCACAATAAAATTGTGGTCTTCTGTGTGGGTGGGAATGATTTTTTGATGTAAAAAACCTGTTTTCAGTCTATGATGAATAATCAACTAACTTCTTCAACAGATGCAAATGTTAAAATATCAGCATGCAGGTAATATTGTCAGGAAGATATTTCTAGATACTACCAAAAAGGTTTACTGGGTCATTTCAGTGAAACAGGTACCCTACCAGCACTGCATCTTAAATATCAAACAGCACCTTGAGAGTGTTCCATGTGACCCCATTTGAAAAGTTGTGCCTGTTCCTCCTGTGCACAGGAACATTCCATACTAGAGCAAAGAGGATTCAGACCTTTGCATCCAAATGCCCACCCAGACTGAACAGCAGCATTTGGTAGACCAGTCAGGTACAAGAACATTCTATGTTTCACATGCTACAAACATGATTTCTAGGCACAATCCAAACCACTCAGTTACATGGACTTTCTGTACAGGCAGTGATGAGGAGCCTCTAGTCCTTGGCTCACAGTTTTAGGAAATAACTCCATGGGGGAGATCTCAATACAAAAGAGTTGAAGGAAGCAAACCCCTGCTTTTTAGAACGTGCAGTTCACTATTAATAAACGATAGAACCACCTAAAACAAATATCATAAACTGCAAACATAAACTGTAAATTTATTGTTCCCAGAAATATATGCTATAAATGTAGCTTTGTTAAATTAAGATCAAATTCTTATTTGTACACAAAACCATTGCAAAGTATAGAGATATCCTCTGCTACCTGAAAAACAGAAACACTTGAAGTTATGTATACCATACATAACATACATCAATTCCAAATAAAGGAAATCTTATATTGTCTTTAGAGAAGAAGTCTCACCAATACTGCATTACAGAGAGCTGACAGCTGCAATACATTTAGCTAAGGAAAATAAACAAACTGAGCTAAAGCACTTTCCCTACAGTACCTGTTTGAAATATTTTGAACACAACTCCCAACATTAACTGCAAACAGCTATGTAATTCAAATAACGAATAGGTAGGAGCTTCCAAGAGATTTCAAACTTTTACAATAACAAACAGTTAAACAGAGAAGAAGTCGAAAGGATGTAAGTTTATTTTACTAGGTCATTTTGAGCAAGGCATAAACTGGACATTATGGAGAGTCCATGTTATGATCTTTTCAATTAAAAGTCATCATGCTTATCTAACCACAAAATTTATTTTATTTTGAGAAACAGGAATCATTCTTTAGGTACACAGAGCTAATACTTACGGGTAAAATGATTAGAAGTGGATGGATTGACACTATCGCCACTGTCAGCACTTTCACTGCTAGAAATGTCATCATCTGATTCCCGCACAGAGGAACAAGGTGAGGAGCCATCAACTTCTTCAAACTTCCTCTTTAAAATTCCACTCATTGCTGCAATGCTGTCACATGTACCTGTAACAGGAACAGAGGCAACGAGGCACTGAACCACTGAACACTGCAATGAGGCTGCAGAATATGCAATCGTAACATCCAAAGTAACTTTTAGTTCAAAATAGCAGTAAGTTGCCACTTCTAGTCTTGAATAATCATTTAATATGAAATTATGTATGACTAATTAGGAGAGAGTGAAGCTCCAAAAAAGAAAAAAAAAATCTTAAATCTTACTCATCGTATGGCGATGGTTGTTTCACTAGAATAATCTGTAACATTGCTTTCAGGGAGTATTCTTACCACAATGTCAACAGCATCACTGTCTTCTTCTAGTCTGTGTTATGAAATTTCAAACAAAGAAAAAAAATCAGTTTCTCTTTGAAGAGCCTGACTTGGTCCCTCCCTTGGCTGCCACAGGAGGAAGGAATGCTCACAATCAGGGACGAAATTAAGTAAAACGAAATCATCCTGAATACTACAGTTCCCACTGCTAAATACATGTGATGTAACCAGTGTTCACATCACCCCTTAAGAATTCAATCTGATAATTCCAGTATTACAGACAGATAAAAGACAATGAAGACACAAAGCCCATACACTAATTTGTGCTCCACAAATACCAGGATTTCAGAAGCACTTACACCAGTTAAGAGACACCAACTGCCTCCCAAACTTTCTCCTCTCTCAGTCACAATGGGTTCATGAAAGGCAGGTCCGCCTTGACTAACCCGTTCTCCTCCTATTGTCACTACCATTTCCAACACTGACAAAGGGACCTGCCTAGTGGCTGAGGCAAAGGCTGTGGATGTTGTCTACCTGGACTCTACTAAAGCCTTTGATGTTTCCCACAGCATCCTCATGGAGAAACTGGCTGCTTACGTTCTTGGATGGGTGTAAAAACTGGCTGGCTGGATGGTCCAGAGAGTGATGGGGAATAAAATTAAATCCAGTGGTCACCAGTGGTGTTTCCCTGGGCTCAGGGAAACTGGGCTCAGTTGAGGTCAGTCCTGTTCAAATACCTTTATCAGTGATTGGACAAGGGGATCAAGTGTCTCCTCAGTCAGTCTGCAGATGACAATAAGTTGGACATGAGTCCAAAGAAGGGCAATGAAGCTGGTGAAGGTCTAGAGAGTGACTTGTATCAGCAGCTGAGGGAGCTCGGGGTGTTCAGTCTGGAGACTGAGGGAGGACCTCACCACTCTCGAAAACTCCCTTAAAGGAGGTTTTATCCAGGTGGGGGCTGGCTTCTTCTTCCAGGCAACAAGTGATAGGACAAGAGGAAATGGCCTCAAGCTACACCAGGGGAAGTTTAGTTTGGGTATTGGGAAAGATTTCTTCACTGAAAGGGCAGTCAAGCATGGGAATGGGCTGCCCACAGAAGTCACTCCAGAGTCACCATTCCTAGAGGCATTTAAATAACATGTACCTGTAGGACTTGGGGACACAGTTTAGTGGTGGACTTGTCAGGTTAATGGTTGGACTCGATCTTTGAGGTCTTTTCCAACCTAAATTAATCTGTGATACCAAAATTAAGAAATGAAATGCCTAAATATTGCTGAGGTTGAGTAGAATATTATAAAGCTAACTATTCAAGCATAAATTTATCAGCATGTCCCAGTTCTGGCCAGGACAGGGTTAATTTTTGCAGTAGCCCAGAGGGGGCATGGCCAGGACACCGACATTATTCTATACCACCTCACATCATTATCGGGGGCAGGGGGGAGGGAGTCTTTTCTGGGGAGTTGAGGTTCCTTACGGCTCCAATTCCAAGTGGAGGGAGCAGTTGGGTGTTGGCTGTTGTGGGTTTTCAGTAAGCAATAACATTTCTTTTCTTGTACCCTCTGCCATTACATTAATATTGTTGCCCTTACTGCTCCTTATCTCACTGCCATTTCCCGGGAATTGTTCTTATCTCAACCCATGATCTTCACCTTTTGTGCCTCCAACACTCCTCTCCAGCCCACTGCAGGGGGAAGGGAGAGTGTGGGAGTGAGGGGCAGCATGGTTTGGAGGGTTTCTGTGGGAGCACTGAATTGGGGGTACCACTCCTAAACCGTGACACAGCAGAAGGACTAAACTGAGCAGAGATCAAGAGCAGCTGGAGCCTGCCCAGAGGGGACACAGCTGCCACCACGCTGCCTGCAGCACTGCAAAGACGAACACTCCTAACATTCATCCAGGGAAAAGGTTTGTCTGGCATTGATGACATACTATACTTGCCAGGGACACACAGCCTAGCACTATGGACATGACACATGGCTCTGCCAAATCCCACTGAAAGCAAGAAAAATAAAAAATTAATTTACACTGCTCATGAAACACAACTCTTAAAATCTCTACAGCTACCTTTAGGACTCTTTACTTTTGAACCAGCCACATTCTGCTCCTTCCAGAAAGCTGAACTAGGTAACCTCCAGAACTCCCTTCCAACCAGCTTTTCTGTGGCTCTATGTTAAAACCCCAGTATATGTCTGAGGCAGCTTGCATAAGCTTGACTAAATGGCTACTAGAGAAGACATGGTTAAGACACAGATTCCAGTACTGGTCAAAATGTTTAACAATTAGCACATTTCAGGTTTTTGGCTCAGGCCACTTTATGCTCTCCTGGATAACACAGGATGAAGCAGGTGCCAGAACCATTCCCAGCAGGCAAGCTGGATGAAGGCACCTGGGTTTTGGCAGAGGGCTGACAGCTTAGCCATTGCGGACAAGAGCTATGTCCTGCCACTTGGCAGGAAGAAGCCAGAGAATGCTGTCCCTAGCCTGCATTTTTCTTTTATTTTCAACTACTGCAGAGGTAGTCTCAGGCATGTAACTGCTATGTTCTGGTCCTGTAAGCACAGCACTTCAGCAGGTTCTCTGCTATCTTTGCTCACACTTGGTCTCATATTAAGTATTTGCAATGTCTCCCATGCATTCTACAGCTCCTTTCAAGCCCCAACACCAGTTTCTTTCCTGAAAACAGAAAGTGACAGTGTGAAGAGATGTGCAACCTTTTGGCCTGGTATGAAGTTATAACAGCATAAAGGTGGGTACATCAGGATGAGAACTGAAAAAAAAAAAGAAAAGAAAAGAAGAGGAAAGAAAAGAAAAAGTAGGACTCACCAGGTTACAGAGTCTGTAACACTAACTCAAAATCAGAATTCAGCAAACACTGAAGTCTGTCTACATGAAATCCGGGAGTTGAGGTGGCAAGAAGATGGTGGTTTCTTCCCAATCCAACTGAAATTTAGCTCTAATTACATGTTTTGTTTTGCTGACAAAGCATTTTGCCTTGCGTGCCAGCTCCTAAGCAGAGCAGGAGGGAGTTATGAGCAGGTTTAAACTTGCCTTTGTAAGTCAAAACTAGAAACTGCATATACATTATACAACATTTTTTTGATATTATTTAATGACAAGGACTAGAACAAAAGTTTTGTAATAAGGGAGTTCATTCACTTCTTAAAAGCTCTAAGAAGCATATATGTAATAGTACCAAGTTTAATATCCTGTCTCCAGGAGTAGTCACTATGTAATGCTTCAGTGGAAAGCAATGGGATGCAAAATCCAGCCAAAACCACTGCAGATACACAGCTCTGCTTCCTCATCCTTGCAGTCAATTTCCCCTAAGCATAAGGTTGAAATGTTGCTATACGACAGTGCCCAGCCTCTTAGAAATTCATTTAACTTGGTCTCCTGAGGCAACAAGTTTCTTATCAGCTTTCTGTGAGAGAAAAAAAAGCACAACAAAACGCATCCTCTGCAACTATAGCCACACCCCCTTCAAAATCACAGCAGTTTCAATCTTGACCATATTTTGGACAGTAAACAGCAGCAGAAAGGCCCCAGTGTCTAGCAGCATGCTGTACTAGATAGAACTCCACATACACAGGTACTCCCCACAAAGCAGAAACAGCTGAAGTCACTGACATCTTGTTGCTGTATTACAGAGATATTTTCATTTCAACTCCCAGGAGTGATTATATTACATGAGAGGCGGAGTGCACCTGCTGATCCTGTACAAAATAAGGAAATGCCTTTATATTTGGGGGCTGTGCAGGGTGGGAACAGCAATGGAGACCCAAGTGGAACTGCAGCATTAAGTTCCTCATCCCAAAGCTGGGGGGTCTGTCCAATGGCTGCAGTTGCTAGAAAGCACCTGGCATGTTCCTGCCTCTTGATCTCACAGCTGTGCAACCCTTAACAGCCTGCCTCTGGGGAGCTCCCCAAAGCCACACAGCCTCTTGCTGACACTACTCCACGTTTAATGTGGGAACTAAACTGTTCATCAGCAAGAGCCACTAAGAGAAAATGAGCAAGAAACTGCAGGTCTGAAAACACTCGCACACTTGTTTACCATTCAGATTCTTCCCAATTCTGAGTTAATAATCCCCAGAACAAGATGTAGATTCCCATCAGAAGGTATAGCTTGTGAGAGTAACACAGGAGAACTGGTCCCCAGTACAGCCAATTTGTGTCTGCTCTGGGACCTGGTGCCAGATTTCCTAGGGCTAGAGAATAAGAGCAGAGGGACTGATGTGCCATCTCAACAGGTACAGACTGGCACCTCACAGTTCCACCTGCTCAATCCCCCCCATGCAAGGGCACAGGGACATACAAATGGCTGATTATTGTCTGTTGACTGAGCAACCAGTAACTTTGAAATTACTCAAACATTCTTGTCTTTGGCTGGCCCTCAGACCAAAACCCCTTTCCCTAGAAGGCTCTGCCAATCTGTCACCAAACTCTCTTCTTCAAAGCCACGTGAGCTTTTCCAAGGTCTCACTTTCAAGTTCCCATAGCATAAAGGCACTTCTGCACATACCTAAAGTTACAGAGATTTGAGATGTCTGAGTGCATTCATGTTGAGGTCTCCCTGGGAGCCTGAAACTCCATGTTATTCCAAGTAAGGTGTCCATGAACAAAAGGAAAATCTATTATGAGTGCAAAGCATGTTAAGAAGGAAAGGGGACAGACAGGTTAGGCCAGGCCCAAACCCATAAGCAATTGTTTATGTACCCAAAGGCTGGTAAATACAGCACACTTGGCTGCTACCTGTGCCCACACTCTTTGGACTATGAATCTTGGCATTATTTTCTATACAGCAAAATGGTCTCTGCCTAAATGAAGGACTAGGATGCTCTCCACTAAGCCATAGCTTAAAGCCAGCAGTCACTGAAGAACAGATTCAGCTCTCCAGCATCTGGGTGAGTTTCTTAGCTGTTCTACTGTGTAAATTAACAAGAGACCCATTCAGCAGCAGATCTTTACAAGAAAGATGTTTTGAGAGGAAGAGTGACCTATGCTCTGCTCTTGAAAGGGAAGGTCTGTGTAGCTGCCTTGAGGAGTGGGCACTGGACTGTGAGCGTGGAGCACTGGGAGCTCCAACAGCATGAGCTATGGTTCCATGCTGAAGGGTAACCACACGGGCACTGGGGATTAAAACATTTATCTCTCAAGCATCTAGCCTCCAACTGCCGTGCTTCTTATTTCATTAAGGGGACGTGACTTGGAGACTAATCCTAAAACCTCACTCAGAAGCAGAAGGCCTGCCATCTTCAATGGCCACAGCCAATCCTCAGCACAAGAGAAAAACCATTCCTGCTCAAAGAGCCATGGGAAGGACAGGGAATTTTACAGCCATTTCGACTCTGCTAGGAAGCACACACTCCTCCCTACACCATGCTACTGCACCTTTGTAGCAATAAACTAGCTCTGCTGGCCCTCTAATTTTGCCTTGTCTTCATATACAATGGGATTCTGATCAATATTAAAACACTATAAGGAAATGCTTGATACACAAAGCAGATGCATTAAATAATAGAATATTGGGGAGAATGATAGTTTGGCCTATAAATTTTCAAAACTCTTTTTCTGAACATAAATTCCCCCTCTCTCCCCTTCAATAAAAGGCAACTGAATTCTTTTAGTTTATCTTCCAGACACCTTAAAATCAACTTTTCTCTCTACACAGCCTCAATTACATCTTTAAAGCATTAAGTCTGCTTATCAAAGCTAATGCAATATCGAGATTACAATTTCAATATTTAGTCAGAATTTTCCTGTGAGGAAATATACCTTATACTACACAATGCCTGCTTTAATTGAGAAAGTATTAACTCTTAGGATTAGAGTTACACAGTATTCAGTTGTAGCCTACATGCTTTCTTTCAAAAATATTTCCAGGCATTATGATTTCAAATGCAGAGGAAGTGTAGTGAAAGTGTCAACAATGAGACTGCCAAGGGCATGATTGAAAGAAATGGCTACAACAATTTAAATGGCTAAACAAATATAGGCTAAAAGTCAAGTCAAGGGTAAAGATATAAATTCATATTGCCTCTGGCAGGAATCAATTATGCTGGCTATTCTGACCTCTAAATGGGTTCTTCTGGAGAGGGAACACGAAAAGCTTGCTCTCACTCTCTCACTTGTTAGTCATTTTCTCTCATCCTCATTGCAAGTTTCATATGTATGTTCCATATGTTTAAACTTGGCCAAAATATTTAAAAAGGAAAAAGACATTAACTGTTTTATCTGCATTAAAAACCAATGATAGCTAAAAATTTTCCAACTACAGTAGCTGAAAAGCATTCTCACTCCAAAGAACATTGCTGAAAAGACTTGAAATCTAAGTAGAGACATTTTGAGAAATGTCAAAGATGTGTCTAAACACATGAAAAATTGCCTAGTCAGTTTTTGAAAATGACAACACAGACTTGCACAATAAAACAGCAAAAACTGAAGAAAAAAAACATGAGAAGGGATTGAAGCAAAAGGTTACGAAAAGATTCCTTTCCTACTGAAGCAGGACTCTGACACAAAAATACTGAGTTTTAAATTTCCTTCACTATTTAAGAGAAATATAAATGAAATAGCAAAGCCGTGCTCTGTCATGATCACTGAAAGCCAGTCATTAAGGAGAAGGTATACAATCCAGGTGTCCTCAAAGTTGAGTGTTACCATACAGTGGTGTTCATCTATGCTATGTATCTGAACATATAGCTAAGGTTTTGCATTAGCTCAGCTCACTTTGAACAAGCAGCACAATCAGCAAAAGCAGATCAGCTGTACTAATACACACAGCTCTGTGTGTATTAGTAGCAGAACTGCTCTGTGGAGCAGAACACTGCCTTAACACAGACCATTTGAAGTACCCCTATGAAATACATTCTTAGCTTCAACAGGCATCTCAGAACTGTAAATGCACATTGTACTGGGTATCAAAATAAATACACAATAGAGGATCACACAATGGAAAAATTATACTAATTAGTAATTAGTCGTTAATTGCAAATTTTGTTGTTCTTCTAACACAGGTTTTCTTTTGTCATACACTGGTAAAATTTAATTATGTATACACACTTAACATACATATTTACTATGCTTTAACAAATATTGGTAATAAGAATTCATCACAGAGGTGGCATGAGAAAGGGTCTTAGCTAATTATTCACCAAATCCTGAGATATTAAAGACCTGCCTGTGCACAGCCAGCAGCCATTTGCGTTTCAGTATTGCTGCAGCGTTATACAATAGACATGCTCAGCACGTTTCCTAATGGAGACTGTTTCAACTTTCCTCAATTCAGCGTTCAAATCCCTGCTTGGCAGATGATTTTGTCCAACCTGATGCCTTTGTCTTGTCACATCCATGCAAAAAAAGGCACAGCTGCAGGAATACCTTTTCCTATTCCTATGCAAGCACTGACAGATCTGGGTGCTCCATGAGTCTCCAGGTTCAGTGAAGGAACACATGAAGAACAGTGTGGAGCCCCTGATATTTCAACAGTCAGATTATATCCCTCCGACTTCAATAACAAGACATTTAAAATTTATGGTATGAGCTTGGTTCTTTGCATCCAATAATTTATAAGCAACCAATCAAAAGATTTTGGGCTGATGGGCTTTTTATTTTTTCCTTTTTTTTTCTTCTCTCTTTTTTTTTCAACACCAAAAGCATAAAAATCTCCCATAACAGCTTGTTTTTATCTTTTTAATAAATGCTGACATTATAAAGAACATAATTAACCCAGTTCTCTAATACAATCATAGTGCTGTGCACGTTTTTAAGGCACTAAGTAAAATATTTGGCACAGCTATTAGTTGTCATGTAAAGTTACAGACTGGCTTCTCTGGTAGCCCAAAACTCTGTTACTATTTTGTACTATAAAGCTGAAAAAAAAAAGGTAGAAACTGAACAGCAGCTAAAATAATACCAGAAAACCTATTATTTTCATCAGCAGAAATATCTGACGAAGAATCAAACAGGCCCCTAAAAACAAAAACAATTTGGATCAGCAGGAGCCAACATTCAATTGCCACCAATGAAATGAAATGTAGCTCCATTGCATGACAGTGAAATCATGATTTCATTCAAGGCTTGGCCTCAAGTACAGCCAAAATTAGTAAAAATACGTTTAAGTGCATCTTTCTCCCTCGAGAATAAAGTCAATAAAACTATTCGTACTGGAAAATATAAATTATTAATACCTACTGGAAGGCTGTGATGTTTTGAAATTACTATATTCAAAAATAGCTTTATGGCTGTAATAATTCCAGCTTTCTATCTCGATCAAGGACAATGCACAACAAAAATACAATGTTACAATCTGCATTTTCATGCACACCCAAGACAGTCTTAAGTAAGCATTCCAGCCCACAAAAAATGACACAAAAATAAAAGATGTAAAATTGCTATTTGTTTCTAGGATTTGCTTTCTGACTTTGCACCATATATGGTTTATCTATTCAACTATGAAAAACAATGCATTTATTAAAAAAAAAATACTGGAGATTTTTAGCAATAATATTGTTTCTTTTTAGCAATAATATTATTTCGAAATTAAACACGAGGGAAATTCACCACAAAAAAACCCTGTAACATACACAACAAACTACTGAATGCAGGAAACAGTGAATTTATACAACACAACTGTGAAGTTTTCTTTTGCCACTGACATATATGTAGAGCATTAACAATTCATCTTCTAAGAACAGCACAAGGTAAAAATCAGCTACTCAATAATCAGCTAAAAATGAGCATAATTTAATTTCAAGTTTACAAAAAACCCCCTAGAAACCAATAAAACTTGATTATTTATGGGTTTGCCTCTTCTAGATGGATTACTCAAGGCACAGTACGAGGGCTGCTTCACTGATGCTCTTCCCCAGGGTCATGGTGTTTAAGCTCTCCTCTATGTGGTTACTTTGATAATCAGGGTCTTAGTCACAGTGCAAATTGTTTTCCATTGGTGTGAACTAGCAATCTCTCTTTCCCATCTCACCACCCATTTGCACAATACTTGAAGAAGACTGACTACTTCTGCTTCAAGCTCAGCTGGTATAAGCTAACAGGTTAAAAAACTAATTAGGAAAATATGACAGACATATTGAGCGATAGGCACAGAGAAATCCTAACTGTACAAACCTGATTTCCTTAAGAAATTAGTCAAAAAGATCAGCTACACTAGGGTTATGAAGTCCCAGATTCAGTGGCCATGGTATCATAGATTGAGATGTTTTTTATGAAGATGGACAAAATATGCATAATCAATAAACTAAAGCATTTCCCTGTAAGGCAGTAGTCTTCTCCGTAATTTCCATAACTGAAAACCTCAAAAAGGATTTTTAAAGTACATATTCAATTGCAGGCAAAATTTCCAACAGTAACTCCATCTTTGTGGCCAGCAAAAATTACCCAGTTGGTCCTTACTCACCTGTACATGTGTACCTGTGTAAAATCAACACAAAGACACACAAAGGAAGGGTCTGTTGTGGTAACACAACATGACAGACCTCAGTAAGACTGACCTAAAATTACATTCCTGGTTGTGTTAAAATTGAATGTTGACTCTCTTCAGCTCTTTTTTAATACTAAAGAAAATCAGAAGCTTATGCCTGTAGCAACTTTTATACTAACAAACATGTCCAAGAATTCTTTTCAGCCACTTTATAATTCAAAACTGAAAACTTCCCTAGAAAGCTAATAGAAGAGCTGCAGATCTAATAAGAAGTATGTACCCATCCAATTCCCAAGGCACTCTTGTCATCGAGACAGTGATGAATAGAAGCTGAGCGGCGAGCCCACTCCCATCTCATTGTCTGACTTGTAAGCACCTTATGACCATTCACTGACACTTCAGCCAGGGGAGTCTGCTGGGACAAAATTAATTATCTGCCCTGCACTCCCCTGAAAAGCACTGCTGTGAAGGTATGTGGCTTACACTTTCAACCTGAGGTGGTTTTTTAAATTTATTTTATGTATTTTGCTTTATCAAATCTCTGATCATTCTGTCTTTTCCAAAGGAGCTGAGAAGGCTAATACTGTGCAAATTTTCACTTGTCCATTTTATTGCTGAAAGATGTTTGTTTAGACATAAGAGTGGGAGTGAATGGCATAATGGTAAACAACTGAGCAACTTAACTGAAATCTACGAAGTTAAACCTCTGGGTACTCTGAAGGTGAATGCTCAATAAAGACTGTGGTATGACAAGAGAGTAAAACAATGCTAACTCTGCGAGGACTTGAATTCCCTCCTGAGTCGTGGGGTTCCCCTCCCCACCCCCAAAATAAAATATTTAACAGACAAAAATGTTTGCTTGAGAAAAGCCTTCTCAGCGTCACAGTCCATGATGGAAGTAAGCAGTGTTATCATTTGTTGTCCACACTAAAAACAATTAAAAAATACATTTTGTGGGTTTCAGCATTTTTTGTTTACCCTATCAGCCCCACACAAATGGCATTTACTAGAGATGGCTATCACTTAGGAAGTGCAACCAAAACCATTCGCAATCCAGCTTCCTTTCTAACATATTCACGACACATTAAAAGCAGACTTTATTCAATAACAACAAAGAACAGATTTTACATCACTGAGCAGCTCATCATCAAATTCATATCCCTATCCAAAAAACCCAAGTTCCTCCTGAAGCCACCCCAATGTCAGGCTATGTCACCCTCCCAGAAGGATGAGCCGGCTGCTCCTCAGGTGGGACATGCCCAGCGACACACAGGAGCCCTGACTCGCGGGCAGCCCGGGAGATGAGTTCAGAAGGGAAGCCTTCCTGCCCAGCCGGGAGCCCGAGCAGGGCGGCGCAGGGCCTGGGGCGGTGTGTCACCCTGTCCTTGCCCAGCCGCCGAGTGCTGCAGCAGAGACATCGCGTTAGCCCCTCGGCCAGCCGGCCAGCCCCGGGCAGCACAGCAGCACAGACACCGCAGCAGCCCCTCAGCCAGCCGGCCAGTCCCGGGCAGCACAGCAGCACAGACACCGCGGCAGCCCCTGGCCAGTCCCGGGCAGCACAGCAGCACAGACACCGCAGCAGCCCCTCGGCCAGCCCCGGGCAGCACAGCGGCAGCAGCTCGGGCTGCACGCACGCATCTATCCCCACTAGCAGCACAGAGGGAAAACAGATCTTATTTATAGGCATGCACAGAAATGATTTGCCAGAATTAAATAAATAAGTGCAATGAAGGGGCAGCATGCTAATGAGAGCTGCAAATACCGGAGAGGCTTATTTACCCCGCAGCCTTCTCCTACATAATGGTATCATTGCCTGCATTTCCTCATCAAAACCCAAGAGCTACGTGAGACGGTGAAGCTACAAGCGGTAAATGATGGTGTAGCTCCTGCCCGTATCTCTCAGAACGACTGATGAGGTCAGGCTCCAAACTATGCAGACCACATTTCCTACTTCACATTAGACAATGGAAAAAATATGCAAATCCCTACTGCTTACGAAAGAGCAGGATGCAAACCAGCCCCCAAATCAATCAGGACTTCAAGTTATATATTCCATGAAATTATTTATGAAGTACTATTCAAAAGCCATGTATCTTTTCATCTGAAAGCCTAAATGCAAAATTGTCCAATGCATTTTGATGCTAGTTTTTACAAAGAATCCTTGCTTATATTTTTGCATTTAAGCAAAATCTTAAAAATCTCAAGCAGCTCCCCTTCCATTTATGCTTAACTTCATAATATGTAAGTTGTCTACCTACATATATTAAGCGAATTGTCAATCAAATTGTTATGGTGATATGTGCTTTTGTTCCTTTTCCCATTTCTCCCATTTCATTGTGGAAAAATTATATGAAGTGATGGAAAACTGAAGCAGAGGTGCTGAAAATGCAAACCTCTTTTGTAGGGTGGGTAATTAGACTAGAGAAAGGAGAGTGGTAGGAGAGAATTATATGCAAATATGAAGGAAGATAAAGGCCATAATTTTCCAGTTTGGTTTTTTGGGGGCTTTTTTGGTAGCAATTACTCACATCTCCAATTTATCACAAGTTTCATTAGAATACTGTATCCGTATCTGTGGAGAGATGGCGAAATTAAAAACATGCTATTTATCTCAGAGATGTTTTAACCTAGTAAGTATATTTTGCTTTTGTACATTTGTAGATGAGTTGTCTTTTATCTACATTCAATCCCTTTTCCAGGGTCAAAAAAGCCTACAAAAGAGCAATGAAGCAACAGTGATCAAACCTCACTGGTAGAAAGTTCAAATGGTATCAACATTTTAAAGATGTGATGGTGTTTGGGGATATTTTATTGAGGAAATGGCACATCTATAATCCAGTTTTTCTCAGCATCACTACTGGTTCAGAGCAAGGACAAGAAGAGATACCGACAGACTACATGTGAATTTATCTTCAAGACATCTTTACCAATCTTGCAATAGATTACAGCTGCCTCACTTCAGCCTGACCTTCCACCTGCTTGCTCAAAGGGAAAACAGCTCTAAACTCCAAGGGTGTTACTAGAAGTACACTTTAAGAGCAAGTACTAGTTTTAGATGACACAATCATCTGTTGCTATCTTAGGGAAAATATTTAAGCTTTGGAATTAATTTCCAAACATTTGCTATTGTGTACTCTAAACCATGGCTTACACATCTTTAATTAATATTGAACTTGAACTTAATTTAGTCAATGACTGCATCTGTACAAAGCAAAGATGTTTCACAATAAATGCAAATTCCCCTTTCTGATGAACAAGTAAGACCAAAAAATTAGGATACACCGTCAACACTGTACACCCTCAAACCAAAACACTGCACACCAGACTTGGGCTCCTCAGATCCAGAATTAAGTCTAGGATAATGAACACAAAACTTCAGTAACATGGGAGATCAAAATCATGCCTCTGCCTCCAAAATGTTGGATATATACATGAAGATTTGGTTCTATTTACAATTCTTAAAGAGACTCAACATCCGGCATTCAAATTGCAGCACAAAATGTTTACATAAACCACAGTTTCAATGTAGTTTAGATGGGGTAAAGAAAAGTGTGTCTTAATATTGCCATAACTTGATAGCAACGCAGAACACCTTTTTGCTTCAGTTTTTTTTTTCTTTAAGCTTTCTTAAATAACTTGAATACTGGGAGTGTTTTAGAACATGAAGTGCCTGATCCACAGGAAAAATGTTTGGTTTTCTGTTTCCTGCCCATATAACTGGACAAGACAGGTGTATTTCAACGTTGTGATTCCATTGTAACAGTAGGCACACTGTTCTGCAGGGATGCTCCTATGGTTATTTTACTGCACACTGTTAATTTTATATCTGTATGCACTTTCTGTAAGTACCTAACTGCCTCATAAATTTAAATTTTAAATCCACTGTACTCATTTTAGACAAATATAGTAATTATACGATAATTGCGTGGCTGTATACCGCTGTATTTCTCCATTTAAATTAGCCTATAGTGACATGTTCAGTGTTATTTCATACAATCTGATGGCAATACTGCAAGCGTTACTGCGATATTACCACGGTTCTCTGTTAAAGAAATTAATAGCTGCACATAACGACGATGAGAAAGTACTTTTAGGTATCTTTTCTAATCTATTGTCTAAAACATGAACAGGCCTGCGTTCCGAGATGCCAAGCTGTATGAGTATTTTAATATAAAATTACCTTTCACAGGAGAACCGTCTTAAAGCAGGGACCGCCAAGCACGTTCGCTTAGGTTTCAGCAATATTTGCGACTGGAAAACGATGCCCCCAAAGCCGAGCCCCATTTCCGACTGCGAGCGGCGGGCTGCCGGCCCGGCCGCAGCGGAGGCAGCGCGGTGCCGCCCGGGCCCGAGCCGAGCCGAGCCGAGCTGAGCCGAGCCCGCCGCGGCGGAAGGGCAGCGCCCCGGCCCGGCACACGGGAGCCGCCCGGCACACGGGGAACGCCCGGCACACGGGGAACGCCCGGCACACCGGGAGCCGCCCGGCCCGCGCCCCGCGCCCGCCCTACCTGCCCGCGGCCCCTCCGCGCCGGCACGCCGCACCGCCCCCTCATTTGCATGGCCCGGCCCCGCCCCCGCCGCGGGGCATGCCGGGCGCGCCCCCCGCCCCTGGCCGCGGGCCCGCCGAGCCGGGCTGCAGCTCCGCGCCGCTTGTCGAACCGGGCTGCAGCTCCGCTCCCCCGCCAACCGGGCTGCAGCTCCGCGCCCCACGCCGAGGCGGGCTGCAGCTCCGCTCCCCCGCCAACCGGGCTGCAGCTCCGCGCCCCACGCCGAGGCGGGCTGCAGCTCCGCTCCCCCGCCAACCGGGCTGCAGCTCCGCTCCCCCGCCAACCGGGCGAGAGCCGCCGCGGCGGTTGCCAGGGAGACCCGCTCCCCGCCCCGGCGCTGCGGCCGGAGCACGGGCTTCCCGTGCCCGTCTGCCTTTCTTCAATCGCGCAGGGCAGGCAGCCCCGCACGCACAAAAGCCAAGCTGTACGCGCAGCCCGAGCGCATCGCTCCAGCTCCGGCAGCGCCGGCCCCGCGCGGCCACCGAACAGACCTGCTAGCCAGAAAGCACATTTCTCCATTGAAATCGTAACTACACAGCGAACAAGATCCCGTTCTCTACGTTTCGAGTTTTGTTTCTGTATTTCTCCAATCGCTTTTCAAGGGCTCCATCTCCTTCTACTGAAATACTCCCCAAAAATCAGCATATCTAATTCACGATCTCCAGCACTCAGAAAAGAAAGAAAAAAAAATCCCAAACCCAGTACTGTAATCCTTAAATCTCTTCAAAACTTTTACATGGTTAATTTCTACATGATGTGATACCACAGAGAAATTAAATTGCATTTTTATCCTCTGTAAGACAAACAGAGGCCATAGAAATCTTTGGGAGCAGTTTTCAAAAAATAAAATAATTATGTATAATTAACTAAGAACTACTATAAGTAGTTAGTTGCTCGAAAAATAATAACATATTTTGCATTAATATTAGAGTGAAATGCATGCAGAGGGTTATTATGTATCACTCCCATGTGTATATAACTGCATTAAAAATAACACAAAACACGCTTTCCAAAAATTTCCAGGAAAAATGTGGAGAAAAAAACCCATGTAAGTGCACTGTTAGATATGCTCTAATGTTACATTATTTTTAACCAAACCCAAACACTACAGATCTCCTACTGAGAAAGAATTAGTCTCAAATACATAGCAGAATAATAGATTGTTGTTACTAAATATTTTATGATATTGGTAAATGATCCATCTAGCATAAATTTAATTTTACTTGCTATCCCATTTTTCATGCACAATTGAAGTTTGAATTGCATAGGAATAATGATAAAAACATTTTACAATGAATTTGATCACAGAACTTAGACAATTTATTTAGCTTGGTATCACACTACTGTGCATCCTTCCAATCCCACCTTACAAAATGAAAAAAACCCCTGGCTTTATTAACAGTAAGGAAATAGCAAAAACCCCAGTTAAATTTAAAACACTGAAGTGTGTGAAGAATCTATAAAAAACTGACCTGTTCAAATTGTTGTTTTTCCAATCCATGCACTGTTTTTATTAATTAGGAACCAAACCAGATTGATCATCATTTTATAACGTTTGACATATTCACTGTCTTCCCACTTCCAGCAGAATCTTCTTAAATTTCCCAGCACTGTGTTTTATTGCTGGTACCATATGCTTTATTGTTCAGCCACAAGAGCTTCACTCTGCACAAAGACTCATTACCTACTGCTTGCTGAGCAGCTTTGGGCTCACTGAGGCTGCCTGTGTGATCACATGGGAGTTTTGTCTGAGAAAGCCAGGCATGCCACTGATTTCACCAGCTACGGATATTTTTATCAGCTGAGGTCTACTATGAGGAAGAAATAACAAATTCTAAGGCTTCTTTAGCTCATTAAGACAGCAGTTGTTATGGAAATCCCCTAAACTTTTTTTTTTTTTAATTATTATTATGACTCCCACTGTAACACTGGTCCAAGAAAAAATTCAAGAGATTTGTCAGAAGTAATTTTTTCTTGCGGGGAGTGGCACAAACCATGCATTGTCTGCATCGCTCTGCACACAGCGCACACTGAAATTAATATTCTGAAGAGGTAATATTTTGCCAACACTTAATCTGCCAGTGTTTATCCTTTATGTGGAGGATGAGCTTCCAAACCAAAAACTGTACCTAAAAAGCAGCCCCTTGATTTAAATTTGTATCATCAGTCAAGGGCATTATCCTGTAATCTTTGATCGTAAAATGAGTTTTGCTGGCTTCAGTGAGACTACTCAGGTGAATAAGAATTGGCCATTTGAGCAGGGATTGCTCTCAAATGGAAATGACAAATTATGTAATACAATGAAGTCTAATCTCTTCTCGGTAATAGTTGGTGATACTCTGGGGTTTGTTTTTGTGTGTGTGTGCACGTGTTTGGTTGGTTGGGGTTTGTTGTTTATTTTAAACAAAATTATAAATCTAAATAACATATAACAGTTAAAAACTTAATATCTACCTATTCTGAGTATTTCATACCAGAACAAGTGAATATTTACATTCAAGTTACAAAAGCCCTTACAGAAAAAGGTAAATATTAATCTTTTTTTTCACTGATGCATTATCAGTATCAGGGTTCCATGCTAGAATATTTGGAGATAGCTTAATTCTTACTGCAGAGCGAATTCTGTGAATATTCTAATTTAAAGCTTTCCACAAACAGCTAGTGATGATAAATGAACATATCTCTTCCACCCTGAAAACTTGTGCTGAACACGCAATTATCCATAATATTAACATTGCAAAGATGCAGCTATTTTACAAAACAGTCAATTATCTCTAGAATAATTCAGAGCATTTTGATAACATACGATAGCAGAAGAAACTGTTTTCTCATTAACATTCCACAAATGAAATACCTCCTTATTCTTTTTACGATCTCTCTCATTAGAATAAATGACAGCTTGTAGCTCATGGTTGGCATTATTCTGGTCCTATCAAAGTCAGTGGAAGTTTAGCTGCTGATTTGCATGGAAGAAGGGACAAGCATGACGAACAGATTCATTCGCCTTACCGTGTCGTCATGCAAATCAATGACAAAACTCATTTCTTTATTGTTCTTGGCATCTTGCTCAGTTTGTATTATTAGGGTTTTGTAACAGTTCATATGCAGTCCCTACAATTACACTGAATTATACCAGATGGTTAGTAAAGAATTCAGAATTACCCACAACTAAATCCAGTAATGAATATCTTCTAGGCTCTCACATTCCTTTCAGTTTAAAGAAAATTCCATGCTCAAGAATGAGTGTATTTTGAAGTGCCACCATTTTCATCTACCCAAAGACATGGAGCAAGCAGATGTTTTGTGGCTGAGAACCTTCCACATCTCTTAGGCAGGAAGCACTACTGTGTGTACATTAATGAGCAGAAATGAAAGCAGACTAGATGGGTTGCTAACGAACAGCTGGTTTAGCTACAGCTATGCATATTTTTTTCCCCTGGCGATATCACCGATGATGTCACGATGCTAGTGAAGGAAGACATAAACAAAAGGCAGGCATTTTTGCTGCAGTGGCACTAGGGGAAAAAAGAAAACCCAAATGTTTGACAGACGTTTGAGTATTATTGTCACATTTTTCTGTGTGTTGTTATATACACTATGGAACAGTTCTCAAATCCTGAAAGGTGGTTAGAGGAAAATATGGTCAAGGACATGATACAGTTAAACCAGTTAGCATCGAAATGTTGTTTCTGCAGGAGACAATAGCAGCAAGCAGTCTCCATGCTGAGAGGCACTCTCGGTTAATCACTTCTTCAAGGTTGGTGGGGGCAGGGAGGGAAGCTTCAATCCTCCATAGTGAAATTTTGAATTTCCTAATTATAACTTGTCATTTTTAGGTATCTAAATTATATTCCATTCCACCCCATCCCATCCTCTCTTCTTACAGGGTTACTAAATGGAAGGAAGTCTTTGTTGAGCCACATTGCTGAATTTCTGCCCAAGCATACCATTGAGGAAGTGCATTTTTTCTACCACAAAAGGCATTATAGATCACCCATGAGATTCACAGGAGCCAGAACCTAGGCCTCCCTTGTCACTCCACAGTAGGAAGACGTTCAAATGAGACAGTACTTCCTGATACTCCTCCTGTAACAACCAGGATTTCTTCAAGAGAATCCAAATTTACCTCTCCTTGAAACAACAGTGGCAGAATGCAAATGCTTAGCCATCTCTTCCACCCAGGGTCTCCCATGGGAGTTGAGGTAAGCAAGGTCTCTCTTTTCTCTAATAAAAGGTTCTGTGTGAATCCAAATGGAAACAGAATCAAGACTCTGCTGACCATGTGTAAATAAGGGTAAAGTGTCAGATCCCACATCTCCTTTGTAAGAAAAGTGATGAATAGGAACATTCTTATGCTTTCCCATTTCACAGAAGCTACAGCAAAAGTGAACTTGCTAAAGAAATTTGGACTCTGAATAATTGCCATCATTAATACAGAATAATTTTATAAATCCTGGTTTATTTTACTCTACATGCATTTAGACTTGAGTACTTTTTTAAGGGTTACATGCATTGAAATATATATCTTGGACAGAATTTGAAAACAAAAAAGAAACCCCAAACAAAAACCTGAAAGACCCACAACAACCCAAAACCAGCCATATATCACAAATCAGACTAAGCCCATGATTTAAACTTCAAATCATTTCCACCTTACACCACTACACTGTTTTGTTGGGTATTGAAGTTAATCTATTCAGTATCCTGTATCACAGTTGGATGAATCACATATGAATCAAAACAATTATGGGAAGAGCACTGTTCAGTTTCATGAAACAAAAAAGGAGCAACTTGCACTCAATGCCTTGTCATTCTGAAGGTTGGAATCAAGTACCTTGCAATAAAATGCAGCAGGTCTGGTTTCTGCAAGTCCATCAGAAAAGTAGTAACTTCCACACCAGTTGAGTAAACAGAGGGTTTTGCTGAAACTCTTTTCCAGTCTTTTAGTGACAAAAAAGATTTGAAGTCCAGGATTTATAAAATGTGTTCAGTGGCCCATGCATGCTCTACTCCAGCTCTTACAAACAGCTTGGTTTGTATGCCATGGTTTGCAATTTATGAGCTACAGCAGCAGCAGCTCAAATGCCTCAGCACTGGCTTTCAGGTTTGGAAATAGATGATTTGTCATCACTTCTTTGGTAAGATCTATAAACCTTGCCCATGCAAACTCCTCTAAATGGAATTCAGGATGAGGCATAGCTACGAACTTCCCATAGAACTCTCCCATTACAGAAGTTCTACAGAGTTAAAAATGCACACCTAAGAGAAAATTGTGTAATATTAATTAATCTAAAGTTACCATCAGTAACACTGGGGTAGGATAATCTTAAGTATAAATTCTACATATTTCTTTCCAGAACAAATATAATTTAATCAAATATATTTCCTCACCCTGGCTTCAAATGTCTTTCTTCCTCTAGACACATCACAGCCACAGCTGAACTATCTTAAAGCAGTTTCACATTAACTATTCAGTTCCAAATCCTGGGGCTTGATACATTCCTGTAGCCTCCCATGACAGGAAAAATGACATACTTTGGGTCCCTGAACTGCACAAATACGAAAATATTACTCATTCATAAATGGCATTCTCAATGAAGAAACACAACCATGTTTTGAAGCAAGTGTCTAGTCAGTGAAATGAATGGAAACAGAAAAAATCTATTTGAAAGTGATATCTGCAGATCAACAGACAGATGGAGAAAGCAGCTTATAACTGAGGGGCAGGCCTGTGAGAAGCTGTTCTGATTTCTGGCACTCTAGGAATCCCATCACCAAACTTCATACAGTGACTCCTGGCATGTCAGTATAAGGCTGCCAGTGCCTTCACTCCTGCTTCTGGCACCCTTACCCTGCCATGTCAATTTGAAGGACACCATCTATAGTTTGCTTTTTTCCTGACTCTTAATATCTGCTTGAACAGAGGCAACTTCTTAAATCACGGGATAAAAAGCTGGTGCAGAGTAAGAGTGAATTCGCTTTACACATACCGTGGGGTATAGCACAGCATACCCCTTCCCAATTATTTTTAATACAACAGGTTGTGAAAATAAACTAATTTTTAACGATACATTCTTGCTACATCTTACATAAACTACGTTTTTCCAAGATAAAATTAACCTCTTTCAGGCTGATGTGCCAGAGGAGAGCACACTTCCTTCCACAAAAGAATGCTGAAAAATATTATGCATTAGAAGAGCTACTGTATGCAAACAAAAATACTCTTCTGCAGTAAACATACAAAGTTTCTTTCTCCTTTCACAACATTTCTCAAAACTGATAGTTAACTACCAAAATCAAAGAATTATTAACTTGGGCAGGCAAACTAATGTACTGAGAGGTGTATAGCCAAGTAACAAAAGAATCTCTTGAATGCTATTGCGTTAGATGATGTGAATAATCAAAGCAAATAATTAATAACATAATGCTTGATACAGCTATCTTTCAAAATGCCAGAACAGCATGGATTCTTTCAAATAAAACAAAGTAAGTTCTGTTTGAAAGAGCAAAATGGTCATTCTCTTGACAAAAACAAACAAACAAACATGATGTAGAAGAAGGCAGATGCTTGAAGAGAGCTTCCCTGTGCTGTCTTGTATGGCTTCATAAGCCAGCTTTTCTCCATCCAGTTGCCATGACACCTCAGACATTGCAACATGTTCCATGCTAAGGAGTAATTCAGAGCTACACAGAGCTATGCCTGGTGTGGTTAGAAATTATAAGACATAAACAGAAGAAACAAAGGTGCCTTTTGGTTTATAATTAACTGACATACTCCTTACTCCATCCCTTTGCCTTGCTTGGTCACTAAGCTCTCCTTTTTTCATACTATTATTTTCCAACTTACAAATTTAACTTGGCTGTTGACCAGAAGTTTAAAATTAAATAAAATTACGAGATATTTGAAGTAAGCATGATAACTAGTATTTTCTCTCTCCAACTGTTTGGTTCTTCTAGTTCCCCCTTATGTACCATAGTAAACCAAAAAGAAGTCTATGGAGTAAATGCAGTTGAAACAGGAAAAAGATCCAGACAAAAGGAAGCAGACCATTTTTCCTTACTGGACTTGTCATCAGCAGAACTTCCTAATGCACCACTATTGATAAACCAGCAACATTACCTCATTCCTTGTTTTCTCAACTTCCCCAGTAAGCAGACAAGCTCTTTAGTTTTCATCTTCCATGGAAAAATGATTTTTTTATATTTAAAATCTTCAAATTTGCTCCCATCTACCATAAACACAAGTATTTTAATTTGAGCAGAGATAAATGTAAAAATATACCAGACACACAGACATATCTAAGCAGCAATGTAAATAGGTTTTCACATTTTATAGCAGTTAGCTTATGAAGCATTCCAACTTAAAGCAAAAAACATTTTCAACATACTACTTAGAATAAAATACATAGTGGATTTTCAGTCCAATAGACAAGATATCTAAATTCTAAAATAAGGTGCCTGCCTTGAATTGCTAAACATCAGTTTGGGATCTCATTCTACAGGAAGTGAATCTGCTACAACACTTCTTCCCACCTTTGTACATCCTACACACAACACAATCATTTAAAGCTTGAAAGAACACTGAAATCTAGATTGTAAGGTAGCTTTTCACTGTTTCAAATAACCTTTAAAGCAGAGAAACTGATCCTTCTTTAATAATTCTGTCCATTTCCATTTGGCCAGCATTGATTTCTTGCCCTTATGTGTATCCAGCAGAGCTTGAAAATTATTTTTATTTACTTCTTTGTTTGTCTACCAGCATCAGTTGTAACATCAGCACAGCAATGGGAATTTTATTGCTTATGCTGAGTCTTCTCTACCAGCAGAACACAACACCATTCCTCCCTGCCCTCACCAGTGTTCCATGACAATAGCCTACATTAATAAAGTTAAAGTTTTTTGCAGGTGAGTCCCCTTCTCCTAACCAAAAAAACCCCATAGTAATGATTTAATTAGCCCTAAAATCAGTGTTAAAGAAATCAAATGAAAAATCTTTTCATATATTTTAGCACCCAAAATAATTTTCCTAGCATATATGTGCAGTTTCCATCCAGTTAAAGGCTGAACTGCTGTACTTCTACAGCAAACTTTTTACTATGTCATTGTAACATTTGAAGGCTTCAGAAAGTACATGATCCAGCAGTGTGCACTCACAGCCCAGGAAGTCAAGTGCACCAGAAGAAGTGGCCAGCAGGTCAAAGCAGGTGATTCTGCCACTCTACTGTCAGGACAGCCCATCTGTGGAACTGAGTCCAGCTCTGGGGTCCTCAGCACAAGAGAGACACAGATATGTTAGAGCAGGTCCTGAGGAGAGCCACAGAGATCATCAGAGGGCTGGAGAACATCTCCTGTGAGAACAGGCTGAGAGAGTTGGGGCCGTTCAGCCTGGAGAAGAGATGACTTCCAGAAGATCTCATTGTGGCTTTCCAGTACTTAAAAGGGGCTTGTAAAAAAGATGGAGGGTCCCTTTTTACATGGACAGATAGTGATAGGGCATGGGGGAACTGTTTTAAACTAGAACAGGGGTGATTTAGCCATTAAGAAGAAATTCTCTAGTCAGAGGTAGTTAGGCACTGGAACAGGCTGCCCCCAGAAGCTGTGGATGTCCCCTCCCTGGAAGTTTTCAAGGTCAGGTTGGATGGGGCTTTGAGCAATCTGTTCTAAGTGGGTGGCATCTCTGTGCATGGCAGGAGTTTGAATCAGCTGATCTTTAAGGTCCCTTCCAACCCAAGTCTATAATTCTATTCTATGAAACTAAGCCAGCGCAATTCAGAAATATGCTTTCTAAGGAACACTGTCACTTCTCTCATATAGGAAGAAGATGGATAGCAGTATTTAAATAACCACATTCATATTAGAAAATCAGTGGGCAGTTCCAGGATGCTCTGGTATAACTTCAGAGATCAAAATGGACTTATTTATAATTTGATTGCACTGTTTTCAGCTGGTGTTCAAAGACAAAGTTCAAAACACTGTGGGTTTGATCTAACTTTCCAAGAGCCTAAAGGGTTAAGCCTAGTAGCCACATGCCCTGAGTGGCTACTACACTGTGGGCAAGGAAGTTTTTTTGTAGAAATAGTTATCGAGTGACTGTTTTATCTAAGAGTTCTACCTAAAAGGGATCAGAACTAAATAAAGACTTTAATTAGAGCATTTTTATAGCTCAAATATCTTTCAAGATTTCAGCATTTCAGAAGCCACCATGATTTTTTTTTAATTAAACTGCTTGAAACCTACCAGGTGCAGAACTTAACATTTCAGTTAGATTTTTTTACTCGCAATGTTAAGCAGACACACTTATCACCCTGACAGCAGTACAATAGCCAAGGGTTGAGGATGTCAGGCTACAGTCCCTAAAGACTGCAGCCTCTTGTGTTGGTGCTTTTGCGGGGGAGGAATTTTCTTTTTCCTTTTAAAATCATTATTCAACATATTTTCTAGTGAACATCTTTAAAAATAAATTAGAATTTCACCCAGGATTACATTCAAATACTTTGAATAATGATCACCAATTTGTGGCACAGACAAAACTGCAGGTACTGCTGATATCACCTGATACAAAGTTGCATCATCTGACAGTTTCCTGTGTTGCAGAAAAGAAGCAATTACCAACTCAGTGTGGTTTTTGGCATCCGTGCAATGATTGTGATTTCTCAAAGGGATTTATTCTTTTGGCCTGAGATCTTTAAGCACTGAGGGTAATGTTGTTTCCATCACAATATTTTTCCTTTTAGGAACATGAAGACCATGTTTATTTCTGCTATATTAAGTTGAGATAATACTAGCCTTGTCAGATATTTAGAAATAGTGTAGTCAGTGTGTCTGTTTCGACCTTCCAGGTCACAGCAAAGGTGCAAGCTGACAGCACCAGCTGTCATTTGCTGTTAACAGACTTTTACCACATCAACAGCTCCAAGCTCATAGGGGAACAAACCAGTTTTGTGCCTGAAGAGCAGGAAGTCAAGAGTTGGCTCTCTCTTTCCATCTTTTGAGTGGGCAGATTTCAGTGACACTAGCACTGTTCTAGCTGCCTGCCTGGAATTGCTCTCCTGCCCTGTGTCTACTTACATAGGCTCTGGGATACAGGATTGCAAATGCAGACTTCAGCCATTTAAGATTTCAAGAAGTATAAGCATTTGCCAGTGCCAACTGTTCTACTTCTTCAGAGCAAAAGACATTCTCACTGCCCTGGATGTCTTGGATTGAGAGACAGGAGTGGCCCATTTACATTCAGCAAACATATTCCGTGTCATTTACAATGGCAATGAGTTCATAACTGTGCAGCGTGTATCCTGCAGTTTTCTTATTATCTCCAGCACTGTGAGAATTCCTGAAAAGCTGTCACATTTAGCTTGCTACATACTTACAACAGCAAATTGGTACATGCTCTGTGCTGATCTTCTTATTCTTTTCTGTAGTTGCAAAATTGCAAACAACTGAAAAATTGCTTTATGATCATAATCACAGACAGACCCAGATCAACAACTGCCAGCCTTGTCGTGACATTCAGTGTGTCAAGCAATGACATAGGCAGTTTGCAGAGAACAGCAGTATCTTGAAGTAGACAAGCTGAGATGAGGAAGAAAACCAAACCCTTTGAGGACATGAGAAAGGGGTCAGAGACACAAAAGCCTGCCTACTTTTCTAGCTGTTGAAGTTAATCTAATTAAAAAATGCTAATTTCCCCACAAATCTTGCTTGATGCCTTAAATTATTATACCACAATAATGACAGCATTTACAGCCTTAAAAGCTATATATAACCTGATATAAAATCTTAGAAGCTAAGTATGTTAAATGTCGAGCAGGAAGCAAAGATGGATTCAAAGACCTAGCGCTGCAGAGAAAACAAAGAGCTACCACTTTTCTGGTAACAGTTATTTTTACACAGAAACTGAAAATTTTAAACACATAATGACAAAGGCAAGTTTGAAAAAACATTCTAAAAAACAATTAAATACATTTGCAGGAACTGCTGCAAAACGTTTGAAACAGTAGGTAAGTTGAAAACTTTAAGTTACCAATATTAGTGAACCCTGACTGGTGAATGCAGAGGAAAAGACCAAAAACTTGACTCTATTTCAAGAGGCAAAGAATGCACATTTTGACTGTAAAAAGTGATGCTAATGGGGATACAAATAGGTGCATCAGCCGGTCAAAGTAACATCACTTTTAAAGCAATATTGAAATATACAAGAGAACACAGCAAGAATGCATTTTTTAAGGCCAGGATTTTGTGATCTTGAGATGGAAATTGCTACAAAGCTTGCATAGGATTTTTTTTCCTTCACAGCTGAGTTCAGTCAACTGACTTGGAGGAGAGACAAACTGCTTACTGGAAAACAATCTTACAGTAAAAATCTGAGAGGGACACATATGTTGTTAGCATAGACATTATACATGAGCTTTTCTTTTTTAATTTTTTTAGATTAACCAGAAAAAGTACAGATGGGAATGAAAAGGCCACTAAAAATACAACTGTATAGAAAGTTGTAAGATATGGAAGGAACAAAGTGACTTTTCAAAAATAAACTGAGTAGCAATTAGAAGGAGAAAAAGAACCAAGAATGGAAAAAAGCACAGGCAAGCCAACATTTCAGAAGATGAAATATAGTAAACTCTTAAAGATGGACTGTGGAAGATGAGGCCAAAATGTTTATTTTGAGATCTAGGAAATATATTTTTATCTAATGTATATGTGCTGAAAATAAGGCACATGGGTCCTAAAGTAAATGAATGACAGAGAAAAATTAATTGTATAAGAATACCAGAAATACCATACTGTGGCACTGATGGCCAATATATGCTAGGAACATAACTCTATCCATTAAAAAAGCAATAAAAAGGAATTCCCTTGCATCCTAACCCCCAGCAAATGCAGGGGCAAAAGTCACAAAGTCCACTGTGCAAAAAGTGGAAGATTTGAAAGGTTTCACTCTGCTACAGAAAACCAGAGAATTTGGTGAAAATATACCGGTGACCTCAGACTACTATCAGCAGGGGTGGGGAATGCCAAAACCCTAAATATTAAATAAGCTGACAACTGAGTCAAACACAGCCTAAACCAGAACTGAAAACTTCTGCCTGTCTGCACATCCAGTGTTTTGTTCCAAGCCATGGAAACAAGGTGATTCTTCCAGTGATATCTAACACTATGGTCTCTGTCCAACACCCAGTCAACAGACAATGTCCAATCTTCAGAAAACAAACCCAAAAGTCGAGAGGCCCACATATGAAATGTCAAAAAAATTTAGAGGAATTTTTTACTAGACAGTGGGTAACCAAAGAGGACTCTCAAGCCATGGCCATACTGCATACCATTCAGCAGTAGGAACAAAAACTGGTAACAAATAGGATGCCAAGCATTTATTAATTGCTACACTAATGTTATTTTCACTATATAGGTGTTATTAATACTTTAACTAATTATTGTATTTCAAAACCTTTCTTTGGATTGTAAAAAGAAGAACCTACTGAACTGCTAGCATTGGACTAGCAGTAGAGATGTGAAATCAGTTTGCATAATGTATTGGATTCATGAAATCCATTTGTATTGAGCACTTTTGCAAAACTTCAAGCAGTTTAACTACTCCATACCCAGCATCTCCATTTGAAATAAAACAAAATACAAATAAAAAAAAACAAACTAATCAAACATAATATTGTTACTTATCCCACAATTGTGCCTTAAAAGTGGTTAAAAGTAAAAGGTTTGCTTCAAGACCACCAATTAGAGAAAACCTGATTCATTGAACAAGTCAAAACAATTGGAGGAAGAAAATATTTGCACTTTCATCAATAAGAAAGTAGGGGTGGGGAAAGGAAAATTATAGTGGCAAGTCTGGAAATTTAAGCCTGATATGAACTTCAGGATTCTAAATTAGATCAGCTCGTGGATGGGAAAGTACTGTTTCTTCTGATACAGGGTAATATCCTGTCACTTGAATTTAAAAGACAAATTCTCCAGATGGGAAAAATTTAAAGCATCCAGCAGTATTTTAGTACACATGAAGCAGTTAAAAGCCATTTATTTCTCCTCTTAAAGATAATCCCTACTAATTGCTCTAGTTGTGGAAATACATTTTGTGGGAAAGGATAATGAAGCCTACTTGTCAAATTGCTCATGTCATTATTTTGCTGCAGAATGCAAATACTATGGCCAGACCCATTCCCAGCATGCTGAATATCAGCCTACAGAAAAGGATCCTTGCATAAGCCACTCTGACCCTTCTTGCTAGTTTCTTCTGACCTTTCTGACCTCATTAGACTGGTATAAAGAAAATAAAGGAACTGTTGGGTACTCTTGATGGATTAGAAATAACAAGAATGTGTCTAGGATTTACTTAAGTACTAAACCAGACCACTGAATTATAATGCTTTCCAAACAATCAAAGGGATAATAGGGATAGTGATGAAGAAATAGAGGTAGAAATAAATAGATTCTTAAAATATTTTGAATAGTATGCTTTTTGGAAATTGTTCATCAGCATCCTTAACTAATTATTCTTGCTGCCATTTTAGATGGTTGATTTTTTAAGGCTCCATTTCAGTGAGAATAAATATTAAAAAACAATGGCCCCAGTACAATTATTCTGATTAAGCGTGAATCCAGCTTAAGCACCTTGCTGAAAGAGGGCTTTAATCTCCTCTGGTCAGATTTTATTTAATGAATTCTTCAAATTCCCAAAGGAAGGAAACTCTAGAGGATAGAATGCAAGTCTCTGAATTCCCTGTGTCACATTTCAAACACTACATCATACTATCAACAAAATCTGTGTCTTAACAGACAAAAGGGTATAGATACTATCCAAGTGCTTATTCTTTACATAATACATACCTTCTCCAGTGGAATTACTTTGTATTTTTAAACTGTCTTCCAGCCCTGAAATGGACAAGCCACACATTTTTATAGCTTACACCATCAGAAGTAAAAAACCTACAAATTAATTTTGCTCTCTAGATAGTGGATTTTGCCATCCCCAGTAAATATTTATTTATTTTTAGCTAATACTGGCATCTGAGCAAAACTCTCAGAAAGGAAACCACAGGCCACAACTTATAACACAAATCCCAAGTACTACAACATAAATTTTACAGCAATTGCAACATGGGACACATCCCTTTTTATCTTTTTATCCTGTATTTCTAATTTGTAGGGAAAAAAAGTGCTATGAGGGAATGTATGGTTACAGAAATCTTTCAAGTTCTCACATATTGTGATTTCTGATTAAAAGCTCTTGAATTTAACCACTGGAAAGTATTTATGGGAGGAGAAGAATTTTTCCTTTAGATGCTTAACTACTCCTAAAAGAAGACACTAGTAGAGAGGCTGACCTCAGCCAAAGGGTTCAGGCTTTATTATGCTATGCATTAAAATGCAGGCACCATCACATAAAATTAAACTACGTCCTTTTTAAAAATAAGACTGTGCCATCATTTGTTCCTGAAATATCCTCTGTTCAGCTGTCCTGCAGTTTTATAGATCCTGACATGGGAAAACTGTTGCATTTGTGATAGTGGTAATTGTCCCCTTCAGAAATTTATAGCCTTTGGTAAATCTCTGTAGGTCTCACATCTCTCCTGTGCCAAGTGCACAAGCCAGCCCCAAGCCAGCACCACTGGAGAGGCTGCAAACGCTGCATTTGTGCAGGAACTCTCATCAGGCTTCATCACCACGAGCTAAAATCTCTTAAAGCAGCCACTGAATCCAGATACTGTCATACTGCACATAGAGCTAAGTTAGATGACACAGTGGTTAAAAAACAACTTAATCAGGTTGCTAGCACAGATTTCACAGTTGCTGTATCTGGGCAGCTGTTGTAGCACAATTGGATTAGTGATTTATGCTGTCTTTTTACTCTCCCCATTTTAAGACAATGGATTGAGATTTGAACATGTAAATTTTTCATCCTCATCACTCTTCAGACCTTGTGAATGTAGAGTCATTTTAAGACCTGTAGAAAGGTTATGTTCATTGTTTTGGAGGGGGATTGTTTTCTTGTGGTGGTAGTCTTTTTTACCCTTTGTTGTTAGCCAGAGATTGTGGTGAGATGATAAATGGTGGACAAGGACCTTGTGCTTGGATATTTAAAATAAACAGAAAAGCCCAACAAAAAAACCAACCAACCAACCAAAATCAAAGCAAAATTGTAATCAGCTGGCAATTTCTTTCTCTTATGTATGATATAGGTAAAACATGTTTCTTTAAAATTGTGTTTGTCATCTTACATATCTATCATTTGTCCACCCTGTCACGGAAAGAGAAATTCAAAGATCCCACCTATCTGAGGTTAAATTATTAATGTCCTTGTTTTGGAAGTTGCTAATTCCTGGGAATTAGCTACAGCAGTTAACTTGCCATTTAAAGAGCACATAGAACAAAATTGCTCTTCACAGAACAAAGGGCAAGGTGAGCAAACAACAAAACCCCTGTGACTGTTCTTTTATCATTTTATTTACCCTATTATCTCATGTATTAGATAGGTTACTTATGTTCTTTACTAAATAAAGCCCAGAAGAAGAAATGCCTTTCGACTCATCTCCTACTTAGACCAGAAACCTAACTCCAAGTACCAGAGGGAGAAGCAGGGAGGGGGTGGGAACTCCTATCCCTCCTCCACATCTCTAATCAGAACAATATGACAAATTGTTGCACTTAGATTCACAAAAACCATACAGGTTTAATGTCTGCATTCGTATCATGGTTAACCCTTAAATCAAACAGACCCCTCAGAAGAAGGGTCACCTACAGTCATGCTTTCTGATTTTTCCTTCATTAGTACATATAACATTTAAAAAGAACATTCTAATAACAAACAACTAAAAGATAAATACCCATTTTCCAGTATCCGAGTAAAGCTTACATGAAATTATGAATTGATTATCCAAGAGAAGATGCTATCATCGTTTTCTTGCTATTTATCAAGCATTTTAAGTTCCTTTGTGACATTATTAAAATATTATCTTGATTACACACAGTTCTCTCAACACATTTGCTATTTGAGATGTGTTGGCCTGCTCTTTGTGGCTGAATAAATCATATCCCTTACTTCCAGTCTTTGGAAAAAAAAAATCACATCATGATGTGACAATTAAAATAAAAGCCTTGAAAGTACCTCTCCAGATAACTTGGTGTTTCCTCTTCCAAAATATTAAACAGCTGATACTTTTCAAACAAGTGACAAAGGATGCAAATATACAATAATTAATTTATTTACAAACACGGACAATAACTTAGGAACATTTTACCTGCATAAATCTAATTACATTGGAAGTTGCTGATGTATACTAATGCAATAGGTTTCAGCATGAATTTTAAGCATTTTTAAACACAAAGGTGCAGCTGGAAAACTGATTTTTTCTTTTACTTATGTTCTTCCAAATTTGCTAATCGAAATCTCTGCAGAGATGTAAAATACAGCATCATGTTTTGTGCCATCGAAAGGTACAAAAATGAAATTGGGCCTGCATAATTGTAGAGATAGATGCATGTGAATAACTGCTACTGTACTTCTGACCTTGTGACCTCAAAGAACACCAGTTTCTCTCAAGAGATTTTTAGACCTCTGAAATAATGTTTTCAGTCTGTAGACATTTCCTTAATCTGTCCTTCAAAAATGAAATTCATGTCTCATCACTGTTAAAATTATACCAACAAACTCTTAGAATATCAAAAATTATGTGATGCCATATGCAAACTCCCAGAATAAACAGAAAATTCCATTTATTTGCAATGAAACCAAGTTACCATATTAGGCTGAAAAAATTCAGAAGAGCATATTGTTATATAAAAAATAAATGATCATACAACCTTTGAGCACACAGCCAGTATGCACATTTGATTTCTGGTACACATGAGGTACTTCTGCTCCGACACAACAGGGAGTCTGAAAACCTTCCTGTATTTCACTGTGCAGGACAAAATTCAGTAATTGCAAGGACAATTAAACATTAATCCTGCTTACCATGGCAGGTGACAGACTTGCCATCTGTTGAAGTCCTTAAAGCGAGGTTGGATGTCTTTCTAAAAGACATTTTTGCATATAGTTTTTGGAAAATCAAAGCCAAAAACAAACTAACATTTGATCCATACTTCAAAACTGTGGTCATCACATAGAGAGAAGGGACTGGTGGCACAAGCCAGTGACAGTACCAGCTTTGCCATTAGAGACACATGTTTGTGCCTGTCATGGTTTAACCCCAGCCAGCAGCCAAGCCCCAGGCAAGCCTCTCTCTCACTGCCCCACCAGCAGGAATGGGAAGAAAATTGCAAAGTAAAAGCTGGAAAACTCATGGGTTTAGTAGGGAAAGCAAAGGCCATGCGTGCAAGCAGGGCAAAACAAGGAATTAATTCACTGCTTCCCATGGGTAGGCAGGTTCAGCCATCTCCAGGAGAGCAAGGCCCCATCAAGGGTAAGGTTACTTGGGAAGACAAACACTGGCACTCCAGATGTCCCCCCTTCTTTCTTCTCGCCCCCACTTCATATGCTGAACATGATGTGATATGGTCTGGAATGTCCCTTTAAAAAGTCCCTGGAATGTCCCTGGAAGGTCCCTGGGGTCACCTGTACTGGTTGTGTCTCCTCCCAGCCTCCCAGGCACCCCCATCTCCCTCTCCAGCTTGGCCCTGCAAGGAGCAGAGGAGGCCTTGGCTCAGTGTGAGCTCTGCTCAGCCATAACAAAACATCTCTGTGTTATCAGTCCTGTGTTCAGCACAAATCCAAACACAGCCCCCTGCCAGCCACTGTGAAGAAAGTTAACTACCCCAGCCAAAACCAGCACAGTGTCCCTTCCCATTCTGCCTGTAACCCTTGTGATCCTGCTTTAAAATAATGTTGGAATCCTAGCTTAGTCAGTCTTAGCTTTGGTACAGACTCCAGTTAGACCTCTGGTGATTTTCATATCCTCCTTTAGCACAGGCCTTAATTCTCTGGGCATACAGCTCTTACACATTATCTTAGCTATGATCTTGAGAATCAGGGATGCAATGCTTGCTATTGTGGCATTCTGTTTAAGGGATACATAAGAATTTTTAGGATCAAAATTATTTGAGGAAGAAAAGTTTTTGATCATGATACAGGAAGTGCAGGTGATAATTAAATTCTGCATCATAAAGGCAAACTAGATTAACTCCCAGAGGGATTTAGTACTGCCTGTTTCACACAAGTAATTAATATTTCTTGTTAATACTAGTGCTGCTATTTGCATGTGTCAGAGTGTACACAGATGGACATGGAGCATACAACTCACGCTTTCTGAAGCAAGAAAGAAGGCAGCAAACAAAAAATGTTTTCTTTTTTGAGGTATGCAAACAAGTGGGTCTATAGGTTATCTAATAACACATGACTGAAATGATGCCATGCAGTATGGATGAAACTGAGTGGGCTTTATAAAAGTTCAAAGCAATAAACAGGCTACAAAAGATGTGTGGGCAGAGAAGAGAAAGTGGAAAATATAGGAGAAATCAGGAGGTGGTTCCATTATCAGCTGTATCCTGCATATGATGCTGTACATGGGAACAGTGAGAAAGGACTGCAAAATATGGATTTGAATACTTTCACCTCAGCCGTTAGCAGTGCTGCCAAATGCCGTGACAGACTCTTACGGCTATAAGAGGGTTTTAGAATTAGCAGGTGGTCCATTAAGTTATGAAAAAAAAAAAAAGTCTCAAAAGCCTCTATTGCAGATTTCTCTGTCCTTCATTTATGTGAAACTAAAAATTCCTTCACACTACAAAGCACAGTAAACAATTCAAAGTAGAGCAGTGTATTTATCTGAAGACCACCAAAGTCACCCAAAAAACTCCCCAAAAACATCCCAACCCCCCCAAGGGGACAAAAACCCAACAAACAAAAAAAAAACCCACACAACAAAAAAACTCAACAACAACCACAAAAAACCCCACCAAAACACCTGTTTTAATACTATATTCTGAAAATCCAGGCCTGGCTCATCTCCAAGCCAAAATTCTAGTCAAATCACAAAATTTAATGACTTCCTCGGGCACATGTTCTCACCCAGCACCTGCCCTTCTGCGTTAATCTCATTGTGAGAAATGTACATTTAAAATCCCAACTCAATTTTTATCTGAAATGTCACATTTTGTCATCTCTTCTAGCTGTTCTGCTCTGTCTGTCTACATAATATTCTCATTTTCTGAAAAAATTCTCACTCCCTTAAAGGCAGTGAGAACATGAATTTACTAAAGCCAAAAGCATTTTTGATGCTTATTCAAAGTCCAAAGTTTGGGTAGCTTTATTCATACCGTAGCCTACTGACTTGCAACGTTAGTGAAATAGATAAATTCACAAGAATAAGTCTTTCCACTGCAAGCCATTATAAACCACACACCGGTAGCCATACAAATAGTACCTTATTATAATGCAACTGTAATTAATTAAATTTGTTACATTCTTCCTAAGAACATACAATTGGGCAAGACAGCAAAGGTAAAAACTGCTACTAATTTTAAAGAGTAGTGTAACAATGAAATGGTATCTCTGCTCCAAAACTTTTTATGTCCATTCCACACTAATCACTCAAAACTAAGAGTACTATTTACGTAAAACAATATGTAAAAGATTAAAAATGGTAGTAGAAATCAATGGGTGTGCTCCATTAAAAAAAAAAGACACATGATCACTTTTTGGTAAAATGTAGGTCACCTATGGTTGCCATAGTAACCACTGCTGAACTATTGCTCTACAGATGACCACTGCCTATGGCTGCTTTCTTTTCCAGCAATCATACCTCTATTAAAATAAGAAAGACATTGGAATTGACATTAGTTTAATTATAAACAAAACTCCTGCTTAAATATTTTCAAAAATATCCCATATCTTTGTCTAAATAAAATACTCAGATAACCAGTAGAAAACACACAAAACCTAATTTTCAGTCCTAAAACATCTGCTCTTTGTCTGTATCTCAAGCCTGGAGTTTCCAAAATGGAGAGAAACAACTTTACAAGGAGTTGCAAATACAAAAAATATTTATACGGAGCAATTGACTAAACATTGGTAACTCAGAAATTCAACAAGCACTGCCATTAGGTTAAGCTCTCTGATAATCTCACAGCAAGTCCTGCGACAGTGTATTAAGTACCTTCACTGCAAGTGGGGGCTAATGGCTTGGTGCATTATTATTATTTTGTACACAAGCACCCAGTGGAAATGAGTCATGTAACAAGGCTGGAGCCACAGATAATAACAGTTGAAGCCTCACTTGGAATGAAGTCATTGAGTCTTCAATCAGTTTGATGGTGAAACTCCCTTTCTCACCACTATTACTCTGGGGCATACATAGTTGATGATGAATTCATTAAAATACAAAAGACTCCACATTACAAAAAGAGTCTTAATTGGCTTTGATACTGAACTGGGAAATAACAGGATGACAAGCCAACGTCCTTGATAGCTGCTAACGTGTTTTCCTCTTCAGAACAATCATATCACTATTATGTAAGTTCAAACTAAATGAGTTGCTTATCTTCTCCTTTTTTCCCCTTTTTTCTTCTTTTTGTTTGATTGTTTGTTGGGGGGGGTTGTTGTTTTTTGTTGGTTGGGGTTTTTTTGGTTTGGTTTTCTTGTTTTGTTTTTTTTTTTTGCTACAGGTATTATAAAACTCTGAAATATAAACTTTGAGGTCTGGATGCTACCCACATGCCTTAATGCTTTTAGTACTAAAAATACATTGTGGTGGGGTATCAGTATTCACACACACAATCAGAACACTAAAAATGATTCATTTAGTGAACAAAAGAATGATGATCAATATTGTTGAATACCATCAACGATGAATCACATCCCCTCACTTGCACTAAATTCTTGACAGTTCAAAACAGACAGATGAACAGGTAGATGAACACAAGACACCACAGCAAGACTGCTGGGAAGCCAAACACACAAACCCTCATGCAACAGACAGCTTGTGAAAGTTGTCTGGTTTCCATCACAGCTTTGGAATCAAACAATGAATGTAACTGCTTTTAATTCACTAAATTGGCAAATTCCAAAGAAATGATAACTTGTTTAGAGTCTCCTAACTGTACCTGCTGAAAACATCACTACAGTATTTTGTGGTGGGGAGGGGATTGATACTCAATTTCTTTATAATCCTGTAAGGATCAGGACCTTCAATACACCTTCACACTTGGTGCACACCAAGGGACTGCCAAAAGCACCAGGACATTGCAGCAAGACTACAATACACATGGCAGGGGAGGCTGGGCTACAGGGGAAGAAGAAAGCAAGAAGTCAATACAGCCTCCAGCACGCAGAACACTTTTCTTTTTCCCTATGTTTCCATCAAAATTCTTGAATTCTTTGCCTGTGGGTCAGTAATTTACATGGATCTGTTCCTTCCTGCAGTCCTACAATCACTGCATGGGGTTGCTGTCTTATAAGACTGTAAACTATTGGAGAGTGTCAGTCTGTATTTTCTGTATGCAGATACAAGCTTTCATCTTAAGCAGGTCCAGGTCCCCAGTAAGCCCGAACAGTCCTAGTACAATACAAATGATGTAAGAAAAATCACAATACAAAACCTGACCACTGAAGGCTGATTAGACTGAAAACAGAGATAAAATACAGTTGCATCTTTCTTGTAAGCTTTAGAATGGTTTCATTGTGAAGTACTGAGATAAAACTACTAGGTTCATCTGCTTGTTAATTCTGCTTTGCAAGCAGAACTGCTAGTCTATTAAAACAAACCACAAAAAGAACAACCAAGCCAAACCCCACAGAAGGCTGTTCCCAGCTCACTGCTAGAGGCTTAAGATCTCTTACAGCATGTTCATACAAACAACAGCTGAATCAACTGATAGAGCAAAAAACCTTTGAGCAGGGACAAGCCCCTGGTAGCGACTTCTAAAAGAAGATCCACTACCAGTAGAATCTGTGCCTTTGTGTTGCTGTCCTTCTGGAGTTAACTCCACTCAGTGACCCCTATTACTAAACCAGTGCTTGCTAAATCAGAGCAATGAACAGCAGAGCAACATTCAGTAAGGAGAAAACACTGCTCAATGGCTCCTGTGTTGAGGGTGCTACAAACTGAAATTAGTCATAAAGCCTACTGTAATGAACAATCACAAAACGGTTTGGTTTGGAAGGTGCCTTAAAGACCATCTTGTTCCAACCTCCCACCCCTAGGCAGGAATGCCACCCAGGAGGATGACGTTGCTCGGGGTCCCATCCAACCTGGCCAATAAGACAGCATACTTTGTTATAAGCACTGAAACTAACTTGGCTTTAAATTTCAAAACATCTTTAAAGCCATCTTTACATACACTGGTAGGAAAAATTGTAAACTAGTATAAAATGCAGAATATGTACTAATCATGGCACTAGACAAGGAGAGAGGATATTGCAATAATCTTTCTGAAGATTCATTTGCTTTGTAAGAGCACATAAAGCAATTCAAAGAAAGCTGCTGAAGGCCACTGGGACTTTCACTAGGAATAAAAGTGAGCACTAGGATACAGCAGTCTGGAGAAAGCAAGCATGAAACTTTTTTTCAGACAAAAATTAATCTATTCATAGTTACGAACTGGTAACAGCAAAATCCATTTTTTCCTGCTTTGTGATTTGATTCACCAATTATTTCCCTACAGAAGCTAGTGTAATGGTATCAGGCCACCCACAGCTTTTCCTGGTATCCAAATGTTGTCATAATGGTTCTTTGTCTCTGAAAAATGGGACAGCTACTTTTAGTACCCAAGGCATCCTAAGTTTTTTTACCCTTAAAAACACATTTTAAAATTCTGATCTTATTTGACAAAGACCATGAAGCGAGTCTTCACTAAAATAAAACACATCTACTTCCCAATCTCATCACTTCTCCAGAGAAGGATGTTACTTGAGATTACTTCAAATCCAAGATAAAAGTTAGCTAAGAAGAAAAACTTCTGAAAGAATGTTGAAGTCTGTGAGTCTTTGGTACATTCATTCCTCTCTGTCAAAAAAAGCCATGGTCATAATGATTTTGCATTTCTAAAACTGCATGCATCACTGGTGAGAGAACAAAGGAACTTCATATTCTTTGACTTTATAAATTAGACTGTAAAGTTATTAAAAATATTTTGCATATTGTAATAGCATCTAGAGACAGCAACTGCTATAAAAAAATCTAAAACCAGGGGCAAAGGGATGATCTGGTATAATTTTAATTCTGTAGAACAAATCAAGGACAATATCTAACCACAACGTTTAATTTTATCAAATTTCATAGACAACAGCTGATCAGCAAACAGAACCCCATACATTGTGTTAGCATCATTCTGAACTAAGGATCCCAGAATTGCCTGCAAAAGATGGTTCCAGACCTGCTGACAGCGCACACTCCTGAATACAAACCAGGCTTTATACATATGTTCTTAGTGTAAGGCATTTTTCTCTAACTAATAAATGCAGCACAGATCCGGATGTGCTGTAGAATCAAAATCAACATTTCCCAGTAATTTTCTAATTTGTTTTTGAAATATGTTCCTTATACATCAATGTAGTGAAAGAGGATGAGTCATTTTCAATGACTAAGAATTTGCAAACTCCTGGAGCATTAAATTCCTTTGATCTTGATAAGCTGGCTCGTTCTCATTCTGTTCATTAGCTCCCCCCCCCTTTTCCCAGTTTTGAGCCAGCCAATCTGTAGCCCTTTCTGCAAGCTGACATATTTACCAAGTAAAATCTGTTACCACTGCTTTCCTGCTCTTACTGAAAAACACCCTGTTGCTTGTCAAAGCTCCTCATCTCAGGGAACCTCCTTCTCTCTTCTCCTTCATACATGACATAGTCAACAAGCTGTCTTCCCACCCTGATGAGTTCTTTATTAGCTCCTCTCTGTATTTCCCCAGTAACCACAAATTGTTCACCTGTGCATTCTGTTCATCTCTTCTTTTGTTACTCCTATTTAATGTAATTTCATCATTAGTTCCCAAGTACCATTTTGCTGATGACTTGCAAAAATTGCCTAAGAATCTCAGAAAACAATCCAGTTGGGTTGCTTGAACCACACCTTGGTAAGTTCTTTTCTTTAAGGGTTAACCTGGGAATGTCAATACCTACATGATTTGAAAAATATAAATGCCTTAAATGGTAAGCATAAATTATCATTAATTTGCCAGAAAGTTATTTGGCAACTGTAATAGGGCTATTTTCTCATCTGTTCTATCTGAAAAATTAGTGTATGCAGCATCTGCCACAAACAGGTATCCACATTTAGACAGCAATTCAATTTCAATACTGATTAGCAAAAAGCATCTTGATATTTTCACTCTACTCCTCTGATGGAAAAATACTTTACAGCTCCAAAAAATCCTTTAGCACTTGATTCTTTACCAATCAAAAAAATCACAGTTGTCATAGAAACTGTAAAAACTGAAGTCAGTCATGACATAACAACGGGGCAATGGAAAATGTCTGCAGGCTCAGGTTTTGTGCTGGAGATGTTTCTATGAACTTAACCAGGGAGCCAACGAGCTTCCCAAATTTAACAAAGAATATTATAACAACAGGTGTTATTATTGATTTTAATAATCTGTTTAAAGTCTGGAAAGTTATAGCATTTATCACTCCTGCTCTACACACTGGCTACATTAACAGCAAACAGACTCTTCTCAAAACATTCAGTGCAAGCTTATGCTGTAAGGGGACTGAATTTCTCTGATCACACATCTTAGGCTACAGGGAGGGACTTTTGGTCTGTTTATTCCAGTATTCCTGAGGTCCCATTTTTGGTGTTTTTTAACTGACATAAACCACTTTAAAAATCTGTATCGGCATTAGTTTCTGTCTCATACAAATGATGTTCAGAAAAAGACTTCTATCTGCAGGCCTCTGCCCCACACAGGAGAGATCAGCTCCATTCCAAACATTATCTCGGGCTTTTTCCCTATGACATGAAACTGTGTAAAATATAACTCTACTCCTGGCTAACCAAGGCTACAAGAGTCTTTCCCTCTCCATCTCCCAGAGCTCAATCGTAGACCAACTCCAACACCAGAGTTCTTCCTGCCTTTTACTGGAACCACTTGACACTTCATAATTACTAACTGACAGGGCTGCCTTACTGCAAACACTTGCCCTTTATACAGAGATCATCCTGTTAAAAAGAAAATAGTCATAATACACAGGAATATTACTGGACTGGCTTCACTGCAGGTGAGCAAACCGATTAGCTTAACTACAAGTAACATGAAAAGCAGAAATGTCAATGTGGAAGTATTCAGATCTTAAAATAACTATCTCAGAAGCTTTGAATTAACTTTTATAGAGAAATTTAAGGGAATTCTTTTTGTTTCTGCTGGTTTCCTCTGACATATTGTTTATTGTTTCAAAATAACTAGCTACAAATATTTTTGATAGAGAGCAAACAGGTACTTGCATTCCCTATGCTCTTCTAGAATTGTCTTAAATAAACTCATGATTGCATCTTAGCACTTTCCAGACCTGCTAAACAACTTCAGATGCTCACACCACACCCCCATTCCCACCCTGCTTTAGGATTACATCTAATAGAAGCACGAGCACAGTTGGTGTGTAACATTCTTCAGCAGCCCACAGAAGTTTAAGTGACATACACAGACAAACTTTCCAGCTGCACCTAATATAAAGTCTGAGAAAGCAAAACTTGCCCATTAACTTCCTAACCGTGAGTTTAGGAAAAAAGTTTTGATCTAAAACGGAAGTGAAATCCTGATTCCAGTAAAATAATCAGCAGACAACCCGTAAATGAAATAATAAACCTTTTTCAAGAAACAAAGAGAAAAAAAAACCCACAAATCAAATCTCCTTAAAGAGAACAGCATGATTTATTTGTTTACTGTATTATATGCAGGATTCTTACAAGAAGAGTACCTGATTCATACAAATCCCTAAACCTCAGGGGGACAGAGACAAATGGATTTCTTCAGTATCCATGGTTGGGACCCTAGTCAAAAATATGTATAAATCCTTGTAGCTTCTGACTCTTCAGTTTCATGGTATTCTGTCACAGATTTTACCTTTAAAATATCACTCAAGGCTTCTGTATACCATCACATCACTTGCTGCACATGTGCATACATATGTACACAAACATGTACATGTAGGTAATTTGAAAAAGCATATATACACATATAGTTATGCTTTTCTCACACATGCATGCATATGTATACATGCATGGAGACTTACATCTTTAATTCTGAATAAGGCACATTCATTTCCATAGATGCCATCAAGGAAAAAAAAAAAAATCAAGATAAGGCTACTGTAATTATTTAACTGATTTGGATATGCACAACATTTATATTTGTCTAGGACAGGCTATCACAGGAAAATAAATAAAAATGTTAATGTATAATATTGAGAATTATTAACAACAGCCTAAATCTACATGCAGCTTATAATATACTGTTCTAACATACTACTATCACAAAGAATTACTGTGTACTGACATGGTTTACTGAAGCTCATGACATAACAGAGAATTTTTGAGATTGATGTTGTGTGTCTCAGAAGTCCCTTGGCGATGAAATGAATCTGCACATGTATTGATAAATAAGAGTGGCAAGAATTTATATTAATATTTTTTGATTTTTCTAAACAGCAGAATGTCTTTGGGCACACAGTATGAGGCTGACTTCAAGGAGTATGTGTACAGAATAAACACAGTACTTCATAAAGTGGGCTGAGTGGTTAAGACTTTTATACTGAACTCAGATGAGGCTAGAGCAAACATCTCACATATTCTAAAAGCCTGCTTTTTTGTGTAGAGCATATACACAAGTGAGTATAGATTTGTCTGCAACAGCAAGGTGTGTTTTCATGCTTTGCTCCATAATCAAACATTATGCAACCCAATCCTGCAACTTTCTTACACAAGAAATCTTCATTTGCAAATATTCTTACTGGTTTCCATTTTATATCTAGAGATTTTTGACTGTTAATAAATTTGGTATTTGGGTTTTACAGAAGCTTATGACTAATAGAAAGTAACCACAACAGAGGACTAGAATCCGAAAATCCCTACTATCAGAATCTGGTTGTAAAGAAATGTGTTCTAATGCAAAATGAGCAATTCCAAAGCCTCTGAAAAAATCTTAAGTGAGCAGTAATCTGTTGCAGCAATCACTCCAATAAACCCATTCTTCCTATATAAAACTATACTGTAACTATATCATAAATACCTTCTTGGGAAGGATTATGACTTTGTTCCTCTGTTTACTACTGTAATGAAAGAAGGAAAATGACTGAAAGCTGTATGGCTGCATTGGCTCAGGTGGCAAGATGACTGATCAGATTCTGTCATAGATTGTGTACACTACTCTCAACTCTGAACACACACTGCCAAGCAGAGACACTGCCCTTCAAATTCATTATTGTCAATATTCCCCCTGCCCCCAAATCATCACCCAAAATGGAAGACATTCTCCTATATACTTAAAACATGTCATACTAACTAGATGTGAACGATAGAGCATGAACATGGAACTTCCTCTGATAAAAATTTTCACAGAAACAACTACCAGAGGAAATAGTTTTTTCAAAAATAAGTACTTCCTCCCACTTCCAGCATTTAAATGTAATAAAACAGACAAAATACTTCAAAATAAAAGCAGATATCTTTCATTGTATTTCTAACAAGTAAAATGAACCTTTCTTAGCTTGTATAAAAAGCAGTATCATGACTTAGACATCCCTTTATTACTTACGAGCAAAATGATTGGAAGCAGATGGATGGACATTATTTCCACTGTCAGCACTTTCACTGCTAGACATGTCATCATCTGATTCCCACACACATGAACAAGGTGAGGTTCCACCAACTTCTTCAAACTTCCTCTTTAAAATTCCACTCATTGCTGCAATGCTGTCAACATGCACCTGTAACAGGAACAGAGGCAATGAGGCACTGAAACACCTGCCTACTGTGCAGGTCTCCCAGTTCTTTAATCATGAAAGAGTTCACATATCAATCAGATACTACTACCTGCAACTAAATGGCTCCTTAACCAAGAGTTTCAAACAACTTTTCCAAGAAGGAATAAAAAAACCCCACAACTTATCATCAGTACATTTATCATCTCTCTGACTTTAAGACAGAAAGTAAATGCTACCTGTATTTTACCAGTACAAACAAAATTCTATAACCAATCTCATACGCAAATACATATATTTATATTATAATACATATGTATATATATATAGGGTGTGTATATATATATATATATTCAGTTGTGCAGCAAATTCAGGCCAAACATAATACTCCAATGTAATTCAACAAAAATGGACCTTTATGCAACACTAAGAAACCTACTTGGCACGAAGAAACATTACGTGACAAAAATTTTTCTGTAATAAATATGGCTCAAGAAAAAGCTCATTCTCTCTTTTGATTTTAGAGGTCAGATTTATGTAATTCTCAGTACTAACAAATGCCCACAATCACAATTAGATTTGACAGCTGTATGAGACACTTTGCATCTTTTCAGGCCCAGGCCCTGCATACACAGTTCTGGCTCATTTTGTCATTTTAATTTACTCAGAAGTTTCTTGCCTACCATTTTTTAAATTCAGATATGAGTACTGGCACACAAGCAGACTACTTCCATTCACACAAGCATCAAAGGACTGAATCTATCCTTAAGAACTTGACTTCCTAACAACATCACCCAACAAAGCCAGAATCATGTTAAACATTTCTTATGGTTTCCCTTTCATATATAACAGCTGATATTCATATCTCCATTTATGGAATACCAAGCAGAAAAAGATCAAAATATTTTTAAAGCAATTTTTAGATAATTTTAATACATCTGATAGGTTGAAACAATTTTTCTCTAATTAAAAAATAGTTTACTATCACCCTCATTACTGATCACATCCTACTGAAGACTGAAAATTAATTCTAAGATCTTAAGTTAAAAGTTGCAGATAATATCTGCTCTCTGACTATGCTAATCAGTGAAATGCTGCTGTAAATAGCTGGAGAAAAAAGGCTGCTGTTTGATGCTTTTAAGCTCATAGTATCAAATATTCTCATCTGATGCTATTTGCCTTCAGCCTGTTAAGCTGACAATTCAATTCATTTTATAACATAGTTATTTCTTCCAGTAAGCTTCACTCTGCCTTTATGGATGTGTCTTATTTAGAGAAAAGATATCAGTATAGATGTGGAATCCTGACATAATGCTAAGAACAGATGCTGCATAAGATGATCTTCAGCACCAAACTTGTTTGCATGCAGAGCACACTAAAAATTAAATAACAAATATATTAGGGTTTAATACTGTCAGTCACACAGACAGCTTTAAATACATATGCTCACCATGATGTTCTCAGCTTGTTTTAATATTTGTGAAAAAAATGCTTTCCTGAAAGAGATTTCTTCAGGCTAAATATATGACTCAAACAGAACTTGCTTGGATCTCAACCTTTGCCCTTTTGTCCAAAAAAGAATTACTAAAAACTGCAAAGAAAGCACTGTATTTTTATTCTGAGGACATGGAAAGGAGAATTTAGCATCACTTGGTAATAACCTTTGCAAAAATTTGAGAACGTTTTTATGAACCAAGCTGTAATAAAAACATATTTACACACAAAAAAAAAAAGATAAAATAACACACACACACACACACACACACACACACAGAGAAATCCCACAATTAAAAAGAACCACCTCCCAAGTACAGGTTCAGAAACAATTCCTCTGAATTGTCCCCCATATCCTCACTATATCTCTTGCCAACCACCTTTTCCATTGTCTCCTGCAGTGCTTACAGCACTGAAATTGTGAAATCACCATTATTTCCATGGCAACTGCCTGCAATATCAAATCCACAGGATTATAGCTTGACTGTAGAAGAGGGTAAAGAAGCAGCTGGAGAGTGAGAAAGAAAATGCTTACACTCAAACATCTCAGTGAAGAGAGTGAGAAATGAGCTGACAAAGAGTTTATTGTACAAGTGAGACCTAAGTCAAATCCATGTGTGTGCCCATTGAAATTGTGGCTACAGGAGTCGTGAAGTTCCAGGTCCAAAGAACGTAAATCATAACTGCACTGCAAGGCAAACCTAATACCTGTGATCATCATTAGTGCACAGCCAGTCAGAGCAAGAACTCATTTCATACCCTGAGATGACTTCCAGACAAAAGCCCTTTTGTCAGACACTGTCTCCAACCAGTAAGAGCACACAACAAGTGGATGACTAAATGGTGTCTTGCAAATCAGTAAAGTTGCTGCACATAGTGAGTATCAACAGCCAGAACTGTTCGCAGCAAGTAGCAGAAACAAATATTTTTTACACCAAAAGGTTTTAAATTTGCTTAGTTTTAGCATAAACCTACATTTGCAACAAGTGCCACAATCTGGTAGCAGCAAAGCCATTTCATTAAAATGATTTGTATTATGAACCACAACAAATGGGACTCAGGATCCTTGGAAATGACATAGGTTAGCTCTACACCCAGCTAGCTGATCAAGAGAAGCCAGGAGGTACAGGGATACTGCAGAACCTGAGTATCACCACAACACAAAGAATACATAGCTATCCATTACATATATTTAGTGTGACTGTCGCCTGATTTTTGTTCTGGATCTCTTCCAGGAAGATTATTGAGAAGGCTCTTTGACAAAGTAGTTGTGATCAAATTTAGGTGTTGCCACTTTTCAGAGATCTGTTGATTCTAATCTCTCTGTTATCAAGTCTCCCCAGGAATGTGTTACATGAGGGAAAGAGACACTTCCATTACTCAAGAGCTCGGCTATCACAGAGATAGATTAAAGAATATCTAAAGCTGTTTGTACACACTCTGTACCAGCAGGAGATCCCTTTAGAATAACATCTGTATAAACAGATGCTGCTCCATAAGCCAATATTCTTCAGAAAGAGGCACATCTGCACAGTAGTGCACAAGGCATGTTCTGTCTGATAGCTTTGTTTACACAGGCATCCTGCAGTACCTGAGCGAAATCCACATCTCCAGGAACTAGGACACAATACGCATGGGACACACAACCTAATACTGCTTATGAAAGCATTATTTTGCCCATTGTGTGATATATCCCAGTGGAAGACACAGATATATGCCAGAGACCAACAGGAATAAGCAACAGTTTAACTTCTAACAGCAGTGAGGCCGCAAAGTTACTGATATCACCAAAGGTTCCCTAAGTGCACAATCAGGGAACCAGGACAGGGAACTCAACTGAAGTGTTCTTTGTCCTGCACCATAACTACAACTGAATAGCTAAACTGAGATTCTGGGGAATCAAACTGAAGCAACTGCAGTCACAAAGTAATCCAAATTCATCCTGGTTGGAACAGAAGACACTAGAGGTAGGTCTAATGGGACAAGGCACCAAAGACTTACACGAGTCAGATTTTCAATACATGAATGGAAAACAAAACTATAAATAAACCCGGTATCTGATAGGAGGAATCATAAGGGTAATGTAACTACAGAGTGATACAATTTTGCTAACACAAGTCACTTGGGGTATGTGAGACGGTACCATTATATAGGATGGGAATACTCTTAAATACACAGAAGTACTTCAGCAGTACGCATATTCTGAAAAAAATTTAGCAAATGTATATAGGTATAGAATCCAGTACATGTAAGTCTATGTCCGACTATAGGGACCAAAAACAGCACATGACTAAGAAAAACAAATGCAGGGTGGTCAATCAATATTCTTGGACTTTTGCTAAGACACCAGTGAGGTTCAGCTTTCAGAGGCTGAAAAACAACCATCAGCTACAGGTAAAGAGATAAGCTATATCCAACTTATACATTTGGTTAAAAAGGGTGAAAGATGGCTTGAAAGATTGATTTACAAACAGAGAACAGATTTCCAGATGATCACTAAATAGCTGTCTAGTAGATACAACCGATTTGGAGCAGCATCCTTCCAATTCACACAACTGAGTAACAAGCAGACACTGGAACCTTTCCCTTATGTAGATTTATCCTTCACAACAAAAAAATCCTTGCACAGTGACATGATACATCATCCTTTGCTATCCTTCTCACCATGCTTGTGTGGCATTTGTCTACAACAAGGCAAAACAAAGTTGAAACAGAGGCAACAGTATTAAAGCAAGGAAAATAAGCTAACACATTGCTATGAGCTCTAGGTCAAACACCAATTGCCTGACACAGTTAAGGATTCTTCAAAAAAATGACAACTTGACACAGCAGAAGCACATGATGGATATGGGCTGTGAGAAGGATATATCCTTCACTCGCTGTGCTTTTTTTCCTCCTTCATTTCCTAGTTTTCCTCCCTGATGAAACTACTCCTACAATGAGATCATTTTGCCAGTTCTCTAGCTGCAGGTATGCTGACTGGAGAAGCAAGTCCTCAAAGCTCCATGGCAACAGGCTTTTCTTTCCTACGATGGCAGATAACTGGCAGGCACCAGATATTTAAAAATTTCAGAGGCAATATGTTATTACTAGAAGACAAAAATCCCATATAAATGTGGAAGATAGTACTGTGACAGCTTGAAGTATATCTGGAACCTACAAAGAAAATAATCTAAAAGCCTGGCTGGTTTGACTTTCTCTGGTACCTAAAAAGGCTGGAAATTTTAGAAAATCTTGGTAACAACCTCACTGCAGCAGACCTTTAGATAGCAGGTATCTCCAAATCCCATTGAAAGGCCTAGAAAGAGTGATGTTAGAATTACTGAGTGAGTGGACAGGTGACAGTGTATTCGTTGCCTGTGTTCCCAGGAAAAAAATTCTTCTTATGATACTAGGATAACATACACTGCCAAACTTGTTCTACAAAACCTAACTCGAGTTGCCATACCCTGGGTGTCTCATTGACACCCATGGACAGTTTACATACTGGGCATGACATTCTATGCTATAGAATATCCCTTTGGCCAGTCTGGGTCAGCTGCTCTGGCCATGCTCCCCCCAGCTCCCTGTGCAGCTGACAGAGGACAAGACACTGAAAAGTCCTTGACTTAGAGTAAGCACCAGTTAGCAACAACCAAATCATCAGAGTGTTGTCAATATCATTTTTGTACTGAATCTGAAAAACACAGCACTGACCCAGCTATTAAGAAGAAAATAGACTCTGTCCCAGACAAAACCAGGACAAGTCACAAAGACAAATCCAAGTATATTTTCATCCTAGCCAAAATCTTCAAATAAATGTTTTGTAAAATTCAGCGCTGTAGTATACATCTCCTACAACATCATCTGGGAAACTGAACAAGTATGGAGAATACCTGTGAAGACATAAACATCAAGCATGTACCTTAGGCAGTAAAAATAAAAAAAAGAAATATATGAAATAATAAAATAGAACCCTATTCAAATAGCACAACCTCATGATTTAGAGAAAAGCCTCACTATAGAAGTCAGTTATTGACTAAAGCTCAGGAAAAATCAAGAGGAAAAAAGCTCAAGAACACACTGGCATTTGGAGTGGAGGGGGTCAAGGGACAGGATGAAAGAAATCCAACTACTTATTTCTTTTCATTTACAAAACCTTATTTTGTACTACTTTCTTTTTGAGACCTGATCACATTTCATTACAAAATCTACCTGAATAAAAATTCTTATCTGAAAATAAAAACTAAAACAAACATAAAAGGCAGGCATTAAAAAACTGACTATCCTATGTGTCACAGTGCATTTTCCTTGTCTCAAATATATCAACAGAAAATACAGAAAAATTAAAAGTCTATAGCAGCAATACAGATTCACTTCTGAACATAAAACACTTCTATGCAAATGACTGCAAACTGAACTGGAGGATGCAGAAAACAGATGTTACACATAAAACATTACTGCAAAGTACTCATCACAAACAACTCCCACCCACTGGCCAGTCAGCATGTACTATAACATGCTAGGGAGACTTGGCAAATAATTTCACAGTCAAATCATGAATATTGATGCTCACAAGCAGAGATGTTTGGGTTATTTGTTGTGATTAATGCTCTTTTTGAATTTAAGTATTTTTCTTAGCTTGCAAACAAAACTTCACTTTTTTAAAGGCATTTTTCTTACCTGCTAAATAAACGTCAGCAGCAGAGATGGTTGTGAACTAATTAAAGTGCTTGCTTGGCGCCATATAATGCACTGAATTTATTCTGCTCTTTGTGTAACTGACAGTTTTAAACTTGGGAGGGGAGGGGTAGTCAAACCCAAAAGCACCTACGGTGATATCATCACACTCACAAAGAATATTACTTGCTTGTGAAAATGACTATTCACATAAAGAACTGCATTAATGCAGACAAAAGAACATTTGCATGAATGCTTGCAAACAGTGAGCAACAGAGGTACATGAACATGAATCAAACAGCTGTTCAGAATTCAAATTAATGTTTGCAATACATGTTTTGCTGGTTTTGGCAGCTCTAATCTCAAGCACCAGTTGCCATAGGTAGGCTCTGGTAGTTTCAGTACTATAATCTGTAAAATTTAAAAACACATAGCAAGCGAATTCCACTTAAGAGACTACACTGTATAGGCACAAGGAATACCCTTAGTATAATCTTACTCATGTATTTTTGCTTACAGCAGTGGTCAATTTACACAAACATAAAATAGGAAAAGTCTTTCTCTCCCTGTTTGCTTCAGTCTAGCTAAATCCACAGCACCAAGTAAAACCTGCAGGATAAGACTGCGCAATTCAGCCTCGGAATCTGTTCTGGCATTGCAAGCCAAATCCTGCCAAGTCAGCTCTTTGCAGGGTTTCTATACCATCACTTTACAGTACTCCTGATTTCACACTTGAGTACTAATCCACTAATCTTCTAGACTGCCTACACATTGTTGTACACTCTAACACATGCCACCTAGCTCCACTGGTAATGAATTTAAAATGCAGAAACAATGCTGGCATATGCTCACCTCTCGCATCTACAAGCGGTACAGATGCTGATAGATCCGGCTCCCTTAGTCTTCCAAAAGCATCTCACATGGTCCTACATGAACCAAGCATGCAAATATCCCCCTCTCCATCACCCAAGGCAAGACTCCTGCATACAGCAGCAGTGAAATAGCCTTCTAATTCTTAGCTATATCAGCTGATGTCAACAGTTAAATGAAACATTTGTACCATTCAGCCAACAGAAGAAAATTCTATGCTAGTTTTCTTAAGTTTCATCTCAGCATGCTCCCCAGAGAACAAAGTAAAATGAGTTACAGACAGTATTTATCCAACCAGGAACCCAGGACCTTAGCAGTCAGGTCTCCTGTGATGAAGGTGCAACCTGTTACAAAGGGATTCAGAGGCATTCAGCAAAAGGGCCTTCCTGTCAAGATCAGATTTGTCCACAAAAGCTGTTTGGTTTGAGCTTGTGTTTCATTTGTTACAATTTTTTAAGCTTGCTAAAGCACGTCCTAGAGGGAAAAGGGAGGTTCAGGAGAAAACCTCCTGAAGCTGGGTCACAAACTCAGGTTCATAATGCATGTCCTCCATACAAGTCATCTAGGACACTTTTAGCAGCACCTCTCAAAGTCCATTCCAAAGCCTTCAGGTAACACTACTGAAGACCTGGTATTGGGCATGTCCCTTCTAGGTTTTGAAGTTTCATGATGAAATTTCATCAATTAAAATGCCTTCACACAAAACCTCTGCGGAAGATTTTCTTTTCCCCTTTATAAAGAAAAAAGAAATTATTATCTGTATCCCAGAAGAAATTTTAAAGTTTGTATGTATGCTCCCAGGAAAAGCTCACTACTAAATTGTATTGCTGGACTGCTTGCAGCAAAAGTCTGGCCAGGAGATGTCACAACTCCTTCTAAAATTGAAATGAGAAAACAGAACAACACTGCTACTGACAGTAGTCAGTCCTATTGGCTTCTATAGGTACACAGACTTTTAGAACAGAGTGAGCATGCAGATGATGGGAAGAACTGGTCTGTCTGTTACCTGGAAGATAGCATACTAACAACACATCTTTATTGCACCTCTTTGCAAAAGGACATACAACATTTGGCTTGCTCAGCACCTTCCCAGCAACTGAAATGAGGTTCTGAGACTGGCAACAGTGTATTTGGCACAGAAGCTTTGCATTATGCTGCTTCCAGCTGCAAGAATAGCAGTAGGGTCCAGCTCTGTAATGAAGATTGGAATGCTATCAACTTCCTGAGTGCTGGAAATAAGTGGCCTTTAATAGAAATTTTGCCCAGATTAGCCCATGTAGTAATACTAATTGGCTCATTGCAACACCTCTTCATACTATTTCAGTACTGATTTTCCACATTGCTCTTTCAGGAACATCAATCTTGTGTCCTGCCTGCAGAGGAATTGCACATCATGGCAGAATATCTGGTGCTGATCTCCTGCCAAATTGGCCATGATTGGTATATGCCAAAGGGGCTTTCCCATCTCTCCAGCCCTAATACGTGCCACTCAGCTCCCTGTTACATGCTGTCTTTACACACAGCCTGACTGCTCCTTCACCATTGGCATCAAAGCCACTAGAGAGAGAGCACGAATTCAACAGCTCTCCTCTTCTGCCCCATGTTCTCTGCATCTTGACACATTAAGTAGCCATTCTCTACTCTGAAATATGTAGTGTTTAATAGATTTTAAAAAAACCAACCAAAACAAAACAAACTCACAAAAACCACCCTACATGCCCAAATCAGAACATCTGAGCTCCAAGAGCAGCAGTATGAACTTGCAACACAAAACCATATGGAGCATATTTGCAAAACTCGCTCTGAACTAGGTTTTCCTTTTTTTTTTCTTCTAAAGACAGGAACAAACTCTTCCATTGAGGGATGTGTGCACATGTCCTAGTGGTGACAGGGGAGTGTAGCGGGAAATTTTAGGTAAAAAATGACCAAATATTTCATACCTTGTTCTGGCCACAATTATTAGCAATAATAGTATTACTTCAATGTGGCAAGGTAAAAAAGGTTTAATTTTTGGAGATTACAGTTTAGAAACAAGATGATTGGACAGTTTGGAGGTTTTTTGGAGAGTGGCAAGCATGGTAAGATTGTCTTTACCTACGTGGTCTGATATGAACTGTACAGCACAGAATTCTCTTCATACATGAACAAGCAATGCTGAAAATTGCTGGAATAACCTAGCCTGACAGAAACGTCAGCTCTTCTGTTTGCAACTTGCTATAAAAAAAGCCAAACCAAACCAGAAAAAAAAATGAAAAGCCACAGTACTTCCTCCATGTATCATCACTATCTTTTACAACCATTAGACATCGCAAACTTTCTCATTAATATTTTCACCAGATGAGAACTTCTGCTTCTACATCCTAAAACCAAAGGATTCATGCCAAATTGTCACAACTTGGCTGCTACTATAAAATGCAAAGATATACTTTCAGCAACATATGACACCTTCCCTTCCTCAAATAATGTTTAGATTTACTTGTTACCTCCACAGAATCTTAAATTACATACATAAGAAAAGGAGGTTTAAAATTAAAGCAACTCAGGTTTGTTCACCTCAGTTGAAAACAAATTATTCTCAAGAAGGCTCACAGAAAAGCTTCTATAATCCATTTAATTATCTGCTTTCTGGATATGTTAGCAGTCTCACACAGAATGAAAGATAAAAGATCCTTTCCTCTCACTCATTTTGCTGTGTTAAGAACTGTATGGATAAACAGGCCCAGAGAGTGATGGTAAATGGTGCTGCACCCAGTTGGTGTCCAGTCATGAGTGGTGTCCCCCAGGGATCAGTGTTGGGCCCAGTCTTGTTTAATATCTTTATTGCTGATCTAGATGAGGGGATGGAGTCTACAATTAGCAAATTTCCGAAGTTAGATGAGATTGTTGATCTGCTGGAGGGTAGGAGGCCCTGCAGAGGGACCTGGGCAGGCTGGATCAGTGGGCCAGACCAACAACATGAGGTTCAACATGACCAAGTGCCAGGTCCTACACTTGAGATACAATGACCCCAGGCAGTGCCACAGGCTGGGGGCAGAGTGGCTGGAAAGTGGCCCAGTGGGAAAAGACCTGGGGTGCTGGATGACAGTGGCTGAGGGAGCTGGAGGTGTTGAGTCTGGAGAAGAGGAGGCTCAGGGGGGACCTTATTGCTCTCTACAACTCCCTGGAAGGAGGGTGTAGCGAGGTGAGAGTTGGTCTCTTCTCCCAGGTAACCAGCGTCAGAATCAGGTCACAGTCTCAACCTGTGCCACGGGAGGTTTAAGTTGGACATAAGGAAGAACTCCTTCCTGGGAAAGATGATTAGACATTAGAAAGGACTGTCCAGGGCGGTGTTTAAGGAAAGACGGGACTTCACACTTAGTGCTGTGGTCTAGTTAACATAGTGGTGTTTGGTCATAGGTTGGACTCAATGATCTCTCAGGTATTTTCCAACCTAATTTATTCATGATTTCAAGTAATCAGAAACAAGTATTCAACTTTTACTTTAATTGGCCTTTGGTATTTGTGTTGTCAGTTAAAAATGGATTTTAGTATTAATTTGCAGAGAATGAATTATCTGTATGTGTAACAATACCTTGTAATATTTTAATGCTATCTTTAAGACACTTTGTAACAGGAAAAATGGCTTGGGGTCAATGACAAAAAATTAATCAGCATGCTGATGAACATATTCTACCACAAATCATATATATACCAACAAAATAAAAGAGTAAGAGGGGTACATTTAGCCCACTGAGAAAATGCTTGTCATTTGCTCTGTTTTCTAGGTACAAGCAGGAACTCATCTAATGGGAAAGATGGTGAAACAGAAAAAAAACCAGCAGTAGTATTTCTCATTTATATTGAATACCTGCTAACAACAAAACAAGTTATGATATGTGGAAGGAATAAATAATAAAGAACTGGATTTAAAAGAAATAGTATGATAGAATATCTCAGGTTAGAAGGGAACCACAAGAATCACTAAGTCCAGATGTTGCAAATAGTGGTTACACATTGTTAACTGAAAATAATTGATTCTTTAAAAGATTAAATTTCTTAATAATGCTAAGTAATTGAATGCTATTTCTTGCTCACAACTTTTTTAAGTAATACAGGTTTTGGCTTTTGTTTATGGTAATTTAATATTTTACTTAAAATGGTTTGTGTGATATGTCAGTCACCTGCAAATACAACTGATAAGGAAGCATTCACTAAAGCAATAAATAAAAGAAAAAAATTCTTTCTTTACAGATTGTTGACTTACTAAGGCAGAGCTTAAGCACACTTTTGCCATCATAGACTTCCCTGGGATGTCTATGTATCTTCAAATATTATACAACACAAACTTGCATCACCACCATGAATTTTTTCAACCAACTTTCTACCTGCTTCATCTAGTCTACCTCCCACTCACATGCTCCCTTCTCAGCAGGGTCTCCAACCAAGGCTAATGAGCTTATCTCATTTCCACCGAGCTGGTGAATGCTGGCAGCAGCTGACAGTGAATGCTGGACAGAAAATGCAAATCTGTAGTTCATGTAGAATACCTGAATCATTAGTGAACTTTAAAACTAGTGACAGCACAGTAGTTTTATTCAGTATCTTTCATGCTGTCATTATTAAGCAGTAGATATTTTTAGCCACCAAAAGCCAAATCCATCTGCAGCAGCAGCGTTTCCAAGGAGACAGAATAATTTAAACACATGTGGAACTACATCTCTGTTTTCATCGACTCCTCTCTGTTACTGGAGCACTTCTGAGTCAGATTTCTCATTTGATGAGGGGAAAGTGATTTGAATACATAGATCTGAGACTATAATTTAACAGTTGAGCTTATGCTTTCAGATACATATCCATTATCTACAAATAACAAATGTTAGGATGCAACTCAACTATTTTTCAGTGAGTGTTATTTAACAGTGTTTACATTCCAGTATAATAAAAAAAAAAGAACAAAAAAAGGTACAGCTCATCAGTCTTTCACAATAATTTTGTGAATCGCTAGCATTTGCTGTGAACTACCTATTTTTTGTAGGTTGGTTTGGTTTTTTATGTTTTTTTAGCAAACATACCAGGCTCCATTTTCTGAAGAAACAGCTAGGAGGAAGGGACACCACTCCAGATGGTAATGTACATAAATGAGTGGACAGAGGACAAAGCTTCTTTCAGTCCTTTTTGACACTCATAAGAGTTCTATTGACTTGCTCCAGTTTTTCTTAAATGAGTTAACTTTTTAATAATTTTAGGTCTGCTCTAAGGGAATTCACTCAGTGAATACAACAAAAATAGATTTATGCATTTACTGATTTTAATATTTGAAATCCATTAAAACTAAATTCCACCATTTTAGCTTTATAAATATATTGTATTAATGTATATACGCTCAAATAAATTATAATCACAATTTATTTATGTCAATTAATATTTTTATGTCAAACCAGCAAAACAGAGTCCTGTGTAACAATTATTTCCTACATGTAAAACGTATATGTAAGTCAATAGAGAGCTGACTCATTGAAATCCTTGCCCCAGTGAGGCCAGTATCAAAATATTCTATTGTTCCAGTGGGGCCAGGACTTCTGCCTGTAGTCCTATATTCTCATTTAATGTGACTAGATAAACAAATCTACTTTCTGTACCAAGCAATTTATTTGCTGCTTGCCATCTCCAGACTCTGTGAACTAACAGCTGCTGTTAACACAAATTCTGCAGAAGCAAGCTATTTCAACCATTTAGTAAAACTCGGACATAAATGCTGTAGGTACTACAAGATTTATCTGTCTCATACACATAATTATATGCATCTTTTTTTCCTTTATGACAAAGATAATTTTATAACTGAGTTATCAACGACATTCATTCCAAACCTAAAAATAATGCAAAAAAATCTACAAAATCCCTTTCAGTTATTCTGAGGAGCCATTCTTACTGTTCGCTCAACACTAAATAAGACAGTTTTAGAAGCAGTTCATTTTCCTATTCAAACTCTAAGAAAGCATTTTTAGATCTTACAGCACGCTTTTCCTGCTGGAAGCATACACTGTATTTTCAACAGTGAGTATTTCTATCACACAAAATGACCTCTCTTCCTACAGCTTACTGAGCAACTTCGGCATCAATGAGATGCAATGCGTATCCTGTCACATGAGAAAGCTGCCAGCATCAGGCATGCCTATGATTTCACTGTTTATGGATCTCACATCCGTTGAAACCTCCTAGGCAAGAGAAATAATTATGTGAAAATCTGCTTCAGAGTCATTTGTGAGGAACAAGCAGGATGCTTGCACATGCATTTTTATGTCCAAGAAATGTTGTGGCAAGGATCAAGAATACCTATTCATAACAGGAATTTTTCCACCCTTACCTGTAAATCGGGTTTCTGTGTTTCAGCTCTGTCGGTGCAGAATGAAAGGTTTACTCCTCCTTTTTCCATCCATCAGACAGCAGCCATCCAATAACTGAAGTCATCCTGGCATCCTCTGGAACATGCTCTCTCCCTTATTTCCCACTCCCCACCCCCATCTGCATGCTAGCAAAAGGGGAAAACAGCAAGAAGAAAACAGAACAAAAAAGCACATCTAAGAACCAGCTTTAATAAGCTACTTAGTAGTCAGTGAGGACACTCTGTACTAAAAGGTAATGACAAAATTTAAAGACACGAAAAGAAAAGTCTATTAATTAACCTTCAGCTCCACTACTGAATAGTAATTCTCCCTTTCAGCTTCTTTTTGTAAGGAAAAAACAAGCAAACAGCTGTAGGAACACAGTTGCTGCCTGTATACATTCTTTGAGACTGACTCAGCTATCCAGATCTTCAGTGAAGAGTGCTGCTGTGTATTTAGGAAAGCTTGTGATTATCAAAATAATAGTGGTGCTTTTATACAAACAAGGATCTGAAATCTCAATGCAAATTAGAATAATTCAGAGATAGATGCTAGGAATTTCCTATGAAATTCATTTTCTTTCCATTTGAGGCAGTATTTATAAAATACTTCAAAAAGAATAATTAGTAGATACTTTTTCTTGAATGCTAGCTATATAAAGCTCTACCTGTATAACTGGTGTACATGCACTTATTTTACTATATTTATAATATAGTAGCCAATGTTCAGTGTGTCGCATGAACCTCACACAAAACTTTCAGCTTAAATAATTCAAATGCAGAGAATGACTAGGTGAACAATTTTCAATTCATGTGCCTCAAATACAGTCTTTGTAGCATTTTAAATCTATATGAAAAAAATTATTTCCAGGATCAGAGAATTTTTTTTCCTACATACCTATATAAATCAGGTATCAACTCCGCTGAAGGCAACAGCATCACATTAGTTTATGACAGTTTAATTACATTTAAAATCAAAATCAAACAGGAGTCTTCTTAGCTAAGATATCATTTACTGCCATATCAAAGCATTTGTACTCCAGGATTTCCCCTTTAAAGAAAAACATTAAGCAGCAGAAGCTCACAAATACCTTTGTGTTTACAAATTTTAATCTTCAGCTATAGCTTTCCCATAAAATTAACTGTGAATTCCTTTAAATAAGAGCATCTGTTCTCTTCAATGAATTATTGATCTTTAACCACAGCAAGACTATACCAATTAGCATACTTTCACTACAAAGTAATAGCTGATTTAGCTTCTAAAAAAATTAGCTGTCAGTCTTATCACAATGAACTGCCAGCAGATCCTGTGCATAACATTCAGATTCTGTCTTTACAAGTAAAGTAGGTGTCTTTTTAACCAAATTACCTCAGTTTAACATAAAACCTCTTCCTAGATGCATAGAAAGATGGAAATCCCTTCCTGCAAACATTAAAACAACTATTAGGTTTCAAATCCAAAAAATCAATACAATTTTTTTAGTTGGAAAGAACTGGAGGGAATACTGAGGAAAACCTAAACAGACATTTTGCCCGGATAAGCAATTGGCTGGAAGACTTCAAATTTATTTTCTTTTTGATCTGCAGAAAGAAATTTGGAGTTGAGCACCAACTTCACCTTTCAACCAGCCTGAGAGAAATGAACAAACATATAGGACTGTAATTTCACAATTACACTTAATAAACATCTTTTAAATACAGATACAAGGTGCAGCACTGTTCCACCCCCAAAACACCATCAGAATAGCTAGTCAAATAAATGGGCAGTATAAACAAGTTAATCAGAATGCTATGAAAATACTATGAAAATAGGAGATTATTACCAATAAAAACCCCAACAGCTCTACAACAGTCACAGAATGAAGCAACTCTAATACAGACAGACAGTGTTTCTAAAGTAAAACACAAATAGCATTGCTACAAAAAGTGATTATCATTAAGTAGGCTGGTGCTTCCCCCACACTCCACAAGAGCTGCACACACAAGCCTCCCCAGCAGTGGGGTCTGTGCAATCTCCAGAGCCTTGTCAGTTTCCTTGGATTTCTGTGTAACATCAGACAGTCCTTGTGAAACTTGCCCCGATCTGCACATCAAGAATTACGTAATTTACATGATAAATGCATTTTAAATATACGAAATTCACTTCTGCTCGTACCGCAGGGTGCTGAGGACATTCTCCTCTGCAGGTGGGGAGGTTTGGCTGCCTGGGCACGAGGCCAACCTACAGACAGTGCAGCTCATGGCCTTGAGAGAGGAAGGCAGCAGCAGCCCCTGCCCACCCTTTGCCAGGACCCTTCCTTTAAGTTCTGCTTCTTGCCCTTGGCCTTTGCTAGAGCTGTGCCCCCCCTGCTGCAGCCCTGCTGGGACCCAGCCAGGCACCGTCTGACCCAGGCCCGGAGCACTGACCCCCCAGCGGGGTGACCACTGACCACCTGCTCTGAGGGACTGCGGCCTGCCTCTCCAGCTGGCAGCCAGCCCCGGGCCCGACCTGCCCGTGCTGCTGAGCTGCCCTCAGCTGCTGTCTTACCTGCTCTTTCCAAGCCACCTGCTGCACTGGCTGCTCCCTGGCAGAGCACCTGGACCTGACTGGCCCTTTCCAGAGCCAGCACCTGCTAAATCTTAGCAATGCTTTCCAGCTCCAAAGTGCCATTAATGGACTAATTAACCACGTACACACAGAGATGGAAAATGGGAAACTGAATCCAGGTTTGTACCCAGTCCCTGCTGTGACTCAAGGAATTACTCTTTGTACTTGTACTTGTTTGGCTAGTTCTCTTTTTTTTTTTTTAACTTAGCTATACTTGATACTCCATACAACATACACTTATCTTTTTTCTCCAGAGTTATTGCATTGGAAAAAAGGGCAAATTTCACCAGAAGGCAGATTCCTGCAACAACTTCCTTCACTTTTCCTTTACCTGATTATGTCTGTTGCTACCAAAATATTGACCTCTGTTTTCTCCGACTCTACAAAGAATGAAGTTTCTTTTGATAATCCCTGTATGGAATAGTTCAACAGGATCACCTCCTTCCTGAATAAACCTTCAGGTTAGGGTACTGGATAGCACCTTCTGCACCACCTTAATTTCTCTTGAAATGCAAATCTTTGCAAGTAGGAGAGAAGGTAAACAATGTCTGGGGGCAAAATGGTCTTGTAGATGTACATATCTCAAAGAACTCTGATTACTGGTAAGTAATATCTCTTGATCTCCACTTGTTACACTGAACAGGCACTCATACAGCCCTTGGATCCCAGCAGCTATCCTCAGGTTATGTAACTTTATGATAGCTTATCACACAGTCCTTCACTAAAAACCAATTAGTGTAGATCTCTTCTGTCAAATGTGAGATCAGCTCTAACATACTTCATAAAGATATGAGTGGAGCTTGATGTATAGAGAATGTTACAGGCAGACTTTCAAGAGAGTCACCAGTTTGTCCACCAGGCTACTGACTGCAGGCTCCTCAGAGGCACCAGGTCGAGCTGTTCCTGTGTCACAGCACCGGGAAAAAATGGCTTTATGGACACGAGAGGCTCTGCTGCGGGAAACCCCGGGTGGAACTGGCCAGGAGACCTGGTCTGGCCGTGTGAGGGGCTGTGCCGAGGGTCCAGCGGGACCTGCCGGGCACTGGAGCCACCCGCCGGGAAGGGACTGCGGTGCCAGCTGTGCAAGTGTGCCCTTGGGATCGCACTGCCAGAGCCTCGGGAATGGACAGCCTGGGAAGTGTCACCAACGGGGAGAGTGCGGAAGGACTAACTGCTTATTGAGCTGCTAAAGGCCGAAAACAGCCTTAAGACAAACAGTACTGCAGCACCCGTTGTATAGAAGTTTCTCTTTATAAACAAAACCAAAAAAACCAAACCAAATGTTCCTTTCCTCTTAAAATATATGCAATAGATGTCGCTTTTGTGAAATCAAGTAAAACAAAACCAAACACAAATCAAAACCCCACACCACAGAAACCTCCATGAAAATAGTGCCAGGTGAGAACAAATTTCAGGGCAAAATTGAAAAACATATTCAAGTCAGACTAATTTTAACCTCTTAGAAATGCAAGTTACATAAATTCCAAGTTTCTCAGACTCCCACCCACTTACCAACATCCAATTTATATTCCTTCAATCAACTCAAAAGTACAGTCATCTGCCTTCAGTCAAAGCAAAAGTCATATAATAAACGACACAAAAAGAGATAAAAGGTAAGCAAAGAACTTTTGCAGAGAGTATACATGGATTTCCATTAACTCATCTGTGACTATCTTAAAAAGCAGCTTTCTACCATGGAAATTATTTCCAATTTTGCTTATTTGCATACCAAGTAAGTCAGGTAAGCTCTTCCCAAAATTGACTTCTCATAACTATATAATGTTGCAAAAGCCTAAAACATCAGACTTCAAAAACAAGCTTCTCTTGAACCATAATCTATGCTTCATGTCTGAAAGGCAAAATTAAACAAACCTGAAAAAGTTGACTAACCCAGTTTTTATTAGCTATAAATAAAAATTCTTAGTTTTCAGCCGTATCTGCTTCAGTGATGGTGGCACAGCACAGTAAGAGAAAAGAAGAGGTACTACCCCTTTTGAAAGGAACAGACACAGACTGAAAGCTTGGTCAGGAAGGAACACCACTTTCCACTCCTATGACATAGGCAACCTATGAGATTTTACTTAGTCACCACAGCTAAGTATCTGAAATATTAATAAGGGTTATTTTTCTGCAACAGTTTCTTCTTTTATTTGTATTCCTCTTCCTCTACTAATGCACTGACTTGATGAAGCCTTTAAGCTCAATAAAATGTGCAAAACCATAAATGCATGAAGCCAAATATTATGAGCTTAAGTAGCTATACCATACTTGGTTATAAACAACTAATTCAAACAGGAAAGGTGGAAAAACATGAAGAACAGGGATAATATCTAAATACATTTCCTCCAAACATTTGATGCTTACCCCAGCTGTGGGCATCTCTCATTTTTTCAAGAGTAAAACTAAAAATCAACTAAATTTAGGTAAATTTTGCCCTGAGTGTTATCATCCTGGTTTCAACCATATGCACAGTGTCCTAAACCTCCTAATTTGGTTTCTCCTGACAAGTTTCTGCTCTCTCTACCCAGCCCAGCATCATTCATGATTCTACAGCTACCCTGTCTTCAGCCTCACCTATTGGTCACATTCATATTCATTCACATTGGTCACTAAAAGTAGCCTTTAGCCTTTTACTTTTATCGAGGGACTGCCCACAATCAATTCACATGGATTACCAGAGAGGTCACAAGGCTACACTGATATCTAAAGTCACCCTTATTCTGTATTAGACTTTGGATTTTGTGCCATACATCGCATGTATCCATATGCCAACCAGTGATCAGAGTCATCAAACAGGGAATCAGGTCCTCAAGTACATTATACAGACATAAACTTTTTTCATAATAATTTCTGCTGTAAAAAATTAACATTATTTTAAATTTCTACCAGTAAATATACTATGTTTTCAAATACACTTGCGCAAAATTTAATTCTGGAAGTCACTGCAGGAGCTCCTCCTCTACCCCATGCATACTTTTAAGAACGGTCATACACTGTTGCTATTGATAGCACTCATTGTTTTCCCCCAGTGCTGCGGAAGCACAGCTCACCAAAACAGACAAGGAGAGAGCACCCAAGCAAACCATGTCCAGTTCATAAGGACATGTGACTAACCACACAACCAGCCTTTCAGTACAACCACTTCCTTGGGGCCATTTGCATACCTGTTCCATGCGTGGCTTTTTCCTAGTGTGTTTGTTTTTCTTTTAATAACATAATCGACTCTTTAAAGAAAAATCACCATTGTACCTGAAACAAACATAGGAAGTTACGCATCACATAAAGATTACAGATCTTTAATCACAAAAGATTATGAGTATGGCATTAAGTTACACTATTGAATGAACAGTAAGCAAGTATAAAGCTTTTAAGTGGCAGAGCTATTAAAAAAAAAAGGATGGAAAAAAATTATGAAAGACTAGTTGCTTATTCAGGAATTCAGAGTGTGTAATTTGTCTTGTTGCACTTTGTAGCATGAAAGGTCATTATTTACCTTTCTGGTCCATCATAGCTATGGTGGAATTCAAAATGCACATAGTTTTGTTGATAAATTAAAATGTCTTCATTCCCCAAGTGACATGAGCTTCAGCTGCACCAAAGAAAGCAGTGTTCTGCAAAAATCAACCTGTGTTTTCACATACAGATTTGCAATGGCGTTCTAGAAGAGAACCCTCACTTGGGAGGCAGCAGGAGTCTAGCCCCTATTTCCAAATCAATCTTGTGAACAAGAAAGCCCAGCTATCCCTCCACACAACTGAGTGAACCAATATTAGAGCACTGTGCCCCATTTCATCCAATATCAACCAAGAGAAAAGGCAAGCCCTTGCTTACCACTGTCTTCTTAACATTATTTTATAGCTTGTCCATTATGTTTTGTTTCTGAAAGATGCAGGTGTCAATTTCAACACTTTCAGGCCAAGAAAAAAACAGTAACCAAGTCTCTCATTTTCTTAGGAACTGCTTTCAACTACAATAAACAAGTACATGTCTATCACTGATAGAAGAGAAAATCCTATTACATTAAGAGCTCACCCACAGAAAAGAAATCAGTGCTTTGGATTCCCAGTGCACAGAGCTGACTGTACTCTAAAGCTCATAAATTCAGACATCCTACAGTGTACATTTCAGCAAGGTGGAAACTGCAACAAAGCTCAGGATAACCGAGTTTCTCTTTGCATATTTTGCAGACACAAGCTCTACTGTCTATGGTAAAAACACAGCAAGCATTACTTTAAAAGTTGTAGCTGCAGAGAGACATCAAATGGATTTCCTGACTTGCAAATGCCTTTTTAATCACCTTCAGTGCAGCAGCAGGCCTGCAAGAAAATGCTTAGCAGAATCATGAACTTTGAAGGAGCCATACCAACAGAACGTCAGGGTTGACAATGAAAAGCAGGATAGTCAAAGCAAAAACCAGGAATTAATTTAAACAGCTTTCTCAAGAGATGTCAAACAAGGAAAGACAAAAAAAATTGTCACTGGGCAGAGAGTCTCTTTTCAGACAGATCATCTTCTGAAGAGAGGTTCTGGAAGAATCCCAAAGTTGTCATTTAAACCACAAATCCTCACTTCTTACACAAACTGTTAAGCCTTAGGCTAGAAACAATTTTCAAAGCAGTGACAGTCTGCTTTATTTTGCATCATTGTGAATAGATAATAATTTTTGGTGAAGTTAACAAGCAATAGAAGCTGGAGAACAGGCTTTCCTTCAGTGTTCAGACACACAAAATCAGAAAGTCATATGCAATGAGAAGTCATTCAAGCTCTCCTTTATTTAGAACAAGTGTTTATATTCAGTATGTCTGTAAGGGAGAGGTGCAGACAATGGTCTCCACAGTCTTCCTATTGTATCACTCACACATCTTCTCATCAAACTCAATCAAAAATTGTCTGAAAAATCTGTTCAGTCAGGTAGCTGTGTCCCATGATGAGAGATGCAGTGCTTAAATGAAACTGGAGGGAGTCTGGGGTGGAAGAAATCTGCCTTTGTGTGATGATCGGATGGTTCCTATCTGACAGGTAGGTGGTATGAAGCAAAGATGGGACCCTTATACAGCTACAACAAATAGGGGAAACAGGTAATCTCTTCAGTATTTCTGCTACATCTTGAATATGTAGAAATACAGTGTACAGCACGAATCAAAAACTGGTCTTTATAACCACGCTAACTTATCACAACTATTAGCACTTCCCTTAGGGTTAATGGGACAGTTCAAAAAAGGCTTCATTTGTAAACAGATTCAGTATAAAAGGGTAAAGGGTGCCATTCTCTAAATGTTGTGTTTTAAAATACAATAGGAGAAGTTCAACGTAAACTGGAAGGTACAGGAAAGCCATTTCAAATTACTTTCATTTATCACATGAATGACTCCTTTTCCTATTTTTACCTACTAATGTACAGTTCTCACCAAACACTTTCACAAGCAACACAAAAAATATCCATTTTGGAACAATTTACACTTCTAGTTGATCTATCTGTACAGATTGAAAAGATGAGTTCCCTAATCACTTATCACTAAAACAAGACTAAATATGAATTTAAATATGTTCTTAAAATATTTTTTTAAAATCTAATAGTTAAATGCAAGCAATTCAAAATATTCTAATAAACATTATATTTTATTCTAAGGACACAGTATGGTAAGAGAACAGAAAACCAGGCAATTTTAGCTATACTCATGGGGCTTTCCTTCTCTTTGACTGACATTTACAGACTTGATCTTTAACATCCCTTAAGGAAAACAATAGTTTTGCAAATAATTAAGTGAATGCGTTCATTTTACAGATAATGTATCACTGTAAAAACTACAATTTTTTTCCACATCTTAATAGGCATTTTAGTCACACCCAGGATCAGCAGCAGTGTGGGTACTGTTTCATCAGTCGTATTTCAGATACTGACAAGAAAGCCCAACAGTGATCAATTCAGGAGCTATACGAAGTCTTTAAATTATCTCCATTAAGCACAAAACGTGTAAGTAAATTTTTTTTTAATATCAGCATTTTTATCAGACTGCTCCTAAAAAAAAAAGACTGAAATAACTGCTTTTAATCATTAGTTATTCTTAAATTTAATCCACCCTGCATTCTGGAAACAAAAGTGTGAATTTTCTTTAAAGCCCCTGTTCATAAGGTAGGTACCACAATCAAAGAACTCAGCAGGAGCATCGGTTCGGTGCAATCATGCACTGACACCTAGTGAATACATGCAGTTAAGAAATCCTGTTGATTATCTCCTCATCGCCCCTGCACATGTCTTACCAATACACTCAGACTGACAAGATGCCTCAAATACAATGTTTCCCTTCTTCCAATTAGGGAGACAGAAGGACGTGCGATATTTCTTGTACACAAGCATGAGAAGACACATACAGTATTTGACCTGCTCAAAAACGTGTACTTCCCTGTAAATGAGTCACTACTTTATTGTTCATGCTTAATAGCAGCCTAGTGACTGGTGCACATTATGGCAGTGAGAACGAGCAGACAGACAAGTTCTTCGAGACGAGACGGATTTTGCAAACCCCCAACTCCACTCAGGGAGTCAGCTGGCTCCACACACAGCACAATTGTTTTCTTTCCATTATGCAGCAGATGGTGCTGGAGATGATCTGAAAAGCCCTTAAACGTGAACGGCACAAGCAGAGAAACAGTAGAGACTGCAACCAGAGGATTTATAGCCGAGAACAATCTGGGGTCAGTGATTATGTCATCACATTGTCACTGCTAATGCATCTCAGAGCTAGCTCTTCGACCATTCATCGAGCTTCATGCAGAAGCCTCACATCCTCACCAGAAACAACAGAAAGTACCTGACATTGTTACTCAACTCCTCTTATTCTTTAATTGCATTTAAGGCATCCCTTTTCCTAAACTTCTCGCATTTCATCAGCTGAAAACCCAATGTAGCAACTATCTGTTCTCTTGAATTCTCAGGGAGCACTGGAAAAATTATTCAGTGAAAAACTGCACTGCCCAGTATTACAAGCAAGGCCAGAAAAACAAACGCCAAAATAAGCCTTCAAGCTCTTACAACTGGGTTGAGGTTGTGTTGGGAGGCAGGCGTGGAGGGGTAATGCAATACACTGCCAGATGCCGTCCATCACTGTAAATCTTTTCAAACCCGTGTTCAAAATTCCAGTTTTCATAGCTTAATTTTCTTGAATTTCCAAGCAGAACGTTCCAGAACCACATACATTATTATTAATTATATACACTACTGCAGCCTGTACGCATTTTTCCAATATTAGCACGGAGCTGACTTTGGTGGAAGTCAGTTGGAAGAAAAAGTTAAAATTAGTCATTCCAGAACTCCTAGCTTCACTTGAAAAAAAATTACATGCATCCAGGGTATTCATGCTAGGCTCTGGGTGCTAAGCTCAATTTCTCTCTCATTTATATGCAAGTTATTTTGTTACAGCTATAACATACACAGGTGACAGCACTAGTGAAAAGTCTTTTACAAATGGGTATTTGGATGAAGTTACTATCTAAATACTAGGTTGCCCTACTTCTGTATGATCCTTTCCAGCAGAACTGCTTGTCTTTGGATGAATAGCTTCAGTTGTAGAAATCAAACTGGTGTTTTTTTCCTTTTCATGATTCCATAATAATCCCACATCTGTGTGTGGTAATTGTGGCGGGGGAAACAGAGGTCTCCCAGCCCAAACCACTAAGACCAGCATGCCACAGGCAGCTGCCTTTACTTTCCAAATTTGTTTTTAATACATCCCTAAATTACCTTTCACATGCCACGAGGATAAATTTCTTAGATGTACTATTCACAGGGTTTTACAACATAAAATCATCTAGTTTACCTGTGCTGTTTGTCTCAGCAACTGTAATTCCCATTTTCTTTTTTACCAGTTACAAAACAAAGTAAGCCAAACTAAGCTGTGGGGATATGGAGGAAATTTGACAAATCTGAATATCTTTCTTATTTTGTAATGAGTGCTCAGAAAGAAAAACAACAACACAGAAAACGTATCTACCTAAGAAAAAATTACCCAAGCAGAGTTACTCTGTCAAGGGTTATCCTAAAATTATTTGGTTCAGGATACATCCCAAACATCCCATACCACTTGTGCTCATCTGAAATTGTGAAGGATAGACACTAAAAAACATACAAAATTATTGCCACTGTTAATAACTTTTAGCTTGTGAAGCGGGTGTAGTATTTTGAGATTCTTCACTTAAAAAGTCTAATGTAAGTCTGTTTAAGAAGTAAATACTTTATGAATGCATCTTGGAAACAAGCTCAAGCCAAAGTAAACATTAGCAGAAGCAAATGCAAATCCTGAGCAACTTTAACTCTCATTATTTTTTATAAGCATATACAATGTTCACAAATACATAAATGTACACATTTCTACATACATACAGTGGTCTGCTTTTTGTTGAGACTGTATCTGGAACAAGTTTTTCTATGCTATCACAACAGTAAGGCTTGACAATTTTTCCATCATCTCTTATACTCTGTTAAAAATTGGAACAGGTAACTGAATTCTTGACAAATAGAAATTCACATTTAGGTGTACATGTATGGGCAAAACACAAATGATAAAGGGGAGGGACATGAGGAGGAACAACAGAATGCCTGATCAGCTTTCAAGGATCAACATTTCTTCTGTAATAAAGAATATTTATACCCCCTCAAACCAGTATCCTGCTTTGCAGCTCAAAAATCCTTGTTGCCATGGGAACTGCAAAAGAAGCCAGTTGTGACATAGCAAGGCTATAACAGAAACAAGTCTGCTGTGAAATGACCAACAGTCCAGGCTTTTGTGTAAAAAATGCTTGAGTATTTTCAACCTGAAAACAAAATGCCACCTCAAATCTTACTTCCAAATCCTCCTTCCACAAATATTTTGCCAATTTTCACTAAAACGTGATCATATATATATATATTGTATATACAAAATGAGGGAAATTTGTGCTTCAGATCTACTATATCCAGTGCAAAAATACCAACTTCCATATGTGTCTCTTCTAGATATATTTGGTACAATGTGTACATTAGTGATTGACATTGCTGTACTTTGTGCAGAGGGACTCAGCAGAGCTCAAAAAAACTAGACAAAGGACTAGAGCATACACACACACAAAAATGTTGCGTAAGAAATTATTTAAACAAGACTTCTAATGCAATTGTTTGAAACAATATTTCAAGGGTATACGTGCAAGTTGCCCTTCGTATCTGTGGTCTCACCAGGTAACAAAAAATAGTGCTTGACTACTAAAATAGAACATCATGCCTTTTGAAAAGGCTGTTGGCACTTCAAAGAAAAGTGAAAAAGCAGTGTCAAAACCCAGAGTCATACAATTCCCACTTGAATGCAAACAGTTCGCAGATGTGTGAATAAAAAAACCCAACAGGCTGATCAAAGGATCCATGTAATAACATGGAATTCATACTTTCAAACATAACCCTTTCAGCACCCCATTATAATCTTACTGAGACACTAGATTTATTTTCTTGTCAAATATGTGTATGGTACAAAATGTCTTGAGAACATCACACAACAAGCACTGCACTGAAATGATGTGACCTCTAGGTCATATATGCTGATTTGTGACACAAAAATGAAGTAGGTGAGAACCCTGAAGAAAACAGTTTTATAAAACTGTTACCTGCAAAAACTGCTTTTATAGTCAAAGTAGTGTAATATATGTTTAAAATACCTTTTAACATTATAACTACTTAAGTATCAGATTATGGCAAACTAATTTAAAAGAATCCTAGGAAACAAGGTACAAGTCTTATCTGCAGACTGGCTCACGGTTTCAGATTGCTTTGAGGAACCATTAATTAGGAAATACATTCTTTTTTATCTGTTCTAACGACACTTGCTTATCAGACAGCACATTATACAGAATGTATTATCACTGAAACCAATTAGTTTGGATTACCTTCACTTCATCCCCCTCCCTGGAGTGCAGATAAGAGCAGCTATCTCCAGTTTGGCCATGCCCACTCTCCTTTTTGACCTAGCCTGCACACTCTGGCACACAACTGCACAGGTCTTGCAAAATACTTGGACAAATCATCAAGTAACTGAGAATATTCAGAGTAATGGCAGGCATTCCCAATAGATAGGGAACTTAGCTGGGAAATGGGAAATGCAACAGGCTTTTCTTTTTCACCTGTCAAAGCCATACAGCAAACAGGATGATGGGGAGGGGGAGCAGCCTTTATTAACCTTTATTAAGGCTTGCAAAAGTATTTAAATTGGCCTAAAGAAGTGAAACAATTTACAACAAAGTGGAACAGTTAAATGTGAAAAACTTTTAAAGGCAAAATTTTACTTTCAGAATAATGTGGCATTATACATTTGACAGGTTTTTAGAATTAGCAAAAATATAAGCTTCCTTAAATAGGTTGTGAGGTAAAAAAGTAACTAATACAATACAATGGTGCATACTAGAAACAGCAAAAACAAAGGAAAATATTTAATCTTCTATATAATTTCACATGCTTGTATCAGCCCTTCACTTAACACTGCATCTATTTGATGAATCTTTTTTCCAGTAACAAATGCTGAGAAAAATAATTTTCTCAGATTCATACACACATTAGGAAGATGTCTTCACTTCCAGAGACATCTGTGAGATACTGAAAAGACTGATGTCTAGAGATATTTTGGGGTGCATGTGTGTGGAGGCAGGGGCAGGTCAGGCCCTGTCCTGGTGAAGCAATGCCCTGCTCTGCACCTCCCACCCTAGAGCCAGCATCCCAGCCCAGCAGTGGCTGCCAATCCCTGGCACAGGGGAGGCAATGCTCCACACCCCACATCTGGAGCCCCTGGCCCAGCTCCTAAGTGGGCAAATGACTGGAAGTCTCACCTGGGGGAAGGGCCCATGGAGGCCAAAGGATATTTAAGGCCAAACACAAGGCAATCAGATGTCTTGAGGCTACCTCCTCTTGGAATTTTTATCTGAATACCACTGGAATCCAGGCGGGTGTACCTATATGTGTCCTTTTCTTTATCTTTTCTGTCTTTCTTTCTTCTAATTCCCTCTTCTTGGAATTTTTGAGTAACTTAAAATTGAACTGGCTTAGAGTTTGCTAAGTTGAATGGGCCGAGTCAATGCTTTGAGAAGGGTTTTATGTTGATTGAATGCTGCATTAAACCCTTTTTCAAAGTTTCTTTGATTTTCTAAAGTTGCCAACAAACTTCTTTTTGCTGTTTTGACCTCTTGAGAATATCTTGTCAGTATTTCTCCTGGACATCTAACTGAGAGTACATGAACAACTGTAAGCCCTTTTAAGTGTCTCATCAAGCAAGTTGCTTGGGGCCTTTACAGCATCCAAGCCTTATCTGCTGGCTCGCTGTTTCTCTAAATTACTGTGCCGGGTTTGGCTGGGAGAGAGTTAATTTTCCTCACAGCAACTGGTATGATGCTGTGTTTTGGATTTGTGCTGGAAACAGCGTTGGCAATTCCAGGATGTTTTTGTTATTGCTGAGCAGGGCTCACACACAGTCAAGGCTTTTTCTGCTCTTCAGGTGGCCAAACCAGTAAGGAGAATGGGGGTGCACAGGGAGCTGGGGGAGGACACAGCTGGGACAGATGTCCCCAGCTGATCACAGGGGAATCCCACCCCATGTAGTGCTGTGCTCAGCATCTAAACCTGGGGGAAGAAGGGTAAAAGGGGGGATGTCTCTAGTGCTGGCATGTGTCTTCCCAAGTCCCCATTATGTGTGGTGGAGCTCTGGCTGTCCTGGAGATGGCTGAACCCCTGCCTGCCCATGGGAAGTGGTGGATGAATGCCTTGTTGGGCTTTACTTGTGTGCACAGCTTTTCCTTTACCTGCTGAACTGCCTTACCTCAGCCTACAAGTTTTCTCACTTTTACCCTTCTGATTGTCTCCCCCATCCTGCTGCTGGGGGAGTGAGTGAGCAGCTGTGCAGCATTTAGTTGCAGGCTGGGGTTAACAACAATCAGTCACCATCAACCACCTGTGGAAGACTACCCTGTAGAAAGTAAACGAAACTACACTTCAGCCCCATTCACCCCCTCTTTACTTTGAACTCACTGATGTAGTACATCCGTGCAGTAACATCTGTCTGTGGTTAAAGCAAGCTGTGCTATCAGTGTGACAAGTGCCAAACTAGGCTGTATGCTGATCTGTAGCGTCTCTACAAGGCCATTTGTTTCCAAAATAAAACAATTTACAATAGTGAATGTGTGTTGTAACACACATTACAAGCTCCTGCAGTTGGTTATTGCTTACTCCCTCCACAGCCGTTGCTATGCAATCACAAAAGCAGTAAATAATTTTAAATTGTCATTATAACAACCTGACAGAATCAAAAATCTAAACAGTAAGACACAAGACCTATCACAAAGATAAATTTGCAGTAAAGTAGCACTGCATGCTGCAAACACTTCTCAGACTATTTCACAAGTAAGGGTCCGCACAGAGTAAAGAAGCCAGTCCACATTCAAGTGCTTTATCTTCCATATATACTATCTAACTCAATATACAAACAGATTTCCCAAGGTTCAACCAAACTTATACCACATATTGCAGAAAGTTCTATTTATTTCATGGTAAAAGCAAAATAGATCTAAAAAGCTTCAGGATATCTGAGAACACCTTAAAATAAAGCACGCTTAGTCACAAACTATCTCTCCACATTTTCTTGCTTACCTGCACTTAACTGCATTCTCTAAAACAAATTATGATGAGATTTTTAGTGACTAGTGTGGGATGTTGCTGACCTAACCTGAACTATTGTTCAAACAATAAACACAGAAATAACATATTGATACAATAGCCACAGGTAAGAAAAGGGATACAAAAAGGGCAGAGCTTTCCTTATAGCGAATTTTAAAAGCTATATTTTAGAGATTACTTTAACCTACTTTCCTCTGACAAAACAGCACAGAAGTTGTTCTGGAATCACCCCAGGTATATGCTCTCCAGCATCTTTACCCTTGAGTCTTTATTTATTTAGCCACTTCTTAGGGTAAATATACTGAAATTTACAAACCTCTAAGAGCTTTATTTTTTCAACACACTACACAAAAATCCATTCTCCAATTTTTGCACTGATAAAGCAAGGGTGACAAATGTGTATGTGGAATCTTTTGTGGCACACTTTTGTTAACAGATCTTTCCGCAGTAAAACACATCCTCATTCAGAAAACTGCAATATATAATTAACCGTTAAGTGAGAAAGAACATGGGAAACTGAGCATGTTTTTCAGCCTGAAGGAATCCGTTCATTATTTAGCTCTACTAGCCTGGGTCAGCCATTGCCTCTCACAGCTGTTTGCCTTTGCTGCCTGCTTAGACCGAAAGATGTTTTAGACAAAGAATGACCTGGCGGTATCTTGTCGCTCCTGAGTTTGCGGTGCTGAATGGATACAGAGCATAGTTTCTCACACAGGACTAGCACAGTCTTGCGGCACCACAGGATTTATGCAGACCCACAGCGATGCCCTGAGACGTTTCCCATGCACTCCGCTATGCCGGGGCAGGTCGGGCTGCCCCTCGGTGCGGCGAGGCGGCCAGGCCCGGGCGCTGGGTGTGCTGTCAGCCCGGCACAGCCTCGCACCGAGGGGCTCCGAGCCCATGGGGCAGCTGCAGCGCTGAGAGACAGCGAAAACCCAGGGAGCCCCAAAGCGGTGCCGCAGCCACCTCACCTCGCATCCTGTTACGTCTCAGGTCTCCCCTGTCCGCCAGGAGCGACAGGCGGCTCTGCAGGCGAGGATCCAGCACGGCTCCGATTCGGAGCAGCCGCTCTGCTCTCTCTGGGCGACTCACAGACCCAGGCGGCTGCGAGGTTTGTTCTCCTCACCCAGATCTCGCAGCTCCTGGGCTGGCCGCGGCTGCGCCGGGCTGCACCACGGCCTCTGCGCCTCCTGACAAACACCCACTGCGCTTGCGGGTCCTCACCTGAGCCGCGGGCATCGCAGCGCTCCCCATCGCTTCCCCGGCTCGCCCGCCGGCCCCGCGCCGGCAGCCGCGACCCACAGGCACGCCGGGCCGCCGCCCTCCATCGCCGCCAGAGAGCGCGGCGAGCGCCGCTTTCCCAGCTCCGGGGCGGGGTGACCCAGCGGCTCCCGAGGGCCGCTCCGCCCTTCCCGTGCCACCCCGGGGAGCTGCTCGGCCCTCGGCCCTCGCCTCCCGCCGCGGCTCGCAGAGCCCCGGGAAGCGGCGGTGCCCCGGGAAGCGGGCGCGCCCGGCCGCCGTTCCGTTCCGCTGCCCTCACCTGCCGGCGGGCTGGTCCCGCTCCGTGAGGGGGCCTTGGCGGCACGAGCGAGGCAGGGCCGCGCGGAGATGCTGTGCCGCTCGCCTGGCATGGCTGCCGAGCCGCGCCTCACGGTGCACCCAGCACAGCCACAGGGCTTGTCTACAAAACTAACCATAAGGGGAGGGAGGGGTACCTCAGCAAAACCACAGCTGCTTGTTGTTTTGGGCATTTGATTTTTTTATTTGTGCTAGTCTTCTGTTAAGCACAAACCCCTCTCAGACGCATGCTGATTACTTTCAGTCTAAGACACAAATATATTGTTCATGTACCTGCATTTTTTTCAAAACCTTTCCCTCCACAAAACCAACCAAACCAACGTGAAACTTGTCCTTTAATGACACGATTTTGGATTCTCTCATCTCTCCCTATCTGACACCCTGCCCTGACAATTGGTTTTGCAAAGCTGAGGTGACAAATCCAACTGAAACACTGCAGCCGAGGAGCTCACTACAGCAGTGTGGCGATACTCATTTTTAGAGTAAACAACCTCAACAGACCATCAGCGGTTGAAAACTGTGCAGAGGAGTGACGAAGGGCACCCACCATCCTACTATTCCCTTTCCAAGTGTTTCTCCTGGGGTGCACACCCAGAGCTCTGAGTTCCACAGCACATAGATCACTGGGTACAGCTGGTTTTCCTGATCCTCTACAGAAGATCTGATGTAGAGTGCAAATCTGCACATCTATGATGGTTATTAGAGTTTGTGCTTTTAATCTGTTCAGTGTATCCCACCTTCACGTCATTACTTCAAATTTACAACAGGGGAAAGTTCTTTTAGAAATTGCACTCAAATATGATTTCTACCTAAAAATTTGGCTCTGGGTCTTAGCACAAAATAATAAATTATACTTTGAAAATTATGAGATAATTTTTTCTTTGTAAGACGATGATTCATCACTTCAAATGTAAAATATAATTGAAATTATACATACTGATTTGCAGCCTTGGTAGCTAGAGACTTTTTTAACATCTTTTTTTTCTAGTTGTCTCAGAATACCTGATATGAAAAACACATTGAAGCATCATGCATGAGCTCTTAGACGTTATACTACCAGGATCCTGAACAGGAATAAAAACCTGAAGAGTGTAAGTGCAAATGATATTTAAGATCTTTTGGAAAGCATACGGGTTCAATTTTTATTTTTTTTTTTTTTTTTACTTTTCACAAATCTATTTCTAACACTTTATATATTCATATTTTATTTTCATAGGACCTCTTGGTATCCAGTAGTTTTTAGTGGAAAAAAAAACAGAGACAAAACCATTCAATACAATAAAAAATGAAGTCTTTATTCTTTTGGCTCAACTGTAATGTGGTTTACTGGTCTTTATGGTAATAGCATTTTCCTGCATGCAGTTCACCGACACACAAGTCAATATTTTTGTAAAAGGAGGAGTCAACATCGAATTTTTGCTTGTGTAAGAAACACAAAATGTCCTGATGTGATCAATTATACAAGTTTGCTATTTAATTCCTGTGGAAAAAAAACATTGTGGATCCCATATTATATTTAGAACAGTTCTAGTGCAGCATGAATCAACAAGAATAAGAATAGTCTATGTAAACAAATACTGGTAAAGATTTCATGAATAAAAAGACTACCTTGAAACTTCTGATGCAGGCAGTGCTAGAATTTTAAACAAATCCTCCCCATCACGTTTCAATTACAAGTTATATCTATTTGGAAGCAAGTGCATTTTGGACTCAGTTTGAAACTTATTTCACATTAAAATGTGTGCAAAAATACAGTACTAATAAAAAAGCAGAAACCTAAAGCTACCCCATTCTTTCCTTTGTTTCTTATTTTGTGAAGTTCTTGAATTAAAAAGTGCTATGGATAGAAAGTAACAAAAGTGACAATAACATCAACCTGAAGATAATTCTCATTTCTCATTTTATGTACAAACCGCTGAAAAATAAAATAAAATGGTATTTTTTACAGTATTTATATTTTCTTAGAAAATTCTATCCATGTAGTTTTCAACAGATTAAGCAGTTTGCAACATATCCTGTACAGTCTATGTACTGTACAGTAATCACTTAAAATTTTAGAATGCAAAGCAAGAAGCTCTTAAGTAGCTGCAAACTATTGCTTGATGTCGTGAAAGAATGATGACTGATTGAACAATTTATTTCACTTAACCACTGAAATATGGCTTCCCATATTAGACTCTTAACAGTGGAAGGAGTAAAATTACAGCAGCAAAGGCAAGATAAACATGCATCAGTGATAGCTTCCAAACTATCTATAATGGTACAGAATACTTCATATTAGCTGTTGAGATCTTGCAAATTACACTTACTGTGGTACATATTTGATGCAATAAATATTGTGCACATGTCATTATTTGTTTGCTCAAACATGCACCACGGGATAAAATAACTATTTACATAGAGGGTACTTTTTTAATCAACACATACAATGTCAACCTTGCTGAGAGCAGAAGATGGCTAAATGATACTGCAGGGTGAAGCAGAACAACTTCATAATCCTTACATTTTGCAGATTTTTGGTAAACTCGATTTCCCGAGGTCAGGTAAACTGTTTTCCGCAGAAGAATACTTAAAAGTGGACTCTATGTCCCTTGGTGAAATTTTTATGCAGAGTTTGTCCAACTATTGTTGAATGACTTATGAAAAAATAAAACATCTGTTCTATTATTGTAGACTCTGTGGGACTTTACAGGCACATTAAGATTTGTCTGGATGAGATACTGGACAGATACTGTTATTAAGCACCTCAACTTACAGAGCCACCCTGAAACATGGAAGTAGTCAGACTGCTGCTTTGTGCGACGTCATGTTTTCCCATGCATGAACTACAAGTGCAGCATGCCTTCATGCAAATCACTTCTGTCTGTACATTATAGAGAATCCGAGAGTAGAACACCTGGTCCTCATACCCCCTTCCCCAACATAAAACCCATTTACAAAAATAGTCACATATAATAGTAAACAACCTGTGAATTAAAAAATGATAAGTTCACCAACACTGATTTTTGTAAAAATATGGCAAATGTGAAATGCTAACAGTGGATACATTTTTTTGTACTGTGTGTTTCATGTTGAACACAGAGACTCGTAGGTTTGCACCTTTTTTTAATAACTGGTCCCTACAGTCTGGTTGGCCATTTTATCATCTCTTCAGCAGTGTCAGCTGGTACTAAAAACAACAACCTCCTGTCAAGATGTTACCCTGTTTTACAGAGTTGCAGTTTGATGACGAGGGGTCACTGTCTTGCTATAGGCACTGACCTTATATATATAATTATATATATCTATATATGTAAAAACTGACAGTTTGGCATGTACCTCCTACAGGAGTCCCATTGACACAAATACATACTTTTTCAGGCTGTAAACAGTTTATCACAAACAGCGTTCTATGTTACTTTTTACTTTCCCTGCTGTCTTTACCTTTATCTTCTTTTTCTGATTTGTCTTTTTCATATTTATCCTTGTCTGGCTTTGTTACACTGTCATAAGAAGGTGGGGAGGTTGTGGATGGGGTCATATCTGTTTTTTCTGGAGTAGAGTTCTCATTTAGTTTATCCATAATCATGTCTTCTTTCATGGGCAGATCATCTTCCTCTTTACCTTTATCCTGACTAAATATACATGATACTTTTTTGACTTTTTGCCTTAAAAGGTGGCGTCTGTAAGCACGCTGAATGATGACAGCAGACACCTCCTCCTGTTTCCTTTTCAATGTGGTCGTGATTGGTTCATAGGAGACTTTAGAAGGATTGGCTGCCATAAACCGATCTTCCATCTGTATTCTGAGGGCATCCATCTCCCCACTTTCCCCCAAAACACGCTTTGTGAAGGCAAACAGGATGTCAAGGCAGTGAATTCTGTCACCACTCACCATGGGCAGATCCATTGCAATAAGCTGGACTTTGTTTGGTTTTGCTATGAGAAGAGGGGGATCTAATGAAGCTGCAAAATCTGATAATTTACTAAACTCTATGAATTGTGTTGCATCAGGATCAAACTTCTCCCAGACTTCATAGAACATCTCAAAATCATCCTCACTCAAGGGTTCAGCACTTTCTTCAGTAGCAACACTGAAGTTCTCCAAAATCACAGCAATGTACATGTTCACCACTACCAGAAAGGATATGATAATGTAGCTGACAAAGAAGAAAATTCCCACAGAAGGGTTGCCACAGTCACCTTTCACAGAGCTCCCCGGATGATCTTTATGGGGGTCACAGTCTGGCTCCCCACTGTTAAGAATTGGGGCGAGCAAACCATCCCAGCCAGCGGATGTGGTGATCTGAAACAGGCAGATCATGCTGTTGCCAAACGTTTCAAAGTTGAACATGTCATCAATCCCAACTTCCCTCTTGACATAGGCAAAGTTGGACATGCCAAATATCGCGTAGATGAACATGACCAGGAAGAGCAGCAGCCCAATGTTGAACAAAGCAGGAAGAGACATCATCAAAGCAAAGAGCAGAGTGCGAATTCCCTTAGCGCCTTTAATGAGGCGCAGGATTCGACCGATTCTGGCAAGTCGGATGACTCTGAACAGTGTGGGGGATACGAAGTACTTCTCAATCATCTCGGCTAAGAACATACCTAGAGAAAAGCAAGTTAAATCAGTAAAGAATATTACTGCATTTACAAACCACTGGTAAATATTTCTTCTACAAGCATTGTAGAACTTAAAGAAGAGTAGGATATTTGAACAGATTTTTACAAATTAGCCATTCAGTTGTTTTTACAAAACCTTTCTATTTGGTATACTTTTTTAGGACAAACTGACAACTGGTGTATGTATATTAGCAAATGCTGAGATCAGAGGAATACCTTGTCGTTTAATTGTAGCAAAAATAATCTCAGTTAACCTGAAGAAAGATCATATGCACAGTAGTATTAAAATGCCATGTAATCAAGGCAGGGTATTCAAAGAAAATATGTGTATTTGAAGAGAACTACAACTTCTTAATTGTACATAAAATAACATGAACACAGGTTTATTATTAATGACACACAAATTCCAAAAATAAACAAACTGATTAAAAGTTTTTTTGTAACTCACAGAAGAGTTGACTATTATATTATGGGCCTCAAAGCAGAAAAAGAACTTTCTCAATACAAAAATAGCAAAAGTGATTTGTGTATTAACAAATATTTAAAAATTAAAGTAACACAATTGTTACTCAAGTTCTTTCAAGTTTGCTACTCTAGATAAAGATTAGTGAAGTCATTATTTGTTACCACATCTGCTTCAGCTCTGCTTCTCCAGTGCTCACTCTAGTTCAGGCACAAAGCTTCTCAGGATCAAACAAAACTGAAGTAAGCAATGGGTTTTACCCTGCTGTCTGGGGTGCATGCATGCCACCCTCATAATAGTCTCACAGAAATTTTGCTCTTGGATTTTGATTTGCTGGACCCTTTCACCTGCAACTGTCACTGTAAGTTTCTATCAAAATTGCCTTTCATGTATGGGTAGGAATCTCTACTGAATTCAGATTAAAGATCTAATTTTAACTAATAAAAAAGTAGGAGCGTGTGGAACCTCTTTCTAAAAGACTTGTTACCTATCTTACGGATAAGACTTTCTAGTGACAAAGTTGAACCAAAATACAATTAGATTTTACATGCCAAAAATATTTCAGTTTTCACAGGATTAGACATTTCATAAAAATAAGTTGCTCTTACCTACTATGGAGAGAATGACAACCACAAAATCAAAAATATTCCAACCTATAGTAAAGTAGTAATGACGAAGTGAAATCAATTTCAGGACAAATTCTCCAGTGAAAAGTACAATAAACACCAGGTTAATCCAATATAAAATGTTTTCCATGTCTTCACTCTGATCATCTGTTTCTACCATCATTGTGACCATGTTAAGGCAGATAAGTATCATGATACTGATATCAAATGCTTGTTTTGTTACAAAATCAAAGACCATGCCTTGGAATTTGTTCTGTTGTGGCAGAAGAAAGAGAAAAAAAAAAGTATTTCAGATTAACAAGGCTTTTCTCATATAATGTAGTTTTTAGCTTACAACTTATTTCAGCCTAAGGCATAATTGAAAACACCCAATTTTTAAACAGATGTAAAAATAAGAGAAAATATTTTTATTCTTACTGCTGGTCGAGGTATAGGCTTTTGTGGTTTCTTTGAACCCAGTTTTTTCATTGCATTGTAGTATTTCTTCTGTTCTTCTGTCATAAAAATGTCTTGACCTCCAAAGTAAACCAAAGAGACAAAAACTGGTTACAATCATGGATCTTTATTGATTACTTATAAATAATACTAATTATCATTCTTGTTCACGTTCTCATCTGCGGGAAAATTTAGGACAGACATAAAAATCCTCTTTTGTAACTTTTATATTAAGTATTAAGCTACACAAACTGTTAGGCTTGGCAGCTGGAACACTGATACCTTTTGAGGCAGTGTTGACAAAACACTAAGACTAAAGTGAGTATGAATAAAGATAATACAATGTTTATTATCAGAGTTCAGAAATCTACACTGCTGAGCTCTGTGACATGAAGGTAGTATAGCAGAGTTTTTATAGGTACATTTTGCTATTCCAATAGTTACCCTTTTTATGAGTCAATTAAGGCTGCAGTCTCAAATTCAGATCTTTAAAAACATGACCCCAAGTATTTCACTAATCATGGAGAGACATATATTGTCACTCGTCCATCAATCCCTCATTAAGCCAAACTGTAAGCTTTATTATTTAATGTATTTACTATGCAGAGCTCTTAACTAATTTATCAGAAAAAATATTTTATTAATAAAGTTGTCATCAGTGGACCAAAAATAAGAAATTTTTTTTGCTTTCTTTCTAAAATAACAGTGAAGTACTTATCTTCTTTTTCTGCTGGTTGAAATTGTCTATGATGACACCAATAAAAAGGTTCAAGGTAAAAAACGATCCAAAGATGATAAAGATGACGAAGTAAAGATACATGTACAGATTATCTTCATACTTAGGCTGATCCAAAACCTTCAAAAAAGGCATAGAAACTATGCATGAGTTTAGCAGTGAACACAAAATAATCTGCTAGATAGAATTTAGGACTCTATCACTGTGATCCTTGCTTCTTATGGTCAAATTCTGACATATCTATTCCACTGATCCTCAATCTACTAAGTTACATCCTTGAAGAAGAACTCTGCTACCAAACTTGATAATTCAATTTTAAAAACGTAACTGGCCTATATCAATGCAGAAAAAATACTAAAGACACAATTGGTTCAAACAAGCAAAGCTCCACCTGTCTGACTGTACAGACAACCAAAACCACCAAGTTTTACATCTGCAGAATTTTTTGTAAAGCTTGTGGGAGGCCCTGGTTGTGGGCCTGTGGCAATTTCACTGCTATGGTCACTTAGGAAACTGCACAGGATTGTGGAAGAAGCCATTTTTAGATTAAGCATATTTTCTTGGTACAACTATGCACTTTTACTGTACTCCAGTAGGCTTCCTGCTGCAAGTGCAGCTTACCAAAAAAGGTGGAGCTTTACCAGTAGTGTTTATTCAGTTGTCTACTTAGAACTAGAGGCAAACTTGCACCAAGGGAACAAGGGGGAGGCCAAGGGGTAAGAAAATGCACAGGTTGAATTAAAAATAAGCCCTGTGCCCTAAAGAAAGGAGTCAGGCAGCTTGCAGAGCACAATGAAAGTCTTAACCATAAATAAGATCAGTATCACAAAAAAACCCCTTTCTGTATCAGTGTCTGTTTCCTAATATAAATAATGTCTCAATGCATAATGAGAGGAGGAAAAGGTATTTCATGGCAATAGTAAGTCTGTTGTGGGATTGAGGAATTTTGGTTCAACTGTACCACAGAGAACATGGAATCCTTTAGAATGGCTCCCCTGCTTTCCTCATTTCTTGTATTTTTCCTATGGTTCCCATTTTCTTTAACTACAAAATTATAGTAACTCTTTGTTCTTTCAGTTTTACTGCTATTTCTGAAAGATGTTAAAATTGCATTCTCAAATCTTGGAACTTATACAATCAAAACAAACGGAGTCAAGGGACTATACTTACATTACGAGAATCCACAGCTGCATACATGATATCCATCCATCCTTTAAATGTAGCCTTTAAAGAGAACACAGGTGTTTAGGTCACACTTTTCCTGGAAAATGGCTTGTCAGAAGCATTATTTGGGAGCTGAAAACTAAGAGTCTTTAGTCCTCATCATAAAAATCAGCACAGTGCAATGCTAATGACTCTAGCCTTCTATTATATGTTTCATTCATGTCCAAAAGTTGGAAGCCAATTCTAATATCTGACTATAGAGGACACAGAATCTATTAAGAACTTTTGTATATTATGAATAATATCTGATGTAGAAGCTATTTTTCTGTGCATGAACATTACAGGTGTACTTGATAGAGATTCAATGCAGCTAAGGAATATTAGGTTTGAGTCACATATTCTTTCTCATTGTCAGTATAGCTTCTACGCTTTGTGCTATTTCTGTAGAGATTTATCCCACACTTCATAATTCAAACCAAGAAGTGAGAGACAAAATTTCTAAATTAAAAAAACAAACAACTTTTTTACTGTTAGAAGTAAACAACAGAGATATAGAGAGAGAAATAGAAATTAAGGACTGGTGACTTACTACTTGGAGCAGAGAAAGGTAACCAAGGCCTACGTTGTCAAAGTTAACCTTCACATTTTTCCACCGGGCAGTTTCATTGTTTTGTATGAGCTCCTCACATTGACTAAAGTTGTTGATTTGGCTGATCTCAAATCTCTCATCAGTTGTAGTGTTAACACAGTAGTAAAACTTTCCAGCAAACAGATTTACTCCCATGATACTAAAGATCAGCCAAAATATAAGGCAAACAAGAAGCACATTCATAATTGATGGAATTGCTCCTAACAAGGCATTCACCACCACCTGGAGTACAAATGAAACCGAAGAGAGACACTGTAAGAACACAGGCACCAGAATCTTACAAATGCTTCATCAGCTTCTCTTAAATGTAACACTCTATTATAATTCTAATCTCTGTGTTACATTTCTTTTATCGTGGAGAGTAACAAGTCAGAAAAGCAGTATAGAGAAACAATAAAATGTCAACATAAGTTGAAGGAAAAAATAAGCAGTAGAAAATGATGGCTTTAAAGAATGAGAAAAATAGGAACAAACCAGTAAAGCAAACAAACCAGTAAAGCAAACAAACAAACAAACAAAAAGTATTTATCAGTACTTTTCAGAATATTTACTTAATGTATGTCTGCTAAACCATAATAATTATAATCACTGGTTGGATCAAAGAAACCAAAATTTTTATATTACATGTTTACTGGATGGACAAAGCCAAGTAAGTTCAAATCTATTACTGAGCAAATTTTTAATTGAAAGTAACTGAGTCTTTTCAAAAATAAAACTCAGGGATATATGCATGTTCCTTTGGATGTCTACATATAGAATCAGAAAAGTAGAAATGTTTAAACCAGGAAAGCTGATGAGTATCTGAACACACCAAAGCTGTTAGTGTTCAGGCATGTGGCAGATAAAACTTGAAAATGAGATTTGGTTTAATTCCCAGCTGAATTTTGGGGAAAATCAGGCTTCAGGAAACAAAAAGTGAAAATGAGTTCATGTGTGATGATGAGCAATGATTAAAAACATGCCAGAATGAAAATAAAACATTAAGGAAAATAAAATCTGGGAGAAAGTAGGTCCATTATGAATGAGAATTATTAATTTAATGATGGAGTCAATGATGCAAAAATAGTTAATTCCTATTTTAAATCTCTCTGTAAATAACTCTTGGGAATATAAAATTTGTTAAGCATAGAGCACTGCTACCAACTTTGCCAAAACAACTGAATAAGATCCTTAAAACCTAATGAAGTTTGGTTTTCGCTTTTTGGTTTTTTTAATGCAGAACAGTAGCTATTACTTTGATGGGCTTGTTTATAATTAATTTAGTTTATATGATGCAGGTAGGTACTAGGGCAGATTTCTAGCATAATAAACTGCTTCTGTTTGAAATACAAATATGTAGTTTAAGCCTATTAAGTATTTTGGCATTACAGTTATATCTGCAACTAATAGCATCCATAGAACCAATAAATTATAAAATTAGTTACCCAGGCAGATTGGCTTTCATTCCTTGCCCTTTTATAGAACAGAAAATAAACCGTTTGAATGTCAGATAGGTGATGAACACCTGCCATGTGTACTATAAAGTAGAACAGGGCTGAAGGAAAGAAAAAAATTCCTGTTTTACTTTCAGGGCTCCACTCCTGCCAAAACACTACCTCTTTTGGATGATACATACTTTGGACAACATTTGAGACCCTACAGGGCGTCAGTGAAATTGTTGTTATATTAAATTTAGGAGCTGGACCAAATGAGATTCTTTTAAATGTCAGCAACTCCATGACTCTATGATAGCTCAGAATGGTGCATGAAGTCCAAAGCTTCCATGCTTTTTTATTTGTGGGGAAATTTTTTAAAAATCAGAGTAATTTCTTAATCATACTAAAAGTTTCCTTAGCAATACCTATTATAAATTAATAAGCAAAAGTAATACATAATTTTATAAGTCAGCAGCTGGGTAGAGAGGATTCCTTGACTGATGGATAAATCTCTTCCGACTATTTCAACACTGCTGTCCTATGTTGACAAGCTTGTACTCAGCATTGTGAGCCACATGACTGTGGAGGGCCAAAAGGCCTTGTTTGACCTAAGTAAATGAACAGTCTAATAACAATGCTGAATTAGTTTAACCTGGAAATTCATGAACTCATTTTAATGGCAAGTTTGACTGGAACAATAAATGGCAAGATAATTTTTTCCCAATTTGGGCATATTTTCCAAATATATTAGTTATTATTTTTTATTGAAAGTTATTCTACTTAAAAAATATAAGTAGATTTCTTAAATGTAATAATATCATCCATCAGGAATGATTATTGAGCTATAAAGGGATAGTTAATGAAGTGAAAATTCTTGTCCTCAAGCTTTCAGTCTCAGTATACCCAAGAGTTCTGTTCCTGTTTCTGCTGCAGCTGCAGGTCCAGTCATGTTCTGCTATCTTTAATTGCTGAATTTCTACAGCTGACCTACTTTCTCTGGTATTAGTCTGAGTCCTGAAGCTATAGAGAACCAGCTTGTGATACGAATCGTTGGAAGACACTCAAAACACATGGTTGAGCATCACTGAAAACACTGATCCAAACACCTCCCAGCTTCCACTGGTAGTAAGGGTGTGAGAAAAAGGGGCAAGGCCTGACAGCAAGTGAAGGAAGCATAAGAAATACATCAAAAACCTTCTTTTCTGGTTGAAAAAAAGGTATTATGTGCCTAGCACCATAGAGCAGTGAGTGATACTGCTTGGGATAGAGCATAGAGAGATAAATTATATTCCCACAGGCTATTTTAATGAAGTACCAAGTACAAATTAAAGTATGTCTTTCTTAGCAATAGCAGTGGTGGTAAGATACAGGAAAAAACCCCATGTTTTTCATGGAAGCAGTTTTTTTCTTCAAATCACTAGTTTTGGTGGGCACAAGTCCTAATCCTAGAAAACAGTACAGTGAGTTAAAATTTTTATATGTATTGAACGGAATTTCCTGCTTGTATAAGAATAATGCTCATTGGAAGTAAATTTAAGTGTCTACGCAAATATATGCATCATAATGTATTGTCATATTTTCAGTTCATACATGATAAACAACAATGGAATGATTATGTTGTGAACAGACATCTTGAATTTCCATGTATCGGACCTTAAAATATTCTCATACTAATCTCTTCATCAACTTGAGCTACTGTATCTTTAAAGACTCTAAACCTAGAATTAATTACTTTAAGTAAGGGCAAAATCATTATATCCATAGGAAAATTTCAATGGTTAATTGCCTAATTAATGAAATTATGTGTCACATTTCCACTCTTAAGTAATCTAACTTCATCCACTACCTTTCATTGTATTTTTTGCTGAACTCATAAATCTCCTCCTCATCTGGGTATTGTACAAAGAGATACAGTTGGCAGATCAGGATCAAATACTTAGGTAAAGTTCACACCAACATGGCAGTAATGGGATTGGCAATTACCCATAAACCTTCATGACAAGGTTATTAAATTTTTCCTTGCAGTAGTAAATTGCCACGTAAGCAATTTATTGTGCATATGAAATTTGAAACATTTTTATTTTGGGTTTTTTGTTTTGCTAATTGTTGTCATAAAAAAACCCAAACCAACAGTTAATGTGGTTTTCAGTGCGATAATGCTGAGGCTTTAGACAGGCCTTACCTCTAATATAAACATCCCAAATTTTCAAATCTGCTTTAGTCCAGAGATTTGTTGGAGGCAAGGAAATATTATCTCCTGTTTGAATTTATAACTTAGGATAATATTTTTTTTCACTGAAGCCCATTTCATTTTTGTTGAAGTCTCTTACTTTCCACACACAGAGTGCATGACATTTTCTTCAGAAGAGCCCCAATTTATAGTTGACTCACAAATTAGCTAATCAGTTTATCACCTGGGGTGCCAAAGAACAGTGATCACAGGAGGGAGCTCACACAAGGATCCCTTTTAATCACAGCAGTAGGGTTCCAGGTCAAGTGCATCTGCTGATGCCTACTATAGCAGTATGTCCAAGAGAGACAGACGGACCCTGAAGGTGTAAGCCAGACATCTTCTGTGGCTGGTGCTAGAAATATCTACCATCTCTGGTTGTTTACTACCACCTCTAAGAGAAGCATTTCCAGAGCTCTCGAGTCATAGCAGAGTACATCAGGCCTTTGTCCATTTCAGTGCACTAAAGAAGTGATCTAAACTAATCACTCTGACTTTGCACTGAGAGACTGAATGTGCCCAGTTGGACAGCTGAGGGTCTCAGCTGTGGTAACTGATATGGTGATAATGAACAGCTGGGGACACTAACTTCTCAAATATACCAAAAAAAGTCTAATATGTTTTCAGGCTGCTTAGTGCTCTATTGATTATAATCAACATTTTACAATCAATATGGAAAGCAGTAAGCAACCATAAATCACAAAACCAGCTCAGTCTTTGATATGCTAGGAAAGTTTTCTTAAATAGAATGCAATAGTTCTAATATGAAAGAGAGAAGGTATTTTAATAGTGCCAATTTACTTATTAACATACATATTCTTTACAAAACTTTTAGTTCTGAAAGACACTCCCAATTAATATATACAGAACACTATGTTAAAAGATATAGACTATGTATGATAGTTTAAACTGGTACAAAATACACATGTGCATGTATACATAGGTGTATGTGCACACACTTTCAAGAAGTATTAGGGTTTCTTTTAACTGTTCTGGCTATAGCAGGATATATTTGTACAGGATAAATTCAGTAATATTGCATAAATCCATGCAGTTGATAAATCCTTGGGCCCTCCATGAAGATATGAAATATGGTGAAAGGCCAAAGAGCCTCATTAAGTGTAACAATGTGTGCAGTAACACATGAATTCATATAAGCAGATGAAGCCTTTTGCTTATATGTTAGTGATAAATGTGAAATATATAGGATGGTAGTGCAGCATTTCTGCATGGATTGTTTGTTGATTATTCTGCATGCATTGTTTCCGTGGATGCATGCATTATTTCAGATTCTTTCACATTGTCTTACCCTCATCCCTTCAAATCGCGACAAGGCTCTTAGAGGTCTCAAAGCTCTTAGTGTCCTAAGGGATTTAATCGCACCAAGTTCTGAGTAGCCCAAGGCATTAGCTGTTAAGCTAACCAAAGATACCTACACAAAAACAGAAAGGCAATATTGCTCATTCATCTTTATATCCTTCTGATACATATGGTGGGAATGATGTGTGCCCTGAACTTCTCAAGAAGATTCAAGGCTGGACCTCTTTCTCCAGGAAACCCTCTATAATGCAGAAAGATCTTTCACGTCAGACAAAGTAGAATAAAAGCATATTCTAGGTACCTGTTGATGAAATCATGTTGGTAGAATGGTATAAAAGTGCCTTCTAAATTCACATAAACCAGTCAACATTTGGTGGGATTTAAAGAAAAATGAAGTCACATGCAAAAAGAAAACACCCAAAAGCTGGGTGAATTGGAATGGCCAATTTAGGTCAGGACTTCCCATGAGATCTTCAGAACTTGATGAGAATGTGAACGCTCTCAAAAACCACATCCAGACCTTGGTCAAATGTAACTTCCTAGTGTCCAGAAAATCTTATTCAACAGCCATAGCTACCAGTGCTGTTCAGATTTAACCAGACTAATCAAGACTGAGACCCAACTGTTTGTTAGACAATGGTAGAAGCTTCATTGTTAGGCATATCCACACTTCATTACATTCCCTGTGACTCCTTTAACCACTTCATCATTTCTGGCTTGCATAACGCTGGTCTGGTCTGCAGGCAGATGAGTAAATAAACTAGAATAGCTGTAAAATAAATAATACAATTATCTTTCATCAATAATCCTTGGAAATGTATTTATAATAGCCATTGGGAAGGAGTAGCCCTAATAAAGAAAAAATAAAACAAATCACCTCCTTTTTCCCTCCATTTAATGACCTTCCTTTCCATCCTTCCTGTTCTCTCAATTCCTTCATCTCCAAATCATTTTTTGTTTTTTTATCTCAATCCCCTGACTGTAGATTAAAAATAATGCTTCAGATATTTATTTTTTTATTTAAAAAAAATTGCACCAGGGAAAGGTTGACGTGGGAAACTAATAAAGCTATTTTTAAGGGTCACAGAAGTAACTGAACCACAGATTATCAGATAAGAATTAAATATTTGTTGATAAATACAAGCTCTACTGGTCGTGGCAATTTACACATCTGATGATTGAGCCAATAGATGTTTTACAAAGGTACAGACTCTATCATAAAATACTGTATGTGCATATAGTCATGTCTTATCATAGGAATTGCAATACTGGTCTAGATTTACAAGTTTTAGCGTTTTCCAAGCTCTGTGCAGTAAAGACCTCATGATCTATCACTGTAGTTTTAGGGAGATATTTAGCATTTCTACGGAATTCTGCTGCTTTTTGTAATGTGCAAACAGGTGGTTCAAGACATATTCTTAGCTTGCACTCCATGGTAATTACATCTGTGGAACTGAGAGATGCCTTTTAGCATAGACACAGGTAAGTCAGGCTATTGGGGATGGAAGGGAAATGAACATCTGCTATATGGTTAAAGATCTGTAGTCTTCCATTTATGCTACCCTGTCGTGTACATGCATTGTGGAGCAGGTAGGCTTGAAATTTCAATGCACTTCTCACTAGGTCTCCTTCAGGCAATGAGTATCTGCTCCTTGGTAGTGCAGTCTTTGGAAAATCATGTGGGAACCCATTCCAGGGAGACTCATCTATGGTTCTTTGAAGTGTCTCTTTGAGGTCACCCCCATGATACAGTTAAAAGTGCAAGCGTACTGAATAGTACAATGGAACTGACAATTCCTAGCAGTATTTTCCTTTCTTATTGCACAGAGGTAAGTGACAGGACACTTACAGTAATTGATTAGAATATTAGAAACAGTTTAAGAAATTGCTTCCATATGCAACAAAAACTGAAGAGGATGAACAGCATCCTTTCTATACCACCAAAAAAAAAAAAGATAGTAAAAAGCATCTTTTCAAGAAAGCATTACAACTTCATAAAACTAGAGAATTTCAACAAAACATCTCCAGAGAAATAAGTATATCCAAATATTTTTTCCTCTCTGAACAGAATTATAAACCATACTACAACAACAGTTAAAACACAGTTTTTGTTGAATAGAAGAGAAATCTTATCCTGAAAATATGCTACTCTGATTTTTAGAGCCTGTCATACAGGACATGAAAAAGAATACATACATCAACAATCAGGAAGTCCAGCCAGCACCACGCATTAGTGAAATAGGTCTGAAAGCCATAAGCCACCCATTTTAAAAGCATTTCCAGAATGAAGATATAGGTGAAAACTTTGTCAGCATATTCCAGCATGGTCTTGATAGTTTTACGTTGCTCTATGTAGATATCTTCAAATGCCTGTGAAAAAGATTTTTGAAGATATAATTAAAAGTCTTCACAATTTGCAGTGTTGTGTAAAATGGCCAGGAAAATATTTGAATTGAAAAATATACATGTTGATAGGACATGTATGTTTCCCTCAAGCATAACTTTGGCTCTCACTTCATACTTTTCATAAAGCTGGGTCTAAACAATATTCAGCTTTCAGCTAAACTGAACAGCGATACACAAAACTTACTGTAACACCACTCTTCAAACTTAATTTTGTTTCCATGCATAGTGTTTGTGTGGCCAGGCTTTGGTAGTCGGAGGAGCTAGAGGCGTGGCCTCTTTGGGAAGCTTCTAGAAGCTTTCTCCTTGTCCAGCAGAGCTCCTGCCAGCTGGCTCTAGGACAGACCCACTGCTGGCCATGGCCAAGCCAGTCAGGAACAATAGTAACATCTCTGTGACAATACATTTAAGAAGGGAAAGAAAAGTTATTGCACAGATGGAATTGCAGATAGAGTGGAGTGAGAATATGTGAGAGACACAACTCTGCAGACACCAAGGTCAGTGGAGAAGGAGGGGGAGGAGGTGCTCCAGACACTGGAGCTGAGATTGCCCTACAGCCTGTGGGGAAGACCATGGTGAAGCAGCTGTGTCCCTGCAGCCCATGGAGGTCCATAGGGATGCAGAGGTCCACCTGCAGGAGCCCCACACTGGAGCAGGGACATGCCTGAGAACAGACTGTGAATTCATGGGAAACCCATGCTGGAGCAGGCTTCTTACAGGGACCTGCGGACCCATGGAGAGAGGAGCCCATGCTGGAGCTGGTGTCCCAGTACGACTTGTAGGACCAGTAAGACGCCTGTGGTTGGGGTGTCCACACTGGATCAGGCTGTTCTTGAAGGACTGCACCCCATGGACCAACACTGCAGCAGTTAGGGGAGTCTAAGGCTGAGTCTGTTTTGCCAGTCACAGTATTTGGTGGGTGATCTCTCCCAGGCCTTACATCCCATGAACCCTTCATTGTAGTTTCTCTCCCCTGTGCACATGTGGAGTGGAGTCACAGAGAAGCTTTGGTGGGTACCTGGCATCCAGCCGGGGTCAACTCACTACAGACAGCAAGGGCTCGTTGACACAAGAATTTCCTTTGTGGGAGTAACAAATTTCTATTAAGATTATATGAGGGATTTAAAAATTACTGTGATACAGTATGTTTGAGGAGTAATTGAAACTGAACCATGCACACTAACCCACAAAGCAATCCTAAATAGAGAGAACTGACTTGTCAAAGGAAAATGCATACATTGACAGTGAATCACTGTGCATTGAGCCACGTTTAGTGAATATTACATTTTGCCCCTGCTATGAGGAACTAATTACTTCAATACCTACACGGTGCACCTGATTTAACAGCAATCTGTAAAATATCTCATGGAATTGTGTTGGCACCTTACATCTCAGTTTGACAATTCAAGTTGCTGCTGATTAAGTTCCTAACTCAGCCGTGTTTTTATTTAAATGTGTATTAAAAAAAAGCCTATTATCGTCAATATGAAAACATGTGAACACCAGCCTGATAATTTCTTATTTCTGTTAACACAGTTTGAACTTTTCAAACAATTTGTTTCACAGCGTGCAAGCAAACTCTTACATATCCTACAATATATGCCAAATACTTGCTGATATATATTTATATTAGAACATTTATGAATTGGATGCAAAATTCTAATTTGTTACCTGTAGTTATGGGATTAACTGTAATTCTAAATGCTTGCTGCTTAAAATCACAATAGTCACAATAGTTCCACACTTAATTTACCAGAGCACCGCTGCTGAGAAGAATCATGAAGACTATGAAGGTCTCAAACCAGTTGTGTTCAACAATCTTATAGCAGGTTTTCCTAAGATTCCACCAGATTTTCCCTTTTCCTTCTTCTACACTGACTTGACAGCATTTGAATCTCCGTACACACCCTAAATGTGATAATAAGTTTTGAGATATCAGAATAAAGTAAATGTTTATTAGGAATCACAATGAATGGTAATCACTTGACTTGTTTCAGTGCTACTGCAATAGATCCTCATAACTTCTCTTTGAGCATTTTTGTTTCAGTATTTGAAGTTAAAGCTTTTTATCTTTCATTGTATCTTCCAAAGAGAGAGAGAGAACACAAGAGAACAGTAAATCTATGGCAGTAACTCTGAAGGAGTTACTAATACAAACAGAAATCACAACCATAACCACAAAAATCCTTTTGATTTTGAATAAAAATACAATCCAACCCAAGTCATCACAACTATTTTGTTTATCTTGCATATATTTTGCTTTGCCTACCTTCTGTAAAACAAGCTTCTGGCTCCAGAACTTCTTCAGGTTCTGCTTCTGGCTGTTCACCTTCTGGAGGTAGTCCAATATCAACTGTGCTGCCTTCTGATGAGCTGGATGCATTCAGTTTCTGTGAATGAAACCCCACATAATTATTTTCCTCCAGTTTTATTATTTTGAATAGAAGTTAATGCTGGAAATGTACTTCAAATTATTTTGAATGTATTCAGCGCTCTGATATGAAAATAACTTCTTATCTACAATCTCTAATGCCAAATTGCTCTACTAAAGGTGAGGTCACAAGATTAGAAACTACATAATGTGCATTTTCTCTATTGAAAATATTTTGATATTTTCATACAAGGAATTGCCGAAATTACTTGACTACTATTCTGAGCCACACATAAAAATTTTAAAGTGAAATTTCAGTAAGCTAAGAATGTGTGATTTCCACATTTTCTACTGTTTAATTATTCCAATCATGTGGCTGCATTTTAGATTACACTTCAGATAGCATGTGTTAATACAAATAAATTTCCAACATCATGACCAAACCAACAGCAAGCTGCACAGATGTATTTTCATGTCTCAAGTAAATATTATTCTAGCAAGTCTGTAAAAATCTAAATCTAAAGTGTCTGAATATAATTTTTTCATTATTATTGACATGAAAACACATGTATAGGATGTATAGTATAATTTAATTGTATCTTTATTTCTGAAAGAGCAGCACATTACTTTAGGAGCAGTAGCTGATATTTTGCATACTCACTTGCCAATGCATTTTCTGAATTTATTGTGCATTTTGAAACTACTTATTACTTTGGTACAGTACACATAGATGTCCAATTACTGTGAAAGGCCAAAAAAAAATTTGAAAGACTAGAGTGAAAACAAATGCTTTTAAAACAATATTGTAAAAAAACAATATTGCACCAATAAATCATACTGATAATATAATCCAAACCTTAAAAATTATTCTTTTCCACCACCACATGATGCTGGCAACAGACAAATATGAGTACTATAATAAGTAAAAGTAGTTTGACCACAGCATTCTATGACTCTTCTAATGTTATCACTATATAGAGTATAACATCAGTAAAATGGCTGCATTGATAAGTAGCTAATCTTATAACGGGAATGATGTAAGCAGATTTAGAATAGAGTCTACAGGGAATTAATATTAGACAGAGATGGTCTATGGTAACATTAAAGATATATATTTTTGCTGACAAATCTGAAGTTAGAGGCATTATTCCTTTAAAACATTCCTGAGTAGCTTCAAATTCTATACCGTTTTTTGTAAAGGAAATGTAAGCAGTATTAGTTTGTGGATACAGAAAGTAACTTGAGACTTTAATAGAATTTTACATAGCAACAGATATTCAGTATGTTCTTCAAACAAAAAGAAGATTCCTTTCTCCGCCACTCTGATTCTGTTGAATCACACTGACAATATATTGAGTTGTGATTTTGACATAAGCTTAACTTTGCTTTTTGTGTACCATGGTTCACTATAGAGTACATCTTAAAGGAAGGCCAGACAAATGGAAACATGTATTGGAGGGTGTATTATGCACCTAATTTCAGTGACATCTGCTCACCCATTTCATCTATCTTTTTTTCTTTTTTTTAATCCCAGTTTAGACATTCATGTCTCGTATTTCTGCATGAGTTTTAGCATCTGTTGAGGTCAGGTCCAATGTACAAAGAGATGGATGCACACTTTTTCTGCAGATTTTTTAAAAAAAATTTCCCATTCCAGTATGTCCAAATTATAGATAATATATGGCAGTTTGGTCATTGTGGAATACTGCCTCTAAAATGGAAAAACTGGAAAGTATGGGATAAATACTGTAGTCCTTAAGTAAGGACCACAGCACTTAAACATCAGCGGAAGTGAATCATCAGTTCGAGGAAAGGCCAGAAATACCATAAATGCAAGGTACATTAAAAAAAAAAAATCATACATGATGTTAAAAATTACCATTTATCAATACTACACAGTAAAAAATTTTTAAACTGAGAAGTGACTGGTTTTATTACATAGTGTTCTCTTAAAATGTTGCTTGCATCATTCCAATCTGGAAAGCATTTCTAGCAGAATGCTGTAGTAGTAGCAGAGCAAACAAAAATTATGAACTGGCTGAACCATAAGTTTGAAAGACCTACTGCCCATTCTTTTACTAGAAAGTGAAGAGTTCAGTGAGTCAGATATTATGCAGTTAGTTTAATAAGCACAAGAAGTAATGAGTTCCTATTACTGAAATTTCTTAAGATTAACAGTTAACTCAGCATGGAAGATTAGAGATAGCCACCATAAGGAGAGATCAAAAAGATCAGCTAGAAAGGTAGAAAATTAGCAATAGAACTGTCCATTTTCAGGAACATCAAAAAGACAACTTTATTTATATGGGGCACTATGTATAGTGAGATGTATCTTTCAAGTCTCTTCTCACTAAAAATCTGGTATGCTTCATTTACAGAGCTGTAGCAATAATCACAGGAGTTAAACTGAACTGAAAACTCCTAAATTGAATCAACAGCAGCTGATACTTGAAATGCAACAATTATAAATGCCTTATCCCCGTAAGAACTCAGTTACTCTTCTGTTGATGTAACAGAGTATTTCCTTAGCATGCTGCTCTATTATACCCGAATTTAGCCCCAAGCTGATCAGTATCTAAAGAAGGATATTATAAAAATTATTCAATAAATTCAGTCTGTAATTATTCAGCATAATTTGGGAAAAAACAAAAAATAGGAATTTTCAACAGCATAATTTCTTTTTTAATTTTTCTGTGTTATTTTAACATTGATTTTACTGTATGGCATTATGCACAATATTTATAAAATTTAGTACACATTAGAAAGGATAGGAATAGATAGGAAGGTTTTATGAAGCAACATCTTAAGGTTTTATAGAATCAATTAAGTTCAGTATGCTAGGAAAACTTTTCAGTAACATTCACATATTTCCACAGCAAACTTATGCTCTGGTATAAAGCAACTGACCCAGGGACGTTGTACTGATTTCTATGTATTCAACACAACATCACCTGGGAATGGACCATGTTATTGCTATTATGTTTTGTCCATGCCTTAATACATAGGAAGACTTTTTCTAGCACTTACTGTGACTTGCCAGTGTTCACACATATGGAATCCAGCTGGATAGCTAGACTGCCCCTAACTGCAGAACCTGATATGTTGGGTATGTAGCATATATCCCAGTTCTTTACCAAAACATATCTGAAAGTTACCTTTGTACCTGGTAAATTGCTCTCTGCTTACCAGCATTACAAAAACTAGATTTAGGCAATGGCTATTTACTTAACATATATATAGCTTTAAATAAACCGAAGCTATAGAAACAAGATAATCATCAAACGCAAGCATGAGTTTTGATCTAACAGTAAGTCCATTTTAAGATTTTTCTTATACCATGATTCTAGGTTTCAAAAGTATTTAGTCATGCATTTTATAAGAGATTTATCAGGATCAAGCATTGAACACTCTTTGAGAGTTACGAAGATAAAAATTTTCTCAATAGTATGCTAGGCAAATTATTCTGAGAGAAATGTTTTTCAAAACCTTAGAATGCACATACTCCACCTCCTTTTCACAGAAAACAGTAAGGGGACAAAAGTACTTACATGTTTCTAAAGCAGCAGTATACTGATTATCATAGAGATTTAAATATCTTTTACATTACATGTACCAACAGCATTGCCAGTCATGCTTTAGTCAGCAATACAGTACAGTATGAGATACAGATTTTAGTTTAGCTTTCAAGATAGGAAAGCAGCTTGCCTATCAGAGAAGCATTGCAAAAAGCAGCAGCCAAGATTAGGTCAGGAAGTTTTGACATAATTACTTTCTGAACCTTGACAACATCTCATAGATTCATATAATTCTGCTTCACTTACAGCCAGGCCACTTTTAACTTCTAACATTTCTTTCTTTGTTTGTTCCAAAGATGTTTATCTGAGAGTAGCTGGACAGCTCTTGGCTTAACATTTTTAACAAAGCCTGAAATTTCATAATTGGCCAGGATGCCAGGAATAGCTGTTGAAATCATAATTTAAGGGACTGAAGGAGCAAAGAGCAGTACAGATGGAAGCAGGAAGATGGTGCCAAGAGAAACCACCATTTTGATTTTGCTTTCAATTTCCTTTCCTCCCAAATACCTGTGAAAATGCTAAATAATGGAAATTATATTGTTTTTATTTTTTCAGTGCTGTGTGGATGTCAGTATGAAAATGAAATGTTCTGTGATAGAAATGGCATTATATCCAAACTATCCAGTCATTTTCAGTAGAGCTATATCACCTATAAAATCTTTGAAGTGGTAGATATCATTGTAATTCCACTGGTGTAATTAAGTGGAATCTGGGTGTCACTCTTTCGAATGCTTATACAATTAGGCACAATAACTCTATCAGTAGAAAAAACCAGAACACTGTAAATCAAAGCAAAACCATTTTGTGATGATTATTGGTTGCAAATACCAGTATCCCTAAATTATAGCTCACTCTATTGATATTCATAATTCCTTTGATCTACTTATTCATGAGAATTTAATAAATGAAAATATTTGCAAAAAAGTTGTATGAAAGCAAAAGCATTGTAGGTAGCAGTGGAAATATGCTCCAGTGGGAAAAAGCTCTCCTACCAGAAGCTACTTAAAAAGGCTCTTTAATTCATACAAGCAATAGTGAAAGGATATTTCTGAAACAGAGTAAAGCATGGCTGCTTGCAAATATTAATGAAGCAAACTTCAGTTAACTCTAACATTAACAACTTAATATCATCCATGATGAAACACAATATGCTAATACAATGTGACCAATTCACAATACAAAACTTAAATTCTTCAGAGTATCAAAAGATTTTAAATAATGAGTATTTTTAAATCAAAATACATCTTATCAGATAAATTATTCTTTACAAAATATAAGAGGAAAAGCTCTAGAGCAAGTGTATTTTAATTCCACTGACTTACCAAACTGAAAGCAGCAACTGTGGTGTAAATATTATGGCAATGTTTAATAGGTGAGATGTAATCACACTGAAGCTGTGGAACTTCTGGGCCTTTTGTTCCAAACTCAGTAGATTATTTAATAGAATGTTGAACTTTATTTATTACTGATGAGATGAGAATAATTTTAAGTTTCTCAAGGCAGACAATTTTAGATGTTGGGGGAGGTAATCAATTTTTGAGCGTAAATTAAAGAGCTATAGTAAGATTGAATTGGGCCACATCTTGCTATCAGTTTTCTCTTTGCACCTCTACACCTGTAAGTGTGAGCGTAAGTAAGAGCAGAACTGATCTCTGAATGTTTGACCAGCCAAATAACAGTTTTGTATGAATTCTTTTAACCAAATTATGGTCACATGCTTTGACTGCAGAAATTAAATTAATTTCATGCTTCAAGTACTGCATATTAATGTCCAAAATAACTAAATGCTTGTACAAGTACTAAAGAAAAGCACTTTTAAGAAAAAAGAATGTGAAAAATAAAAACATGACTATGATGAGTTTGCAGGTTACCTCCACTGTAAGTTAAAATATGATAGTATGTAAGCTTTCCAAAACAGCTAGCAGCTTTTCATTATCAACACAATTTACAGATGGACTTACATATACATACATATATACATATATACATATATATACATGTATATATGTAAGCTTCTGATGAGAAACATGGCATACGTGTTACATATTCTGTCCTCCCTCAAAACAAATGAAAACCCTTCAAAAATAGAATCCTGAAAACTATGTCATCAAGATTGGGCAAGGTATATAGCATGCACTGCAAAATACTATTAAAACATCATGTAAAGTATTGGAACCACAGAGATATTGGGGCTGCCACTCTTGCCTGACCATGCTGTGATGCGAGTCCCGTGGCTCAGCAGGGAGCAGCTGTGCATGTTGGTACTTATTGCGATGAATGGGACAGGATCATAGCTGAAGAGCATGCAGGCCAGTCAATATCTGCTAAAAGGTGATTAAATAGGATATAGATAGAGATGTATAACTTGCTTAGGTAACCTGTGTAAAACTGGTGACACGATGCTCTGCCTCGCTAAAAGGCACCAGAGCTGCCCGCTTGACTGATCCAGCTTGGTTCTACTCCTGTGAGAAGTAAGAATGGTAGGAAATGAAGTTCAGGACACAGCACCTCTGGGTTTTTTGCGCTGAATATTGCTTAAAGTAAAATATACATTATTAATGTGTCTGCAACAGCATTAGGAGACCTCATTTTTTTCAAAGCATTGAAAAATATTTTGTCATTGGTATATCTTGGCGTTATTACTGGCCTATACGTTGCATTTAGCATAAATTAATTATTACCAGCTATTATGATTATTTTAACTAATTATTATACAGTCATACATGTACTACAAAATTTTCCATATAAACCATCCCCATAGTTCTTAAGAACCTAAAATGGAAAAAATATCTTTATTGTTTCTAAACTAAATAGCAGTAATAGAGCTCAGATCCAGACCTTTATTTATAGGACAATGGACTCAGCACAGTGGTCCCATAATTATTAATGGCCTACTTCCACAGTAAACTTTTATTTAGTATTTGTTCTCTAATTCCCTTATTATACTGTATGCACCCGCTGCCTTTCTTACGGACACAATGTTTTTATAATTAAATTTATTTTAGGTTTCAGGTAATTTTCTACAAAATTCCTTGTTAATTCACACCTACTAAGCATGTACAACATTATATTGTTTCCATATTGTTTCTACAAAGGCATAATCTAGTTAACATTTCTGTCAAACTACTGGAAGATGCATGTGTTATAATAAAGAATTCATCAAACATTAATATGCTTAATTAAAACTTGCTAATGGTAATTATTTTGTTGGAATTCAGCTTATGGCCCTATACAACAGTGAATACATGTACTCAGGTGTAGACACAGAAGCAAGCAGAAGCACACAGACACACACTCATTAGCATCTGGCTGTCTTGTGTAGTGTCCTCACAGCACCTGGATGCCTCAGCTGCCTTTCATCTGCAAATCTGCTACTTGAACACAGTTTGATGGCAGTTTCTAACTTCAATTCTTTTCATTTGTGGTGTAAGCAACGAAGCGACTTGCAGATCAACTCAGCAACAGCAGTGTCATATAAATAGGAAAACATGAGAGGCCAGAAATGCAAGGCACATTACGGCATGGCAAAAAAGAGGAAGCCTTGTACAAAAAGCCATTTGTAGTCAATTTTTAAATTTAAAAAACGCCTTCTTTTCCTATGGATCATTTTCATTACAACAGTGTTGGTCATCTGACTAATAAGCCAACACTTCTCTATATCAAAAACCATGGTGGTTAAGAGTATCTAGTTAAGAGTAGGAACTAGGATTGAGGTTTTAATGCTTTTGTGTCATGCTTTTGTGACTCAAATCTACTTGAAATTTAGGCAATTTAATAATATGCTCACAATCTTTGCTTACTGCTGTGTCTCTCTTGAAAATCCCTGAAACTGATAAACATTCCCTTCAATTTATCACCTTCAGCTTTTGCATGCGTAAGAAATTTTGGGCCTGAATATACTCAGCAGAGTTTTAGACTTGGCTAGTCAAAACTGCTTGGCACTATCTTATCCCTGACTTACTATGCATTTCTTTGTCTTATCACCTGATCAATTTGCAGTTCCTGAAGCACAACAGCATTTAGTGCCTCCAAGAATGCAATGAAGACACCATTTTAAATATGGTATGCGGAGTAGAAAGCCTTTCTTTTATGGTGGAAGCTTAATGACTGGAGTTCATGTCTCAAATGTGGGATAATCTGCTTTAACATTTTTCCTATAGGAAGCCAGTAATTTTGTCACCTTGCAGAATACGCCAATTAGGGTTCTTCCACGGGAAGAAAAAGATTTGGCTAATGAAAGCAGTCAGCAGTCACACCTTCCCGTTTTACAGTGAAGATGGAGATGCACCATTGTCATACTCAGCCCTGCTAACCACCAGCACAGAGGTTTTTATAAAGCTTATCTTCCACTTCTCCTACTGACACAGTGCTCTTGTGCAGTGAAGAAAAGAACAACTGAAGGTTAAACTACAACAACTGATTTGTTCTATACACAAGTACTGGTTTTGAAGAGTAAGATAAATATTAATACAATCAATCTGAAAAAAGAAACAATTTTATAAGAATAATAAAGACATTTGTGATAAGAAACAAGAAAATATGACTAAATGTGTGATTCAGTTTGTACAAAAAAGGATCTCAGGCTGAAAATTACTAGAATCTTACCCAAATTTATACCCTCAGACTGAAATAAGAGAAAATAACTAATGAAAGCCTTTATGTTAGTTTATATTTACCACACAGCATGCAATACTGTTCAAAAATACCCGTGCTAATGCTGAATGAACTAGCATTAGTACTAAGCATTGCACTGACTTACTCCACTTGAGTCGACGTGCCTTCACCACTTTCAGTTGTGCAGGACAAAGCAGTGGGTTAGTAATACACACACAATAAAAATGCTTTGGCATGCACTGTAACTCTCAGTGCTAGCTTGGATTTATCCACTTGGCACCACATTGTGCCAGAAAGAGGTACATTTTATTAGTCACAGTAGGCACTAGATTCAAATATCTCAAAGCTTTGAAAACAACGAGCAGTCAAATGAAAGGATCATATACTGGGATATTAAGCTTTGTAACTTTTTTACCATAATGCCATTACTTCAGTCCTTCAGTGGTTCTGCTACTATCAGATGGATCATTACTAATTTATATGAAATTGTTTAGTGATGCTAGTCCAGTATTCAAATGTACTTATCTATGATGTATATAGATGCATTTTCACTATATAAAAGAAGGTTAAAAACATCCGAATAAACTGTTACCAAAAAGCAGATAAAAGAATAAACTGCATTAATGAAATAAGCATGGAGAAATTTTCACCAGCCACACACACTTTGTATGACTTCTGGTATCCAGGACTATTAAACTGGATCCTTGACTTGTTAAAGATTTAACTAAACAAAATAGAAAAAAATTTAGTTTTCTAAAAATTTTTCTTATGCATCTTATTACTGTAAATGCAATATTTTATCACCATCTTTCAAAACTCACAACCTTACATCAATTTACCTTAAATAACATTATGAGTTTGTATGTGCTGTTGTAAAGGAATTAAAGAAAGATTTGAATTCAACACTCGTAACCGCAGCAAAAAAAAAAACCCCAAACTATCAGAATATTTTAAAAATAGAAATAGGCTTACCTCTTTGCTTTCTTCCAGGTCTGATTCACTGCTGAATTCCTCTGTGTTTAAATTTTCAAAATCTGATTCTCCAACAGCAATGGGCACTGTCACGGTGAGACTTGGGTTGTTTATGAATGACATATAATCGCTTTCATCAACAACGTATTTTTCCACACTGCTGCCTATGCCACTGGTAGTTCCATTCCCGTCTTTGAGATAGGCAAGGTTTTTACCTATGTCTACTATTGTATGGTTGGAAATACAGCTATCTTTTTTATTGTTTAGGTCTTCAAGAGGTTTGATTTCATCTAAAACTTTCTGTTTTCTAACAAAGGCTTTTTGGATGAATTCACGCACTTTTCTCTTCACATAATCTATGCCTTTCTGAATCCTTGCCACAGCAATTTGGAGATTGTTCATTTCATTATCATCATCGGTAGCAGCAAGGTTGTCTGAACTAAATGAGCTCAACAGCAAGGCCAAAAAGAGGTTGAGTACCTAAAAGGCAGCAAGGAAAAAATTACCCTTATTTTCAAGTCATAAAAGCAATATCATTATGAGTTTTTCAATATGAGATAATTTTTACTTCACAACTAACACTTGATTTCAAAGCACCTTCCTGCTACTCTTTTCAGTCCATAATCCCTGTTCCCCACATTTTATTACCTTGCCAAAACCACTTTTAGCTGGTTTAACTCCACTAATATAGGTAAAAATCTGAGCTGCGCCTTGACTATCTTCTCCACAATGAAAGTAATATTGATCTGCTCCTCAAAATGGAGAATGACATAATGAGGCAGGATACAACATGATGTAATAATTTATGCAAGCTACATCCACTGTTGTGTTCATAGACCAGGGGAATGTAGGTAAATTCCAGTCTTTTACAGTTCAACAGACCATAGTTCTAGTATCTATAATTCAGAAGAGAATAAAATTTTGTATTTGGGAAGTATATATGGGTATATCTTGGTTTTGGGCAGGAAAACTAGCTAAGAGGTAAAGAGTCCACAGATGTGACACACCTCAATTTCAATAAACTATTTCACCACAATTTCAACAAACTATTTCAGACTTTCTTGCATGACATTTTACCAACATACAAGAGAAATGTGGATTGCATGCGCTGAAGAGAGACTATGTCCAAAACGGATTAAAAATCATTTAAATTATATTTTTTAGTTCTTCCTGTTCAAACTTGCAGAATATTTTAGAAGATACGCCAGAGGATTCACATAAGTCTGGTGAGACTTGGTAGTGATGCCTGAGGATAAGCATATTGGTAAAATATGTGTATTATACCAAAAAGAGAAGGGATGCCAGCACTCAACAAGAAAGAACTACAATTAAACATAACCATGGTTTATGGCAAATTGGCAAAATGATTCAAAATCAATATGGTATTTAATTCTGAAGTACTATCATGAAAAGGATAATTAAGAAAAATTAAAAGTATATATACAGAAGCTGTGAAAACTGGCAAGGTAGAAGCACTGCAGCAAAGGGCATAGAAGCTGCATCAGGAATGCTGGTACAGAAATTTCATGGGTCATTTGGGGACGTTCTACAAGGAATGCTGAGTGTAAGAAATGAAAATATCATCATTCCATATTATTTAGTATTTGTGTCTTTATCCAAATGTTGCCTGGGAGGAATTAAGAGGCCAATAGCAAAAGCGAAAAACTTTTTACAAATCATCACCTATAAAAATTGAAGACCTAGGCTTGTTTTGTTTCCCAAAGAAATGACTGAAAGTGGAAACAGTAAGCTTTTAAGTATTATAAATGTTGTCACAAAGACCACCAGTTTTCCATCAATATTGAGACAATTTAATTTACTTGGCTGTAAAAGGTGATTTAAATTACACTTTTTTTTTAAAGGTACTCTTAACTGTAAGCATAATTCAGGACTGATCTTACTAAAAAGGTTGTAAACTTATTGAGATTTAAAACAAAAAGTAGACAAACATTTTTCATAAACAATCAATGTGTATTTGAACCTGGTTTACAGAAAGGGCAAGTGAACGACATGATTTCCTGAAGTTCATCAGCAGTCTTCATCTCGGATTTCTAAATCATGAAAAATAGGAAATATGTCCTAAGTGTTTTAAAAAATCTCCTCTGATTACATACCACTAGGTTTCCAATCACCATGACCATCATGAAGACTGTAAGGCACATGGTTTGGCCTGCAACCTCCATGCAGTCCCACATCGTTTCTATCCATTCTCCACACAGCACTCGGAATACAATCAGGAAAGAGTGGAAAAAGTCATGCATGTGCCAGCGAGGAAGTTCACAGTCACTGGAGATTTTGCAGACACATTCCTTGTAGCTTTTCCCGAACAGCTGCATCCCAACCACAGCAAAGATGAACACAATGATGGCCAGCACCAGGGTCAGATTGCCCAGAGCTCCCACTGAGTTGCCAATAATCTTAATCAGCATGTTTAGAGTTGGCCAAGATTTTGCCAATTTGAAAACTCGAAGCTGCAAAACAGAAGAATGGTACACAGTTCTTCCTTATGATAATTGTAATGAAATTACTGCTATACATGTCGCATTTCAGTTACCCTGTGTCTAATTCATGTCTCTTGTAACCTTCAGAAGTTTTAGTTACAAAATTTCTGTTTCCAGTTCTTGGTACAATAATACACATCAGCAGCGTTAAGTCCTGATTCAAGTGATAAGAAATCAAAAATACTGTCTCTATGCTCACTCCAATTACATTGCAATTATCACAAAGACTCCAATTCAGACTTTGACTCTTTTGGTGACTTCAGGTATTTATAAAGAAGTTGTACTTGTTAAACAAGTTGGACAAAATAGTCTTTCTCCTGTAGTTAACTCTAAGAACATATTACTGAAAATAAATGAGCACATATGAAATGTGATCAGTTTAACAGGACCATAAGTGTACAGTCACTTCCAGATCTCTTTCATCTTAAATCGCAGTGAGATGGAAGAAAAGGTTTTCCTAAAAAGAGAAACAATCTAGAGTTGTTAATGACAGACATAAAAGTGACTTGCAACTATCTTTAACTATATATTTTCTGTCATTTAAAATAAACATAATGTGTCTTACAAAGTATCATACAACATTGAGAAAAACAAAGGAAAGTACTATATTAATAACTTGAAACAGACAAAAATGAAATTATTGGAAAGATACAAGTGTTCAGACGATTGAAAGAGAGGAATACTAAAATGAATATAAAACTAAATATTATTTATTGTGAGGATTTTATGTTTTATAAATAAAACATAGAAATGCCAATTTAAAACCAGAATCTGCTACTGATAGAGAAGTCAATACAGCTTTTCGACTTTAGGCAAAGTACAGTACAATGCCATGCAGAGAACTAGAAAACAGGCTTATTTCAAACTCCTTATTTCTTAAAGGGGATTTATTCAACTCTAAATGAAAGTTAATTTTTTTTTATTTAAAGCAAAAATTGAGCTTGATGATTAGGAACTTTAGCTTCATGGCTCTCATTGTGTAGGTCTTTTCAGCAAAGTATTTGGGCATTGAGTTGCATACTAGCCTAGTCTGCAGCAAGACCAAGGTTTTTCAAGTTCCTGTTCATGATAGAGATATCTAATAACAGAGAGAGACACTGTAGTGACTTCTGAACAGAAAAGCTGTTAGACAGCAGATAGGCCCTTGCAGAAGATGGTATGGAGAAGGCTGGTAGGGATGAAAAGCCCCTGGACAATGAAAAATCTAGACCCTACTCTCCTTTAAAACTAAACATGAAAGCCAATTGGTAAAGGAAGTCTATAAGCTAAACCTGTCAATAAACTTCTATTAACTAACCCATTATTTACCAAGCAATTCACTAATCTTCAGTCACAAGTAGTGAGGGCCCTGTGGCTCTTGCTTTTTTTTACTACCTCATCTAGGGAGAAGACTCTAAGAGATACTTCTATTATAAAACTTAATCCTTGAAGCACATTTTCGGCAAGAATGGAATTGATGTTGACAATATCTTAAAGGACAAAGAGACATTACTAAAATAATATGCAAAACAAACTTGACATAATAGATACATGCCATCTAGTGAGTATTCAATTTAGCATTTTGTAAATTCTGAAAAGATCTTCTGCCTTAGCCAAATATATAATTTGCAAATTAAAAATGCAGAAAATATATATGTACAAACATGTAATATAGAAACATAATTTTAATAGAATATTTACCAATCTGAATGATCGAAGGACAGATAATCCTTCTACATTTGCAAGACCAAGTTCCATTAAACTAAGACTCACAATAAAACCATCAAAAATATTCCAGCCCTCTTGGAAATAATAATAAGGATCCATGGCAATTATCTTGAGAAACATTTCTGCAGTGAAAATTCCAGTAAACACCTGCAAGGAAAATACAGTTTTTTACTCCAGTTTAAGAAGAAAATACATAAAAAGTAAAACTAATGGTATCAACATTTGCTAAGTTATAATTTCAGCAGAAATTAATGATAAATCTGAATAGCTTCTCTGTATTTCCATACATTTGGGTTAGGAATTAAATTAATATTTGAAGCTTACATATGCATCACAATGTTTGGGTTCCAAAGAAAAAGAGGTTAATGGGAAATGCATTTTTTATATAGCCTGCTAAATATGTAGGTATGCCAATACACAGAATACAATCTGATTTTAATGCTAGTTTTTCCTCCTTAGAGCTCATCTTTGCCTTAGATAATTTTTTTACGAATAGGGATAAAGATAATTGTTCTATCACAAACTTATTTTATAAAAAAAAATTATACAGAAAGTTGGGCAGAGCTATTCTTCTTCAGGATGGCCTGTGGACACTGTCATTCCATTTCATCTTTTCCTTACACCTGCCATGCTTACTGGGTCTTCTAAAATTCCCTGAACACCCAGATCCTTAGGAGATGCTAGTGAGGAGCAGAATGGGTGTGGGAATGGAACTGAAAATTCTTATGATTTGTAACTATCCATCCAAGAAAAAAAAATTCCTTTAACGAGCTTCAATGACAGAAGATGGTTTTAAAAAACCAAATGCATATTGACTCAGTAGATCTTTACTCTGTAAAGCAAGAGTGGTAAAATACACAAATGTCAACAGCTTAAATTTAAGTTTAACAATCCCAAACCTATAGTCAACTTTTTCTTTTACATGAATGTGCATATGTCACAGAAGAATTCAAGAAAAATGCATTTCACATCATGAAAGACTTACAAGATTTCCTACTGAAAGCACACCACTAAACTGTTCTGTCATTGGGTAGTGCTCCATGGCCATGAACAAGGTGTTTAGGACGATGCAGATGGTAATGGCCAGATCAACAAATGGGTCCATCACAATCAAATTTACAATATGTTTGACTTTCAGCCAGGGAGTACAGCAGTCCCAAATCAAGCAAGTGTTAGCAAATTTATACCAGCATGGTGGACATTTCTGTCTGGATTCTTCCAATTCTAGAGAGAAAAATGAAAACAACATTTTAAATATACTCCTCTATTCCAGCATCACCTGGTTATTTCCTTGAAGCATAAGTGTTGTCTTCCAAGGTACTGTTGATAAACGGTGTTGATACTTTTAAACTAAGACTGCTGTCAGTCAAAAGAAATTACAAATTAAAATAATCTATTAAAAAAAACCCTATACTGAAGATGCAATAGATAAAAGAACCATTCACAAGCTAATGCTATACAGAATGCAAAAGAGAAATTTGTCTTAGAACAATCTGTCATAAGGCTGGGTGATGAGGGGGTTGAAAGCAGCCCAGCAGACAGGACTTGGGGTTATTGGTGGCTGTGAGCCAGCAATGTTGGTCACAGCCCAGAAAGCCAATATCCTCCTGGGCCGCATCAAAGCAGCATGGCCAGCAGGCTGAGGGATGAAGTTCTCCCCCTCTACTCCAACTGGAGTGCTATATTCAGCTCTAGGATTCCCAACATAAAAACAGGTTCACAGGAGGCCACAAAGATGACTGGGGCCAGAGCACATGTCCTATTAGAACAGGCTGAGAGAGCTGGGGTTGTTTATCCTTCTCCTTGGAGAAGGCTCCAAGGAGGTCTTATAGCAGCCTTCCAGTATTATAAGGGGCCTGCAGGAAAGATGGAAAGGGAGTCTTTACCAGGGAGTGGAGCGATAGGATGAGGGTTTACAGTTTTAAACACAAAGAGGGCAGATTTAGATTAGGTAGTAGGCAAAAATTCTTTACTGGGAGAGTGTGAGGCACTGGCACAGGTTGCTCAGAGAAGCTGTACGTGCCCCATCCTTGGACATGTTCAAGGCCAGGTTGGATGGGGCTTTGAGCAGTCTGGTCCAGTGAAAGGTGTTCCTGTCCATGGCAGGGCAGTTGGAACTAGATGACCTTTAAGGTCCCTTCTAATAAAATATTTTAAAGCTTCCTCATGAAAGATAAACATTTAAAAGCTTGAAGTCAGACAAGTATTTAGACAGCATTATGGTCCACATGTGCACAACTGCTAATTATTACCTTCCAGTTTGCTATTTTGGGCATAGTCATTTAACCCTCAACATAATGTTTCAACCTTTCTTCCAAATAGTTGTTTAATTCCATTCAAATTAATTGTAATTAGCCTTACAGAAAGAAGAACATGATCCCTCCTTTGTGAAACAGCAAGCCTGTTGAATTGATAGAAGGGGATTGTTCTACTGCTAGAGCATAGCCATGTCAATAACCCAAAAAGAGCTTACCCCAAAATTTCATGAGAGAAAGACTACATTGAATAATTTGGTTTGCCTGCATTTAGATTGGAAGTTTGCTACTTCCACCTCAAACCTATCAGTATATTGCAAGCTTGACTCTTTTTCCAAATTTATCAGTCCCATATTGAAAAAAAAAACCAAATCACCAAAACCCCCCACCCCTAACTCCACAAAAAAAAAGTCTGTGTTACATACCTTCCATTGTGTTTGTAAGCATGCTGGCTATACTCATTGCTCTTTGTCGTGCACTAGGGTCTGTTAGGTAGTCCATAGGAACATGATAAGAACTAGAATGTCTCTTTCTTAAGTCAGTTTCTGTAGTAGTGCCCTGAAAAGAAAACACTGATGAAATAGCTGATTGATTGTACACTTAATAGCACTAAAAGTTACTGTAGAACTTGACTGGTTTAAAACACTGCTGTCCCACACCATACTCCAGTTCCATTGAGGCTTTGCAATAGACTAAGGTATGCATAACTCTGTATAGAACAAATAGTCAAACACTGCAGTACGGTTGCTCTTGTGCCCAAAGAATATGTTTTTAAGTATTTTGCTGAAACACGGCTGAGATATTAAAGCAGATTTCAGACTAAAAAATGTTCGACAATGCTTGTCAGTGCTCTCTGCTGTAGATATCTTTTTCTAAACATGAAAATGCACAGCCCACATAGCTAGCAGTAAAGGAACTAAGAATAAGTACATTTTCTTAAGATCACTCTTAATTTAGAATAAACTATGAATTTCCTAGCACATTTTTCAAACAAAAGAAAAAAAAATTTAGTAATGTTGACATACAAAAACCCATAGAAAAATTTGCTATATTACAGAAACACTATCACAACCCTTGTAAGTTGTACTTTGATGTTACTCCAAAAGTTTCATGTATGGACAGCAGCTAGCTCAATACTCATTTAATATATTCCATTAAGTAAATGTAATTTTTTTTCCATTTTGATATCCATTCTGATATACACGTACAGAACCATCCAGTTAAGTCTAAGCATAATGAATCCATGGGTGTAAGACTACACAAACTAAATTTATTCAATGGCTTACTGTGCTATTCTCTTAATTCCCAGTCAAACAGCATGCATTTTCACACATTTAGTTAATGAGAACTGGAAAATTTCAGTTTCTCCTTTAGCTTTTAGCCGGAATATATGAAAGGAGCATTCACAGCTTAGCCAGAAAGGTCATCATTGCCATGTAACTAAATTTTGTGGAAACAGTGACTGATCATACAGGGAGAGAACACCATGCCTGAGCTATTGCAGACTTCCTTACATTGCTAGCAGTGGCTGCTTTATCAATCATCACCTCTGGCAGAAGCTGTCCCGTAGGCGATGTCAGAGCTGGCGGCCCACCAACTAAAGAGACTACTCCGTTGCAATCCACAGTGCTGTGCATCTTCCCATTTGCTGGAAGTGCAGGTACTGTTCTCGATGACCTACTGGCCTGGCTAATGTTACTGTTGCGCCGTTCTCCATGTCTATGAGGAACAAAGAGAGAATCTCTTCTGCTCTCATTGTCTTCAAAAGTGCTGTGCTCATCATCAGCAAAGTCATTTTCTGATCCTACATCCTTTGCTCGACCTCTGAAGCTGAAAAGACTTGTTCTGCTGTTGCGCCTTGGGGAAAACAGGGAGCCCCGAATGCTCAGCAAAGACTGCAGGCAAATAAAAACAATTATTATCAGATGAAAATCCTTTAAAATATAACATTTTCATACAGAGGAAAAATCCACAATGTCTTAGAGGGTAAGGTCATCTACAAAGAAATGAACTGGTACAGTCCCCCCGTAATACACTCCCTTTTGGGTAGTAAACAAAGAGCACATAATTGACAGACAAAGACTAGTTATTTTACTGCTTTGAATATATGAAATCAATCTGTTTAATTAGAGTAAAAGAAACTGCTTGACAGAATTGTTTCCTCTGCTATTCTGCCTATCTTATTACCAACTGTTCAGAAACTGAGTATCTAGACGCTATTTACCCCAGGCTGGCGTTAGTATGACAGGCTGAGTAAATAAAATTTTGGGCAAATTTTCTGTGACTCAGTCTGCACACAGAAGTATCTCCCAAATACTGCCAAGTTTAAAATATATATATATCTTTTCAGATACTAGTCAAGTGGGCCATAATAGGTTTCTTATTTCTTTTCGAAAGTCTTGGCTATCCTGAATATGCAATGATTTGCCTGTAATTTTGTATGAACAGGTTTGCTAATCTTCTTCAGTTTACTCATATGAGTAAATGTTCTGCTATGGGAGGATCTCTTCAGTATTAGTCAAAATAATGCTCTAATCTTAAAAATAATTATACATGTTCTTAATTTTAACTCATATCAGTATTTGCCTTGACTTGATTGATAAGCATTATCACCTGATTCCACCCAAGACCTCTATGAACAGCAGAGATGATACATAACAAAGCAGTGTCTTTGTTTCTCTTCTGCAACTTATCTTTGTGGACTTGAGCCCCATTGTTCTAGGGACTGAAAATGCAGAACAAAAAGGCACTCTGCAAAGAACTTATCATTTAAATGTAACACAACAGATGGATACAAAAAGAGAGGGAATACACAGGCAAAATTGATGAGTATGATAAACAGCCATCTTAGCTCACCTGAAGTCACTTCCCTGTCAAGCTTTCTGTAGGCAGCATGGTAAAAGAGAGTTTTAAAGAGGGATTTGAGGAAAGCAATGAAGCGTTTTGTGAAAACTCATGGGAGCTTCTTCCAAGCATGAAGGGCAGCATACCAGAAAGGGCTCAAAGAAATTAGTTTCAAAATTTAACAGGAGGTTATGAATGCTGGTATGGGTCAGTCAAAGCTGGGACTTGTTTACTGTAAGTACACAAGGTGGGTTGGGAGGAACTTTAGGTACAGTATGTTTTATGGTATTAAAAAAAATTCATTAGGTAAATATGTTTACTAGCAGATTAGAGGAAAGCAATGGGATAGGTTAGTGCTCTTTGCAACAACATTCTTGATGAATACAGCAGTAAAGAGGTCCAAGTTAAAAATGATTCACAGTTGTGGGTCCAGAATAGAGTTAAAAAAAAAAAGGAAAAAGAGAAAAAAGGGATCTAGCAAAAGGCCTTGTGGAAATCCCTTAGAAAACTGTCTAAGGAGTAAAAGGATCTTCTAAAGCACAACTAAACCAGGAGAATTGAGAGGAGACAAAGTTATGAATGTTAGGAAGAATAAGATTTCAAGAGGAATAAAATGGTCATTTACAATGAAAGAAAATGAAATGCCAAGGAAAAAGTCGAAGATGATATATAAACCTGCTTTTTCTCTAGGAAAATGTTACTAAAAATTGGTGAGTGGAACTTCTGTTTAGTGGTTAGAATCCAGAGTGAAAAGGAACTAGGGTTGGAAAACCAGAGGGGCAGTGATTTCTAGACTGTCATAGTCAAACAACTGTAAATGAACTTGGAGATGAAAACGTTAGAAGAACAAGTTGAATGAGGAATGCTTCATTTCTTACAAGATGGATGAATTGAGCTGCAGTTGAATAAGGCTGCAGTTTGAATGAAGAATATGCACAGGCAAGAATATGCACTTAAGGGATCAGATGGATCTTCAACATGAAGTTGAAGTCAATTGATATATGTGAAAATTTGTATAAGGAACAGAATGAATCATGAACTAAATTCAGCAATGAAGTCTCACAGAGATTAGTTAGACAGTTAACAACATAAAACAGTGGCAGACCAAGGCGGTGGGGTGGGGGGAAGGATGCATTACTATTGAAAAAGGAAATACATTAGGAAGTGAGTGGAAGGAGTGGCAGAAATAGAAAGTCGGAAACATTATATTCCCACTACAGTCTGATCTAAGGAGGACAGTCCTTAGTAAGAAAATATTTGATGAAGAGGTCTGAGCTTCTTTGAGAATGGAAGCTGGAGAAAACCATACATGAAGAGAACATGAACAGTCATGATCTATTAAGGGATGAAACAGGCTTTCCAGAGACAGAAATAGAAGAGGATTGAAAAGGCAGGAATGAGCTTAGTAATAATGACTAAAAAGAGGGAGAAAGCAAGTCATAAAGGCCAGGGAGGATTGAGAAGGTGGGGATAAAAGGAAGAAGCATACTGAAGCACAAAAACGGGCAGAAAAAGGAGAGAATGTATGCAAGATCTGACTTGCAGTTCTAAGGGGAGAGTGAGAGGTGGGCAAATGACGAGGAGCTTTGAAAACTGTAGAAGAGATAACATTACAAAACTATCAAATGAAATAAATGTCTGGATGGGAGATGCAGATGGCATTCTGAGTCACTGGCGTTTCAATATAAGAGAACACATGCAAACACACATTGCCACACATATTTCCACCTTCTTTAAGATAACACAATTAATGGTCTCACATCAATTAATTCTGCAAATTTCACATGAGCGTTAATGTTATTTATACTGAGCTTTTTGCATCCCAAACTTTAATACTTTTCTGATTTGAAACATTACATTTTGTATGTATGCACCATGTTTTGAAGCCACTCATCATGCTGAATACATCCAACTTGATGGGCAGATAGGTCCATTTTCATAAAGAAGCTTGAAATACAGCTCAATTAATACATGTAATTTTGATTTTTCACACATGAATTCAGAATAAACCAAGCTGTCTAATTCTTACAGTTTCATATTTGGCTGCAAGCTTTTACTTGGTTAGTCTTTGATTTAGGGTATTAATGAATCTGTGGTATATTGCAAGAATTAACCAAATTACTTTACAGGGCTTTGTTTATATCATGAGTAGACAAAAAAAGTGTTTAAGAGCTAATAATACTATGGTACCTGGTGTGGGGAAGAGAATCTCTTTTCGTATGTCAGTCTATTGCCCTCAATGGAAAATCGGAAACCTTTCTTTTTGATGCTGTCCTCTGATTCAGACTTGTGAAATTCTTCCCCGTCCTTCTCCTCGCCTTCAGATTGTTCCTTTTGCTTTTTTTTCTTTCTTCTATTCCTTCTCTCTTTAGCACTCTTTGAGCTCAGTTTTGATGCCTCAGAAGAACTTTCGGAGAATCCACCTATTCCACCTACTCCACTATAATCTCTTGAATCAGCTGCTGCAGCTGCTGCCGCCGCCTATACATACAAGCACATGTGCAATTTACAGCATTTATACAAATACACACACCACTCACTATTTCAAATTTATTGCCACTCTTAAAAAAGTTACTATTTTGAAATAAAAGCAATGATTCCACCTCATTGAACCCAGCATATCATGAGAAGTGTAATTTGTGAAATAGCACAGGAACCATAATTTGCCACTGCTCCATAAACCAGGAGCAAGAGTAACCCAAGGGAAAACTGTGCTGTCAAAAAAACAAGTTAACAAGCATCTGTTTTAGATTGAAGCAACATGTTGCAATGAATTTTTCATCTGAAGTACTATGTAAAAATAAAGAATCAAGGCTCAAACAAGTGGTAAAATCCCTGTTAACAGAAAGCAACACTTTCTTACAACATTTTGATGGATTTTGAATACTCCCTAGTCTATTAAAGATCTTGTGTAATGTTGATATCCCAGTTTTGCAAATAACAATCAGGGATTTAAGTTAAACTACACACTATTACATACTTGTTGCTATTTGATTTTCAAAATGTGTGGAGCATTTTATTAACATTTATTTACAAGCTGTGGTAGAAAAACCAAAAAACCCCCATGATTCCCCCCCAACACATAGCAATTGACCAAAGAAACAAAAACCCCTGGTTGCTAACTTTAGTCATGTGCTTATATGGAAGACGTAGTTCAACTTCTGCTCTATGTGGCCACATTCCAAGCAGACATTTTCAGTTATTCTATCAAAGATTTGAGAGTCTTCAAAAAATTAAAAGGAATTTCAAAGCAGTACGTAATCATTGTATTTGTACCACAAGTGTTTACTTTAGTTTCTCCACTTTTTCCAGTCGTCTTTAATACTGGAAAGCTATGGCTTTCTGCTGTGAGAGATGGGTAGGGAGTAGAAAAAGCCAAATTTTGCTGAAGCACCATCACCTACAATAGTTTTGCTTCTATTACTTATATAAGCAGAATTACTAGTTGGATTTTTTTTCCTTATCTCTACCTCCATTTCAGACAATCACAGAATGGTTGAAGTTGGAAGGGATCCTCTGGAGGTCATCGTGTCCAACTCCCCAGCACAGACAAGGTCACCTAAAGCAGGTTGCCCAAGGACCATACCCAGACAGCTTTTGATTATCTCCACAAGCACTCTGGGCAGCTTGTTCAAGTGCTCAGTTGGAAAGTTAATTTCCACCTCCAATTTGAAAATCCAGTGCTTTAGCTTGTTGGTTACTATTATTGTCACAAACAGGTTCACTCAAACCAGCAAAAACAGTGCAATGGAAAACCTTAAAGATTGTTTACAATATGAAGGAATTAATGAGACAAAGCAATGTATTGTGAGGAGTAGGGGAGTAAAAGTATTCTCATATGTGGACAGAAAGCATCTGTTCACAGTCATGAATGGAAGAAGAAATTTTACTTTACAGGGATACCTGAGCTTCTTCCTGTTGCTTTTTCAGTTGTTCCAGCATTTGCTGAAATTCTGCCTCTTTCTGCTCTGCTTCTTCCATTGTTGCTTGATTCTGTTCTTCATAGGCCATGGCAACCACAGCCAGAATCAAGTTGATCAGATAGAAGGAACCCAGGAAAATGACCAAAACAAAAAATATCATGTATGTTTTCCCAGCAGCACGCAGAGTCTGGAGGAAAAGAGATAATATACTTTTTTAGCAGACTTTAAATACTGTTGCATAACAAGTTAGCCTCTGTGTTATAATTTAGAAGTACATTGATTGATTTATGTTAGCACAAGATTATTTAATTACTTTTTCCTTATAGAAATAATATTATATCCTGGATACACATGAAAAAGCCTAAGTTTTGTGTCTGTTATTGTCAAGGTAAAGCTGATTCTGAATACTTCAGAACTTATACCAAGAAGAGTCTATACATCTGTATTATAGCCTTTAAATTTAACAGTAGGTGGGGCCACTGATCAGTATCTTACCTTCTTGTCTCATCAGTCCCAAACTACACTGCCACAAAACAGTGCATTATACAAAATGTTACAGTGGACAAAATTACTGTCCTTCAGGTAAGGATATGTGTAGTTCAGGGACAAGATGTAACCTTTTCAAACAAAACATATTTGTACCAGACTGCAAATCAATTTAACATAGTATCTATTTACATCATGTTTGGGTAAGAGACTTTAACAACTTAAGTTTATTTATTCACTTGGGTAAACCAACAATAATGATTAGCCATCTTCATAAAATAGCAGCTATTCCTTATGAATTTAAGAAGCACATGGGAACCTAAATAATGAATAAGGGCCTTATTGTTTTAGACAAGAGTGTACATATGTGAAATTAAAGATGATTTCTGTTCCAAAGGCCTTACAGAATAAGTGAATGAAATAACTATGCAAGTACTATGTAGTAATGGTATTGGTGATGGTGCTGTTTATTTTAGTAAGTCCTCACCAGCTGGTAAAGATTCTCCCAAAAGTCCTGAGTCATCAATCGAAACAGTGACAAGAATGCCCAACTGAATGTATCAAAACTTGTGTAGCCATAGTTGGGGTTTCTACCAGCTTTCACACATATATATCCTTCTGGGCATTGACTACAAAAGAAGAGGAAATGCTATTTTTAACAACTACTCTACATTACAATATGCTGCAGTAAAACAAAATTGTTCAGGAGTACCAGTTGCTAACAAAATTATGAACAAGTGAAATGTTATTCTACATACCTAAGATAAAATATATAGCTTACTGTTTTTCCCTTTTAAACTCCACTTCCTAATACTATTTCAATAATTTAATAAAATAACTAATAACATTCTACCCTGCCCCACAATTTGTCATAACACATCTCCACCAGGACAAGAGAAGAACATCAAGTAGCATGATAAACAGTTGTCATCAAGCTGGCAGCAACATTTATGCACAGATCATTCATGTGGTTACCTTTACAAAAGTAGCCTAAGAGGCTGATGGAAGTGCCTGTGTAAATTCAAATCACAGAGATGGTTGTATTTAGGTATAGCTTCAAATGCAAAACATCAGTAATTTGCAACTCTACAGTACACTTGATATTAAAGTTGACTACCTGAGCTATTCTAAGCAGCTAATTATTTTTTTCTTGATGCATAATGAAAAATGATGATCATTTTCTTACCCTGCATCTGAGCTATTGCCACACAGCAATGCATCATTTTGTCCTTCCAAGAAGTAGAAATGACCTATTAAAAAAAAAAAAACCACAAAAAACCAAACAAAAAGGTGATGAGAAAGGTAATATTTATGCCTAATGGAAATTGAACAATTATATAGACTTTTACACTTGAAAGAAATTAGCAGAGCTAACAAACTGTTCAACTGCAATATATAGTGGTTAGGAATGAAAAAAACATGGACGAGATTGTTTTGACAGGAAAATTACTTTCTACAGAGTCTTCAAGTTAGTCTGTCTTTAGAAAATAAAAATGGAGTTAACACAATTAATTCTCACCAATCTAACGAAATTAATAAGATACAACAGGTGGAATACCAAATTGTCTATGTCAGCAAATCAGAAAAATACCAGGAAAATGAGGCAAAGGATGGGGGCAATTCTCTGCCTTCATTCATGCATTTTGATATGTAACATCTAGTATTATTGATTTACAATTATTCATTACATATTATTTTATCCAAGTATTCCTTGAAAAAACCCTGAAATACTTGGGAAGATATTTTTCCCCTGTACTCAGCACTGGTGAGGCCACATCTTCAGTGCTGAGTCCAGTTCTGGACTCCTCAGTTTAGGAAGGATATTGAGATGTTGGAATGTGTCCAGAGAAGGGCAATAAGGCTGGTGAAGGATGTGGAACACAAGTGCCGTGAGGAGCAGCTGAGGGAGCTGGGGGTGTTCAGCCTGGAGAACAGAAGGATCAGGGAGACCTTGTCACTGTCTGCAGCTGCCTGGAAGAAGGGTGTAGCAAGGTGGGAGTCAGCCTCTTCTAACAGGCAGCCTGAGACAGGACAAGAGGTCATAGTTTTAAGCTGTGCCAGCAAAAGTTTGGGTTGGACATTTGGAATGACTCCTTCACAGAAGGGGTGATTGGACATCGGAATGGACTGCCCATGGAGGTGGTGGACTCACCGTCCCTGGAGGTGTTTAAGGAAAGACTGAACATGGCACTCAGTACCATGGTGTAGCTAACAAGGTGGTGTTAGGTCATAGGTTGGACTCAATGATCTCAAAGGTCTTTTCCAACCTCATTGATTCTGTGATAACACAACATGCTCAAGGAATTTCTAATTGGATCTTGATTTGAGTAGCTGGGGGAAAAACCAAGTTTTTATTGTAGAAAAACTACTACAGATGAGGTAAAATATAATTTAAAGAGATAAGAAGTCCTAAAAGTCCCCAACACATTCTTCTATTTTATTTTTCTTTCTTTGCAGCAGAAAAGGAAAAACATTTTGCCATCAGTTCCTAGTTTGGGATTCTTAGGGTAAAATGGGAATCTCTAATGGAGATTTTTGGGTCAGGTGGCACATTAAGCTAAAGTTGCCAGAATTAGGTATGTTCTGGCTGTTCTCAGGAAGCAGATGGTTCCGTGAGATTCACTGCCAGCTGGCATGGACTAGCTTAGCTGGCGTGAACTAACTGATGGCTAATGTTAAACAGACAAGCAGGGAATTGCAACCAGCTCCTACTGACTGCTTCTACTCTGTCACCACCAGTATATGATAAAGGCAGCATAAAATCTTCTTATTTTAAAGAGAGAGTGTGGCTAGCACAGTTTTTCCCATGAGAAGTTTTCTTGTGTTTTGTAAATAAAGATAAAGTTTGGATGTTTTGGAACAGTGTCCCAGAACTTGGGCAGTGCAGGCCTGGCCAATTAGGCCTGGGGGAAGGCTTCTGACTGACCAATCTGGGTGACTTTTGAGAACTCTATAAATGTGATGAAATCAAAACAATAAAGGTCATTCCTTCTTGCCACTGAGAACCGAAGCATTCATTACTCTGCTAGCTGCTCAACAGCGACAAGAGAGAGAAATTATGTCCATTATTTTTATATCAGCAAATCTAGTCTCAGATATCAGATAACAAACCAGTGGATTTTCAGACATTCTGAAACATTTTCAGACATTCACCACGTCTGTGTGACATGGTGGTCACACAGTCTGACCCTGTGAGAGATCTGACCCCTACTTAAAAAGCTTAAGTTTAAAGATGCAAAGAGGTTTCAAGCAGGACTTGCAAAATTGTCTGTGGGCCTAATTCACATTCTTATACGGCACAGCTCCTCCTCTGGAAAGGAGAAGATCCAGCTGAACCATCCAGTCAGCTCAACTTTCAGTCTGCTACTTTGGAAAACACTTAAAGAAGATTTTTTTCAAAATACAAAACCAATAAAGTAATAAAAACAGTAAATGTAAGTTTGTAGAAAATATGCCACATACAAAACTACTCCTGTCTCCTGCCAGCTTAATAACAGGACAACAGTCATGGTTACAAAGGTATATGGGTACATGACACTTCCAGATCCAAATAAAGGAGGTATGTTCTGGCTGGAAATATCACAAAATACTTGAAAATGGCTCTTACAGAGCAGTTGCCAGTGACCTAATGTCAATTCATAAGGGCATCTCTCTGAAGATCTCCCAGGTATCTGTGTTAGATGTGGTTTTCTAGCAGGTTTCATTACCAACTCAAGACATGAAACCATAGATAAAAAAATGCATCAAGTATTCTGAAGACATTAAGCTACGAGAAAAGGTATTTGAAATTTAGAATGACCTTTACAAATTGACAAGTAGTTCCAAAACAATTGGATTTATTCCAATAGAGCCAAGTGGAAAAGGCTACACTTGACAAGGCAAAATCAAATACGTAAATACGAAATAGATGGGATGTGACCACAGCCACCACTGTACAAAAAGCCGCAATGCCTGTCACAGAATACAAATTGACTCTGAATAAACAATATGGTGCTGACATAAAAATGAGGTAATTTTGAAATGTGTTAATAGGAACGTTTCATATATGGCATGTGGTAAAGATACAAATTAGAAGTAATTGTTACATTAGTTATTATCTGATTTGAGGTTCTCATAAGAAAATTCAACCAAACAAAAACTGTAAAAAAAAATGGCAACACAAAACCAACAAGAAAAAAAACCCCACAGACTAACTGGAAAGATTCAAAAAAAGAAAATAAATTTTAAAAAGTGAAAAGAGGTATAGAAAATGCAAAACAGAAAATAGGATTGCTTGGCTTAGGAAAGACCAGAAATACAGAGGATAAGAGTTTTTAAACTGCATAAAGACTAATATAAAGTAGTCTATAATTATATTATTTCTAAGTCCACAGCAGATGTAGTAATATATTCAATCTGAAATTATGAAAATGTAGCTCATATATTTAGAAAAAAACTTGCTATTTGTGTGACATAGTACCAGAAACAACTAAAGGCAAATGGAATGGAATCTGTTATTCAGCTAGCTTTAAGAATAGGTTATCATCCAAAATTTCTGCATGACATTTGTATATTTCAAGCATGCTTAAATAAGTATATTAAAAGATTACAAGGCAATGAGACTTGGATCCAAAGGTATTTAGTTCTTAACTGAGGTTTCCTAACTTTCAGTCATATAGTCACCAGTTAAAATATTTATGCAGATTTTATAAAAAACCTATTATGCCTAATTATGAATATATTAAACATACTAAATATGCTACATACACTAAAATAAATAGAAGGAGCTGAACAGATAAATGGGAAAGATTAACAATATCATTAGGAAAGACAGAATAGCAGTCTACTATCGATATGTTCAGAGTTATTCTATCTGAATTTTTAAACAAGTTTTGTTAACACAATACTAACATTACCTTCCTAAAATGGTGGAAATCGTGTATTATGAGGTACAAAAGAGAAAAAAACCCTGCTCATTTCTTGATTTTCCAAAGATAAGAAACTAATTAAGACAGAAATATGGAATCTAGTGCTTATTTTGCAAGAAATAATCATGACATAAATGACCAGTGTTCTCTTAAAGGCATGTCTGTGCAGTGCAAGGGAGTGGTGCAGAGACACTCATCCAACTCCAGAAGGAACAATGTAGCTAGGTCTGTGTGCTCTGGCAGGATTCTTGGGCTAGCTGACATTCAGATGTGGGCTTACGATATTGGGAACTACCTTGCACTAATCTAGCTATTACATTCCGTATCCCACGTTGGGGCTGTCACACTATTTCAGGAGACTTGAAGCTAGCATGGAAATTTCTGGTTTATGCTGAAAAGTGATTTTACTCTAAAAGTCATATTCAGTCAAAGGTAAAAGGATATTTTGTTACCAGTATAATATTATGAGTATGTTAAATTATATTATGACTGTGCTTTTATTTACTAGAGAAAAATGAGTGATTTTATGTTTCCTGGCCAGATTACACACTTTTAAAGGCAAGGGAAAGATACTGATGTTCTCAAATCTGTTCAAAGCAATACCAGAAAATCAATGCAGTAGATGATATAATTAACTCTTACTTTTGTCTTCGATGTACTCATCCCAGTTAAATATTGTCATTGTTGCATTAATAAATGTACCATTTTCACCTATAGAGCTATTAAAGATGGAAATAACAGTTGTTTCGAAAGTAGAATTGTCTGGAGGCCACTGCAGGCATTTATTCCTCAAGTTGCCCATGAACAGCTGCAGCCCTATTAGTGCAAATACACTCAGACAAAACACTGTCAGGATCATCACATCCGAGAGCTTCTTCACAGACTGAATTAGAGCTCCCACAATGGTCTTCAGGCCTGCAAAGAGATAAGATTTTTATTATGATGTTAAATAGATACTAAACACACACAAAAAATCATGTGACTTTTTTCCTGATAAAGATTTCATGCAAAAAGACTAGTAATTTGTGACACAATAATTTTAATGAAAAGCCTTATTATTTGGAAAGATGAATGAAAATATGTAAGTTTATACTTATTTTATAGTGTATGGAAATAAAAAATAGATAATACCAAACACATTGTTTAAGCCAAAACAAGTGATTTTATTATTCATGCTATATCTTAACCCTGCATAGAATAGCATTCTTTGCTTTTGCTGATGCTTCTTGCCCAAACCTTTCTTTTATGAACCTTTTACAATGTATTCGATATTAGCAACCCCATTGTAGAGACATTATAAGTGTATATTCAAATGATATCAGAATAATCTTCTCACAATACATGAGGGGGGATGGTTTGGAGAAGAAAGACATCTTTAAAATGATACCCCATGCATTGCCCATGCTATCCTTTAGAATTTAATTTTTTATACATAACTTAAAACTGAATTAAGTTGCTGCATCAAGTGCCTTCAATAAATGAAAAAATTTGCATCAATATGAAAGCTTAAAATTAACTTATATTTAAAACATGTAAAGAAAAGCTTGATGTCATAAGATGCAAATCACATTGGCTGTTTACTGCAAATATCTCATGCAAGAATTTGTTAAACTCAAAGGCTGATTTTTTTAAAATCAAATACAACTAATACAAGCACGAATCAATTTAAATAAAATTACATATCTTGATTCCTGCATTTTTGGTTTGTTGACAATGTGTTGCAAACAAGGCTTATGCTTTAAAAATGTGAGTACAGCCTTTGTAGAACAAAAGTCAGCCTCGGTGTTTAACCTTGCTCTCACCTGGAATGACTGATATTGTTTTCAAAGCTCGGAGAACTCTGAATGTTCTCAACGCTGAGACATTGCCCAGGTCCACAAACTCTGTCACATATCTGTAATAGGGGAGTTCACACACAAACACAATGACAGCACACAAATAACAGTTGGAGATACGAGGGGCCTAACACCTTACACCAACTACTTCTTACCTGGAATTACAGAAATAGTTTTCAAAGCTCTCAATACTCTGAAAGTTCGAAGAGCTGAAACATTGCCTAGGTTTACAAATTCTGTTACATACCTGTAGGATTAAATCACAATTACTCAGAATTGAGGCATATTTTATTATATTTGCTTGGGTCTTTGAGCAAGACCTTTTCACCGTTCACTGTATTTTGCCTGTGTTATAAATATGCTTCTGATCATAAAATTAAATTAAGTTTTATCATAATAAACCACATTGACTTGATGTTTGAAACCTAATCTGGTCAGCTATTAGCAGGAAGTCAAAAGGATTCCTTTAATTCTGGTATGACGAAAGGAGACAGGATATGAACAGTTCAGGCTGATGGCATTCACAATCCTAACGGGCTGGCACACCATGCTGGCCTCTGCAGCACATGCTTGGCTAGAAATACTAAAATGTGTAAAAGAGGTAGAAGAAACATATTGAAACCACAGGAAGTCCAGGCTCCAAATATTCTGGCTGACAAGATATGAGGCAATTTTTAGTCACTAATCTCATGCTACCAGAAAGAATTTTTATTAAAAAAAAAAAGTAGAAGACTTACGCAAATGTAATGACAGTGAAATCTAGCCAATTCCATGGGTCTCGGAGAAATGTAAAATCTTCTAAACAGAAGCCCCTTGCAAGAATTTTAATAAGTGACTCAAAGGTATAAATTCCAGTGAATGTGTATCTGAGGAAAATATGCAAGACAGAGTTTATAGATCACATTATCTTTGCCGTTTATGCTCTCTAGTTGTTTTATTCTCTTTTTCTTCTCTTTAAGTGGCATAAGAAATAATGGCAGTTATAACCAACTTTAACATCTGCCTAATCTATACCAAAAAGAAAGAAAAATAAAAATAGGATTAAAAACTGATAACTCACAGCTTAACTTCAACTTCTATAATCTACACAATGAGACAGATGCAAAATTCCCAGTTACTTCATTGGTGCATGTTTATGTCCAGCCTGAATCCATGTTTTAACAAAACACACATATGGATTATGTTAGGATTTTAGAAGTTACTTTCATGCTAAAAATTCCTTTCTTCAATGTTATTTTTATGCTGAAACATTGCTTAGTACCAAGAGCTGCAAGCGCCAACCCTCATCAGTCCTCATTAGTCTGTAACTGTGTTACAGAGGAGGTATATCCAGTACTTCACCTTCAGCACAACAGATGTAGTACTGGAATGAAACAAGTGCGAGAACAACCAAAAATATTTACGAATGTCAATAAAATTCAGGTACTCATTTTGACCAAAAAATGTAGTTGAAATGTAAATTGAAAAATTATTTAATTCTGGCATTTTGAGTAATTTCAATCTTTTGTGTCCAAGTGATGTCATCTTGAAATTTAGTTTAATTTATATCTTTAATGAAAAGGAATTCAAACTAAACTGCTTTAAAAGCTTACTCTAACTGAGCCAACCTGTAAACAGTTTTCCAATATCAAAGTTTTAAGTTCAACTACTAAAAAATTTATTTCTTGCAAAACTTCACAGATGAGGACATGCATGGTAAATCTAAATGGCACAATACAGAAACATGAAGAACTATTCAAGCAACCAATCATCACAAATATTTACTACATGCTATATATCGTGAATACATATATGTGCACACTGAACTCAAAATAAGAATGCCTTAGGTTGACCTTAATAGCCCTATGATTTCACTTTTGATTACTGAAGATTAAACAGGTATGTATCAGCCCAAGCAGTAGGGAATGAAGAAGCAGCAGAAAGGAAGCACCAAGAACTGTGTTTCACACTGTGGTCTGCAGCTTTGGAACTGTCATTGAGTATCAGCACCACACAGCTGACATCATGCTGGACCAATTAGCCAAGCTAACATCATATTGCACCAATGATTAGCTAACCACTTCAATACTTCATTAAATAGCTTATTTTGCATATGTTTCCCATTGTTTGGTTTTGGTAAGAGAGAGCTGCACTATGATGAATACAGCCACCCATATGACGGTCCTTTCATCTGTAATTGTTATTGCAAAAGAGATGAAAAGAGTGCATTTCCCTGCACTCTTGCACATGCAACATGGCATGCAGTAAAAATATTTATAACCCACTTTTTCTGTATAATCATAAGAATAGCTTTTCTTACATTTCCCATCTAGTACTGCAGACAGAGGAAGGACATTAAAGAACTTGTCATGAGACAATTACATGTATTTAATGTAACAGCAAAGGAATTAGCATAAGAATAACTGTTGAAAGTATATCCCAACAAGGTAGCTGCTGCTAGTGGATGCCAACCTAATATAAAGTAATTTACAGTAGTTTATTTTTAATTACTGGATATTATTCAGAGAAAATCCATTTAACTTACTCTACATTCTTTGTCCAGTCTGGAGGGTTACTCATGGTCATAAATACACAGTTGGTCAAAATGGTGCACATGATAAGCATGCTGAATAATGTAGGCTAAGAGTTAAGGAATGTAAACCAGCAAATCCAATAAAAAGAGTATCAAATAACACACTGCTTTGGTAGATATTCACTATCAGGTGTTATCTATTCCTCCACTGCTCTTTTAATAGCCAGGGAAAAGCCCTGGATATGTTAAAGCTTTCATTCACTGCTTTGTAGCTAAAACAGAACAATCATATACTAATAATTAGAAAGTCTGAAAGATATTTTAAAAAGTACCCCAACTCTAAATTTTAAAAAGGTCTTGTTTTTTTCACAGAACAAAAATGTCAACTTTTGAAGTATTAGCTTCTAATTTCATGGAATAACACAAAAAATATTTCTTGTAGATGATCTAGACAAATCTGATCTGTTTCATGCATGCAAAACAATGAAAAATACATTTTCTTCACTTTTATGTTTTACTACAAAATTAGGCATGTATCAACATTTTCGCTTATAATTATGATACATTGAAAGCTAGCTGCCACATAGTAGGAGAAGACATAGGGAAATCTTAGCAAGAAAAACATTTTATTGCTGTTTGTGTTATAGATTACTTTTGTAATATAAATGCTGTTGGGAGGGGAAGGCACATGAGATTCTCAAAAAAAGAAATCCAAATAGAGCTCCAGAACAGGTCCAAGTCATAAATAATTCCATTTATTTGAACAGAACCACTCTAAATCTACAACCTTTTACTCTCAGAACTGCTGACATTCTTCTAAGATAGAAAAATACTATCACCAAAATGAAAACCACGCAGATGAACCACACAACGTCCACATGATGGCACCAACAGCTAAAGATACAGAGAGGACAAAGCTCGAGTTAGAGAACAGCTGCAGGTTCATGTGGTGCTCGTAAATAGAAATCCAAATATAATGGGGTGAGAAGTACTGTGAGGTTTCCCTCACGAACTTTTCTTTGCATTTCTACACTAATTTAAAAACCCTTTAAGTGACAATAAATACCTCTGCCTTCTGAACTGTCAAAAAACTGTGGCATTACATTCAATAATTCTTTGGGTTTTCTGTGCAGTGAATATATTTTAAATCCTTTGCTGAGAACCTAGCTTCTCTTTATGTAATTCATATATGAACAGAGCAGAAGAGAAAGGAATATATTTTTAAAAAAAAAAAACCTCATGTTGCAAGTGTTTCACCAGTCTGTACTTTACATAGGCTTTCAAAATCCTTTTTGATGAAATGTCCTCTTAGAGTTGCAAATCCTCACTACACTTTCATTAGTGAAAAAATAACTATTATATACCTTACCATAAATTTAAACAACATGTTTTAGCATTCTGACTTTGGTGACTAGCTCTTCACCACCAACTCAGTCCCACAATGTTCTATTATTCTACATAACTAACTAATGCTCCAGAATATGGTAAAGAGTGGCATAGAATTGAAAAATAATTATTTGTAGTGGCACCTGTAGCAAGAAAACTCAAACCAGGCTATGTAGTACCACGATTGTTTTGGAAGTAATTTGTAGGCGAGCCATTGATAACAACACCCATATCAACCGTTGTAATTATCAGTCTGCCAGTATACCAAGGCTGAAAAAGATCCTTTCAAGATTTAGTCTATATGCAATGCTAACACAAAACTACTTTCAGTGTGCTTATGTTAGACTTGTGTAAAACACAAGTGTGCAAATGTTTGTATTTGCTCCTTAAATAAGCTGACTTTCTGAAGTCAATGCCCTCACTGCTCATATTGGTATTTGGGATCAGTGGGGTGCCTACTGTAGTCAGCTATTAAAACACTGTAGAAGACAAATAGTAGTTAAGTAATTATATTAATTTAGCTTCTCAAATCTCTACCTGCACTGTGCAAATCTCATGACTTCCTTGAAGACTGAAGTTAAAACATCAATAGGCTTACCAGTCTATAATGCAAAAATGATCAAGAAATAAAACAGGTGAGATACATATAGGACTGAGAATGTATGATAAAACAAGAAACTTAAGCTGTTTTATGAATCTATCTTTCTGCAAGCATTATCTGAATCAGAAAATGAAAAGGAATAATGAAACCATATTTTCACTAAATATTCATGCAAGCGCAGACCTGGGATCAAAGATTTGATTTTAATACACAGTGTCAGTGAAGAACTGAAAGTATTCTGAGCAATATATCTGAAGTTTATGAAAAATGTGGAGGAGGGGAGAAGATGAAAAAAAGATGTGATTACAGAAAAAATAAGAGGGAAGGAAAAATTATGTGGGGGAAGAAAGAAGACACAGAAATTTTAAAGGACGATGACTGGTTGTCTGGCTTCTGGTATTACTATATTAGGATCCAGCAATGAACAGAAATGTAAAAAGAGAATGAGAAAAAGAACAGAAGACAGAAATAGTAGAGAAGAGGGACAAAGCACTACAGATCATATTGATCCTGGGACATGTGCCAGAGAATGATTTAAATACTAAGTAACATCTCATTCATTACAGCTTTAGACTAACCACTTGAAAAGGATATGAATGTACCAAAATCTTAATAGCTATTTTTCTAAGAGGATTGAAAGGAGTTAACATGTACAGGGCAGAGGTGGCACTGAATCGGAATATTGCCTTCCCTTTATTCAATACTATAAAGGTCTGGAAAAAGAAAAAGAGAATGAAAAATAGCATTTAGAAGATATCAAGTTACAAACCCAGAATAATTTTCATTGCATCATTAATCATATTTAGTCAATATACTCTTCTTTCATTGGCACAATCCCCTTGTCCAGTTCACATATTGTAGAGTCCGGCCAAATTACTGCAAATACAATTAAATGAACACTTAAATACATCTATTTAGAAATAATAAGTGATATTAATAGTAATCCTGATATTGCCAGCTAGTAAACAGACAAAAGTATAAAAGTAATGTAGGTAATATTTTAAGAATTAGTATACTTTTTGTATATATTATACGCTGAGGTGTGTAATTAGAAACAAAATGAGAGCCATTAAAACTTCAATCCCTAAATCAAATAACCAGCATAAATTATCACATCAAAGTACTAAGACAACAGTATCTCATAGTGATCTAAATTTCAAGTGATCATGAAAATATGGAAATCAAGTGTATTCAATAACCAATTTTTGAATATAACTCTAATGTACTTAATTTTTGCTGTACTCTGAGAGTAATGTATTACTGCCCTTTTCAACTATTGCTTGTGATAGTTCTGTACCTGCAATAGTTCTGTACCTGCAACTCTATTTTCCTTGTCATGCTTTACTTTCACCTAATACAGAATTCACTCCATTCACTGTATCCATGTATTTTCACTGTCTCTTCACAGTTTCATCAATAACTCAAGTGTATTACCAACATTTAAAAAGGCATTTCTAAATGCAACAGTGGTCTTAAAATCTAGGAAATAAAGAATAAAATCTTCAGGGTGTTTTTAAAAATTATTTTGATTCCCACACATGTGGGGAAAGTTCTATTTCCATCATCTCTTCTTTCTACGCATGGATGAAAGCTCATGCCTTCTGAAAGAAGTGGATCTAGGTAGCATTGTGGCAGTTCCAGGAAGCCCAAAGGGCATATAAGCCATGCAGACCTGCAGCACTGCCAGTAGCCATGATCTGCCTCATCTGGAATCAGATAGCAGCAGCATTTGACAAGATTATGCTCTACTTTCTGCATAGGTGTGGCACATAGAGCAGCTGAAAACCCAATGCCTCTCCCTGCCCGAACTAATAAATGATAAATGATAAAAATTATATAAATTATAAAAATCAGTGCTTCCAAACCAAACATATTTGCATTCTCCCATACCTAATGATTCTCAAGCTGCACTTTGATCCTTTATTGTAAAGGAGTCTGTAATGTGCTACCATTACTACCATCATTTTTCAACTCTCTTACTACTATTCCTGGAGTCCATGAAAATGTGAACTCTAATGATCAGAATTCTTATGTTTTCTGTTCCCTTTACACTGACAAAACCTCTGATGAAGTATCATTTGTTTTATGCTGACTTATCACCAAGATATATTAAAAAATGACAATGGGGCCTGACCCAAACAATGATCTTCAAAAATACACAGAGAGCACTAAGAAAAATAATCGGAGAAACTATGATTGCAACATACAGCTTGAAGTCTTGCTTCTCCCATGGGAAACCACTATGCTTTTGGAAAAGAGTAAGACAACTGCTATGCATTTCTCAATTAGTAACAAGCAATTCAGCAGGATTTTGCTTTGAGTCCACACTTAGTTGCAGAATTGCTTTTCTTGTTTCCAAAGCATGATAATACATGCTCTAACTTTAAAATTTCTGGCATTGAATTTAGATTTTTATTACTACAGAATGAGGAAAGAATTAAGGAAAAGATTCAGTACTTTGACCCAAATTCTATTTGCCTTCCAGACTTCAACAGAGTATATCACTTGTGTAAAGGGAGCAGAACACGATATTTAATTGAAAACCTTGCTTTCAAATTTAACTCATGATTCCCCATACATGAACTGAGTTTTAGAAATTCTGCAGTGAACACTTAAAACACAACAGATTGTTTTCTAGCTCTTCTGCTTAGCTCCTCATGGTATGCCTAAATTGCTACTGTTTCAATGTATCACTGATGAGGCATACCCCTAATTCCTGCAGGAAATATCTTCACTTGCATTTTTTCTCTTAGTTTGAGTTTGACTCATAACAATTCTTGGGGGTTTTCTTCATTTTTCTTTGCAGTAGTTTCTTCACTTTCATGGTTTTTGTTTTTTAATTCACTTGTTTTTGTTAGCTAGCTAGTTTCCACAGGAAAGAAAAGAAAGCAGGAGAAAAAAATTATGAAAACAGAAAAAAAAAATATTTCTTCTTTACTAGTAGAATAATGGAATGCAATACATATGATGCCAAAATCAAAGGGACTGAAAATCTGGAGGAAACCCAAGGCCATCTGGACACTAGTCTAAAGTTCAACACTTTTGTGCTGGCTACAGCAGTTGTTGTTACTTTAAATCAAAGCAAATATGTGGATTTATGTTTTTTTTAATTAACATATCTATAAAAATATTTTTAATTATATAACATTCTGTCAACACTTCAAGTGCAATTGTTACCTCCTCTTTATTTATGTCCCCCTTTTAAACACCACCTCTTTGAAAATGATCATAGAACAAAATAGAACTGAATAAGAAAATTTTTTCACCCAGACTATCTAAATTGGATATATGATGCCTCTATGAAGTAAATATGGAAGAGGATGATCTTCATCATATCCTGAGAAATTACCTTTGCATACCTCCCTATCCTTCCCAATGACAAGAGAATGCAACCTAAACTTTCCACAACAGTGAAATCTAGTAAGATGTCTAGCTACATTTTGAGATGAGTTTCATATTGAAGACCTGCTCCTTTCACAACTATAATACAGCAATTAGGTTTTTTTCTAAAGATACTCCTGTGCTGCTACTTCAAGTCTCCCATGTGTAAACCACTGAAAGTTACAAGTTTTTGTAAAATGCCAGGTTTATTTAAAAAAAAATCTAAGTGTGTCTTAACAGATGCACGAGGTCCCACAAACTTGCATTACTAATTTCTGTTCTTACAATGAAGATTTCTGCCAATCATATCAGCTGTTGGGGGAATTATTACATGGACGAACTGGGTCAAAAATAATAGAAATACTATGCCTTTGAAGGGTTCTTTGTTATTTATTCTTCTTAAAGTCTGATAGAAATAAACAACACACTCACTTTTTTATTGATATAATATGGGTCCAGGTCTTCCAAGGGCTCAGACACCATTCCTGGAGGTATGTCGCCGTAAATAAATGGCAGTGTCTTTCCTGCCTCCAAGTCACTGTTTGGCTTCGGGCCATCTTCATCATCATCATCTTTGCGTTCTTGCTTGGATTTTTGAGCTTTCTCTTCATTGATACGCTGTTCAATGGCTGCAAGTGATTCTCTTGTGAAATAGCGGAAGCTGTCGGGTCCTGGTGGTACCAGCACTGATTGTGCCATCTTTTCATCCTGCACCTCTTAATTACTGTTTAGCCTCTCTCATAAAAAAGTGCTAAAAACATAAAAAACACAGAAAAAATTTAGAGCAACACAGCTACAAACAATGTAAAGGAATACACCATCACAGAATTTTGTGTGGTACATCTTGTTAAATTTAGTAATTATCATCCAAGAGGAGGCTGCTGTGAAATGAATTTAAAGATTTGTTTTTATTTCAACCATTTCAACCATTTTTATTTCAAACCATTTTCCTTTGCCGCTTGCCCCTGAGAATTGTCTTGGAGATATCAATTCTTAAAACATTTAGTTTAAAATTCACTTAGTTCCAATGGATTGTCAGGCTGATTAAAAGAGTCACATACAAGACAATAACATCTTTTGTCTTTATCAAGGCATCCATTCCAGTGAATAAAGTAGGAGATATTTGCCACTACATTCAGAGTGAGGAATCAACAGTTCTGAAGTGTTTGGGCCAGTGTTGAGGAATGAGACTCCAGATGATTCAGCTCCTTATTATCCTGAAAGCTGATTATTATCACTCTAGCTATATGGACCAGAAATTACTTTTAGAGTCCACTATTGCCACGTAAGGCCATAAGGATCAGTTGAAAGCAATACAAGATGCTCCTTCTTTTCGAGTACAAATATGCTGCCTTTGCAGAGCTGCCAGCTCAGGAAACAAGATTCAGGCATATGCACCTGTATTCAGATCCCCTGCCTGGCAACACACTGTGCACTGGAAGAATTGCTGAATTAAACAAAAACGATTTTTAATCATTGCACACCGCACTTAGATCTTTTATGTCTGGTATCATATCAATTGTATATATTTTTCACAAATAGCAAGAACAGGACCATCTCTTCTTAATGTCTCCAGGCAGTTCAGCTAAAAAGAACAAGTGGAAAATATTCCCAATGAAAATACTTTGATCTGAAATTGCAAACAGGATCTCTGCTGTAGCCCACAAGAATTTTTCTTAAGGGTCGTTCTGAGTAAGCATGCTAAAAATATAGTAAATGCAATAAAGTAAAAAATTCTGAGTAAGACAATATACCCAGAAACAATTATCACATTAAAATGATACAACAGTTTGAATACAATCAGCCTGATCCTATTTTACTGTCTCGCTTAGCACACATACTCCAGCACAGCCGCAACAAATTCATATATTTGAAGGCTGTTAAATAAGCTGCAACATGATGCTTTCTCCTCCTTTTCAACCATATGCACACAGCCATTTACACCTACACAAACATCCACACACATCCCAACTCCTGCAGGTCTCCCTGTGAGCATGCTCTTCCACTGCAGGCAAATGCACCTGGTGCATTCTGTCATGGACAGTCTGTACCAAACTGCTGCTCGAAGCGGCACTGACTAGTAGCAGCAGAACAGTTCATTAGGAAAATGAAAGTGGTCCTGCAGCAAAATCCTGTTAGATTTTATTTTTAATAACAGAAGGGGGGAAAAAAGCATAATTCTGTTTTAATACTGCAGGAAACAATTAAAAATTCATTACCAGTGAAGAATCTTGCACTTAAGTGGGTTTAGAATGGCACCAGGGAAGACCGCAGCTAAAATTCCATCATGTCTTTTCCTTTTTTTTCCTTTTTTTTTTGTTTTTTTTTAAATTCTCCTTTTACAGACCGCACCTAACTTCCTGCTGAAGGATCCTGGTTATTGCAGTAAAAGCTGGCATTTCCTGTGCAAGCCTACTAAGTGCTGTAACTCTTATTGCCAGTAGATGGTACTGATATATACCCATAAATTCTTCCCAGATATGATAAAGAATTTTTGCATGCCTGAACACTTGCTTAAACTGAGACTCTTGGCCTAAAATACATGATTTTATATAACCAGTCAAGTCTCAAGAGTCTCAAAAATTCTTTTGAATACATAGCAGCTACTGCTGATGTGACCATAGCTGTTAAAACTGTGAAGGTGAGATTGAAAAAAAGTAGGAGGGATAGCAAAGTAAGAGAAATAAAAAAACTGAGATTACACAGGCCGAGTACAACCGAAGCAATTGCTGAAACTGTATTATCAACAGTCCGGATTATTTTAAGCTACAGATTGTGTAAATATTCTAAAATAAATTTATAGAATATATTTGATGTGCATTCTTTCTAAATGCAGAAAAGCCAGCAATGGGAGGAAAGGAGGGCACTTTTGCTTGCTCACTGCAGTGGCAAGCGCCCATACAGAAGTCAGCTACTCTTGGGGGTTGGCAGCACTTTACGCCCCTCTCCGTGGCAAATTGCTAGGACACCCCCTTTGGGCACCACTCCACCAAAATGCCATTCTATTTCTTTCCACTCTTCTGCTTGCTCTGTATTTTCCATGCTTACTGATTTTCACACTTTTTCTCCCACTGCACCAGTAAAACTTTTTTACCTCTCTCCTATCTCACCATTGACCTTCTGCCCTGCCCTCCTTCTTTCACATGTACACAATCTCTTCCAAACTTTTCAAACAAGACACGTTGTTGTAGCTGTACAATCAGATCTTCTGGCAGTCATTTACTCTCTGATGTCTCCTTCAGCCATGAAGAGCACAAAAAAAAGGTGTGGAAAGTAATAAGCAAAAGGTTAAGTCTAAAGTGAGAGATGTTGGAGAAGGAATGAATACAGTAGCTGAAGAGATGTCACTGTGGCTTTGAAAAACAAACAATGAAGAGAGGGGAAAATATTGTTAATTTGTTCCTTTTGTAATGGCGGTGAGAGAATGAAGAGTTTGACTTGATCAAAAAAAGGTTTTTGAAATTTTCAGCAACTAAGAAAAAATGTGCCAAATGAGAATGATAATTGAACAACATCAAAAGAATTGACTTGGTCTTGATTCATTTAAACATTACACAATAATTTAAAAGAATGTTAAAATACTTTTTAGGAAAGTGTTGTGTTCAATAGGGTTTTCTAATTTCACAAATGAAAAAAAGAAATCAACAAAAAGTTTACAAATAATTCCATGTAACCAATTTTTTTGGTTAAGGAAGCTTTCAATGAAAACTTCTGGCTGGCTCTAATTAGGACTATGGTTTACTCGGGGCTGTTCTGAAGTCTCAAGAGGATTGTGAGACAGCACAGATCCACAGGAGTAGAGGAGCTTCTAGCAACAAAAGCATTTTGATTATTTATTTGTATGGATAGGAAACTGTTCAAGTATGAAAATTACAGTAAATCAAGTACCTGAAAAGCTGGGCTAATTCACACAATATGGATAAGGAGCTCCATTCTTCTATTAGTAGTATATTAAGTTAAAGCATCTGATTATTTGTTTCTTACTGTAAGAGTCTCCAACTACCAGAGATCTCAATTTTATTTCCATCAGTGCTATACAATCTACATGCATAGTGTTAGGAAGGACAGTGAAAAGAGAAGACAAAAAGGAAATAGCCAGGGGACATTGTATCCCATTGCCTTAAAGGCTTGAGTCTACACTCTTACTAAGCTGTAAGGAAAAATGAACAAGTATTTTAGAAAGACAGACTAGACAGGAAATGCAGTATCATCTTTGCAGTCTAAAAGAGAAATATATATACTTCTAAAGAGAAGACAACAGTAATACATCTAGAGAAGCTTGTAAGAATCCTTTAAAATATAATAAAATAATTAGATATTACATATAGCTATAGAAAATTTAACAGGTAAAATTATTAGGAAGGGAAAAACATTAAATCAAATAGCAAATATCAATCAAAATCCAATCCAACATAGCCTGTATTTAAGGACTATTGTTGTGAACATGGTCAAAATTTACCTAAAACATAAATATGAAGTAAGAAGAGTAATTGTGGTTATGAAGTAAGAAGAGTAACTCTGGTAATCAGTCACTTCCAACTGCTGTCTAGCTTCTACAGCCGTGGGTACATTTTATGGACAATTTTATCCCTAATGGTATCCTTTTTCTTCTGCTGTGGCATGTGTGAAAGCTTGAAGTGGACCTTGTCCTTTAATCATGTGGTGAAAGAAATGGCCCATAGAAAGAGTAGAGACGAAGAAGTGTTCGGTGTGTGCGTAAAGAAACTCTACATGAGGGTGAATAGTTTTTGACAGGACAGAGCCAAGAGAAACCTCCAAATATTTTCCTTCCATCCTAGGAGCCATAATCTAAAATCAATCCTGATTAATAAAATCAGAAGGAAAAGAGACTACCAGTTTCTCCTCAGAAATCTGTAAAAATTAACAGTCTTTTTTCAATGGCAAAGCAAAGCATTAAAATGCACAAGTGGCCACTTACCATTGTTCTGTGGTTCTGTGATCGTTTTACTTTCCAGCTGTGTCCCTGTACTATATTAGATTGTCCCGAAGTGCACGACTTTTCATTTATAATTCTGAATTTCATCTCGTTCCAGTAACACCAGTCATCAAGCTCATCTAGTCCTTTCTGTCTAATAGCTTGCTCAGTCTTTGACAATGCCTTCCAACTTTGTGATAGGAGCAAATTACGTTGGCATATTGCCACTTCTTTGCTGAACCAATAAATTAAACTTTAAATAAAATCTGTCCCAAAATTATAACAGTGGCAAGCAACTTTGACCAAAGTGTAGGTTACTGTGATACTTGCTGTAGTCTGCAAAATATGTTATTATTACTCTAAGAACCTTAATCTTTTAAAAAATGCCCTGAAGTTTATGTTCAAAAATGAAACAGTATTTTAATTGAAAGAGCAAAAGACATCTAAGTGGAGCTTTTTCTTCTTGTGAATAGTATCCACTTAATCAAATACACTGAATCTAAAGAGTTCCTGTCACCTCTTCCTCCTATGCTACTTAAAATACTTACTATACTACTAAATTATTCATGGTGATCTAGGTAACTGAAAAACATGCTTGCTAGCTTTGAGATGACATGAACTGGGAGGACTACAAGTAAACAGGAGGATAGTATTAGAATTTTAAATGTCCTGACAAACAACAAAACGGACTCAAAAAGTGATGCAATTCAAGATATATAAGTTCTACATTTTATATTTAGACAAGAATAAGTAACCGAAAAATTATAGGATAAGAAAAAAACCCCCACCAATAGATCTGCAGGAAAAGATCTAGAGTACTTATTACATCACAAACCAAAAGTGGGTGAAAACTATCAGTCTTACAAGAAAAAAAGCAAGTACTTGGATTTATAAACTTGTGAACTGATCTACTCTTCTAGTTGGTGCAGTATGTTCAACATGGATATTACATTTTAAAAAATATGGAAATAATTCAGACCACAGAAATAAAACATCCAAGGAAAACTAGGATCCAAGAGATCCTATATTTGAAAGCATCCAAGGATGTGCAGGATTTGAGCTCTTTCTCTCTTAATTTTAATTTGAAAAGATTGATTGAAGACAGAGTGACTGTCTTTATATGTCCCAAAAGCTCTTCTGAGGAAGTGAAGGAATTAGTTTTCTTTTTATCTAGCTTACAAATAAACAGGTTAAACTGCAGCAAGAGGGTTTGTGAGAAAAATCTTTTACCAGTGAAAAAAGAGAATTAACAGAGTAGACACATGACAATCTTTCAAGGACTTCAGGAAAGGCTAGACCTTGGAAGAAAAAGATCAGTGGTGAGTGTGAGTTTTGTAGCAAAACTGATCAGGATGAGAATCAAGAAACTTGTAACAGGCCTTTACTGTTTTAGGGTCTTAATAAGTGCAGGTTTCTCATTGTTTTGTGCTGCTTGTTATGTTTCTCCCCCGGCCTCAAGGGAGCAAGAGCTTATTGTTTATATACCAGAGAAGCAGAAAAGAAAGAGGGTTTGATTTCAATCACTGTGGGTTGAGAAAGTTCTTGAAGAGTCAGTGGGGGTGCAGGATGAAAAAAATTACATCACATGCAAGAAATCCTAAGGATTTCTTTACAGAGAAAGAGGCAAGAGTGCCAAAGGAAGCATTGGCATGGAAAAGAGAGATCTGCTCCCAGTTTCTCTTTACTCACATCTTTGTCCTTCCAGTACCTTCCTTTCCCTCTAGCCTGACAAAAACCAAAAACAATTGTTTAGAAAAGCTATATTAGTCCATACTCTTACTTGCACCTCCCATTACTGTCATTCTTATACAAGGGTAAAATTAATGCTGGAAATACCCTATTCTGTCTCACAGGGCTGTAGCCCTTTCAAGATCTGTCAGCACTCCATGGAACTGTGTAAAAGATTGTATAACGTGGGATTGCACTGTTGGAAGGTGGAAGGTTTAGAGCTGGTGTAGTACCTGTGCTAAGATTTATGTTTTCACTACTCCACTGCTGAAATTAGACAGCAAATAAACATCAGTTTTCTTGTGCATGAGGTTTGTGTGTCTCATACAATGCTACAGTGTCTGCTTAGTAGCCAGAGCTGAGACTGAGGTCCCTTCATACAGTATCGATGTACTGAACTGTGCACTTTGAACAGCAGGTGTTCCTGCAAAACAAATCTTTCCAAATGGCTCTTAGAAGAGCTATATAAAAAACAGCTTCCTACACATTTCCCAACATTTTAAATGGATGTATAACTAGCAAGTCACCTTTGAAAATGTGTTACTTGAAATCTTCAGCCAATCTGAGACAGTGTTGTCAGAAAGGACAGCCGCATTTTCCACCCACTCTTACCCTGCTCATTTCCCACTGTGTTGGCCTCAGCATTTCTGCACCTCTGCAGTTTAGCCAGATCAGCTCATTGGTCTGGCTGAAAACTGTAAATAACTGGCCAGATTTCACACAGATCAAAGAGCTGATCCATCACACTTCAGAAAATAAATTCTGAGTCTAAAGATATCCTCTCACTTTTAGAGTGCAAAGGACCAGCTGAATACCTTTGGTGTCTTTCAAATTTTAGTGCTTCACCTATGCATATGCTCAAAAGGCTTAAGGCACCAGAGTACGAATGAATGGATCTCCAGATCTTGAACAATTGAGCAGAACACAGCCCTAACAACTGTAGTCAACAAATACTGGCACAGAGAAATGGCCTTTGAACAATTGCTGGTTTTCAACCAAATATCAGTGCACGAACAAAAAAGATACTTTTCTTTCCACATAAGAGGCCTTTAAATCCTTGCTTCTAGTATTAGACAATTTGGATTTTTCACTTGATGAAAATACCATTAACTTATTTATTTAATAAGTGAAATAAACTTTTTGCCAGACTCTAATGAACTCCTCCAGTGCTCCTTGACCACATAAAAAAAGGCTGATTTACACCCAAGAAAGATTCAGAACAACAGTTCAAGTTCCCCTTGACAAAAGGGAAATACTGTCTCTAAAGCAAACAGCAACGTGGGAAGACAGCGCAAGACTATTCACCAAATCTCTAATGAAGCTGATTAAGTGATTACAGCCTTTCAGCTATCTAGCTGCAGCGGGTCCTTCTTTAAATCAATTTTAGCCCTGATATCGATTGTGAGAAACTATCCCCACTAGTAGAGTCTGGTGTGTCAGGCTAGAGATATATCCATTTTTAGTGTGTTTGTGTGGGGAGAGTGAATAGAGTGAATACACAATTCAAAGATGCAATGATAACAGAAGTGCCATATGTATGGGATGAGCTAGATATTTCCAGATGCCTGAATAGGAGAATGTGCTGACTACTTATGCTGTTAATAAAACATGCTGTGATTTCTTTTCTGACAAACCAGAACTCAGAGTTTAGCATTCCCAGTATGGGCATTATGTAAAGATGTTTAGAGTGAAATCCCCAATTAATCTTAACTACAGCATGGCTACAGAAAATTCATATATAATTTATGTCCTTCTGGATACAAGACACCAGGTAGATGGGAGATTCTAACATTGCCCTAACATCTGTCTAGAAGTTTTGGATGAAAAACGTAAAACGGGATTCTGAACCTACTGACGAGTGATTATGGAAAATACTCCGTGATTCCACTTTTATAACCTCTTACTGTCCTCTGCTGCAAACACAACCTGTGAACAAGACTGTGTCTCTTCAGTTCTCGCTTACGTAAGCCCAGGTCAGGCTCCCATAGTGAAGCCGGGCGAAGCTCCCCTCGAGCCACGGACAAAGGGCCAGGGACCAAGCCCTCCCCATCCATGAACCGCTGCGAGCAGCTTCCACTTCCACACACAATACTTCCACCCGCTCCTCGCAACCTGGCAGCGCCAACAGGCCGGCACCGCGGGCGCTGCGGCGAGCCGGGGAAAAGCAGCAAGGCGAAGGCAGGGGGAGTTCGGCAGGGGAAGCAGGGCGGAGCCCGCCGGCCGCCACCGCCCAGCCTGCCCCGCCGGCGGGAGCCGCAGGTGCGGCACCGAACCGCCGCCCTGAGCCGCGGCACCCCGCGTCGGCACAGCGAGGGAAGACGGGCAGCCCGGTGTCGCTGGAAGCGACAGCCCCGAGTGAAAAGGCGGCTGGGGAGGCGGACGGGGAGCTGCCGGGCTCCGCAATGGCGCGGCGCCCAGGGGAGGTTGCCAAGCAACCGGTCCGGCGGCTGCGGCACCGCGCTGCGCAGGGGGAGCGCCGCCGCCCGCGGGCTGCGGAGACTCCCCGCCAGCCCTCCTCCGACACACGGCCTGCTCCGCAGGGAAAGCTGCCCCTGGCAGCTTCAGCCGGGCCCGCTCACACAGGACAGGCAGGAGGGAAGGAGCAGGTGTTTAGGGCAGCTTACGGCGGGAGAGGCAGACGTGCAGAGGGGTTGCTGTGGAGAACCCGCCCTTCAGTCACCAGCGAGGCACAGCGGAGCCCCGCCGGGCGAGGTCCCTCCCTGCTGTCCCAAGAGCTAAGCTGAGCAGCGATGCGGCCAAATTCAGGCTTTACCACCAGAGCGGGAAGAAACCGGGGGATCACCGTCCCTCCTTCAGTTAAATTTGTGTACCGTCTGTATTGGATTCAGAGTCAGCCATGCTGCCAGCTGCCTACTGCCTGCAGCCAGCCAATTCCCCTGCTCCGGGTGGGCGGGTGTGTTGTGGGGCGTTTTTAAATAGGAAACGGTGACTGTAAAACCATAGAAACGGACTTGGGGAGTGGGGTGCTGGGACAGTACTTACATCATCTCCACTCATTTCAAGCTGTTGGTATATTTTTGCTAAAAAAATTAACCTTATCCACTACATTCCAAAACCCCTGAGTTTTGACTTGGTATATGTGAGAGGACGTGAGGGGGTCCATGTCCAATTTGTAACTTTGAAAATGAAGAGAATCTGGATCTAAACGGAGAATTTTCTAAACAGGCTTGCAAAGATAGCTGACTAGTAACAAACGCAACTGCCTCTTGGGAAACTTCCATACCCAAAACACAATAGGCATGGAAAGCGTGAGGACCATCCCACATGGGGGAAACAAATATCTCCATGGATAACAGATGAGAATTTCCCCCCCGGGAACTGTACTGACGCTGACAGGCTCCCTGCAGCTGCACAGCACCAGCTGCCAAGGGGATCCTGCAGGAGTTAATGCAGCTTGAAAGAAGCATTAACTCCCTGGATATCTATCAGCCTTCAAGGGCAGGATGCCACAAAATGTTTCCTCATAAGCACTACTCATGTCCCTACTGTGTAGCTGCACCTGGAAACATACCAAGGTCTCTAAAGGAGATAGAAACACACACACTCAAAAGCACAACTACAAAAAAAGCACAACTACATAGCACAACTTCCTTCCTCATGCATGGTCCCCACTACATTTCCCTTTGCCACTGGAATAAAAGAGTTGGCTTTGTTTCAGTAATGTGCCACTTCAGAAAAAACAGAAGCAAAGTGGTTTCAGTGATTCTGGAAATTAAGTCGCAGATGAGGTCCCCTATTTACTTTTAAGTATTATTTTAGCCTAATGATGGTTTATGGCAGTACTTACTATATCCTTAGGGACAGCATGCAGATGGGTGCAAGCCAGCTACTAGTTACAGGGTATCATGTCTCATGCTAATTGCAGATAGGGTTGATGGTGCTGTTTATTACTGAGATACTTGACCTTGACCTGTCCCATTTTCCTTTTTTTTTTTTGTTTCCCCCCTTCAGTTATGGCAAACTTGAAGTGCTAAAAATTTTCCATTTTTGCCTCAGACCAATTTTTGGAGGGAAGCTTCAACTTGAATGATGCAACCATGTCCAAGTAAAAAGCTACATATATTATTTTCCCTTAAAATTTTATAGTTGCCAATTTTCAAAGCATGAATAAGTCACATTCTGAATTTTTGGAATTTTTTTTCTAGAGTTGAAAAATTTTGAAAAATTAGTTTGTGCGTATTTATACAAACACCCCATAGATTTAAAGATGTGAATTACAGAGATAATGCATTTTTCTGTTAGTATTTCATTGTCCATTTGAGGGGATTTTCCTGCAGCTGAAGTTTGTCTTTGTGGACTGTGCTGACCCAGGAGTGGGAATGCTTTCATCTTTGTGTTCTAAGTCGTCCTGTATGTTGGTTATTAAAGAAACCAAACCGAACAAACAAGAAAAAAAAAACCATAAAACCAGAAGGAAATACAGAAGGAAAAGAGAGCATTTAGGAAGAAAGGGAGACGTATCTCAGACTGAAGACCAGCAGCATAAGAAACCTCCAGGGAAATGATACGTGTTAAGAACTGTCTGCCTGGATAAAGCAACTGTCTCAAAATTGGCTGCAGTACTCCTGCAGGCTGATTGGAGAGACATGAAATTCTCAAAGACTTGTAGGTTATTATGATCAAGAATTTTATCTAGGTTGATCAATTTGACCTCAAAGGAGACCAGGCTGGGAAATGGTCAAGGAAAAGGGTGGCAGGGGAGCCAGTATAATGGGCAGGCAGAGATAGGAGAAAGGAAAAAAGCTTGGGATGAATGGGCAAAAGAGGGAGTAAAGACCTGAGATAACTGGATTGGCATTAACTGGAAAGGTGGATAAAAAGATGTGAAAATGAGTTGATAAAGGACTATAAAGATGACAAGTTAAGGGCTCTGTGAAGTATGTGTAAACATATTCAATAACTCATTCATATGCGAAATCAATATAGTCTCTCTAAAATTTTGTACAAACACTCCAAAAAAACCCCACCTATTACTGTAGGAAGGAGGATTCAAATACAGCATAGCATTGAGATCTACTTTAGTTTTGGTCGATTTGTCGGTAGATCCTGTATGCAATGTTCACTGTCTGATGTACTATACAATATGGATGAGCTCTTAAAAGCAGTGAGATTTGTTTTGGAGGAGACTTCCTTGTCCATTGGTGCTGCACAGGGATCGGGAGAAGTGACTAGTGGGAAAGGGAAAAAAGGATGATAACTATGTGGGCAAAAAGCACTGTCCTTTGTGCAAGGTCTGTATGCTGCCTTCAAGAACTTGGCAAGTCACAAGTAGGATTTGCCTTCTCTGGCATCAGATGTGTGTATCTATAGGCATCTGCATCTAAGCCAATCTGAACTCCTTTCATATTACTAGAGAAAAATAGGTCCTTTAAAAGGCAATTCTTCTGACCTGTTTCAGATACCTACCTTAAGATGAGGCAAATTGTGCCCTAGAAGTGCCTGTCTCTCTGGACTGACTAGAAAGGGCGAGAGATGAGTACTCTGTATTGCCTCTTGTGAAGCAATTCACTTAAACTGCTGTTTTCACAGGTGTTTTTGTGTTTTGAGAAGCAGAACCACGTGTGGTTTGGGAACCAAAATGACATGAAAATATATGGGGTCTGTGTTCTGATACACATTGACAGAGGCAGGGGGAGAATTGAATGTTCCTGTTGTGGTACTTAACAATATATATTAATTACTGTAACTTTAATAGTTGTTATGTCTTATAGTTCTGCCAGTTTTCCAAAGCTTCACACTACAGGCATCTCTACAGCTGAGTAACTATATGTTTTAAATGAAGATGTCACCAGTGGGAGATACATAAGGCTAGTTGTATATTCAAAATTTGGCAACCAAAAGGGAAAAAATAAACCAAACAGCATGAAATTAGGTCCCATGATGAGTAATATGGTTAGTGACTTGTGCAGAACACAGTCAAGTGGTTATATAGGATTTCCCAGACCATCACACAGGAGCCATTAGAAAACTTCAGAACTGCATCTTCATCCCCTCCATCTCCCATGCAAAGGAAAAGAGCAAATATCATCCCTACTCCCTGGTGACCTGACCATCACGTTTGTTTCCCTGGGTAATGAAAAGCTCGGTCAGATAAATAACATTAGAAAGCATTAAACAAGTCTCTATTAAATTTAGAAGATTTTTTTTTATCTGAAAGGAAACAGAGAAGTTAATTGGCCCACAATTAAATAGAAATGCCATTAAAAAAATCCTGAAACACTTTGCCAGGCCCAGTTTCTGTTTGCCATTTATAGTGTCCTGAAAAGCTAACTGTCATATTAAGACATAAACAGAGAATATTCTGAACACTATAAAAACATCTTTATGGATCAATTTATCCTGAGGGACAAAGTGCATATGGCAGAGACATGCAGTTAAATAAGAGTAGGAAGGTAGTACCACTATTCCATCAAGAAACTTGAAAGGCCTGTGAGAGCAACACTGATTCATAAGTGTAGGATCAGAGGAGATGGTTATGAGTGTTTCTTCTGACATTGTAGATTATACCAGTGCCCTGATTTAAAATGAGCCTTAGCTGGAACACACCAAATTCATGAGAAACCCTTAGTAAGTTACCTGGTGCTAACACAGTATTGCAATAACATGGGTGCCTTGTTTTATACATGGGCATCACTTTCCTGGGTAGTGATGTTAAGAAATAAAGGAGAAGTGCCACAGAAGTATGGACATGTGCCAGAAATGGAAAGCTGAATACTTACATCATATATCTGCCCAAAACTAATTTTTTATAGCTCCTGATTTTTTTCATAAGAGGGAGAAAACAAGTAACAGCTCTAAAATTTGTTCACTTTCTTTAAAAATGCAGATTCAGTTTCAAGGTTACTTTAAAAAAATTTAAAAAGTAGAGGAGGTTTGTTTGTTTTCATATTTTATAATTATGGGGAGAAGAAGGATTGCTGATGACAATCTACAAAATTTGAGGCTAAAATACAACTGCTAGTTGTAACTGGACTACTTGGAACTGATTTTTTTCCAGTGGAGTTTGATAATTTTTTTCCAGTTCAGAATAATTTTGTAAGTGTGCATTTTTATAAATATATTCCTTTTGCATTTGTTGGTATGTGTGAATAAAACAACAGAGCAGATGTTAAAAACCTCCTCAGGAGAGTTTTTCCTTTCCCACTATGTTTGAGCCAGCAAAACAGGTTCTGATTAGAGGGAATACAGGAGCTCCCCAAAGAGTTCTTACAGGCATTCCTTGCTCACAGCATCACCTGCAACTTGGAGCTGTACCACTGCAAGGAGGTTTTCCCACTGGAGCTGTGCACAGCACACTGCTTACTTCCATACAGAAACATGGATACACATCAATACTTCCTTCACAGTGTATTCTATTTTTTCCATATAAACTCAATTTGTGTACCCTTCTAAATTTTTTCTTTCTCCCTCCCTACATTTGACTGCTTTTGCCCATCAGTCACTCTTTTCTAGATTCCCAGGTGATATTTTCTCTCCTTAGCACAATTCCAGAGCCATTTGTCCATCCTCAAAATATTTATACCACCTTACCAGCACACCATTTTGCATCATATCCATCATCTTTCTCACTAAGGACAGATTATTTTGAGAATGTGTGAATCCATGAACTAATTTGGAAGTGAGGTCAATTCTGAGAAAAGCTATATATTTCCTTTCCCAGCAATGGAGAACACTTCTTCAGAGTTCCCAGCCTCTGCCACTCCACAGAGCAAGATATCAGCATGAGTAATAACACCCAAGTGTCCTATATAACATTAAAGGTCATCATCATCATACCCTGAGGCTTATGTTCTTTTTTTTTTCCCCTGAAGGATACTAGTGGAGTAAAGTACCAGATTTCTCTCTGTGAGAGTAGCCTGCCTTTGGCTTGGCTTAGAGGGCCGAAGCTTTGCTTGAATCAAAGATGTTGTTATTCATAAAAAAATTCAGCTAGCAAAAGACCAAATATCTTTTTACAGTCACAAATGTGAATGATATGAACGGCTTTAACTACTAACTCCAACTGAAAATACCATAAAATATAATTTGAAACAATAAGTCTTGAAAATGTCCTGACTGTTGCATATGTTTTGCCAACATAACAACAAAAGCAAACTGTTTGCAAGATGTAAAATGTTATTCTATTGAAAAGTGATTATTGTATGTGTGGCCCAGTAACATTTACAGTCTATTCCTTTCTAATCAAATTGAATTCCTTAATAACTTTAAAGATTTCCATCTTCCCATTGCTTCTGAGAGTAAAATTCAGTGCTTTTCATTTAACCTTTTATTATTTTCCGGAAGCCAAATGAAAATAAAGCTCAACTTTCACCCCAGTATTTTCAAAGCATATTCTCATTACTTCACTGGGAGAACTTTTCAGCAGTATTAACATGGTACTTGGGAAGCTGTTTACTGTCAGCACTTCTGTGGTGAGTCCCATTTTACCAAATGGAAATCAGCCTCTGCACTGAATAATCTAACCTGTGTGAATGCATTTGCACAGGGTGTTTGTGCAGCCATCACTGAAGTCTCAATCTGCAAACAATCGTGCAGTGTTTGCCCCATGTCTGCTTTCAGGTTAACACAACTACAGATGGAAGATTTTTTCATCCTGCCTGGTGACAGTACTTATCTTTTAGTTTCCATGGTTGCATTATTGACTTTTAGCAAAGAGAAAACACATGGAGCTCACACACTCTACAAATACACCTGTTAAACTCTTGGGATATGACCTTGCCACAGTGCCAGTTAAAATAACTTTGCAAGAGACTTCCAGGAGGGAAAACGTACCTAACAAAGCTTGCCATGTCACCCAAGAAGTTAGATTTTCCACTAGTTTGCCTTTGGTACAAATAATTGCTAATATACAAAATACAATGAGCATACTTAGAGATAGGCTGTCAAATTTCAACTATCCCAGGCAGAGTTCTTGTTTTCATTATAGTGTTTGTGTAGGAGTTTGCCATATACTTGCCTATAAGCACACGGTTTGTTTAGATACTCGGGTGCTGGCACCTGTTTATGGACACATTTTTAAACAGCAAATTCAGATCCCAGTGCCTAGACAAAAGACATTTTTTTCTAACCTTACTCCGTGCAGTTTATGATGCATTAAACTCCAGCCACTTTTTTTCTTGAGATCACAGACTGTCAAATTTTTTTGCATGTACCTGTCTCCATTTTGCATACACGTATGGAATCTGGCTCCTAATATATCTGTTATCCAACTGAGACAAATGGGTAAGTCTAGAACGCAGTGTATTGCTTTAGAGAACTTGAGTCAGACTCCTAATTTCAGAGTGAGTCATTTGCATTTATCATCAAACAAAACTACATTGGGGTCAAAGTCTGTGGAGGATTTTGCAGTTACACTGAGGGATGGTGAGACATGGTGAAGATGGTATATAAAAAAATAAAAGTATAACTAACACCCATTCAGATAGGAAGAGTGTTTATGCCCAACTCTGAAAGCCTGCTGGTAATAATTCAACTACAGCAACACTCACCCTGCTGTGAGAGGAATGACAGCAGTAGATGGGGAAGCATTGTAGCTTTAATTAAGCTAGCTCAGTATCAGTGACCAGAAAGCCATGGAGTCAGAAGTTAGCAGGCCAAAATAATCAGGTAGGCTTATACAGTTCCATACAGCACAAATGCGGCCTTTGAAATCAAAGTGTTAAGCTAAAAGCTGGCTGGACCCATTGCTATCCTGCTATTCACTCCAGCGTTGAACAGCACCCAATGTTTTGGCTAGAGCGGATCATTTGACATCTTCTGAATTACTCAAAAGCTTTATGTTAGAACTCCATTTCAGACCAGAGGATCAGCAGCCTATGGCATAAAACCCAGGCACCCCCTGTGATATGAGACAAGACCACATCAGAAGACCGCTTGCTGCATGTTCAAAACCTGGACACCCATCATCTTAAAATGCATGCCTGTTCATGCTATATGTTATCAGTTTGTTCAGGTAAGGAACCTATATCCTGCATGGAGCAATCATTATCCTATTGAACGTGAGCCTCTTTCTTGGTGGAGGAAATTTGCATTTTTAATGCATGGCAACTACCTGTGAGGATCTCCAGAAAGATGGTGAGAACCAACTAGCATTAGCTAGAACAATTCATCTGGGCAAAATCAGCACATTTAAGAGAAACCAAGCAAAGAATCAAGCAGCAGGTAGGATCACAATTATACAAAACCAAAGAAAACTTCACATAGAAATAATCACTGAACTTCAGCTCGAGAGACATAAAAATAAGTTATTTCTGATTTTCTGATATTTTAATTTTTTCCATATAGTATGAACAAGCTGACAGACTTTTGTTTGCTTAATAGTTTCCATCACATTAAGCTTTTCATAATGCTTTCAGCTTTGCCAACTATTAATTGTTGAGACCATATTTATTTCTTTAATGGCACGATAAATGGTGAGATATTTCTTTCAATGAAATTAGAAGAAAAGCTTAACTTCGCAATGCAGATTCATGTGTCCTCTTTCAGTTTGAATGCTTATAACAATAAAAACTTCACCATTTAATAGAAAAAGTACATTTCTAGTCTACTTATTGGAAAAAGTTTGAAAGTATTATTTCCCTAATCTACAAGTTTAAAAAACAATAGGCAAGAATGATGAATCTATGTTGTTAGGTTTTTTAACAGGAAGATTAAAAATTGGTTTTGTGTTTATTTAATAAGCATTATGGTAATACTGTAGCATTAAAATATATTTCTAGCCATTTTTTGGAGAACTTTTGCTACAATCTATTTACTCTGGATTGTGTTAAGTAGGCTGCTCAGAGTTTGAATCTTGTTGCTCCTGTTTAAATTTATTGAAATCTGGCCATTCAACACTTCTCTAAAATAATTTCTAGATATTCTCAGAAAAAGCTTCTTAGCAGCTTGTAATAAATTCTTAGAGAGCTGGCATGTGTTGTCTGTGTTTCTACATCAGCAGCCCCTTCAGTGCAGTTAATACTGAGAGCTGCTGAGGCACCCAACACTGAAAGCATGAGTGGAAGCAAAGCCCTTCTGCTGGTCCCAAATCAGTCAGAGGCAGCAAGAGGAAGCAGCCTAACTTCAGTTGGAGGTAAGCATTGGAAAAGGAACAATAGTAGGTTCGGAGGCAAAAATAAGAGAGGTAAAGTTGCAAACTTAGACTTCAAACTGGATAGCATGAATATAGTTATTTCATGTTTCTTTAAATTGTCTGTAGTATTTTGGTCCCAAACCTTCTTTACAGCATATATTTCCAAGCATATATTGAATACATAATTATTAATTTCGTCCTTAGCTTTTTTTTTTTTTTTAATTCCTTAAGGCACTTAGTGATTCGCAACATGATTTGCCTCTCGACATTAACACCTCTGGGAAAAATGAGGTACATTATTTGTCTTTCAAAGACTGTAACAGAGGAACAGGAGATTCAGGCGACCATTGGCAGAAATGTCTTCTAACTCAGCATTTCTAAGACTGGTGGGTGTCTGTGAGATGAGAGAAGGCACAAGAAATGGATTAATTCGAGTTACTTCAGGAAGCCTCTAGAAAGCAGGCCCTGGGATTCCTGACGCCTGTTTGGCAGGCTGGGACCGAGGGCAAAGAGAGAGGAACAGCAAGGCTCTGATGTGGGAGAGGCTGCTTCCACTCAGGGGGAGTGCAGGACCACGGTCTGCAGCTGCAAAGGATCCACACTTGGTTTGGAGAAGCTGGTGTGAGCATGTCTGTGGCCTCAAACACTGGAAGCAATACAGTAAAAATCTTGTTTGAGATTTTCGTATTCCAGCCGAGAGCTGAGCATGTAACAGGGAATTACGGTTGCATTTCTTGCTACCAGGTATGAGTCAAGCAGATAGAATATACACTATTTTGGTGTCCTTCTCATCCCTTTGGTGAGAGAGTTTTAGGGCTACGTGGGGGTGGAGCAGGGCTGCAGGTAGTGACCACACAAACCCATTCATCAAGGTCTGTGATGAAGAAATCAAGGAAGCAGCACTGCCAGCGTCACTGATGCTGGGCTCTTGCTGCAGGGTGGGTACACTAGTCTCTGCTCTTGAGAGCTGATGCATATATGAGTACAGAGTACACTTCAATTAGAGTAATTCAGATTAACAACAATAACAAGGCTTTAATAGCCCCTATACTTCAGTTTCACACAAGGGAGGGAGGGTGAGCTTTCTCTAAGGGTCAAGTTTTGCTTGAACTCCTGCAGAAATACCCAACTTCATTCTTAGTGAAGGGTAACTGGATCATGCTTTGATATGATATGGCCATTTATGTGCCTCTATTTCGCAAGACCTAATGTTCACAATAAATATACTCAAAATCTGTAAGAATTCAGCTTCAACATTTTCCTTTAAGATCTGTAATAACTCAATTGATCTTTTTTATTTTTAAAACATAAAAGTTAATCTATAGGTTGTCTTTGAAGCTACATGCTTGTTTGACCTACTAACTGCATTTTATGAACACTGCAAAATTTCTGTGAATACAAATATTATTCTTTGAAAATTGGTGCAGTCTGAAAATCAAGAGAACAGAGCCAGGTATTTATCCACTTGCTTAATATTGAGAATATGAGTCATCCCATTGACATGCCTGTTGTTGAAGTGGGGCCTATAGACATATGAGAGCATCATTTATTTAATGCATTTGTCACCAGAGGAAATTGCAAATCATGTGGACATGATTATTCATTATTTCTCCATATCCTTCAAGAATGAAGGAATCTTTACCATCTAGTGAAGAGATCTTCAGACACCACAATGGATGAGCCATACCCAGATGTACATATTGTAAACATTGATCAGAAAAATACAGCTAAGCAGGCAACCTGCAGAGATGGCGACAATGCGTGTGAACCTTCTTAACATTTCACGTGTATCTATGGAATCATCTAAAGCCGACACAGCATCTAGCATTCAAATCCCAACAGGCAATTTTCTGTTGCCTCACTAATCACCACGAAAAGAAAAAAGTTTACCTTTACAGAGGTGCGCGAAATTTTTGATGAAATGCTACTTACCAGCTTATAATAGAAAGCAACAGGGGAAACACTGATTGCACATTCCCTATTTTTTCACAGACTGGTTGCTTAGCCCCTTCTCTGAGCTATGACTGTGTAAGTCTGTGCATTTCTATGTTGTTTTTCCCAACTAAAACCATTATTGGTGTAATTTAGCGATGGTAAGGAAAAAGACCCGAAGGTTTGAAAGAAGAGTCAGGGGGTGCTGCATGAGCTTCCCACCTCCTGAGTCATTCTGCTGTCTCTCCCAGTGGGTATCATGCTTCTAAAAAAAATAATGAAAGGAATATTTTTTCTCTCTCATGCAATATGGAATGAAGTTTTAAAATAAAAATTTCATTCTTATATATATATAAAACAATTCACAAAACATATGTGTTTCATATGGTATATGCAGCAGTGCAAAACCATGTTTAGTCACAGACAAGTCCTCCATTCTGTCTTCCATCAGGGAGAGGCTGTTTTGGGAGATGAGGGAGGGGAGAATCCTATAAATCTCCTATGTCTCACAGAAAAAAAATGACGAATTTAGGAAGTAAAGAGAGGCTCACACTGAAAATGGTATAAAGAAGCAACAGTACATCTCTGCATCGAAATTGTGCAATCCCAGGGATGCATTTGTGTGCTTTAAAACACACTCCAATTTGTATTCTGAATACAGCACCAATATAGCCTCCAGTGTAAAAAGAAAACACTTGTGGATGACCACCTTAAAACAACAGCAACCAATTACCACAATTAAGATGAAAAACACAAACTCAAAAGTAATTCTTATTTACAAACATGCAAGCTTAAAAAACACAGGACCAGAAAGCTCCAGAGAGCAACATCATTTTTCATTATTGTGCTAAGACCTAATTAAATGATAGAAAAAATCCATGCAGTGGCAAAGATGGCTATTATTTCTTCTCTTCTTGCTCTATTAATATTAATTGAAAACTAGGTGTGGCACCACAAGAGAAGAATCTTGGTACAAGCCAACTAGAATGTGCTGTATGAAGCATTCTAATTAAATATAATGTTGTCTTACCTGATTAAAGGAGAATTAAAAATCATAGCATAAGAAATATCCATACACTTGTAGATAGATGATGAGAGGCTCCTTCTACTGCAGGTACAGGTTCCTGGGCAAACAAGCTTGTAAACTCTTGATTTCACTGAAATGAAAAAGGAAAGAAATAAAGAACCTCCCCATAAAAGCAACAAAGGAACCTCTGCAGTATTCTGTAGTCTCTTCGCCTGCTTCCTGTTCTGAGATTCACTCCTTGAATCCCAGCATCGATCAGAAAATTGGTTGTGGGGGAAAAAAGGGAGGGGGGAGAGCGGAGAGGGAGGAAACGAAGCGGCAGCGGATTCCGTGCTGGCTCCACCTCCTGGCAGGATGGAGCGCGCTGGAGCCCGAGCACCCTGCCCGCCCAGCCTGTGCACCGCGCTAGCCTCGAGTACACAGCTTTGGACACGGGAACACTGAGGAGTGCTCACCAGTGCTTGAAAACTGGTTTGAGGTTTAAACTACACATCTAGGGGTTTTTTGTTTGTTTTTTTTTTTTTCATAAGGAGCTAAGTATTTGAACACATCAGTATACATATAATTGCAGAAAACTCAAGGCTCTGCCTTTATTTTACTATGTACTCCTGCATGTTCTGTTCAGAAATAAAGAAATCATTCTTTTTTCAGAACTTTCCATTACAGAATAGTAGCAAATAAGAGTGCCAGGTTTTTACCCTTTGATTATGGATCCTGCAAAACATAAATGACATTTATATATTTATGGAAAGCCAGAGGGAAAAAAAGTTGTTAAGTAAGACAGAAGGAATGGATGCTTGGATGTAGCCAGGACTATTACAGTATTGCTCAATAAAGAATTTTTAGGGTGATCTGTTTTACTTATTTTAATCCAAGGCTCTATTGCATTTTACAGCATCTTATAACTGATCTTTGTTATTGTAGATACTATTAGTTGTGAAAGACTAATATACAAGTTGACTGCCTCACCCCAGTTGTCTCTAGACACAATTCCCGTAATAGCAGTGTTGGATTTAGTGTTACTAAAGGATACCTTATACTGGAATGCTGTGTAGCTGACTGTTTCTACTTTTATCTTCTATTTCTATCACGTACACCTGCTCTGTCACATCACACAACTAGCAGCCACCTGCATGTGGAGTTGGCTCAGCAATTCTCAGCTGTGGAGGAAAATTTAATCACACCAAAACATGGGGCCTGGGGGAGGAAAAAGTGCAAAGTTAACTAGGAGTGGATCTAGATAAAAACCATGGAATTTATATTTAGGATCTATGATAAAATTCATCACAAGAATCAGTGTTGTCAACACAAGGAAGTAGTTAAGAGAAAGTCCGTTTGGGTAACAACTCACATTTGTGTCAGCTTAAACCATTCATCACGGTTATCATAAAGCTTTGGAGTGTCCCAGGAAAATGATCCACTTTTATGCTTGTTCAAGCCCTACTTGGACCCTGAAAGGACTGCAAAATACTAAAATAGTGCAAGCAGTGATAATCGTTGGTCAAAACACCTATTGTGTGAGCATGGACCGAATATCTTAGAATTCCTATTGTCACCAAAAAATGCACTCTAGTTTGACTTTAAGGAATTTTTCCTTAAAATACTCCTTTACGCAGAACAAGTGACACTTGTTAGGGGTTTCCCTGCGAGGTGCCGCCAGGGCTCCCCGCAGTGGGCGCTGTCCGCGGTGCTGCAGCATGGCCTGGCTGCACGGCCGCTGCTCCCCAGTGCCCGCACTCCCCAGGAAGGCTCGAGATACCTTGGAATATACTCTGACAACTTTGCATAAATGCGGAAATGCACCATGAATGCATATAGGCCTACTTGAGACCTAAAATGTTGAAGCTGATATTCAAAAGCCTAATTTTTCTTGAATGTATTTTTCACAAAACTATAATTTCACTGGAATATATAATATTAAAGTTTTGAATATTAATTCAACTTTATAAACTAAAGAAGAACTTCTATGCTATCATCTGAATTAATAAAATCTGTAATATTAAAAGTGAGATAAAACTCTTAAATCTGGAGATTATATGAAACTATTGCTATAATACTAATATGTAATTCTTAGTAGAGCAGCAATTTAGTTAAAGGTTTACTGGTAAACATGGATTTCAGCTGCATTATAAAAAATATACAGAAGGGCAGATGATATTTCATTCTGTAATCTTAATCCGTCTACAGTTCCTCATTCTCTCACTCCTTTAATCTGTATGTATATGGCAATTCTAGCTTCATGGTAAAGCTTATTATCAACGTGAGATTTGATATTCTGTATCTTCTCTTAAGAGTGCAATTAAAATGGGATACGATAATGTCTCACATATACCACAATATAGTGCCACAGTAAGTCAAAGACAATAGACTTTTAACTGCTGAAATTTACAGGAGTTTTCTAAGTTTTTATTTTCCTATAAAAGATGGATTTTGCAGCGGCAAAAACTTTCAGTTACATGTCTGTGAGAAAGTAAAGTATTTCTCTATGAAAAATTCAGAAGACATTCAGAGAGATGCCAGCAAATTGCTCAGAGCTGATTCTAAATCTTCTAAAGCAACACCTACAAACATGGTTTATTCATGGTTTTATTAATAATTTTATTTGTTATTATAGGAATTCCATAGTAATGAAAACAAATATCTATTGAAAAAAATCTCATTTTCTGAATTTTTTAAAGTGTCCTAAAACTAGGATAGCTGGAAGAATCTTTCTGCTTATTCAACCATGCTGATAGAGCTTGTTTCTACCAGAAATTTCTCTTTGCCTCTTAGAGCATGGCTAACAGTCATCTGCATAAAAAATAACCATTCTATTAAATCATGCAAAAACATTTGCCCAGAAGAGATGGAGCAAAAGGTCAAACTGCAGTTTCCACAGCGTATGGGATGTTAAGCTTAAGGAGCAATGCTTGCAGCTATTCTGGCCAACAGACACTTATCTACGCCCATCGTTTACATGCCTCAAAGAATAGCTGTTTCACATATTTAGAACCCTTTCTTTTCCTTTTTGTCTTTTTTTAATCCACAAACCTCATAACTCTCAAAATCTAGACCTAAATCTGTAAATTGCTAAGGCAGGAGACATGTCTGCAGATTGAACAGTGGTTCCTTGATGTGTCATCTTTCTGAAAGACATAAATTAATCTCAATCAAAAGTTATTACCCTTTGTTATTTAGTTCTGATGTAATCATAAAGCCTATTATTCTTGCCTTTAATGTCTGAGAGTCACCTTTGCAAATTACTCATTGAAATGAAACTCAACTTTAAGGTGATTCTAAATATGAAGTATAATCTTTTCCCCGTTCCAGTTACTTTAAGAGAAACTGCTGTGGTGACTACTAATCATCATAAATCTTTTAATTTTTTTACATTTCTTTCACATCTAAAATCTTTGCATCTGAGATATATTAGTGCAGGCTGCCAGATTTTAACCCTGCCAAAGAAAGATAGTTTAGGAATTTAAAAGATCTCTGAATATTTTTCTACATTATGGAAACTCTTTGGTCTTGGTAGTTACTTTTGAAGAAGGGACTATTTTGTATCACATTTATAATGTTTTCAAAGTTTAAAGCAATTTCCTTGCTGCCTGTGACTAACACTGAAGTCCCTTTTAATGACCAATGGTGGATACAGATTTGAAAAGGAATGAATACAATGGTTTTTGAAAGAACATATCACTTCCCTCTTTGCTGTCTGTGACATTGTATGCCTATAGCAGAACCATTAAGGCATTAACCTGTGCTTACTTCATAATTCAGTGCAGCAAACAGTTTACATGTTTTGTATCCTTATCATTCTTGGCCAAAAGCAGATCATGGTACAGTTCTTTTTCTTTAAGATATTAGAGTCAATTGTTTGAAATGTTTTGTCATGTCTCTCAGTGTAATATATTTTCATTGTTTACTTATAAAGGTACTATTTTAGTGCAGATAACTGCTAGGTGTACTATAAGGTGCAGAGAAACTTTCTAATGCAAAATCAACTTGGCAAGCATATGTTATTAAACAGAACAATTATTCTAGGCATTCCAGCTTTTAAAGACTAGCAAATAAATAAATCATAACTTGAGGTTTGCTTAACAAAACCTCCCTTCTCTCCAAGTGATGATTACCCTTCATCTGACCAATTAAACCACATGACTCAGTAGCAATAAATGGAATGAAAACATATGAATGCAATCTCTCTGTTTATAGGTGTCCTGGGAGAACATTATTAGATTTTGTTACTAGCTCTGAGAGCACACTAGTGCACTTGTTGCTGAGGTATCATTTAATTCATTTCTCCACCCCTTAAAATCTGCCTACCTTAAATAGCATTTGTTCATTCTGAAATCGATTGCTTGCATTTCATCTTTGTTTATTGGTCTTGTCATATATATATAGTAGATTCTTCTGAACATGGTCCATGTCCTGTGAACATATGATGCTTGAAATAATAGCTTCCTAGGCCTGGCTGGCCTCTTTGGATATTACAAGAAATAATAAAATATTTCTTCACTCTTGATCTCTACAGCTTTGTTGACTAACAAAAGTAATTTCTCCTATAGCCCCTTCTGAAGTCAGGAATTATTTCCATTTCATAGGAGAGGAACTGAGACACATACATAAATTAAGTTCTGAAAGTTACACAAGAAGATTGCAAGCCTTAGATACAGAACCCTGATCATCTGAATCAGTGCCTGTTCCCTATTCTAACTCTTATTACTCACATAAATATCTAGTATTTTTCAAAATTCTCCTAAGCTGTTTGCCTGTATCTCTGTAAGTTCTTGAGGTATATGCCATGCAAAAAACATATTTCCTAATAAATTAATTGTCTTCTATGATTCTTCTGTGTCGTGCTGAAATAGACATACAATAAAAAATCGTATCAAGCACGATTAACAAGATTAGAAGGAGTATTGCTTCTAGCGCTCAGAAATTTGTAAACTACTTCTGCAATGGCAGCAGATGCAGTGCCTGCTACATGCTAGAGGATAGAAACATCTAGAACATACATGGTGGGAAAGCTACATCTTTGCAATTAACCTATGGAACTTTTCACCAAATCTCTCACTAAGTAGTTAACAATGCCAAGTGAAGTTGGCTGTGAAGCTCCTGAAGACCAGCAGTGTGCCAGTTAGACCCACTTCTAGCCTGAGGATCACTGGCATAAAAATTTGGTTTTGTTGTTGATCAGTTATTTCATTACTGTCTGCTGCTAATTTTCTTGAATGTAGACATCAGTCTCATACAATGATCTTATTTCTTCAAAGCATAGATACATAGAGTCCTACTCTTTCTAAATACATGAACAGAGTATGTGCATTTACAATGTGAATATTTTAAGATATCTCTAAGCTGTGACTGTTGTGTACATTTTGTTCAGCTGACAATAATTTGATGATTGTGATTGTAGTTCTTCTAAATGACAGGAAAGTTGTAATCTGAGGTCAATATTTTGGAAGCACTTAGGCGCATATGGAAGGTGGTTGGGGTGGTTTGTGCTTTGTGACTTCATTTTAGTTCATTTTTATTGAACAAATGGAATTATCACAACCGAGTCCATTTGTGTATGGCCTTCTTATTGGTTCTTCTACAAGACTTGGAGGGGTCTAACTATTATTTAATAACATAATGTTAAAATAATTTTGTTATTATTAAAATCTATAACCATTAAAGTACAGATTGCTGATCATATATCTTTATTATGATATTAGGAATAATTTAAAGCAGCTAATTTGTCAGATAATGTGCTCTGTGGCCTGTTAAAATAAATTCTCAAGTAAAAGTGCAGATTATTAGTTGGAAAACCACTATGTCAGGTCCATGGCTTGTAAATATGCATTATATTGGTAAGTAGTTGAAGGAATAGTTACAACATCATGTCTTATATTTTGGTGCCCTTAAGTAAATATTAGTGTTCACAAAAGTGCCTGAGAACTACTAGAGATGATTATTGTCAAAAAAGAATTGTATTAATCAAATAAAATATTTGATGTTAAAACAAGCTGATGACTGCATTGCTGAAAACTTACATGTGAGCTACAGGGCTTGCCCTCATGAAACCCCGTACAGGGGCTGTATTCATTCATGTTCAACACTTGAACATTATTTTTCTGTTTGGAACCGACATATTTCAACATTTGTATTTCAGCTGTTTAGTTAAAAGTGACTGAATAGCTTTGCATTTTTTCAGTCTTTACTGAGAGCAGAACTGCACCTGGGGCAGGATTTCCAGACAGATTATTTAGAAATGTCAGAGCTTTTCAAGTTACATTTTTAAATGTAATTTCTGAGTTGAACTTTCGGTGACGATTCATTAAAAGTTGCACTCATAATTTAAATTGAAACACGTGTCAGGCTAGAACTCTCTATAAAAAGTACTTTTGTCAAAGCAGCCTATTTGTTGTTGTCTTCTGAATGACCACTTCTGAATTTCAGATCTGGCAGTGGGATCTAGTGAGGCAGAAATTTTGTATATATACTGTGTATCACATATATAGATTTTATACAGAGGGTGTTTTAAAATGAAGTTTTCATGTTTAAAAATTCAGGGGTTTTATGGGGCGTGGTTCCAAATAGAAGGTTTGATGCATTTATATAATAAATGTATTTAGCTATTTGTTTGTGCCCTGTTGTTCCTCTAATAGATTTTAAAGTTCTTAAGAATGTGATTCAAACTCTGCACATGATTAGAGAAGAATGTAGGCCTTACATGAGCTATATATGATCTGGGCCTGTTTAGCCTGGAGAAGAGATGACCAAGAGGGGACCTTATCAATGCAAACAATATCTGAAGGACAAAGGTCAAGAAGAGGAGACCAGACTCCTTCCAGTGGTGCCCAGTCACAGAACAAGGGACAGTGGACACAAACTGAAAGACAGGAAGTTCCATCTGAACATGAAGAGGAACTTCTTTACTTTGAGTGTGACAGAGCACTGGAAAAGACTGCCCAGAGAGGCTGTGGAATCTCCTTGCCTGGAGATATTCAAACCCCAGCTGTACATAGATCCTGCAACTTGCTCTAGGTGAGCCTGCTTTAGCAGAGAGGTTGGACTAGATGGTCTCCAGAGGTCCCTTCCAGCCTAACCATTGTTTGATTCTGTAAATGAATAATGAGTCTGTGTGGCATGAGCATTTCTACAAACAAAGCTTAGATTTTCTGGATTTCTCTTTTAGTGTGAGGATTGATAGTTGAACTGTTTATATCATCAGTGATGCAACATTTCTCTAATAGCAGACCAACACCTAAGAGAAGACTGTCTTGGTATAGACAAATATATTAAGTACAGTCATTGTGCCAACTGGTATATCACAAAAGTTTGGAATAAATATAAGGACACTACCAAAAGAAACAGGACTGGGGGTTTTCCAGTAATATGACATTAATCTAAACATCTTGTGAAACATAAGTCCACTAAAATTAGCTATTCTAAGACTACAGTGCTACAAAACTATCAGAGAACCAAATCTCTGAACCAGCTCAGGTTCAAAACTGTTTTTCATATACCTGTTTCTGTTGGAATTACACAGCTAGTATTAAGGATTATGTTCATTTATTTTTAACAAAGTTGAAAGAGTTTGTCATTTAGATTAAAATTTCTTTATTTTTCTAGGCCAAACAGATTCAACATGTGTAATTCTCCTTTAACTGTGATGTTACTAGAGGATGAATACATTTGGGCAATTACATAAAGACTTTCTGAAGAAAACTTCCAAAGACCCCTAAGAGTTTTTTTAAGGTTAAAAAATGATAAATAAAAGAAATGCAGCATGGAAGCAAATTAAAGTCCTATCCAAGGACTGATTTGACTGTCGAAACATGATGTGTTTGCAAAAAAAATGTTCCTAAGCAATTTAAAATGTAGACATCAGCTTCTCATCATTCATGGGTCTGCTAAATTAACATAATCCCATGAAAGCAAAATCTATGCTGTAGAGACAATGAAAATTTTTAAATTAAAAATATATTCCTTCTAAACTTCTGGAAGTCTATACAATTAAAATAAAAGGGAGAATTTTTAAACTTTTTTTTTATTATTATTAAGCCTGTGCTATATGTTCCCACTCACAAGAATCTCTTTGAAGCAAACGGGGGTTTGCGTGAACAATATGATCAGGAGTGTCCCTGTGTGCCCCAGTTTTACAAAACCCAAACATTTTGAAGTTGAGGGTACATCCCTTTCACTTAGTATACAGAGATTATTCTGTACATACAGAATACATACATCCTCTGAAAATGTATTTTGTTTCCTGCTCACAGACTGAGGAATTTGGTGTTAATATCTGTCAAGCACACAGCAAGCGTAACTACAATCAAAAGGACTACTCACAAATTGACTCAAATGTTATAGGATAAATGCTAACTGAAATGGGTCTATCTGTTGATATGAGGGGTATGGGACATGAGTTGCAGGCAGTTACCACCCCTGCTGCTCTGTGCGATTGTGGTGTGGGTTCATCGGGGGGATACGTGCTGGCTGCCCTTGAAAGTGTGTGGCCAGGGGACAGAGAATGGGGCTGTTTCTAAGCTCTACAGAAGAGGCATTTAAAGGAACTACAGGAGCTACAAGACAGCAAAATATTAATTGCTTCTTGTGCTTATTCTTCTTGTTTTGTGGAATCACGTTTGTTAAATCTCACATGACTGAACAAAGCTGGTAGCCTGATTTTCAATCAGGTGGGATCCGTAGTGGCCTCTGCCCCAAGGCTGTGAGTCAAGATATTGCACACATTTGCTGACATTGCTCAGTGTTTCTACACTTCCCTTTCCACAGACACAATGCTCCTCCAACTGTCAGGCAGGACAAAACAATGTGCTGCCTGAAGGAAATTATTCTCTCAATACTGCTGCCCATGGACCAGGCGGTGCTGGAGCCACTACTCGAAAAATTCTTCCCAGGATGGCCAGAGGAATCCTAGCTAAGCAGATGTAAATCTACACGTGCCCAGGAATCCTGTTTAAGGGAAAGACTTTGAGCTTTGCTTTTTTACATAAGCATAGTACATTTTACACGCTTGAAAGAAATTAACATGGTGCCAAAAATACATGGTAATATTTAATGAATAAGAGAGTATCAAGATAATCAGCAAGTTCTGCATACACCAGTTAGGGAAGCAGTGAGTGTCTGTGCTCTGTTATTTACGCGTTCCTCCCTTCCCTCGCATTTTAAAGGAAACAGCACATTTAAAACTAAACGCTCTGTTCAATGTATACAGACAACTGGTTTTAAATGTAATTATTTTAAGCAAAAAGCATTTCAAGAGGGTTATTCAATGCGCAGAGCGGTTCCGTTGGTGTGTTCGCTCCTCGCCTGAAGGAAGTTAGTCCCCAGGCTGCTGGAGTGCGGGTCAGACGGAGCGGGAGGAGCAGGCGGGGAGCTGCGGGGATCGCCACCAGTAGGTGGAGCTGCCACGTCAGGTGCTGCGGCTCGTCACTGCGCCCCTGCATCCCCCTCCCCGGCCCCCCTCCGCACCACGGGCTGTTTGCTCCGATGTGTTGGGGACCAGAGAGCCACTGGGAACAGGAAGCGGAGGCAGAGAGGATTCTGGAAAGGTCTCTGTGTTTTCCACCGAGAATATAGAAATTACGATCAATTAGTAGGGCTTTGTGGATGGAAATCTGGACTGTTTCAGGAGGAGACATATATTGTATTATTTTTGGATGCTGGGCTTTGCAGTGATTTTTCATTCTCTTTCTATCAGGTAAGATGGCAAAACATTTAATTCTACCCATAATAAATCATGGCAACATGATCTTTTCCACGTTTTGGAATTGGGTTGTTCCCTCTGGTTTGCTGATAAGGTAGAGCCAAAGATGGAACGGGGAATTCAAAGCCATTTTGTACTGACTGATTGTGATGATGGTGTGATTTTTTATTTTTTTTTTTAACCTCGTTAAATCTGGTATCTGGTCTCTTAATGTGATATTGTAATGCAGTAGTCTTCCTCACAAAATCAGGTCATTTTACAATCAAGGTATACAACATTAATTCCAAGCATTTTATAGAAGTGACCTTGTTTCCTAGGAAGAAAAATCTGGTGATATTCAGACTCAGGAAGAGCAGGTCTCTTAAGATTCTGAGCATCTCAGATTCTGATGATTCAGGAGTAAAATCTGCGTTGTTTGTTACTGCTATTTTCAATATATATATGTGGTATTTGAAGAAATTCCCTTATTAGCTAAACTTTGTAAAATATATATATATGGAAATATTTTATTTCTGTGCCATTTTTGGTATGGTTGTGTGTAGGAGAGAATAGACACACCAATTGTTAATAAACCAGAGGTCCACACCAAATATATAGTCCACTTTTTGTCTGGAACATTACTGTCAAGCTTAATATATGCTTCTTAATAGGACTCTGAAGAAATCAACAAAGAATTATCATATTTCTTCATTTTATTGTCCATTCATCTATTGTCTCATTCATTGTTATCAGTAATAATTAAAGCTGTCAGTTATTAAAAGTAAAAGGAAAATGTCTACTGAAGATCACTTTGATATGTGAATTCTTTTTTTCACTAGTGGTTTTACAGACACACATAGACATTAGAGATACGTGTGTTATGTTTGTATTGATTTGGAAATTATTCCAAAAGAAAACAGTCCAAAAAAATACCAAAAAAGCCCATACAGCAGAATAAGGAACCCACAGTTTACAAATCACCATCTCAATCCACATACAAAAAAAGCAGGATTGGGTCTCAGGTGATATTCAGTGTAGAAAGCAAGGCCTGTACCTGAAGTAGTGATGGGAAGGAAAGTAGTTTTTAATTTGTATTCTTTATGGTGCCTGTGGTATCCTTGTTTAACTCCACGACAAATAATCAGTGATAATGATGCTTGTTTTAGAAACATATCACGTTTGAGCTTTTTTAATTGACTTGTCAAGAAAACAGTTTCAGAAGGGACTTTTTCACTCTAACAGTTTAATATTTAATATTTGCTCTCTTGCACATCTCCATTTTGGGATGAAAGGTTGTTAAAGACACGAATGTGAGCTGCTGCAGTAATTTGAAGCTTCATAGCACCTGTTAAACAGATACATTGTTTATTAGGCCTTAATATTTACAGAAATTATGCTTGTGTCGTCAGTTTACAATCTTTCCCTCTAATGAGCAGATGTTAGGACCCTATACCGATTTTCTGAGCTGTGCCAATTAATCTCAGTATTGCAAAATTCTGTATAGATAATCCTAGATGCTAGCAAAGAAAGCCAATTTCATGTTTTCAATGGAGAACGTGAAACAATTCCCCTGTGCCCTCCAAGACTGTTAGAGTGGTAATTTGGTCATTTCCCTTTATTGTCAGGTAATCTGAAGAGGGAAGGATCAAGGGAACGAAGAGAGCATAAAAAGTAGGTTGGGTTTAATCAATATGCTGGTGACACCTTTTGTGCTTTCACCTCTTTTTCTTCACAGATGGCATTAGATTAGTTAACTTGTACCTTACGAAGATGAGGCATGGAGAGAAATCTATTTGTCCTCAAAAGAATGAGGATTTTAGAAGGAAAAAAGGATAGTGGGATGTAAGATGGAACTCTCTGACTGATGATATCCATTTCCTTCTGCTGCTCCCATCTCAGCCCAGTATAATTTGTTGTGTGTATGCTATGTACTAATAACATTACTGGAGTCCTGCAACTTTTGATTAATCAGTGAATAGCAGATACTAAAAGAGTTCTTTGTACAAGGCAAGCAAGTTGTGACCTTACTCTCTAAATACAAATCTTGGCCCCTTTTACCTATATGCTGTTCTTGCCATAAGGTGACAAAGGAAAAAAAAATGCTTCAACTCTGCTTCAGTTAAACCTACGGAGAATAAATGCAAGTTTCTGATATTTGGTACTTTATTTGTATATTTTCTGATAATGGTTATTGAAAATAAGTTTCAGGAAGTTACATTTACTCTATTCTTTATCACAAAATTCTATTTAAAAGTTAGGAATTTAACTTTCAAAATTCTAAATAGTTTATTTTCCACTCAGTGTGACTCTTCCATTTTGTTTTTTTACCTGATAGCTGTTAATCAGTAATACATAATGTTGGCAATTGCAGGATATATTGGTTTTTTCATCCTCCCTAGAAATAAAAGGTTTAAAATATAGCAAAATTGATGCTCCCTAGTTCAGGCTGCTTACAGAAAACCTGTGCATGCTCTCAGCTGTGGTGTCAATCAGTCCATCAAAGCAAGCGTCAACCACCATAGAAACCACCTGTAGGAAAAAGGCATCCTCTTATTGGGAAACCTGATATTACTCATTACACCTACTACTCCTGATTAAAAGTTGTGAAGCACCTTGCAATGGCATCTCTGAGTCTGATATTGACCAACAGGACTCCTACAGGACCTTGATACTAGGGCTGGTATCTTACACCCTGTTCATCTGCTTTCATCAGTATTTTCTTTACGAACAGCTGAATCTCTAATATATTACTGTGATAGTGTTATTGCTTGACTTTCCTTGCCTTGTGATGAGACAAAGCAGAGGGAATAGGGATAAGAGCAGCTCAGCCAGGGACTGTGATACTTGAAATTATAAATATAGAGTAGGAACAGCATATGTTCTTGAGTAACCATAATGTGTGTGTACTATCACTGTAATCCTAAGCAGAAGTAAGCAAGTTAAATTCTAGGTCAAAAAAGTATCTAGTTTCTCTTTGTTCATTACCCAACCCCGAATTATTTCTTCTCAAACAAACACAACTTCTTCTACAAACAAGCAAACAAACACAACAAACCAACAAACAACAGCAAAAAAAACCCCACCACTAAATCCAAATCTCAAACAAAAATGTCCAGCTAATCCAACCCAACACTGTGATTTCAAATTGTTACTAAACTTCAATGTGGTCACCAGTCTTGGTAATGACTTCTTATGAAAAATTACTGTATCAACTAAGACAGATCACAGAACATGTTTTACCGATAAAAGTGCAACTAAAAAAAATTAGTTAAAGGGGATGAGCACTTAAGAGGCTCTTTCACATGTAAAACCTTAAGGGAAAGGTTATTTATTATTTGATTAATTATTTGTCTAGTTATTAATTCTTTATTGCTATTGATCTTTTTTTGACTGAGTAGCTTTACTTGGGGAAGTGTAATCATAGAGCTACCATGTGATAAAAAAAGCTTCCCTTTTTCAACCTGGAATTGTTCTTCCTGCTACTTCTTTGGGTCAACCTGCTGGATGTCATATATCCTTACCAAATGGTCACATTTTGAATATGCATACATTGATGTATAATCCGTATACATGGGTCTGGCACATCCCAGGTATATGGATTGCATACATGCTGCATCTGCTCAGCAAAGCTGGTGTTTCCCAGGTGTTGAAGTTACTATGTAAGTATAGATGAGCTGAAGAGCAGATAGAGCTGACTCCCTGTCCATGAGATGCAGCAGGCACATCCTTGTGTTTCTTCACAGGATTTCCAGAATGAAAGTAATGAGGCACACTGGTAAATCTGAGAGGATATCACAGGTTCCAGTAAGGAAAGTGGCTGGGATGAGCATCAGCACTTCTGGCTCTGTGATCCCCTTTACCATATCCATTATAACCACTTAACAGGAAGATCTTGGGATAAGTATACACTGCAGGCAATTACCATTTATAGATTATTTGTGCTTAAAATAGATGTTGCCTATTTAATTTTAAGGCCTCCCTTTTCAATATGAGAGGCCATCAGTCTTTAAGCATAATTTATTTTAAGAAAAATGTGAAGCAAGAAACTTCCTTTATCTGCTTAACAATAAAATATTATTATGTATGATTATATAGGATTCTAGAAAGTTACAAGTTTGGGTTCAAAATCACTATAGAAATGCAGATGAAGAATTAAATGAGGAAATTAATTATTCACAGGAAAAAGAGTTCCTTTTGTGTAGGGCAACACAGAACTATGTGGCCTAGCTACTGTATTAATTGCAAAAAAGTCTGTCACAGTTTCTAATAAATTATGTCCTTTCACTGCCTGGTAGTCCTGGAATAGAAGCAGAAATTTCCTGAGTCAGTGTAGCCTGAATCTGGGCCCTCATGTCCCAGTTTCTTGCCTGCCTAGGTTTGCATATTCTGAAAACTCTGCCCTTTCTTAACCATTATTGTACTATCTTTTAATGTTTGGACACATTGAGTAATTCCAAATTTATGCTAGTTAAAAATATACTCATGATTCAATTTTAAATATATCCAAATACAAAGTTTTCAGATGCTAAATGAATGTGCTTTCTTAAGATACAGCCCTCATTGCCTTCTCAAAAGCCAGTCACAGAAGACAACTGTGTAACTGTATCAAGACTCTTATACAAGAATATTTTTATCCCTTTTTATTAATATTTGAAAGATATGTGTGGCAGTCTTGGTAATCTGAGGGTGGATTTGTCTGTGTCCCACCTAAAAAGAAGGAAATTTTTTTTCTCAGATGCAATTAACATGATACCGACTCGATTTCCTTGAGCACAGAAATTTATCCACAGTTATTACTATTAAGAACATTTACTTTTGGACGTATCTGTGATTGTGCTGTGGTTAAATAGTTCAGCTCAAATTGGTAGACTACAAAATCAGGATATCAGGTCATAGGAATGAAGAATCCCTGTACATTTTAGCAAAGTTAACCTAACTCCACAGTGACACTCAGGGATAGATATATAGAAAATTTGTATTTTCAGCAGATATTTGAGTGTGTTTTCCACTGAAAAACACACTTTATAGAAAAATAATCCTCTAAGCTGTGTGATAATTTTTATGTTACATAGAGGGCACTTTTAAATGATGGGTGAAGGTATGCACCTAACTTGCACTCTTGCACCTTATCAAGGAGCAAAATAAATTCCACTCATCACAAACAGCTTTGAATCTTTATTAAAATTTTTGTTTAAGTTTATTCTAACTTGGTAGCCCAATAATCTTCAAAACTTGTTTATGACAGATTAAAGCCAAAGTACTAAGCTTTACAGTAAGCAAGGCAAACAGTAATGTTATTTTTATGTCTGAGTGGTGTAAACTTGATGACAGAAGTAGGCAATTTCAAAAGGGCCCAAGAGTCCAAGGTCAGATTGAACTGAAGGAGGGCAATCCTAATGTTTACTGTCATTTAGATGAAATGTCTAAAGAAAAGCCTGTCAGTAATATTTAAAGCCAAAATGCTCGCTTGAAGAAATCTGACCTGAGACAGAAGTTCTGACCAAAATCAATATAAATAAAATCTAACCTGTATTATGAAGGAACTTCTTACCTACTGAGTACAGCTGCAACTGAGCATTGAAGGAGTCTTCCTGAAAGGATTTTTCCTAACACCATTTTAAGTTACTTGCCATGTATTTCCTACATGTCAATTTGTGCTAGTTATATAGGTATATAGTTATATAGGTTATATATTATCTAGTTATAATAGGTAGAATACTAGAATTCTAGTAGCTGCTATAGCACTAGCTATCATCCATACCATATATCACTTAAAGCTATAGGCTTCTAATTAGTACAATATTTTGTTAATATACTGAAATGTCAGCACTATAAGAGAACTTTTAAAGAGGTGGTAGAAGTTGTAACTCATAGGCTTAGCACCTTTGGATATATTACATGCAGGTAGAGAATAGATCTAAATCATACTTCCATACTCCATTTGCAAAACATTCCAAACTTGGGCTTTGTTACATTTTATTAGACAGTTCCATGATGCCGGAATAAATGCATTGGAGAAATCCATGGGCATTTTTTGTATGCTATGTTATACCCTGGGTATAAAGCATTCTATTTTCATGTTGACTTTCTGTGCATTTTCTTCCTTGTGTAGTAACGATCACATTCAGCCGAGGACTGTGTGTAAGCCTCTCAAACAGAAGTTCCAATTTTTTCCGTTTTGGTTTCCTAGACAACTGTCAAATTCTAAATACAGTCCATTAATCTTGTGCTATACAAAGTTTATTCTTTCATATTTTGTATTGGCTAGTTTCTGGGGCATAGTAAGACTAGGAAGGTAAGTGTTCCAGCTGCATGGTTCTTGATGATTCAATTAATTCTCCAAATTTAGTTTGTTGGTTTTTCCTAAGTTCATAGCAATGTTTTCTCTTTCAAATGCATTTTTATAAGTTTCCCTTGAAAAATTTAGAAAAGAACATTGCTTTACAAACAGAGCTTTCTGTTTCTTTTACACAGCAAAATCAATACTGTGATGTATTTAGATATTGTTAACTGATGTTTTATTCTAACATGTGTAACACCTTTCCCATTTATACTGTGTATGTACCAGTGTTTCACTTGCCAGAACAATTAAATTTTGAATACACAAAATATTTGGAATTAGTTGAATTTGGACAAATAATTTTGTGGATAACTCTGTTTCTTGTTAATCTAAAAATGGGTTAACACTTTTACAATGGCTCAACACCAAATATCCATGCAGCTGTCCATGATTTCTGTTCATTGCATTTGCCTCTAACATGAGATTTCACTTAGTTGACACCATCACTGGCATATTGTCCAATAATGGTGCTTATAAGAATATCTCATTTTTAATTCCCCCATTTCTCTCGTTTCCCGTTTGTCATTACATTGAAAGAGATTTCAAGAGCATGAGGATATAGTTTGAAACATTCTTTGAAGCAATATCATGTCTTAGAATTTGAAACATATTCTAATCAGTTTTAGAATAAATGCTCATGCCATAGATGCAGAAGACTTCAGGAAAGAGCCCTACATGAAAGAATATATGTAATCTGTTCATCCTAATCACCTCTGACTAGGCCTGAGATTTTACCTATAATTCATTCTTGGGTGATGAATTAAAATAGTCTACCTAAATAAAAAATACTTTGGTCAGCATAACATCAGCCAAAATAATTTTCTGTCATCACTTTCTGCTACAGTAAAACTGTATAATCTGGACCTACCTATGAAAATTTCTGGTATTGGAGTGAGAACCAAAGATATTAGATCAAGCAAAAAACCCTAGAGGTTTGGTTTTGGTTTTTTGTTGTTTAGTTTTGGTTTTTGTTGCTGTTTCTTTTTTGTTTGGGTTTGGTTTTTTGGGGTTTTTTTAGTATATTGCAAATACCTTCATTATACAGAAAATGCTAAAAAACTATATGAGATGAGATATTAATTGAAATCCTGTAATGAAATTACATTGACATGGCCTAGCCTACTATGGATTCAGGACCAAGGGCACACAATTCAGCCAACCAGCTTTCTTCAAGTTTTGTTGTGACTACCACTGATACTATTGTACTACCATGATGCGTAGAGGTGGAGACAAGGTTGGGGTTACACATGAAAAAAGGTTCTCTGCCTTGTGCGTTAATTCAAAATACAGATTCATTGAAATTACCTGCACTGCTAGTGTTATTAGTAGTTTTCACATTAAAAATTAATTCCTCAGCATTTTGCAAACTGGCAAAAATTTTTCAACTGGATAGAAGTTACACTCCCTCTTTTGAAATTAAATATCATATGAACATTTAGTATTAGTGATTGCTCTTTTATTAGGAACCTCTAGAATTCCTTTCATGTTGTTTTGAAACTTGTGAGCAACAGCACTTAAACGTTTTGCTGTATCTGACCATGAGATCAGTTTTCAGCCACAGTGCTGCTTGAGGCAGAATCCAGATGCACCCAATAGTCAAAGGGATGGGGAAGTCCCCTAGGTACCCCCAGGGAAAGCTCATTCAGTATAAAGTGTGCATTGGTGGATAAGTATCATTGGTGGCAGAGTCATGATTCCCTGAGGTCAGTACTGGAGACGCAGCTTTCAGATGTCTTCAGTGGAACCTCTCCAGTAGTGACTCACCACAGCAAAACGTGCTGAATCAGTGCCTTACTCAAACTGACCAGTTTTGCTCGCAGCAATCATTAGGATTTGAAAGAATTTTGAAATTCTTTGAAAGAATTTGCTCGCAGCAATCATCAGGATGCATTTACATTGCATTATTAAACAATGGGGGCTCTAATTGTGGTACCACTTACTGTATATTTGGGGAAAGGCAATTCTAGATTGATAGGAAATAGTCCTAGGCAAATTCTAGGTATGTTTCTGAAAGGTATTTTCTATTTGTGAAGTATTGAGAGATCCTCTGTCTTTAAGAGCAAGAGAAGCAGTGGTCTAAGAGAAAGCTTTCGCTTTTTGTTTTCCCACCTTCTGTGTTCTCTCTGACCTGATCTGTGTCTACTCAGATTTTCTTTATTTTATCTACAGAGTTTCTACAGTGGCTCTTCATTCTCACTGTATTTGGAGACAAGTATTATTAAGGACTGCTTGGGCAGGAGCAGAGACCTAAAAGAGAGGGATGTCTTCTTCTCTAGGACTAAAAGCAAAATAACAACACAAAAAAGTACAAAAAAGGCAGAAATATATCTAGATGAGATATCCAAATGAGAATAAATGTCTCAAAGACAGCTCATCTCAATCTCAATGGCTGAAGACTAATATGTGTAAGATGTAAGTAGACTGTTTAAATTTAATGATCTGGATACTCAAATTATTAAAGACTGAGGAAGACACGGCCAACCTTTGTTCAGCTCCTGTAATGATGCAAGTAATTTATATTGAAGAACCTGAAGATGTTGTGGTTTTCTTCTGTTACATTACTTGGCAGGAAAGAAAAAAATTTTACACAAAGAGAAACACTTGTACCAACACTCTCTTTCGAGAAATAACTGAAAACATACCCATACTTTCAGGCAAATATAGAGTTGATTAACTTCTATTCGTGCTTAAAGACAGTAAATCCATTGGGTAGTAAAGACACACAGTTCAGTCCCCCAAATGACAGGTGAGAACACTCCTGTTAGCCTGGGCACAGTTGCCCCATGTCTACCAAAGACTTCACTAGTGACGCAAGAATCTCAAAAAGACCCCTTTTTCCCTTTTAGTCAAAGCATGCAGGTAAAAGATGAAGTGGAATCTTTGAAATGCATATCACTTCAAGAATATTCTTAAATGTTCTTTTAGTCTGTATTAGGTTTTGTGAAATAACTCATTTTCAATGCTGTTTTTCTTACTTCTCAGTGCTCTTAGGTTGGAAAAACATGGCTATGTGAATATGTAGACTTATCTTTGTCTACAGCAATTGATTTTTGAGAAGCTTTGGACACAGGAACAAAGAATGAGAGAGTCTTGAAGGAGCTGCAGTCTTGAAGAGAAGCTTCAGGTCCCAAGGAGAAACCTTTCTTACCAATTCTGTTTTCTGCTAGAAATGCAGCCTTTTTCTTTTCACGTTAGCAAAAGATGCAGAGGTTAAACTCTGAGATTTGGCATTTCTTAGAAAAATAAAGGTAAGACTATCTTTTCTTCTCAGCCAGAAATAATGTTTCACTTCAAAAGATGGCCAGTTGATTTACGGCTATAGATCTTCACTAAAGTACCAGTGGAAAAAATGAAATTAACACCTTTATGAGATCTAGCTGTAGAAATTTGTGTTACATATATTGTAGCTATTTTTCATTAGAATGTAAGGATCTCTGATGTTGGAAGGTATTTGCAAAATGTTGATTAGAGTACAGTATTCCAATTAGGCTGATGGGCTAACAAAGAGACCCTTCCTCTTCCTCTTAAATTGCATATTGTTTTCATTCATCCTTCTTCAGGTTTCTTCAAGTATTGATGTTTGATCTCTTTTCACACATTCTCAGAGGTAACTCATGGTGTAAAAGAAAATACAAGGCAGGCTTGCATTAAAGAATTCCTAGAGGTTTTGGTCAATTTTTATAGATAAATGGGTCAGATGATTTATTTTGGGAGTTCTACAACTTGCAGGTAGATATCTGAGGAATCAGGTTCATTCCTTTATATAACCTATCAATTTTTGATTACTAAAAACTAAGATAAGAAATAGGAAAAAATTAATTCAAAAGCAAATGTTGGAGAGAGGTAGAAGGAAGGAAAGAGATGACTGGAATGGCGATGGGCACAAACAGACAAATAAGTGGGGAGAAAGATTATCCATAGCAATGTCTGGTGAAAGGGAGCAGTGTCCAACAATATTTTCCCAAGAAGAAGCTTCTGGATCTTTCAGACAGGTCTGAAATTTCTTTCCAGTCTGTAATCTAATCTGTTTTGAGTCAGACTGAACCTCATGTGATATGTTCTACGCAAATTTCCAGTCTTACAGTGTTTTTCTTTGTTGGGGTTGGGGTTCTTAAGATTTAGTTAATGTACTTTCACACCTAATTTCAAGTCATTACTGAGGACATCAAATAAAATTGCATGTAACATCCCTGAAGCACCTGAAGCATTTACTGCATTTACTATTCTTTGGCCAGATTTCAGCCAATGTAAACTACCAGTTCACATCCAGCCACTTATCACTATCCCATTCTAAATAATTTTAAAGGAAGTTTTTATTAAGAAATATTATTTCTGTGGCATACCTTTATTAGTTGATTTGACATTCTCATAACAAGTATTTTTGTGTTCTGGGATTTATTAATTTTATTAATAAACACCTGCTGGTGATTTCATTATTTTTGTTTTGAATAGTTATGTAACACTAATGCCTGTAGGCTACTGAGGCTGACTATAAAAATACTGAAAAAAATTGTAGTCATTGCTACAGATAAATTATAATCTAAAAAAATTCACACAATGGGTCAATGGCAAATGTTGAACTTAATGGAAAAAAAGGAAAATAAATCTAATGTATTAGTCAGAGAGGACCTATAAACACAAATATTCATAGTTTAAATTAGTAGATTACAGTTTAAAGAAGAGGTAGGTTCTGACCAGGTGCTAAGTTCTGGAGGCTGTTTTCACCTTTTAGGAAATCAGTCCTTTCCTTGAAATACCTATTTTTATGAAACCAACTTCCCTGTATTCCTTGCCTTAGGACCCATGGATTATTTTAACTGAATGTCTCTTTAGATATCTCAAAGAAATCTGCATTGCATTGCATTTACCACTGGGAACCACAGCAATGGCATTTTGGATCTCTTTTTTTCTTTTTGGAATTCTGTTTCTCACTCAAATATTTTTAAAATGGTGAAAAATAGAGTAAATATGCCAGGATAAATGGTAAATTGTGGTAAATGTTAATTATTAGAAGATAGTGATCTTTAACTTAAAAAAAAAATTTCAAAGCCGCATTTTTCTTCAAGAAATTCTTCTCTGTGCACAAAGGCCTGAAAAATGTCAATAAAAATATTTAATTTTTGTTCTACTTCACAATAAACTAATACCTACGTAGTGTTTTCTTTTTGAACAAACTGAAGGCAGCATTTCCTGATTTGGAATTTGATCAGAGTACAGTAACTTAAATGTAGTTTATCTTACTTCCAGAAAACCAGTACTTGAATTTTGCAAGGCAACTTCCCCAATACTAAGAGAGGGAGCTAAGATGACTAATTTCTTTAGACTGTCCCAGCATATGCTTCTTGTATCTCTTTCCCCCTCAGGACAGTAAGAATTTGAGTTGAGGTATTTTTCTGATGAAATCAGCAGACACGAGCTACACTTTTTATTTCTAAACTTCAGAAAATAATCTCTAGCTGATGCTGAGGTGGTACCACTAGCCCTGCTGTTTCTGGCTATCCTACCAGGGGAGACTGACGTTTTTGATTTGGACAAATAGTTTTACTTCCATTTAGACAGCTGGTCTCATTAACACTAATGATTTGGAGGAAAGTGTTTAATCCAGGCTTTAGCATCTGAGAGGCTGTTGCAGGGCTTGGCACAGGCAAAGATATTAGCTCCAAATTACAGCTTCTCAAATAAAAGATTAGCATAAGAAAATTAGGATAGCTGGTCATTTTAGAGATTCCATTTGCTAGCCTTGCACTCACTCCAACCCTAACCAACTCCTTCCATTTTAATCTCCATAGTTAGCTTTTTCAAGGTTTTAGCAGGCAGTATTTTAAAGGGAAAAAAACCCAGCAAGGTTTGCTATTTCTTCACCTTGAAAATTTTGAAGGGGGTGTGTGCAGTTTCATGCAAAATGCAGCTAACATGTCAGATAACCTGAAGATTTTAATAAACAATCATAGTATCTACCTGGTACTTACACTGGTACTTTCACTTTTACCATTTGCCCTATTTAAGATATCATAAAAATAGATACCTTCTGGCAACTTCTTCTGGCTTTTTCAGAGACACAGAAAAATTAATTTGACATTGTTAGCACAGATATTTTACTTACTTTCTGACTCATCTTCTGTAACTGGTGAGAAGATTATTATATTAAAAAATAAAATTTAACAAGTTATTCATTGACATAACTAGCTGAAATATGTATAAAATTAAAAACATGGATACTGTTTATTGCTCAATCTTATTATTTAAAGGCAGGGCCTTTAGAGAAGGAAAGGGAGCAGGACTTATGGAATGCAATGCTTAACTAAAACTAAATGGCAAAAGCGTGTCTTTAATAAATTGGAACCTCATTTTTCTAACAAGATGTATTGCAATATGGAGCATTATATATAGTATATAGACTAAAACTGTATTTCAAATATTTGAAACTCTCTTTGCTGAGCAGCAGCAGGTATTGAGCAGCCTGGACCACATTTAGTTTTGAGACTATTTCTTTAAAGATTGTTTTTAATTATAGTTATTCTTAATTATTAGATATACTGAGTGTCTAAATTCTGCTTATTATCATTCATATCCTGGCAGTTTAGTTACCAGATAACAAGAAATTTTAAAACCAGTGAAGGAAGGAGAGGGAAGCTATCACTATGAGCAAGTCATCATTCAAAGGTTTGCTGAGAGCTTGTTCAGGGCTCAGTACAGGCAACAGCACAATTTTTGTTTCATTGTTCTATTAAATTAATGCATGTATAATATTTGTGTTGTTCTGTTAAGCTTTGTAATCTGAATGAAAATGCTTGGGGCATATTTAGTATAGGAAAAACCTTATTGTGTAATCACAGCAGCAAAGAAAAGATATAACTGCACTAGACAGTAGTGGAGGAAGGTCTCAAGTAATGTTTCCAATTCCTCAGGATTTGGAATTTTTTAAGGCATGTTTTTTCCCATCTAAGAAATACAGTGAATCCCTAAGTCTGCTAATACTTTCCCCAGACAGTGCTTGGCCTCTTTGTGGATTTCTAGCAATACAAATACTTATCTTTCAAGGGAGGACAATGCATTTTGTTATAGCATTCATACCTGTAACTCTTAATGGATGAAAAGCAGCCTAACAAATGTGCTGAACTATAAAGACAAGACACACTGATGACTCCATTTGGATGCATCTTTTGAAACTAGTTTCATAGAAAAGGCACCTAGGGTGACAAGTTGAATCACAGACCTGTAAAGTGGGGAATAAAGAAATGAATTATTCATAAAGACCAAAGGGAAACCTCAGACATCTTCTTAGTTCATTAATCCTGCATGAGCAAAATAATCAAAGGACTGTATGCAGAAAAGGAATGTGCTTTTAATTCTAAAAAAAGGGACAAGTTTGAGTCCCTTATAATTGGGAATTACATTAATTGGTAAAAGGGATCAGCAAAGGCATCCATCTTGTACAAAGTAAAAATTAGTAGCAGAAGTTTCAACAAAGAAGCCTATGATAAGGTTGCCTGCTGGAGACTCTGGCTGGCTTTACAATTTGTTTTTCCCTTTATACAGCATCTGTACCTCCAGCCATTCCAGGATCTCTGACATTCTGCACATTGCATTAACTCATCGTTCTCCAGGATATTCCTTGAGAGAAATTTTCTTCTTCGTGTCTACACTATAGTGTATTTTCTTTATGAATTTATAGTCAGGTATCTCAGTTCTGATCTTGTGTTTCTTATCTGATTGGTGCAACAATATACTGACTAAATTATTTCAGTGACCTCAGTGCTGATCACACACACTGATGCTGTGCTGTGAACCCACTCCAGAGATAAAGACTTGAGGTGGCACAGGAACATGAGTCCTTACCATGTCATTGGTTTGGTAATTCAGAGTTAGGAATATACTGTTTCATTTTTTTCCCACAGTTTCTTACTCTGTGTTTTTGATGCACTTTTTAACATCCCTTCTGCCTTCATATATCTTATAAGATCATTACTGTAGCACTTCATGTGTCCCTGTGTGTATGGATTTTTACAAACTGCTTCAGACAGGCAAGAAGCTTTAGGAGAAAGACTATTGATGAGTGCAGATAAGTAGAATATTAGGTCTCAAATCTAAATGTGGCAACTCCACGATACAGATATTGCACATTTATAAAGTAATGTAGGGAAGATTACATGGCTTCATGTACAGAAAACATAATTAAAACTCATTAGTTAAGCACTCAAACTCACTCTTAAAATTGGTTCTCAAAATTTTTACAACACTATGCCACAAACTCTTGTAAAGTAGACACTAGGTAAGGCTATATTTTCTTCCTTGGTGGCACCACTCTTTAACCATATCTGCCTTCCTTCTGCCATTCTCTCCCTCCAGCTATTCAAACCTCACAACTGTTCTGTACAGTACATCACTTTAAATAACTGATCCTGCTGCAGAAGGACTTGGAAGAGAGAAAAATAACACTGCTTTCAGTCGATGCACTGCAGGACTTCATAGAGAAACCTGCTGAACAGTAGTAAGTTCAGTGCAGAGAGCAGGAAAAAGCAGCATCATCCACCACTGGTACTAAAGACATTCACAGGGACCCAGATTCTTAGGTTTCAGACTAGTTTCAGTCTGAAATAATAATGTGATAGTTGCTTTGCAAAGAATTAGAAACAGCATCTTTTCCCACATAGCCTTGATTGTACATACTGTTTTCTTTTGCTTAAAAGGCCTGTGGTTTTGATTCACAGCTCACAGTCAATAAATGCAATCTAACCTGCTCTGGTATCTAATATTCACCTTAATCAACATTAGGTATCAGTAAGAAAGTTGCTTGTTCCTCCCATAATTTAGTTGCTGTCATTTAAACAGCACCAGTCATGCAAAATCTTTTAGTTTAATGAAAGTATTTACATTTGTAAAGTTGTATTACCGATGCTTGAAAAAATATGGAAAGATAAAATCTATTAAGTAGTAGAATGTAGGTTTTCAATTTTCAAGAGTACCTCATAGAATATGCATTTATACTTGCTGTTTAAAAAAAAAAAAAGCTGTACTGTTAAAACACTTGTATCAGCAGTTTGCTCTAACTGGGAGTGTCCAAGGACACAGGCAAAGCAGTGTCTGTGGGCAGAAATAGTGTCTTTTTCTGGATCAGCTGGAAGAAACTAAAAAATAATTTTTAAAATCTCTAAATAAATTCTGAACAGTTGCTTTTAACTGTCATTCAGCCTTGAAATATGCTGCTTCTATTTCCATTTAAGCCTGGAAAGAGTGTCTGACCAAATGTTGGATTTTTTTCTATTGGTAAAACCTAGCTTGCCTAAATTATTTAATTTTCTTTTGTAGGTCATTCTTATGCAAGAAGCTAAAAGTAATTAAATTTGCAGGATGAAAACATGGCACAGGCACTGCTGGTACCACCTGGACCTGAAAGCTTCCGCTATTTTACTAGAGATTCTCTCGCAGCTATTGAAAAACGTTCTGCAGAAGAAAAAGCTAAAAAGCCCAAGCAAGATCATACAGATGATGATGATGAAAATGGTCCAAAACCAAACAGTGACTTGGAGGCAGGAAAGACACTGCCATTTATTTACGGTGATATACCTCCAGGAATGGTATCTGAACCTTTGGAAGACCTGGACCCATATTATATCAATAAAAAAGTGAGTGAATAATGTTTTGCACAAAATAGAATATAACTTTCTACACTAGAAAGTTTAATCACAAAATGGGATGGTTAGAGCTATCAATCCACTAAATATACAGAAACATGCTTTTATTTAACAAAACTGATTTATGCTCTTACGTATTGTGACTGCTTCAATTCCATCAAGTTACTTATTACTTTCTTGATCATAAGGAAGGTGTATCTTCCTTGATCTTGCCTGAACTTGAGAACAGAATAAATTTTCCTGATTTCAATATAATAGGAAGAATGATTATGACAAAAGAGATGTTCCAAGCATGGTTTTGCAATGGATAGTTGTAGATAACCAGGGGACATCTACCCAAGTTAGTGAAATAGAGCACTGCAGCCATATTGTTTGTTTCTGTATAGATATATAACATATGCAAATGTATATGTATATTTATATAATACATGTATCTCATATATGTAGTATATAGAGACTCTGTAAGTCTTGGCTCATACATACAAACTATTTCTTGAGGTGCTTGGGTTTACTTTGATAGATCTCTACTGCACAGGTGTCAATTACAAGTGTCTGGCAGACATCATGGAAAAGCTAACTTTCAAGGAAGGAATCGAAAAAAGTTTTTTGGTTTTCTGAAGAGTTTGCATACAGAAAGAGCAGAGCAAAGAGTTGTGAGATGAAAGCAGTGTATCTAGTTACATGTGTGGGGCTGTAACACAACTGGACTATCAGTAGCAAAGTTGTGCTCCATGAAGAATGTAAACTCCTAAAAGAGGTGCCTTTTCGCTTCCAATTTGCACAGTCAAACACAGTGCTCCTTTTCACATGATCCCCAGTTAGAGACTCTGAGATAGAAAGAATAGTTCAAACAGACCAATTCGAGTAAAAAGTTTGACTTTTAAAAAGTTAGGATCTGCAGTAGTATGGGTTTTGGTCTTGTAGCAATGATGCATACCACTGGAAGCAGACTAATGTTATTTAAGAGAAAGACAAGGAACAAACAAGTATATATCCATTGCTGGGATTAGTTGTAGATTGTTTTAAAATCTTCAAGGGTCTGAAATAGTCCAAACTGGGAGCTGATGAAAGTACCTTAGGTCCTGGATTGATTAGTGAAAGGTACAGGTGACAGTAAGAGCCAGTTTTCCTTTATACTCTGATTTATTTTTGTGTGCTCCTTTGGCAGCATCAAGGTGTTCTCTCAGTTTCTGATAGACTTGCAAAGTGCTGTGGGTAAGGAGAATGAAGGAACATGAAGAGGTAGATAACACCCCTAAATTAAAAAATTCAGGTGTTTTATGGAGAAGTACTTGGGAGTATCTTTTGCTATCTCTCTGAAACAGAGAAAGAACTGGACACAGTTGCTCTAATGATGACTTGAAGCATTCCAGGCTGCCATCAAGATAAGAAGCTTGATGTTGACCCCCTATAAAAAAAATCAAGGCATAAAATACTTTAAACTCCAAAGAAACTTACTTTGATTGTTAGGAAAAAATCATGCAAAAAATAGTCTCACTTTTGTAGTTACATTTTTGGTTGCCTTTGGTTTGTAAAACTGGTTTAAAAATTATGGCCTCCGTAATGGGAACAGAAAATAAAGGAGAATATGTATGTAATTGCATAACCGAACAGTTGCCAAAGTAAATAAACAGTGTTGTAGGTAATACAAGTATGAACATTATTAAGGAAATGTAAAGAAATTAAAGTTCAAAGAAGTAGCATTACCAAGGGTTATTGAAATTTATATGGTTTGGGTTATAAGAACAGTTCCATGCAAATTCTTACTCACAATGTAATTGTCAGCACTAAGCCCTTTTCTGGACTAGCTGCAAAAATTCTGGAATAAAGTTGGATAAATAAGGTCAGGGATGAAGTTATCTGAACAAGCCTTCTACAAGTGAAGTTTCAGAAAACCTGAGAACTACTGAAGTAGAGTTTCTAACCTCCACTGATCAGAAAAAGTAGTCAGATTTTTTGGAACAAAAGTGTGAAAGCTCACACTAATGATGGACTTTACTTAGTCTATGAAAGCAATTAGTAAACTGTAGAATCTTTAGTCACAGGTGACATCTGTATTTATATTACCTGGCAGTATAATTATGCTCAGCAGAAAACAAATGGGCATCTTAAATCATGGACTAGAATTAGTCATCCCTCCTCTGGTGTGTAGTAGAAACTACTCCTAATCATTGACTTGTCAATGCAGAGGAAATCATACGTGAATTGTAGTCTGTCTTCAGGCTCAGCTGCAGCAGTGACCTTGGGACAGGCAACATCTTTCTAGCATTTCCAGCTGGGTGAAGGACTGTAGGGCAGGGAGAAATGCCAGGGAGTGTGTGTCCGTTCTCTGCCACCCTCAGTGTTAGCTTGATGCTAGCCTGTGAACAGGCACCAGCAACAATCCTTTACCTATCTTCTTTCCCACCGTGGAGAGGTTTGCTTTCCCTGCCCGAGATGACTGACCAAATGGGCAATGAAGGCCACAGAGAGGGCAGCATTTTCCTGATCACAGCCAGGTTTTTCCAGAGAATGGAAATCAACATGGAGAACAGTGATACTATATAGCTCTGCTGAGAGTGTAACAAAGACTCTATTATGCTAACACAAAGCAGAGTCATTACCATTGACAAAGAGCAAAAGGAATGAAGAATAGTCATGTCCTGAAGAAATTTCAAGCAGCACTAAAGATGCAAGTAAACCTCATTCATACAAAAATACATTTAGGCAACGACTGCCCACAGAAACAGAATAAACTGAACACAAACCATAGGTTTATCAGGTCAAATTTTAAGAGATAATAACTAGCTAGATTTTCTGTTCATATATAGGGAAAGTAAGAGCATATTGTTAACAACAAAGCTGGCAATTTTTTTGAAAAAAAGATTTGTTGTGATAGGATGCCAAATTCTGGTGTATGTTTGTGTCATGTTGCTCAGAACCATGTTAGCTGGTAATTAATTAATTATATAATTTCTTTTCACTGACACATATTTTAGAACACACATGTAATTTATATTGGTAGCATTTGAAATAGAAAATGAAAGCAAAATTATTTTAAAATTGTGGTTGATTTTGTAGTGACAGGCATTTCTCCTTGTCACAGTACAATTCTGTCAAGTATTTGTTCCAAATACAAACTGGCACTTAGAATTGCCCTTTTGCTATTTTGGTTTTGTTTGTGTTTGCACACAAAGTAGAATGCATTTGATAAATTTGAAGCTCTCACTTTAATGTAAGACTTCATTAGAAATAAAATTGAAACATTTTAGTGACAAAATGCTGCATTTTGCTATTATTGATAAACTGCCATTGTTGTTTGTAATTCCCACTGATTCTAACATCATCAGAATTCAGTCCACATGCTGAGAAATTTCAAAATTGGGGAATTGGCTGTGCAAGGTTTATTCCACTGTATTAAGAGAAATCAATTATTTTCCTACCACCAGTAGACAGTAAAATGAAACTTGCACCTCTCAGGTGGAGAATGGAAACTTCTAGTAGTAGGCAAAGATATATATGTACTCAACATTGTATTTTAATTTTGTATTTCTTTTTTGCAGACTTTCATAGTATTGAATAAGGGAAAAGCAATTTTCCGATTCAGTGCCACATCTGCCTTGTATATTTTAACTCCTTTTAATCCCATCAGAAAAATTGCTATCAAGATTTTGGTACATTCATATCCTTTTTTCTTAATGTTGATTTGAGTGTTGCTATTTAAAATTACTTAATGACTGAAATAATACTTTTCAAGTGGATATACAAATTGTGTCCATGGGGGTGTACCATGCTAAATAAATATAGTTTTCACACTTAAAAAAGGATATCACATGTGAATTGCAGTATGATCTTCTGCATAGAGAGAGAGAATTCTCTACTGAACCACCTAAAGCTGACAGCGTTTAAATATTAGGCTTTATATCTAAAAGGAGACCTGATCCCATACTAAGCCCTGCAGCTAAGGCCACATTAGTAACAAACCATTGCACTTGAACATATCTAAGGTCACACTTTTGCCAAGACCAGTAGTAGTATTCTTGAACTAGACTCACTTAGCAAGGACAAAAGAGCATGGATAAAGAGCTGCTTTTTCAGCATTGTGTTTTCAGCATTGGGATAGGTGTCCTATAAAAGGTTCAGGATAAAGGAGGGTGTTTTGAAATACATTTCAATTATGTTCAAAGAAAAACTTGGGCCTAAACAACCAACCTCTGACTTAAGATCTTTTAAAATGATCCACCTGTATTAAATGAGTAATTACATTTGGGTAGTCATTTCAAGTTTTACAGGCTTAAAGATGTGTTTAAATTTCATTTAAAACCTAAACCTGCAACAATTACAAAAGTATTGCATTGTTTTACAGAAGTGCACCCTAACATGCCAGATGGCATACCATTTAAAATACATAAAATTATGTGCAAAGGTTTATTTTCAGATTTTAATTAGAGTGTCACATTATTTATACACATTTCTATACACTTATATATATTTTTAGTTACTTCAGTGTTACAAAGCTGTCTACTTTTTTGACTTATGTGCCTTAACTATAACCTACATTATTCAGCATGCTTATCATGTGCACTATTTTGACCAACTGTGTATTTATGACCATGAGTAACCCTCCAGATTGGACAAAGAATGTAGAGTAAGTGAAACATTTTTACTTATTTTTACATGTTTGTTTTTGTGTGAGTCCAAACAAGAAGCATTTATAGAAATTTGAATGACAGAATGGGCTTGTCGATATTCCATGAGTTCATCAACATCTTTCTGGTTTCCTCTTGAGTAACTTAAATAATTTAAGAGGAATATTTTTTTTCTGAGGAATATCTGAAATTCTACTGTTTAGTACAGATAGGAGCCCTTGTCCTTCAGTATTCTGGGCTGTAAATCGGACAAGGAGCTCCAGAACTACAAATGTGCATGTGAAATTGTTGCCCTACCTTGCTTGAGTATCCATGATCTTATCACAGACTTTTATCATGCTTCACTGATTTGAACTCATAAGTGCCTGCCACAACAAGCACCCACAAACTGCAAGAAACTCAAACTGCTGAGGAACGGGCATTACCTGTGAAGGAGTAACAAAGAGCTGACTTAAATAAGGAATATATCTCTTTTTTGTTCATTGTTATAAATGCATGTTTATTCTCTAACAAAATACAGATACATGTCTTCCTCTGAAATACTGTAGAATTATAGAATGGTTTGGGTTGGAAGGGGTCCCAGAAATCATCCAGTTCCAACCTCCTAGCGTGCAGGGACACCTTCAACTAGGTCACATTCCTCAAAGCCATTTATATTTTTATTTGAAATAACACTACTCATGAAAAACCTGGTTCTAGCCCTTTGTTGCTTCTTCCATTCCCTCCTTTTCTCAAATAGCCATTATTGGTTTTTATTTATTTATTTCTCTTCATTAATGAACCTTAAACTGAACACTGTCTAGAAACCACTACCATTACCCATTCATAGCTAACAGTGACTATGGTTTGCTAGAGTTGCTGAGAGTCTGAAAGGAGAGCAGTAGGGTCTGTAGGTGGAATTCTGGAGGTCCCCAGAGATCCATACGGGTCTCAGGAAGTGCCAGAATTGTGCTGGTTATAACTGACTATTCTATGTTTTTAAATGAGTAGCTGTTCCCACACCAGGTAAACTGGTAATCACGCTCCACATCTTTAAGAACAACAGTCTGAGTGTGCTTTCTTATATTTGATGATTTTTTATGAAATAAGCACGTAATATAGGCATTAGCATAGTTATTCAGAACTGAGTTTTACAAAACTCTCTGATTTTAACATTAAAAAAAATTCTTCAATTTTTTTAACACCTAGACATCTACCTGATTTATGAATACAAGCAAAGAGGCAACCCTGTCAGTACCAAAGAATCTACATATAAATATCAAAGTCAGAAATGGAGGTATAAGTGCTCAAATCAGAAATAATTTGTAAGCACAAGAACTGAGATTAAATAAATCTTTCAGAAAATGAGTAATATAGATTTCAGGTTCAAATTTCAACAAAGACTGAACAGCAACTACAACATCTAGGGCAAGTGAAGTTAAGGATTTACTCCTTTCACATCTTTTAAGTCATCTTTGCTAAAGAATGGCACTGTCTATAAGTATGCAAAAATCCATTATTCCTGCTTTGATGATTTTCAGGTACACTTTCACTGGAATTTATACCTTTGAATCACTTATCAAAATTCTTGCAAGGGGCTTCTGCTTAGAAGGTTTTACTTTTCTGCGAGACCCATGGAACTGGCTTGACTTCAGTGTCATTTTAATGGCGTAAGTGGTTCAAGAACTTCTTAAGCTTTTAGGGCATGAAATTAGTGGTAAATATTAATTTAATAAATGTATTTATTTAATTTTTGCAACCTTTGAAGTTTAGACATGATATCACACATTTTAGTATTCATAAATAAAAGTAAAATATGGCAGAAGCCGAAATGGAATGTCAGCCACTAGTGTAATTACTGCTGAGGGACACTAATTTCATGTCCTACATTTTTCTGCTCACCAGAAATGAAGCCATCCCTTTGACTTCATGTCACCGTCCCATTACCAGCTAATTAGCTTAACTAGATGTTCAAATACAAATCAGTGAGTTTCACTTCAATGACATTTAAGCAAAATTGATGAAAATAATTATTAAAGCGAAATGTACTGAAGAGACAGGTAAATTTTGAACTATGATTGCTAGTATTACCACAGAGGTTTTGAAGACCCACATAATTAGTATAAGCTCTGCCTCAATTCTGAATAACTGTGATTTAATCCTACAGGTATGTAACAGAATTTGTAAACCTAGGCAATGTTTCAGCTCTTCGAACTTTCAGAGTATTGAGAGCTTTGAAAACTATTTCTGTAATTCCAGGTAAGAAGTAGTTGGTGTAAGGTGTTAGGCCCCTCGTATCTCCAACTGTTATTTGTGTGCTGTCATTGTGTTTGTGTGTGAACTCCCCTATTACAGATATGTGACAGAGTTTGTGGACCTGGGCAATGTCTCAGCGTTGAGAACATTCAGAGTTCTCCGAGCTTTGAAAACAATATCAGTCATTCCAGGTGAGAGCGAGGTTAAACACTGAGGCTGACTTTCGTTCCATTGAATTCACTTCCTTTGAGCATAAGTCTTGCTGTTTGCTGCTCATGTTGCCAAAAAAAAAAAAAAAAAAAAGGAAAAAAAAAAAAAAGAAAGGCATGGATCATTAACCTAGATCATGATTCTTTGCCTTTTCAGCATTAGCTTCTTTTATTTTGCAAAATCAGCCTTTGAGTTTAACAGAGTCTTGCATGAAACACAAAATAAAAGGCCTATGGGTTATTTTGCTTTGTTTTTCTGCATTTTATTGTGACAAATTGCCTCTACATTCCAAAAGCTTTAGTGCTATGGCTTTCTTGGTTTTGAAATTTTTCGTTTATTTTACCACTTAAAATTGACATCAGTCTTAAAAATAAGCAAGTAACAACAAAAGAAGTTACCAGAGGGGAAATTATGCACAGGAAAATTTATCAAATGCAAACGATTTTTTAAATTCAAAATTACTTGCAATTCTATCTCACACTGTCTTCGCATTGTTGTGAAGTCATGTTTAGTATTAACTGGAAACTGAATTATTGGCAAATTATTTAATGCAGAGAAAAAAATAGGAAATGCAATCAAATCTGTACTAGTAAAGTGTGATTGATAAAGTTTCCTGCTTGAGAATAATACTATATATTTGAATTATTGGAATATATGTACATTGCATATTCATAAAAAGGAATCTTTTTCTTTCATTCATCTTCACAAGCTCTGAGGCTGCTCATGAAGCTTTACCTTTTGAAAAATAAAAGATAATTTCTTTTTAAGTGTC